>NC_047119.1:24818384-25449634 GCF_902500255.1 Thalassophryne amazonica
TTAGTGTGGTTATATGTATGCGTGTATGTATGTGTATGTATATGTATGTATATGTGTATACGTGGTCTGTCCATAAATTAACGGTCCTTTTTATTTTTTTAAAAACTATACGGATTTTATTCATATGTTTTTACGTCACATGCTTGAACCCTCGTGCGCATGCGTGGGTTTTTCCACGCCTGTCGGTGACGTCATTCACCTGTGAGCACGCCTTGTGGAAGGAGTGGTCCCTCCCCCTCGTCGGATTTTCATTGTCTGGAAATGGCGGAATGAAAAGGACTTTTTTTCCATCAGAATTTTTTCAGAAGCTGTTAGAGACTGGTACCTAGAAACCATTCGAAAAATTTATCTGGCTTTCAGTGAAAATTTTACGGGCTTCACAGAGAATAAGGACTTTAACTACAGGTTTAAGGACCCCTTTAAGGACGGTCGGTGCACCGCGCTGTGAGCTGCGACGATGCGGCACAAACCACTGGATCATTTCTAAGCTGATGGCTCTGTGGATACGAGACCATAGTGTGCTCTTTCTCTGGTTATCACAAGACCTGGACATCAGCCATTTTCCGGCAGATTTCACTTTTAACAAGAGATTTTGTCATGGAAAGCCACGCGGAGGCTTCGCGCGTCACGACCGATTCGCTGATGAAGCGAGACAAAGGAACACCTCCGTTTCGGAGTGTTAGAGGACAAGTTGGGACATGTCCAGCTCTCCACAAGTTCTTTTATACTCACTCGACTGGTAAGCACTGAAAGCCGAGATAGACATTCAAGCATGTCTGACGTAAAAACATATGAATGAAATCCATATAGTTTTTTAAAAAAATGAAAAGGTATGATACTTTATGGACAGACCTCGTATGTATGTGTGTATGTATGTATGTATATGTGTATATATATGTATGTATGTATATACGAGGTCTGTCAGTAAAGTATAGGTCCTTTTTATTTTTTTCAAAAAGTATTTGGATTTCATTCATATGTTTTTACGTCAGACATGCTTGAACCATCGTGCTCATGCGTGAGTTTTTCCATGCCTGTCGGTGACGTCATTCGTCTGTGAGCACTCCTTGTGGGAGTTGTCGTCCAGCCCCTCGTCGGAATTCCTTTGTCTGAGAAGTTGCTGAGAGATTGGCGCTTTGTTTGATCAAAATTTTTTCTAAACCTGTAAGGCACATTGAAGTGGACACGGTTCGAAAAATTAAGCTGGTTTTCTGTGAAAATGTTAATGTCTGATGAGAGATTTTGAGGTGATACTGTCGCTTTAAGGACTTCCCACGGAGCGGGACGTCACGCAGCACTCCCAGGCGCCATCGTCAGCCTTTTTCAAGCTGAAAACCTCCACATTTCAGGCTCTATTGATCCAGGACGTCGTGAGAGAACAGAGAAGTTTCAGAAGAAGTCAGTTTCAGCTTTTTATCCGGATATTCCACTGTTAAAGGAGATTTTTTTAATGAAAGACTTGCGGACGGATTGCAGCGTCGGCTCGCAGCCGCCGCGATGCTCCGCCACAGGAAAAACACCTCTGTTGGAAGCCTTAAGGACAAGCTGGAACATGCCCAGCTGTTAAACAATTTCTCATATACTCACTCCACTGAAAGTCATCAAAAGCTGCCTGGATTTTACAAATGGTTATCAACACGGAGGTGTTTTTCCTGTGCCGCTGCACCGCGCCGGCTGCGTCCCGATGCGCGGACCCTTCCGCACGTCTTTCAATAAAAAAATCTCCTTTAACAGTGGAATATCCGGATGAACTTCTTCTGAAACTTCTCTGTTCTCTCACGATGTCCCGGGTCAACAGAGGCTTAAATGTGGAGGTTTTCAGCTTGAAACAGGCTGACGACGGCACCTGGGAGCGCTGCACGACGTCCTGCTCCGTGGGAAGTCCTTAAAGCGACAGTATCACCTCAAAATCTCTCATCAGCCGTTAAAATCTTCACCAAAGACCAGCTTAATTTTTCGAACTGTGTCCACTTCGATGTGCCTCACAGGTTTAGAAAAAATTTTGATGAAACAAAGTGCCAGTCTCTCAGCAACTTCTCAGACAAAGGAATTCCAACGAGGGGCTGGACGACTCCTCCCACAAGGAGTGCTCACAGGCGAATGACGTCACCGACAGGCGTGGAAAAACTCACGCATCCGCACAAGGGTTCAAGCATGTCTGACGTAAAAACATATGAATGAAATCCATATAGTTTTTGAAAAAAATAAAAAGGACCTATACTTTATTGACAGCCCTCGTATATGTATATATGTTGTTGGGTTTGCACCCTGTTTTAAAGAAATGAGAGGCACAGACACTGTAAAGAAACCAGTCAGAGAGAGACAAATATATTTTATGCTCTGCGCAGAGGAGGAGAGCGGGCAGTAACAGCTTGTAAGTGCTTAGCTCCAAAGCTCTCCTAAAATCCCCTCCTCTGGCTCAGCTTTTTATTTACTTCACCAACATGAGAAAAAACAAACAAGGACAGTCAGGGAGAGGTTACACATGAGTCATGTCTCCATGAGGGAGATAGCAAAGCAAGGTGGCAGCTGAAACCTTCCATTCCTGCGACATGAGCCTTGTGGCTCGTCAAAAGCCGGATAAGGCACTTATGCAAAATGAAAAATAGTTTGCTCAATCATGAAGAATGCAGACAAGTCTTTATTTTTAAAACTTCCTCTTCTCACAAAGAGGAAAAGTACACATAGTCATAAAAGGAAATAAATAATATAAGCATGAACTATATAAAATAAATGATAATATATGCATGAACTATATAAAATCCTTGACATATGTATATATGTATGTATGTATATATGTGTGTGTATATGGCTATTTATAATAATACAACACTGTAGTGCAAACATTTCGAGTGCCTTTCCAAGTATCACAATTAGCTATTCATTCAACATGGATAAAATATGAAGACAACTAAAGCCTGGTTCACACGACACAATTTTAAAATTATCTTTAGGTTTCCAAAAGCTGAGAGACCACACACGTGGTAGACATCGGTCTAATTAACTCAACTTCAACTCAACTTCAACTTTTTTTTTTATATAGCGCCAAATCACAACAAACAGTTGCCCCACGGCGCTTTATATTGTAAGGCAAGGCCATACAATAATTATGATTAACCCCAACGGTGAAAACGACCCCCTGTGAGCAAGCACTTGGCTACAGTGGGAAGGAAAAACTCCCTCTTAACAGGAAGAAACCTCCAGCAGAACCAGGCTCAGGGAGGGGCAGTCTTCTGCTGAGACTGGTTGGGGCTGAGGGAAAGAACCAGGAAAAAGACATGCTGTGGAGGGGGGCAGAGATCGATCACTAATGATTAAATGCGGAGTGATGCATACAGAGCAAAAAGAGAAATAAACAGTGCATCATGGGAACCCCCCCACAGTCTACGTCTAAAGCAGCATAACCAAGGGATAGTCCAGGGTCACCTGATCCAGCCCTAACTATAAGCCTTAGCGAAAAGGAAAGTTTTAAGCCTAATCTTAAAAGTAGAGAGGGTATCTGTCTCCCTGATCTGAATTGGGAGCTGGTTCCACAGGAGAGGAGCCTGAAAGCTGAAGGCTCTGCCTCCCATTCTACTCTTACAAACCCTAGGAACTACACGTAAGCCTGCAGTCTGAGAGCGAAGCGCTCTATTAGGGTGATATGGTACTACGAGGTCCCTAAGATAAGATGGGACCTGATTATTCAAAACCTTATAAGTAAGAAGAATTTTAAATTCTATTCTAGAATTAACAGGAAGCCAATGAAGAGAGGCCAACACGGGTGAGAACATTAACTGAAGGCTTTTTAGGGAACTTTTAGGACAACCTGATAATAAAGAATTACAATAGTCCAGCCTAGAGGAAATAAATGCATGAATTAGTTTTTCAGCATCACTCTGAGACAAGACCTTTCTGATTTTAGAGATATTGCGTAAATGCAAAAAGGCAGTCCTACATATTTGTTTAATATGCGCTTTGAATGACATATCCTGATCAAAAATGACTCCAAGATTTCTCACAGTATTACTAGAGGTCAGGGAAATGCCATCCAGAGTAAAGATCTGGTTAGACACCATGCTTCTAAGATTTGTGGGGCCAAGTACAATAACTTCAGTTTTATCTGAGTTTAAAAGCAGGAAATTAGAGGTCATCCATGTCTTTATGTCTGTAAGACAATCCTGCAGTTTAGCTAATTGGTGTGTGTCCTCTGGCTTCATGGATAGATAAAGCTGGGTATCATCTGCGTAACAATGAAAATTTAAGCAATACCGTCTAATAATACTGCCTAAGGGAAGCATGTATAAAGTGAATAAAATTGGTCCTAGCACAGAACCTTGTGGAACTCCATAATTAACTTTAGTCTGTGAAGAAGATTCCCCATTTACATGAACAAACTGTAATCTATTAGACAAATATGATTCAAACCACCGCAGCGCAGTGCCTTTAATACCTATGACATGCTCTAATCTCTGTAATAAAATTTTATGGTCAACAGTATCAAAATCAGCACTGAGGTCCAACAGAACAAGCACAGAGATAAGTCCACTGTCCGAAGCCATAAGAAGATCATTTGTAACCTTCACTAATGCTGTTTCTGTACTATGATGAATTCTAAAACCTGACTGAACCTCTTCAAATAGACCATTCCTCTGCAGGTGATCAGTTAGCTGTTTTACAACTACCCTCTCAAGAATCTTTGAGAGAAAAGGAAGGTTGGAGATTGGCCTATAATTAGCTAAAATAGCTGGGTCAAGTGATGGCTTTTTAAGTAATGGTTTAATTACTGCCACCTTAAAAGCCTGTGGTACATAGCCAACTAACAAAGATAAGTTGATCATATTTAAGATTGAAGCATTAAATAATGGTAGGACTTCCTTGAGCAGCCTGGCAGGAATGGGGTCTAATAAACATGTTGATGGTTTGGATGAAGTAACTAATGAAAATAACTCAGACAGAACAATCGGAGAGAAAGAGTCTAACCAAATACCGGCATCACTGAAAGCAGCCAAAGATAACGATACATCTTTGGGATGGTTATGAGTAATTTTTTCTCTAATAGTTAAAATTTTGTTAGCAAAGAAAGTCATGAAGTCATTACTAGTTAAAGTTAATGGAATACTCAGCTCAATAGAGCTCTGACTCTTTGTCAGCCTGGCTACAGTGCTGAAAAGAAACCTGGGGTTGTTCTTATTTTCTTCAATTAGTGATGAGTAGAAAGATGTCCTAGCTTTACGGAGGGCTTTTTTATAGAGCAACAAACTCTTTTTCCAGGCTAAGTGAAGATCTTCTAAATTAGTGAGACGCCATAATTAACCTGCCGTCTGAACCAGGTCTAAGGCTGTGTTGGAGTGATGAGCAAAATTACCCAGTTTATTTTGTTTATATGCCATCTGTTCAAAGTAAAGTTTGTGTTGTGTGGGCCGCTGAAGAGGAGGTACTGCTGGCCCACCACCATCAGAGGGCGCCCTGCCTGGAGTGCGGGCTCCAGGCACCAGAGGGCGCTGCCGCCTTATGGGAGCAGCCTGGGTGACAGCTGTCACCCATCACCGGACACAGCTGTTCCACTCAGCACAGAGGTATATCAGGAGGACGGCGTCTCCACCTCAGTGCCGAGATATCGCCTTTAGACGAAGGTAACGTTCTCTGCATTTATATTCTGACTAAATAGCTAACAGATTTGTTAAACCTTTTCAGGACAGCTGAATTGCTTAGATAAGTACTCACCTGCCTGTCATACTGTAACTGGAGGTGGAGGCGGCTTCTCCCCTCTCTGTTGCTGGGTGCTGTCGCATCCACGCCTGTGTTGTTGCTCTCTCCCGCCAGCAGTACCGGATCCGACGAGCGGAGGCAGTGGCCACCTGGGAATTCGGGACTTGGCGGTTCCAGTATTTCCAGGGTTCGGTGGCAGAGGAGATCTGGGTGGTTTCGGTTCGACTGAGACGGACGTCTCCTACCTTCGAGCCTGCCCACACGACACCAGCGGATTCGACCCCAAATTGTGATTGTTGTATTCATTGTGCTCGTTTCACAATAGTAAACCTTGTTATTCACCTTCCTCCATTGTCCGTTCATTGCGCCCCCTGTTGTGGGTCCGTGTTCCTACACTTTCACAACAGGATATCTCGGCCAACGTCATGGACCCCGAGGGGCGTCAACCGGCTGTTGAACGGCCAATGGAAGACCAAGGAGCGTCGGCGGCTTCGGGAGGGGTAATCGGTGAGTTGCAGCGGATCCTCACCGCTTTCACCTCTCGGATCGATTTAATGACCGAGCAGCACGTTCTCCTAAACCGCAGGGTGGAGGCTCTCGCCGCACAAGTGGAGGCGCGCCCTTCGGGCGCCGCTGCGGCTCTCCCTCCCGAGGACCCTGCGCGTGAAAGTGACGTTCCACTGGTCGTTCAACGGTCCCTTCCTCCGTCCCCAGAAGCATACATAAGCCCTCCAGAACCGTACGGAGGCTGTGTGGAGACGTGCGCGGATTTTCTGATGCAGTGTTCGCTCGTCTTCGCACAGCGTCCCGTGATGTACGCGACTGATGCTAGCAAAGTAGCTTATGTAATAAACCTGCTTCGCGGGGAGGCACGCGCTTGGGCTACCGCGCTCTGGGAGCAGAACTCACGGCTCCTTCATACATACGTTGGGTTTGTACGGGAGCTCAGAACGGTGTTCGACCATCCCAACAGAGGAGAGTCCGCTTCAACCGCGCTACTGTCAATGAGACAGGGGCGTCGGAGCGCAGCTGCCTATGCAGTCACCTTCCGCATCGCGGCGGCGAGATCCGGCTGGAATAGCACTGCCCTCCGCGCCGCCTTTGTAAACGGACTGTCATTGGTCCTAAAAGAGCACCTGGTGGCGAAGGACGAACCGCGGGACTTAGACGGGCTCATCGATCTGGTCATACGACTCGAGAACCGGTTAGAAGAACGCCGTCGGGAACGAGGCGAAGGGCGTGGCCAGGCACGCGTCGTCCCTCTCCCTTCCGGTGCCGATCGAGCTCCGCCTTCCCCACGCTCCACAGCCCCTGCGCTCCGTGGGGTCACAGCTCCCCCTACTGACGAAGCTAGGGACACGAGTAGGGCAACATTTAGGGCACCAGATGCACCGAGGAGATGGACCCACGGAGCGTGTCTTTTTTGTGGTTCCATAGAGCACCATGTGAGAGACTGCCCCGAGCGGCCAAACGCCAAACGCCCGCCCCTAGAGACTGGGCCAGGGGTGGGCCAAAACATTCACGTGGGACACACCCACATTGCTACACGACTCCCAGTCACGATCCTGTTTGAGGATTCAACCCTGAAGGCCCCAGCACTGGTGGACACGGGCTCTGAGGGGAATCTGCTTGACAGTAGATGGGCCAGGGAGATAGGGCTCCCTCTGGTGGCTCTTACCTCGCCTGTGCAGGTTCGGGCGCTAGATGGCTCCCTACTCCCACCAATCACGCATAAGACACCTCCAGTAACTCTGGTGGTGTCAGGTAACCACCGGGAGGTGATCGAGTTCTTTGTGACTCAGGCCACCTCCCGTGTGGTTTTGGGTTTTCCCTGGATGCTGAAGCACAATCCCCGGATCGATTGGCCGTCCGGGGTAGTGGTTCAGTGGAGCGAAACCTGCCATCGGGAGTGTCTAGGTTCCTCGGTTCCTCCCGGCTCCCAAGCTAAGGAGGAGGTCCGAGTCCCGCCCAATCTGAAGGCGGTGCCGGCGGAGTACCATGACCTAGCTGACGTGTTCAGCAAGGATCTGGCTCTCACGCTTCCTCCCCACCGTCCTTATGATTGTGCCATTGATTTGGTTCCAGGCTGTGAGTACCCGTCCAGTAGGCTGTACAACCTCTCACGGCCGGAGCGTGAATCAATGGAGACCTACATCCGGGACTCATTAGCTGCCGGGTTGATCCGGAATTCCACCTCTCCGATGGGTGCTGGTTTCTTTTTTGTTTGTAAAAAAGACGGCGGGCTTCGTCCATGCATTGATTACAGGGGGTTGAACGAAATCACGGTTCGCAACCGATACCCGTTGCCCTTGTTGGATTCGGTGTTCACCCCCTTGCATGGAGCCAAAATTTTCACCAAGCTGGATCTTAGGAATGCGTATCATTTGGTTCGGGTCCGGAAGGGAGACGAATGGAAGACGGCATTCAACACCCCCTTAGGTCATTTTGAGTAACTGGTCATGCCGTTCGGTCTCACTAAAGCTCCCGCGACTTTCCAAGCGTTGGTAAACGATGTCTTGCGGGACTTCCTGCACCGGTTCGTCTTCGTATATCTAGACGATATACTCATCTTTTCCCCGGATCCTGAGACACATGTCCGGCATGTCCGTCAGGTCCTGCAGCGGTTGTTGGAGAACCGCCTGTTTGTGAAGGGCGAGAAGTGTGAATTCCACCGCACTTCTTTGTCCTTCCTGGGGTTCATCATCTCCTCCAACTCCGTCGCCCCTGATCCGGCCAAGGTTGCGGCGGTGAGAGACTGGCCCCAACCAACAAGCCGTAGGAAGCTGCAACAGTTCCTCGGCTTTGCTAATTTCTACAGGAGGTTTATTAAGGGCTACAGTCAGGTAGTTAGCCCCCTGACAGCCCTGACCTCCCCAAAAGTCCCCTTCACCTGGTCGGATCGGTGCGAAGCCGCGTTCAAGGAGTTGAAACGGCTCTTCTCGTCTGCACCAGTTCTGGTGCAGCCCGATCCTAGCCGCCAGTTAGTGGTTGAAGTGGATGCCTCGGACTCAGGGATAGGAGCGGTGCTCTCCCAGAGCGGGAAGACCGATAAGGTCCTTCACCCGTGTGCCTATTTTTCCCGCAGGTTGACCCCCGCTGAACGGAACTATGACGTCGGCAATCGGGAACTCCTTGCTGTGAAAGAGGCCCTCGAAGAGTGGAGACATCTGTTGGAGGGAACAGCCGTGCCATTCACGGTTTTCACTGACCATCGGAACCTGGAGTACATCAGGACCGCCAAGCGGCTGAACCCCAGGCAAGCCCGCTGGTCACTGTTCTTTGGCCGTTTTGACTTCCGGATCACCTACCGTCCCGGGACCAAGAATCAAAGATCGGATGCATTGTCCCGGGTGCACGAAGACGAAGTCAAAACGGAACCGTCGGATCCCCCGGATCCCATCATCCCGGAGTCCGCTATCGTGGCCGCCCTCACCTGGGACGTAGAGAAGACCGTCCGGGAGGCCCTGACCCGTGACCCGGACCCCGGAAACGGACCAAAGGACAGACTATACGTCCCACCAGAGGCTAGGGCTGCAGTGCTGGACTTCTGTCACGGTTCTAAACTCTCCTGTCACCCTGGGGTGCGAAGGACCGTGACAGTCGTCCGGCAACGCTTCTGGTGGGCATCCCTGGAGGCCGACGTCCGGGACTACGTCCAGGCCTGTACCACCTGCGCCAGGGGCAAGGCCGACCATAGAAAGACCTCAGGGCAGCTACAGCCACTGCCCGTGCCTCATCGCCCCTGGTCCCACATCGGCCTGGACTTTGTCACGGGTCTCCCGCCGTCCCAGGGACACACCGTCGTCTTCACGATAGTGGACCGTTTCTCCAAGGCAGCCCACTTCGTGGCCCTCCCGAAGCTCCCAACGGCCCAGGAGACAGCGGACCTCCTGGTCCACCACGTCGTCCGTCTGCATGGCATACCATCAGACATCGTCTCCGATCGCGGTCCCCAGTTCACCTCGCACGTCTGGAGGAGCTTCTGCCGGGAACTGGGGGCCACGGTCAGCCTCTCGTCTGGGTACCACCCCCAGACCAACGGGCAGGCAGAGCGGGCGAATCAGGAACTGGAGCAGACACTTCGCTGTGTGACAGCCGCGCACCCGACGGCCTGGAGTACCCACCTGGCCTGGATCGAGTACGCCCATAACAGCCAAGTGTCATCTGCCACCAGCCTCTCCCCGTTTGAGGTGTGCTTGGGGTATCAGCCCCCCTTGTTTCCGGTGGTTGAGGGAGAGGTCGGTGTGCCCTCGGTCCAGGCCCACCTACGGAAGTGCCGTCGGGTGTGGCGTGCCGCCCGCTCTGCCTTGTTGAAGGCCCGGACGAGGGCGAAGACACATGCAGACCGGCGGCGGGCCCCGGCCCCCAAGTATCGTCCTGGGCAGGAGGTCTGGTTGTCTACCAAGGACATTCCTCTGCAGGTAGACTCGCCGAAACTTCAGGAACGGTACATCGGACCTTACAAGATCCTCAATGTCATCAACCCCGCCGCAGTGAGGCTCCAGCTTCCGGCCTCACTGCGGATCCATCCAGTTTTTCATGTTTCCCGGATCAAGCCCCTTCACACCTCACCCCTCTGCACCCTGGGTCCGGCGCCGCCTCCTGCCCGGATCATCGACGGGGAACCGGCTTGGACTGTACGCCGGCTCCTTGATGTCCGTCGGATGGGCCGGGGTTTTCAATACCTGGTGGACTGGGAGGGGTACGGTCCCGAGGAACGCTCCTGGGTGAAGAAGGGCTTCATCCTGGACCCGGCCCTCCTGGCCGACTTCTACCGTCGCCATCCGGACAAGCCCGGCCGTGCGCCAGGAGGCGCCCGTTGAGGGGGGGGTCCTGTTGTGTGGGCCGCTGAAGAGGAGGTACTGCTGGCCCACCACCATCAGAGGGCGCCCTGCCTGGAGTGCGGGCTCCAGGCACCAGAGGGCGCTGCCGCCTTATGGGAGCAGCCTGGGTGACAGCTGTCACCCATCACCGGACACAGCTGTTCCACTCAGCACAGAGGTATATCAGGAGGACGGCGTCTCCACCTCAGTGCCGAGATATCGCCTTTAGACGAAGGTAACGTTCTCTGCATTTATATTCTGACTAAATAGCTAACAGATTTGTTAAACCTTTTCAGGACAGCTGAATTGCTTAGATAAGTACTCACCTGCCTGTCATACTGTAACTGGAGGTGGAGGCGGCTTCTCCCCTCTCCGTTGCTGGGTGCTGTCGCATCCACGCCTGTGTTGTTGCTCTCTCCCGCCAGCAGTACCGGATCCGACGAGCGGAGGCAGTGGCCACCTGGGAATTCGGGACTTGGCGGTTCCAGTATTTCCAGGGTTCGGTGGCAGAGGAGATCTGGGTGGTTTCGGTTCGACTGAGACGGACGTCTCCTACCTTCGAGCCTGCCCACACGACACCAGCGGATTCGACCCCAAATTGTGATTGTTGTATTCATTGTGCTCGTTTCACAATAGTAAACCTTGTTATTCACCTTCCTCCATTGTCCGTTCATTGCGCCCCCTGTTGTGGGTCCGTGTTCCTACACTTTCACAACAGTTTGACACAACTTACAAATTTTCATTTAGTTATTTTTAGAAGTTATTATTTTCATAAATTCTACATCTGCTTTCCTTCTCTGCTGCTTTTGATACTGTTGACCATAAAATTTTATTAGAGAGATTAGAGCATGCCATAGGTATTAAAGGCACTGCGCTGCATTGGTTTCAATCATATTTATCTAATAGATTACAATTTGTTCATGTAAATGGGGAATCTTCTTCACAGACTAAGGTTAATTATGGAGTTCCACAAGGTTCTGTGCTAGGACCAATTTTATTCACTTTATACATGTTTCCCTTAGGCAGTATTATTAGACGGCATTGCTTAAATTTTCATTGTTACGCAGATGATACTCAGCTTTATCTATCCATGAAGCCAGAGGGGACACACCAATTAGCTAATCTGCAGGATTGTCTTACAGACATAAAGACATGGATGACCTCTAATTTCCTGCTTTTAAACTCAGATAAAACTGAAGTTATTGTACTTGGCCCCACAAATCTTAGAAACATGGTGTCTAACCAGATCCTTACTCTGGATGGCATTACCCTGACCTCTAGTAATACTGTGAGAAATCTTGGAGTCATTTTTGATCAGGATATGTCATTCAATGCGCATATTAAACAAATATGTAGGACTGCTTTTTTGCATTTGCGCAATATCTCTAAAATTAGAAAGGTCTTGTCTGAGAGTGATGCTGAAAAACTAATTCATGCATTTATTTCCTCTAGGCTGGACTATTGTAATTCATTATTATCAGGTTATCTTAAAAGTTCCCTGAAAAGCCTTCAGTTAATTCAAAATGCTGCAGCTAGAGTACTGACAGGGACTAGAAGGAGAGAGCATATCTCACCCATATTGGCCTCTCTTCATTGGCTTCCTGTTAATTCTAGAATAGAATTTAAAATTCTTCTCTTACTTATAAGGTTTTGAATAATCAGGTCCCATCTTATCTTAGGGACCTCATAGTACCATATCACCCCAATAGAGCGCTTCGCTCTCAGACTGCAGGCTTACTTGTAGTTCCTAGGGTTTGTAAGAGTAGAATGGGAAGCAGAGCCTTCGGCTTTCAGGCTCCTCTCCTGTGGAACCAGCTCCCAATTCAGATCAGGGAGACCCTCTCTACTTTTAGAATTAGGCCTAAAACTTTCCTTTTTGCTAAAGCTTATAGTTAGGGCTGGATCAGGTGACCCTGAACCATCCCTTAGTTATGCTGCTATAGACTTAGACTGCTGGGGGTTCCCATGATGCACTGAGTGTTTCTTTCTCTTTTTGCTCTGTATGCACCACTCTGCATTTAATCATTAGTGATTAATCGCTGCTCCCCTCCACAGCATGTCTTTTTCCTGGTTCTCTCCCCTCAGCCCCAACCAGTCCCAGCAGAAGACTGCCCCTCCCTGAGCCTGGTTCTGCTGGAGGTTTCTTCCTGTTAAAAGGGAGTTTTTCCTTCCCACTGTTGCCAAGTGCTTGCTCACAGGGGGTCGTTTTGACCGTTGGGGTTTTTCCGTAGTTATTGTATGGCCTTGCCTTACAATATAAAGCGCCTTGGGGCAACTGTTTGTTGTGATTTGGCGCTATATAAATAAAATTGATTTGATTTGATTTGATTCTCAGTGTGCAAAGTAGCGATTATGCCATCAGACTTCACACAAAAATATGATGCAACATTCAGAATCCCAAAGTCTTGGAGGCTGTTGGCCACCTTCACTGGAAAAATTCCATAGTGATAAGAAGAACTGTCCTTGGAGTGTCCCTGGGTCTTTCCACCATGATGTCCCGATTGGGGCATACCCTTAAATCAGCGGGTAATTTGCCTGATAAACTGTGCTTTGAGTGAGAGGAGCTCAACAGTGATATCACCGTTTGAGATGATTGGTTGGATCACAGAGCTGCATGCTGTAGGTTTTTTGTTGCATACGGTTGACCAGTTCCAGATGAGGTGGGTTCAGTGTTGATTCCACCTTGTTGCAACATAACCCCTCTGTGAAACGCAGGGCATCACTGCACACTGTCATCAGTGTGTATCACTATGTCTAGATAGGTCATGGTTCTGTAGTTCAAACAATGCAGTGACAGTCACAGATGTAAACAATGAGAAATAGGCAATAGTTTGAGCAGTTCAACTGGAAAGCAGAGGAGAAATCAATATAGAGGCAGAGGATTAGGAGAAGCTGCAGGGCAGCGTTTCTGTAACAATTTTGAAATATTAGTGCTCAGTTACTGTCAGACAGTAGCTGCTTTTCCTGATGTGCAATATTAAAACCTTGCATATCTTTATCCAGTATTTATGTATAACCCTGATGGTACTTTTTTTGCATTAAAAATAGTGTTTTATTGATCTCACCAGTGAAATATATTGAACGAGTAACAGTTATGGTATAAAGTGCAGCTATTATATACACTGTCAAATTGAGGAAAAAAAATAATGAATGGAAAATGGAAAATAAGTTTAACCTTAATTCTCCATCCGTTTTTTTCTCTATCCTTGTCTGACCCTTTTACCCTTTTTGCCCCAGTGGAGAGCATCCACCAAGGCTTCCTGAGGTGATATAATGCAGCTTTAAGGCATTTTTTTTTCAATTGTTTACTTGTAATTTGTTTAATGTTTGTTTGCAGTTATGTTTTGTTGAGTTAAAAATGTGTGAGTAATGAACCTGCTTTTGTAAGGTGCATCTGAGTATTCAATCTCTTTAATTACCACACATTCACTGTGCACATCTTTCAACCAGGTTTTTGGGGGTCTATGTCAATTTCTGCTAATACCGATACACTGGAACTGCATCTGCTGGCCCCACATTTTTAGACCGTGGATGCACAGATGAGTACAGCTCTACTTGTGATTTAGAACATGTGGGTTTTGCATGCAAAACAAATTCTGGTGAGTTGGAAATACAAAAGATACGTTTGTTGTGTTGTACACTGCTTTTAGACTGTGGAAGATGAGACCCTTTGTGTGTTGTAGTCTGGACCAATCCATTATGAGACCTGTTTTAGATTAGTTAATACAATTTCTGAATTATTGGTTGTTGCATATTTTGTTATGTACAGTATATTTTTCTCATTTCCTTTTCAAAAATATCTTTGTCTCCTAATGTTGTTTACTCCATCACTTCAGGGCCACAGTAAAGTCTTGCCTAGATGTTAATCAATACTTTGGGTACTATGGAGTGTGATATTCTTCCAGATAATGCTTTTTAGAGCAAGTAACAGTTATGCTTTTAAACTAAGCGAGAGAGTCAGAGCCTTCCTTTCTGATATAGAACTGAAGTAGTTCAACCTTCTATGAGGTCAGCAGCATTCTGTCCTCTCTGTGGAGCGCTGTCACATTGGGGTGACCCTCGCACCCACAGGGACATTCTAATTGTGCCTGGTTGCATAGTGGACGTTGTTATCCCTATTCCGGGCAGAGTTCATTTCGTTCTCGGAAAAAAGTCATCACTGTCCTTCTGAAAGACTGTTTGCCCTCTTTGGCAAAACTGTTATTTTGCACATTCCTACAAAGCCGGATGCTGGGATAATGTCAGCGCTCAACAAACAAGGACAGAGTCAAACCCCAACAGCAATTTATTGTTCGCGTCAATTTTGGCTTGGTAAATGACACTGCCCCCTAGTGAACACGGAGCACGTGGTGCATCCATGCATATTGCAGAGGAGGAGGCATATTTCAGGCTTTATACTCTCCTGATAAAAGTTGTGCCTGTTATGTGAATTGAATGGGCTGTCGGCTTCTTTTGTGTTGGAGGCACTCCCTTTTGTCCTCCCTACGCTCTTGTCCATCAAATCAATGAATGGTCTGCCTCACATCCCTGCTAATTGTGCTTAACCAAAGCCATTACTGTCATGACATACTGTTCTGGCGGTGATACTGTTGATGTAATCAAGGAATATGGTGTAAAAGAAAACAGAAAAGAGTGTCAGAATTTGTTGTTTCCAAGTTCAGGTCTCATGCAGATTGCAAATCAGAATGTAGCACTTACCTGGTTTGATTACTTCTTTTGTATTGAACACTTTGTGGTAATTGAAATTAATGAGAGTTGCACAATTAATCATGTTTAAATTTAAACATTGTGCAAATTTGTAATCACAAAAGGCTGATTTTTAAATGACTAGTCTTCCCTCACTATGCTGTACATCCCACTGATGAAAAGCAGGCTTCTGTTTCCACCTGATTCTGTACTTTGTTTGATTCATGGAGAATGTTCAGTGTCTCCATGCCAGATTTCCTGCCCTTCATTCATAAAGACTTCACACGAGCGCCAAAATTTGCTGCTATTGCAACTTAAGGCATTTTTGTTTACTCTGAATCCATTATTTACACATGCATGTAATGACTGATGCTTCTCATGGATTACTTTTCCATGGCAGAAGTGCCATGGAAAGAGTGTTTAAATGTGATTCTGTTGTGTGATGTGTTTGTAATGTTTGGACCAAAGCGTTAAACTGAGCTCAACCTAAATAAAGTAAAACTTACATGCATCACATACTGTAATTATCAATTCAATTTATTTATATAGCACCAAATCACAACAAAGCTGCCCTGAGGCGCTTTACATGGGTAAGGGCTACCAAGCCCTCTGAGCAAGCAGGGGAGGCGATGGTCTAGTGGTTAAGTGTTGGGCTTGAGACCAGAAGATCCTCTATTCAAATCCCAGCCTGACTGGAAAATCACTAAGGGCCCTTGAGCAAGGTCTTTAATCCACTATTGCTCCCAGTGTGTAGTGAGCGCCTTGTATGGCAGCACCCTCACATCGGGGTGAATGTGAGGCATTATTTGTAAAGTTCTTTGAGCGTCTGATGCAGATGGAAAAGCGCTATATAAATGCAATCCATTTACCATTTGTAGCTCTGTGATGCTCCATGAGTTCACAAAAATCATGCTTTCGTCATAACGAAGGCCATAAACAGATCATGCGTGTAGAGAATCAGCTGGAAAACCAGATGTATAACTATGTAAATTTCTATGACATTTGGATTATTATGCATGTAAATAATGTGTCCTTTAACACCTGTTGCGTCTGTTGTGTGTGAAGAGTGGTCACTAACTATCATGCACAGACATGGACGTAGGTGCAGCCCTTTATAAGTGAATGTGTTAGGCGGAAGGTAGGGTCCCTTATGTATACAGGAGAAGGTGTTCTTTGTGAGTTTTGTTTGACCCTGGTTCGATCTCTTACTTGTATCCATAGGGGACGGAATGGTTCAAGTACACATGGAGGCTTTCCTGGCAGGATTCCCATGTGCTGTCTTTCACGGCAGCTCTGTTTCTCTGATATCAAGACACTAAACGACATGGTACAGTGCACTAGTCCTACACCAAGGACACTGCCATTGTTGTGGTGGCATTGGTCCAAGACCTTTGCAAGACCTTTGCTTCTCCACAGAGAAGGGACCAAGTGGGAAGCAATACCACGACTTTGCTTTAACCACTAAGCCATGATGCCGCCAGTATTTGTACTTTATATTTTCCCACTTCTAATGCACATTACTTAATTTGTAAAACTGACTGTATCTTTGCTGTACTTTCAATCCTGAAAAGATTGCAGAGTCCTTAAATATAAAACAAAGACAACAACACACCATGGTGTCGTAGTGGTTAGCACTGATGCTTTATGGCAAGAATGTTATGGGATCATGGGAATGCCCTGTCTGGTTGGTGTTTGCATGTTCTACCTGTGTCTATGTTGGTTTCCTCCCACAATAAAAAAAAATAAATAAATAAGTAATATGCTTATTTAGGGTCTGTTCCTTTCTCTGCCCCTGACCAATGCAGCATCTCTACATCTGGAGTGTGTCCCCGGTTAAAGGATTGTAGCTGCCCACTGCTCCTAGTGGTTGGATTGTGTCTGACTGTAATTAGGTTGGGTTAAATGCAGAGGACAAATTTGTACAATGATAATAAAGGCAATATTACTATTATTATTACTATTGTTATTAGTTGCAACATTACGAGTTGCACAGCTAAAGTGGCTGATTGTTTACTTGCATGTTATATATCCATATTGTGCCGCTGTACAAATGGATGACATTGGTTCGGTTTGATAGCTTTATGCTCATGTATTTCACACTGATACCATTTATATTTACACAAGTTTAGACTGCTCACATGTTTTGGTATATTATAAATTATATAATACATTTTTAGTTATTTTGCATTAGTAAGGTTAACATTTTGCAATGTGCTAATGCATCAAGCACACATTTAATGCCAGAAAGGGTGTTTCCTGCTAATTGTTTTGGTCTTGTGGAACATTTGATCATGTGCCATTCTAAATAAGCAGAAGAACTGAAAAATGGACTTACCTTACACTGAAAAGTAAAATGATTAATTAAAACTGATTTACACACGTCGTAATGTCATGACATGCACTTACATTATTTAATTTAATTAGATTTTAAGTACAATAATCAACTTTTCATGTAATATTTGAAAAATCATGGTGTTCTGTCAATCAATTGATTAAGTGATTGACAGACAGACAATTAATTATGTTAATAATGTCTACAATATTGCTTGCTGTTACATATCCTCACATACTGTGCTACATAGCCTTGTTATATTACAGTTAATATTGCCATACATTAACCGACCAACAGATGTCAGTAACCTCAAATGAGCTGTTAAATGAGGCTTATAGTAATTAAGGTGTTGTGTGGGCCGCCAGAAGAGGAGGTACTGCTGGCCCACCACCAGAGGGCGCCCTGCCTGAAGTGCGGGCTTCAGGCAGGAGAGGGCGCTGCTGCCACGGACACAGCCGGGAGTGACAGCTGTCACTCATTAATTCCTGACAGCTGTCACTCATTAATTCCTGACAGCTGTCACTCATTAATTCCTGACAGCTGTCACTCATTCTTCATCATCGCACTCCATAAAACCCAGACGTCATCTCCACCTCATCGCCGAGATATCGTACTTCTTTGGAGGTAATAGACTCAGCCGTTTGTGTTTTACAATATAATCTGTATATTGTGAGTGTTTGCAGGAGTACCGGTCCCTCTGTCTGTGGAAGCTGAGTGAGTGCTGGACGGCACTCTTTTCCCCTGAGGAATCACTGCGGTACTCTGCAGAATATTGTGTTAGAGGTGGAGGTGGCATTCCCACCGTTGTTGTTACGGGGTGTACACACACCCACACTTGACTGTCTTTGTTCTTCGCCAGCAGTACCAGATCCGACAGTCGGGGACGGTGATCACCTGGGAATTCGGGACTTGGCGGCTCCAGTATTCACCAGGTTCGGTGGCTGCGGAAATCGTGTGGTTCCGGCTCTTCTCAGGACAGACGTCTTCTATCCTCGAGCCTGCCCACACGTCACCTTTGTGGATTGACAGTAATCATATTCTGAGATTGTCTGTATATTCGTTGTGCACCTTCACAACATTAAATTGTTACTTTTTGGCTCATCTATTGACCGTTCATTTGCGCCCCCTGTTGTGGGTCCGTGTCACTACACTTTCGCAACATAAGGTTTTGTTGAAACTGGGCAGGGAATCTCGTTGAAGTGTTGAAGCTTCAAGTCTTCACCTGTAACTCCTTGGAATGGCAGTGCCAAATAGTAAATGTATATTCTTTGGCTATGTTTTGTTGCTTCCCTTTTAGTACTGGTATCACAACAGCAATATGCTCCTGTGCATGTTTGAATACACAGACTATGCCATGAGAACACTTGTATGTACCTGGGGGAGGGATCTTGTTGAAACGAAATGATGCTTTTTGGCCTGTTGGTTACATTGTGAGTGAAAAAGAGGATGTGATTGGTAATTTAGTTTTCAATTCCTGCATATGCAGGAACTGCACAATTCCCCCATCTTTGTGCCCCTCTCTCTTTTTCCCCTTTGTCCATTCACCCACCTTGTCTCAATCTCTTCTGTTGCCTGGGTAACAGTTACTGATGGAGACGGGAGTTCAGCGAACAAAAGATTAGACCATTGCTGAAGGGAGTAGTTTATTGAAAGATTTTTATTCTATACAGTTGTGAATGCTGACAGTTTATGTGTGCATGTATTTTGGTGATGAATAATTCATCACATAGTTTAATTATGTACTTGGGGAAAGAGGATGTTGACCTCTTATTAAATACTTCTTCTCTTGGAACTGAGGCTCTGATTTATTATGTGTGTAAGTACAAAAAAAAAATCTGTATTTATCAAACAGGTGCATGGCAGACATATGAATATTAGTAATTATTATCACTTACTGAGGCGTTGCTGGGCCGGTAGCATAGATTTACATGTACACTACCTGTCCATACCTGCCCGTAGTAACCGCTGTGCATAAAGTGATGATGTCATAGCATGCGCAACCTCAGAACTGTCCACAGACGATAACATAAGGCGAGAGTGTGTGTTGGTCCCAATATGGATATTCCGGATGATTTTATCATGGATAGTCCAACAATGAACAGCAGCCAAAGCAGCCAGCTTGATCAGAACGCACTGGCGAATTTGGAGAGCAGCACCGTACCAGCCAACATGACAAAAGTTAAAGTGAGCCAACTTTTTATGGATGCGTTTGCTGGGTGTCGTGTGTTTTGAAATGACATTAACCCTCTGGGGTCCGAGGTCATTTTTTGGATAGTTCACTCGCCTGGCATAAATGTTTTATTATTGCTGTTAACAGCTGTCCCTGCATCCCACAATCAAGTTTTATGTCTCTTTTTTCAGGACAACCTGTGCTTTCATAATATATACGAGGTCTGTCCATAAAGTAACGGTCCTTTTTATTTTTTCAAAAAATATCTGGATTTCATTCATATGTTTTTACGTCAGACATGCTTGAGTTTTTCCATGCCTGTCGGTGACGTCATTCGCCTGTGAGCATGCCTTGGGAAGGAGTGGTCCCGCCCCCTTGTCGGATTTTCATTGTCTGGAAATGGCGGAATGAAAAGGACTTTTTTGTCCATCAGAATTTTTTCAGAAGCTGTTAGAGACTGGCACCTGGAAACCATTAGAAAAATTTATCTGGCTTTTGGTGAAAATTTTACGGGCTTCACAGACAATAAGGACTTTAACTACAGCTTTAAGGACCCCTTTAAGGACGGTCGGTGCGCCGCTCTCCGAGCTGCGACGACGAGGCACAAACCGCTGGCTCATTTCTAAACGGATCGCTCTCTGGATACGAGACCGTCGTGTGTTCTTTTTCTGGTTATCACAAGAGCTGGACATCAGCCATTTTCCGGCAGATTTCACTTTTAAGAGATTTTGTCATGGAAAGCCGCGTGGAGGCTTCGCGCGTCACGACCGATTCGCTGATGAAGCGAGACAAAGGAACACCTCCGTTTCGGAGTGTTAGAGGACAAGTTGGGACATGTCCAGCTCTCCACAATTTCTCTTATACTCACTCGACTGGTAAGCACTGAAAGCAGAGATAGGCATGTCCTACTGGTGGTTGGCTCTCACTGCGGTATTGTATCACTTCCTGTTCCGGAGCACAGCGGTGTTTTTCTGTATCTGTTAGCTGTTTAATCTGCGCAGTTAGATTGATCTAGTTATCTAGATTACGATTTGTTTCCCAGTGTAATCTTTACGTGCCTTAACTAAAGCACTCCTGCTGAATCACCTCTAAATTATTTACACATTATTCACTTTGCGTGTTTTTAGGAATCCGCTAGCTTAGCGTAGCTACTAGCTCTTAGCCGATTTAGCATGGTGGCTTCTCCTGTCTCTTCCGCACTTTTCTGCTCTGGGTGTGAAATGTTTAGTTATTCCTCGGCCTCCTTTAGCAGTAACGGTACTTGTAATAAGTGTAGCTTATTCGTAGCTTTGGAGGCCAGGCTGGGCGAATTGGAGACTCGGCTCCGCACCGTGGAAAATTCTACAGCTAGCCAGGCCCCTGTAGTCGGTGCGGACCAAGGTAGCTTAGCCGCCGTTAGTTACCCCCTGGCAGATCCCGAGCAGCCGGGAAAGCAGGCCGACTGGGTGACTGTGAGGAGGAAGCGTAGCCCTAAACAGAAGCCCCGTGTACACCGCCAACCCGTTCACATCTCTAACCGTTTTTCCCCACTCGACGACACACCCGCCGAGGATCAAACTCTGGTTATTGGCGACTCTGTTTTTAGAAATGTGAAGTTAGCGACACCAGCAACCATAGTCAATTGTCTTCCGGGGCCAGAGCAGGCGACATTGAAGGAAATTTGAAACTGCTGGCTAAGGCTAAGCGTAAATTTGGTAAGATTGTAATTCACGTCGGCAGTAATGACACCCGGTTACGCCAATCGGAGGTCACTAAAATTAACATTAAATCGGTGTGTAACTTTGCAAAAACAATGTCGGACTCTGTAGTTTTCTCTGGGCCCCTCCCCAATCAGACCGGGAGTGACATGTTTAGCCGCATGTTCTCCTTGAATTGCTGGCTGTCTGAGTGATGTCCAAAAAATGAGGTGGGCTTCATAGATAATTGGCAAAGCTTCTGGGGAAAACCTGGTCTTGTTAGGCGAGACGGCATCCATCCCACTTTGGATGGAGCAGCTCTCATTTCTAGAAATCTGGCCAATTTTCTTAAATCCTCCAAACCGTGACTATCCAGGGTTGGGACCAGGAAGCAGAGTTGTACTCTTACACACCTCTCTGCAGCTTCTCTCCCCCTGCCATCCCCTCATTACCCCATCCCCGTAGAGACGGTGCCTGCTCCCAGACTACCAATAACCAGCAAAAATCTATTTAAGCATAAAAATTCAAAAAGAAAAAATAATATAGCGCCTTCAACTGCACCACAGACTAAAACAGTTACATGTGGTCTATTAAACATTAGGTCTCTCTCTTCTATGTCCCTGTTGGTAAATGATATAATAATTGATCAACATATTGATTTATTCTGCCTTACAGAAACCTGGTTACAGCAGGATGAATATGTTAGTTTAAATGAGTCAACACCCCCGACTCACACTAACTGTCAGAATGCTCGTAGCACGGGCCGGGGCGGAGGATTAGCAGCAATCTTCCATTCCAGCTTATTAATTAATCAAAAACCCAGACAGAGCTTTAATTCATTTGAAAGCTTGACTCTTAGTCTTGTCCATCCAAATTGGAAGTCCCAAAAACCAGTTTTATTTGTTATTATCTATCGTCCACCTGGTCGTTACTGTGAGTTTCTCTGTGAATTTTCAGACCTTTTGTCTGACTTAGTGCTTAGCTCAGATAAGATAATTATAGTGGGCGATTTTAACATCCACACAGATGCTGAGAATGACAGCCTCAATACTGCATTTAATCTATTATTAGACTCTGTTGGCTTTGCTCAAAATGTAAATGAGTCCACCCACCACTTTAATCATATCTTAGATCTTGTTCTGACTTATGGTATGGAAATAGAAGACTTAACAGTATTCCCTGAAAACTCCCTTCTGTCTGATCATTTCTTAATAACATTTACATTTACTCTGATGGACTACCCAGCAGTGGGGAATAAGTTTCATTACACTAGAAGTCTTTCAGAAAGCACTGTAACTAGGTTTAAGGATATGATTCCTTCTTTATGTTCTGTAATGCCATATACCAACACAGTGCAGAGTAGCTATCTAAACTCTGTAAGTGAGATAGAGTATCTCGTCAATAGTTTTACATCCTCATTGAAGACAACTTTGGATGCTGTAGCTCCTCTGAAAAAGAGAGCTTTAAATCAGAAGTGCCTGACTCCATGGTATAACTCACAAACTCGTAGCTTAAAGCAGATAACCCGTAAGTTGGAGAGGAAATGGCGTCTCACTAATTTAGAAGATCTTCACTTAGCCTGGAAAAAGAGTCTGTTGCTCTATAAAAAAGCCCTCCGTAAAGCTAGGACATCTTTCTACTCATCACTAATTGAAGAAAATAAGAACAACCCCAGGTTTCTTTTCAGCACTGTAGCCAGGCTGACAGAGTCAGAGCTCTATTGAGCTGAGTATTCCATTAACTTTAACTAGTAATGACTTCATGACTTTCTTTGCTAACAAAATTTTAACTATTAGAGAAAAAATTACTCATAACCATCCCAAGGACGTATCGTTATCTTTGGCTGCTTTCAGTGATGCCGGTATTTGGTTAGACTCTTTCTCTCCGATTGTTCTGTCTGAGTTAT
Source organism: Thalassophryne amazonica (assembly GCF_902500255.1). Taxonomy (NCBI): domain Eukaryota; kingdom Metazoa; phylum Chordata; class Actinopteri; order Batrachoidiformes; family Batrachoididae; genus Thalassophryne; species Thalassophryne amazonica. Next base: position 24,841,669 of record NC_047119.1, read on the forward strand.
TTTCATTAGTTACTTCATCCAAACCATCAACATGTTTATTAGACCCCATTCCTACCAGGCTGCTCAAGGAAGCCCTACCATTATTTAATGCTTCGATCTTAAATATGATCAATCTATCTTTGTTAGTTGGCTATGTACCACAGGCTTTTAAGGTGGCAGTAATTAAACCATTACTTAAAAAGCCATCACTTGACCCAGCTATCTTAGCTAATTATAGGCCAATCTCCAACCTTCCTTTTCTCTCAAAAATTCTTGAAAGGGTAGTTGTAAAACAGCTAACTGATCATCTGCAGAGGAATGGTCTATTTGAAGAGTTTCAGTCAGGTTTTAGAATTCATCATAGCACAGAAACAGCATTAGTGAAGGTTACAAATGATCTTCTTATGGCCTCGGACAGTGGACTCATCTCTGTGCTTGTTCTGTTAGACCTCAGTGCTGCTTTTGATACTGTTGACCATAAAATTTTATTACAGAGATTAGAGCATGCCATAGGTATTAAAGGCACTGCGCTGCGGTGGTTTGAATCATATTTGTCTAATAGATTACAATTTGTTCATGTAAATGGGGAATCTTCTTCACAGACTAAAGTTAATTATGGAGTTCCACAAGGTTCTGTGCTAGGACCAATTTTATTCACTTTATACATGCTTCCCTTAGGCAGTATTATTAGACGGTATTGCTTAAATTTTCATTGTTACGCAGATGATACCCAGCTTTATCTATCCATGAAGCCAGAGGACACACACCAATTAGCTAAACTGCAGGATTGTCTTACAGACATAAAGACATGGATGACCTCTAATTTCCTGCTTTTAAACTCAGATAAAACTGAAGTTATTGTACTTGGCCCCACAAATCTTAGAAACATGGTGTCTAACCAGATCCTTACTCTGGATGGCATTACCCTGACCTCTAGTAATACTGTGAGAAATCTTGGAGTCATTTTTGATCAGGATATGTCATTCAAAGCGCATATTAAACAAATATGTAGGACTGCTTTTTTGCATTTACGCAATATCTCTAAAATCAGAAAGGTCTTGTCTCAGAGTGATGTTGAAAAACTAATTCATGCATTTATTTCCTCTAGGCTGGACTATTGTAATTCATTATTATCAGGTTGTCCTAAAAGTTCCCTAAAAAGCCTTCAGTTAATTCAAAATGCTGCAGCTAGAGTACTGGTGGGGACTAGAAGGAGAGAGCATATCTCACCCATATTGGCCTCTCTTCATTGGCTTCCTGTTAATTCTAGAATAGAATTTAAAATTCTTCTTCTTACTTATAAGGTTTTGAATAATCAGGTCCCATCTTATCTTAGGGACCTCGTAGTACCATATCACCCCAATAGAGCGCTTCGCTCTCAGACTGCAGGCTTACTTGTAGTTCCTAGGGTTTGTAAGAGTAGAATGGGAGGCAGAGCCTTCAGCTTTCAGGCTCCTCTCCTGTGGAACCAGCTCCCAATTCAGATCAGGGAGACAGACACCCTCTCTACTTTTAAGATTAGGCTTAAAACTTTCCTTTTTGCTAAAGCTTATAGTTAGGGCTGGATCAGGTGACCCTGAACCATCCCTTAGTTATGCTGCTATAGACGTAGACTGCTGGGGGGTTCCCATGATGCATTGTTTCTTTCTCTTTTTGCTCTGTATGCACCACTCTGCATTTAATCATTAGTGATCGATCTCTGCTCCCCTCCACAGTATGTCTTTTTCCTGGTTCTCTCCCTCAGCCCCAACCAGTCCCAGCAGAAGACTGCCCCTCCCTGAGCCTGGTTCTGCTGGAGGTTTCTTCCTGTTAAAAGGGAGTTTTTCCTTCCCACTGTAGCCAAGTGCTTGCTCATAGGGGGTTGTTTTGACCGTTGGGGTTTTACATAATTATTGTATGGCCTTGCCTTACAATGTAAAGCGCCTTGGGGCAACTGTTTGTTGTGATTTGGCGCTATATAAAAAAATTGATTGATTGATTGATTGTGTTGCTTACTGGAAAATGGCAAAAAAAAATGAAGAAGAAATTTTTGTGAACCAGAGATCAAGTTGTGTGTGTGTGTGGTCACAGCAGCGGGATGACTAAAATAAATGTAGCAAGTGCCCAAATAACTCCAGAAGTAGTTTTCGTAATGAACATTTCCTCATAGCCCCACGATCTGTTCCCGGATAACTGAAACAATCCTGCAGATGGTGATAGAAGCACTAAAATCGGTACAAATAGTCCTTAGACATTACTCTTTTGGAAAAAAAAAACAAAACAATTGGTCACTTGAATTTTCAATAGGCAACCAGGTAGGGGTCAATTGAAGAATTACACAGGGGTCAAAATTAAAAGATTAAAAGGTATTGTTTGGACTATCTATGACTGAATGTTATGGGGTACAAACAGCAAGAATGGTGACAAAGGACAATTTCAGTTTGTACAGGGTTCAAAAGTTAAAGTTAAAGGGGTGCAAATTATTGGCTGAGTTAATAGGATTTTAAAAATAATTGGTTTGCACCACATGTCATGCTTAGTTATCATGTTATGGAGTAAATTAAAGTGGCCAATCAGTTTTTGCAAAAGAGTAATGTCTTAAGGAGTATTTGTGCTGAATTTGGTGCTTCTATCACCATTTGTGGGACTCCTCTGTAAATATTCTGTTATCTGCTGTACTACATGATGCTTCTTAATTTAGACATCAAACTCACTTTTGGACATAACTTTAACCGGCTTTGACAAGCTCATCACAGGAATTAGCATAAAATTTTCCAATTAATTAATAAACAGACAACTATTTATCATTAGAGTTGTCCCACAATCCTTTGCACTCCTGTGACATCACCGTGCTGCTGTCGTTGGGAAGATCAAATTGGAGATTAAGGTGGTTGTTGCTGATGTTGAAGCCAAAAGCTGCTGTTTAATTCATACTGGTGTCTTTTGTTGGTTTTGACACCAGTGAGGCCACGCGTCTGCTACTAACAAGACATAATTACTAATTACATACTTATTAATTCATTGAAATAGAGAACGTATGTGTATGAGATTGCATGCTGTGATGGCAGCCGTGCTTTCTGTTTGCAGTTTCCCTATTCTACCCTCAGATGCTGAGCATACACAAGGTCAGAGGTCGCCGTATAGTTGCACACATTCATAAGTATAAGTTGGTAATTGCCCAATTTGCAATTTACTGTGGTGACTATCTAGTTTTTGGTGTCATTGTTCTTGGCACTGTGAGTAATGCTGTTTTTAAATCCATATAAAAGTATGATACCAGCCCCAAATGACTAAAAGAATCAGCACTCATATGCTCAGTTTTGTTTCTTTCTTTTTTAAACAACCAAATTGTCATTCAGGCATAAATGAGTTCCCACTGGGTAGTTGTGACTTGGAACCCTGTTGTCTCTCATTTTAGTTCAATTCAACTTCCAAATCTTGAGGAATGGATGGATGAGGGACCACCTATCCCTCTGACAGAATCTCATACCTGCACAGCAGGAAATAATACCTGCTTTTATTGTAGCATGATATGTGAACAAGCCATCAGAGACTCTTGATACTTATCGTACTTGTCTTTCTACACGGAGTACAAAAGCCATAGTGGCCACTTTTTGAAGCTCTACACCACTGGTGTCAAACTGATTCCAGAAAAGGGCCAAGATGGTGCAAGTTTTCTTTGTAACCACCAACTCCACCATGTGATTTCATTGAGGAACTCATCCCATCTGCTCAAAGTGATGTTAATCAGTATAATGACCTGGTGGAATTGGTGGTTAAAAAAGAAAACCTGCACCCTCTTGGCTCTTTTCTGGAATCAGTTTGACACCTCTGCTCAACACTGTTCACAGAATCCAGGTGTTCCTTTGAGCCACCTATAGTGCAGAAAGTCTTATTTCACACTCAAAGCTGTATCTTCCATCCATCACAAAGGTGTGCACAGTACCACAGTCCTTTAAATTGCAAGTACCTTATTTTCTGGAGTATAAATTGCATTACAATAGAAGTCTCACCTTTTTTTTCTGTACTTTCAGCTCTTTATTTATTTATTTATTTATTTTGCATTGTTGTAGTGTTATTTTCCCTATTGGCATGTATTCTTTATTTATTAGTTTTTGTGTTTAGTGCTTTGATTTGTAGGAAAGCCCTATATAAATAGTCATTGTGATTACATCCACCAAGGATGTAATGAAATCATCTGTTTATTTATTTATTTAATTGTCTGACTGTTAGCAGGATTACATCAAAACTACTGCGCGGATTTTGATGAAATTTGCACCATGGATAGATAGGGCACGGAAGACTCCATTAAATTTTGGAGGTGATCCGGATCAGAGTTCTGGATCCAGATTTCACTTTATATAGACTTTGAAGGATTATGTCAAATGTCTTCACGGATTCTCACCAAATTTGCCCCAGAGATAGATAAGACTCCACTGAATTTTGGAGGTGAACCGGATTGGTGGACATCAGAAATCTCCACATTGCTTGTCTTCTTCTTCTTAATAATAATAATGAGTGTGATTTTTAAGTTGCATCAGAGTATAAGTCACAGTACCTCCCAAACTAATAACAAATAATGGTGACGTATACTCCGGAAAATATGGTATAATTGCATTTATCAGTGCACCAATGGGCATGGTCAGGTGCACTGATGTGGAAACAGAATGCGATTGTGCCATCGACAAATAAAAATCTGCCCTCAAGTAGAGTGCAGCATATCTGTTGTATCTAAATACAACACAGTACTCAGACGAACCTTACCTACCTGGGTTTACAGTGCATGTACATCTGGCTTGTCCATCCATCCATCCATTTTCAGTACCTCCTTATTTCAACTAAGGCTCATGGTGGCGCTGGAGCCTATCCCAACAGTCACAGGGCGTGAGGTAGGGTACGCCCTAGATAGGACACCAGTCTGTCGCAGGGCTACATGCAGACAAACACATTCTCACCCGCACACAAACCTATAGTCAATTTAAAGTTTCTGCTTCATCTAACCTTTGGATCTTTGGATGTGGGAGGAACCCAGAGCACCCGGATATAACCCATGCGAACTTGGGGAGAACATGCAAACGCCATACAAAAAGGGTAGGAAGTGATCCTGCGACCTTCTTCCTGTAGGATATCGATGCTAACCACTAATCCACCATGCCGCCCCACTGGCTTGAATGCACAACAAAACTGAAATGAAAACAACCATTAAAAGAATTAAAAGTAATCACTATTAGAATATTATTGAACTTTACCTCACTATTTCAACTCGGGGAGCACTGGTGTCTGCCGGTGCACTCTGACAGGATTGGTGCAGATGTGTTATATCTCACTTCTCACTTCAGTCGGATCCATCAATCGCAGGGCACTCTGCTGCTTTCGCTCACCATTGTAAAGGGGATGACAGAAGACACTCTGATTTATTTCATGTTTTGACCAAAAAGTGCCCATTACACATTTAGAGGATAAATCCAATCCCATTATGCTCTTATTTTTCAGTCAGATTATGTACTGTCTGAAGAGCAGAATGGAGTTGGACACACGCCAACTTCACTTGTGCTAGTTGTTGTGGACTGTGCATCCCGGATTGTTGAGGTAGGACTCTCAGTACTGTTAATGCCACTGATATTGACAGCTGGAAGGTGACGCTGTGTTGGGGTGTGCTGTCCATGTCGAAGGAATATTCAGTCCATGCTTTTAAATTTGCCAATCAGCATCTATCAAATGGTAAGTGGACTGCATTTATATAGCACTTTTCCATCTGTATAAAGTAATATGTGGCTTATTTCACAACATACAGGTGATTAAATCCAAAATTCACATACACTTTAGCTGCTTGAGGTTACATTCTTGTAGTTCACTTTTAAAATTTAAAATGACTTCAATTTATATTCACACACCAATGCTAGAACCTGTACAAGAGGAGGGATTCAGGGTTCATTGTCTTAAGAACAGTTGGATTTACAACTGAAGCAACTGGGATTGATAAACTAACCATTTAGTTTAGTGTTCAGAGGTTTTGACAATGATTTTCTGTTCACATTCCATTTTGGCATTGAGGGTGTCGTTGACTTGAGGGTGCACTCCATTCACCCAACGAATAATAGAAATGGTTATATGCACCAGAGGAGAAATGAATACATTGTTTTGTTATAAATTATGTAGCACGTTATTTTATACAGTGAGGTTTTAATAATAAACAAGGCACCAAGATAATTGCAGTGGGTCACCACCAGCAGCTATACAATAATGCTGCAGTTGTATCATTTTGATATAAGTGTATATCAATGTATAGCATATGAAGTTTGTTTCGACCATTAGGATAATATCATTGTAATATTATCGTAATGTGATGTTTACATGTGCTCAGCACATTTTGGAAGCTGCAGCAGTTGCATAGGAAGGTGTGTGGGCGTATGTGTATGTGTACATGCATGTTTTATGACATAAAGCTTGTCATTGTCCAACACACCATTTTTTTTTATTTTTTTTTTTTAGATTTTGCTTGACATCATCACGTGACATCTTTGTATTTTTAAGATATTGCAATCTATTTTAACAGTGGCCTCTGATTGGATCTTTAACTTATGACCTGTACATGTCCTCTGTTGCAAAAGGATGGTCCACTGAGTTTGCCCACAAAGTCTGATTAAAATTGCTTTCTATGTTTTGAAGATATTTCCATGTATTTTAGACTATGGCCTTATTTGACCTTGGTCTTTGACCTATGATGTGAAGGGATAGTCTATTGAGTATATCTACCAAGTTTGATTGAAAGTGTTTTGAAGGTATTGCCACAGATAGACAAGCACACAACTTTCCTGTTGAGGCCAATAGCACAATCAATCAATCACTGTTTATATAGTCTATAATATAAATGTCTGTGATCAGGCATATATGCCTGGTTTGATTTGTCTTTATACATTGGTGTAGGTGTTGATAAGCATTGCGTCTGCCTACGCCTTTAGGCACCATGTATTTTTTTTATTTTCTTATATTTCGTTTCGTCTTTGACTTTCCTGTTATGAGTTTGGTTGTTTGTATACGAATGAATTTCTGTTATGCATGGGTGTCCAATAAATTCCAAAATTCAGATATCTTAATGTCCAATAAATTCAGCTTCAGACCTTGGTAAATGGACTGCATTTACATTGTGGTGAAGGCACTTTACAAAAATGCCTGATATTCACCCACTCACTCACGTCAATGTCAAGGTGGTGCCATGCAAAGCGCTCAGCTACACTCCTGATGGGGATTTGAACTGAGGATGTTCAGGTCACAAGCCCACTGCTTTAACCTCTTAACCATTTCTCCTCTTCATTTGTTAAATTCTAAGTTTACTGAGCTCCACAGATACTATAGCTATCTCTGCCAGGATACTGGAATATATTATACTCTTTATTAACCCCCTACCACCAGCCTCAATTTGGCTTGTCAGTATCTCACAAATAAAAAGTGAAATTTTCCATCTATGGGATATAGATGGATGCTCTGTATGCACCACTCTGCATTTAATCATTAGTGATTGATCTCTGCTCCCCTCCACAGCATGTCTTTTTCCTGGTTCTCTCCCTCAGCCCCAACCAGTCCCAGCAGAAGACTGTCCCTCCCTGAGCCTGGTTCTGCTGGAGGTTTCTTCCTGTTAAAAGGGAGTTTTTTCCTTCCCACTGTCACCAAGTGCTTGCTCACAGGAGGTCGTTTTGACCGTTGGGGTTTTCCCGTAATTATTGTATGGCTTTGCCTTACAATATAAAGCGCCTTGGGGCAAGTGTTTGTTGTGATTTGGCGCTATATAAATAAAATTGATTTGATTTGATATACAACCTTAGAAGGGGTTAAAGTAGTTCATATGCCACATAAGTGTAATATGCCCCTTTCAAGGTGTTTATCATTGGGAATTAAACCATGCTCATAACATTAACCTCTATGAACTCTAAAGCTAATGTGTCAAAGCTCTGTCGTAGTAACTACCTCCCCCTGGCAGATAAACTGAAGTTGTTTTCCCCTCCCTCAACTCCTCATCTGTTCTACAGTTCCCTATTGATTCATCCCAATTCTTGCTGTTCCTTTAATGGCCCCTTGAAGTGCAGTGATTATAGTCTTTGGGAAATTTCCCATTAATGCATATTTGAACTGCTTGTTTTCCATCCCCTAAGTGCTAATGATAGCAGATGTGTTTTGCTAGCAGCCATTAATGACTCAAGCACCAATTGGAAACATCTGCACTATCTGAATTGGCCTTGGAAGCCTTTATTCAGCTCTGTGTTGTCTATTAACATTTTCAAAGTCATTTCAATCTATTACTTTCTTTTCAATGGAGCTTTGTTGCTTTTCACCTTCTGTGGAACCATGTTTGGAACAAAACCTTATTTTTCTCACTTGTTTTTGTTTTAAACCTGTATCTAGCCTGGAGAGCAAGTAATTCAGTGGAGTAAGATGATTGGTTACCAATATACGGACCTGGGTTTGATTGTTGGTCATGCTACCTTCCGTGTTCATGGACAAAACACTGAATCTGCATTGGTCCAATCCATACCACTGTAAAAGGGGGCTGGTCTTGGCTGGGGAATTAACCTCTTAAACCCTAGAGTACCAAAATTTGGGAACTTGCCCTGTTTTGGAATATTTGAACACTCATACCTAACCAATGCTGACGCCAACATACACTTATTATATATCAAAATGTCAAGTGAAGTCTCCTCTACAAAAGTATCCACTTCAATCACATATCAACTAACCACAGCTGAAAAGCCAAGCAAATAAAGACATAAATCTGAATTAATTTTTTGGTGAAAAAACCTCATTTACTCCTACCAAGTATTATTTACTTTCAATTTTTTTGCATCCACAACATCCCCTAGGACCTGTCTTTTAGCTAATCCAGACTTTTGCATTTTTGACCTTGTACAAGCTGAGAAATAAGCAGCCGATCTGCTCTGTGTCAGCCTGATCCTGTCAGATCTCAGAAGCTAAGCAGTGCGGGACCTGGTTAGTACTTGGATGGGAGACCTCTTTGGAACACCAGTGGCTGTGTGTGTTTCTCCGGGTGAAACTGGAGTTGTGTCAGGAAGGGCATCTGGCGTAAAACTTGTGCCAAATACCAATGCGGATCTGGTTGAATCTGCTATGCCGACCCCAAACACAAAAACAGGAGCAGCCGAATGGACAACAACAACAAGAAGCTGAGAAATTAATCATAATGTATGGGTATGTGATTTTGGTGAAATATGCTCTAGGGCTTAAGGGGTTAACTTGAGTGTCCATCCATGGAGGGTTGTAGACTCTCGTTTGTTTCACCTTATGGAATCTGGGGATGAGCACCAGCACCATTTTGGCTAAAGGGCCTGTACAGGACTTATATCTTGTTGCTTATATTAATGCAGGAGCTCATCGAATGTTTACACCTCATAAGTTGGGATATGCTTTATGGAAATGGATTGAGGAGTGCTGTGAGACGAAGAGCCAGAGCGAGATAAGGAAGAGAATGGGATATATACACTCAACAAAAATATAAACGCAACACTTTTGGTTTTGCTCCCATTTTGTATGAGATGAACTCAAAGATCTAAAACTTTTTCCACATACACAATATCACCATTTCCCTCAAATATTGTTCACAAACCAGTCTAAATCTGTGATAGTGAGCACTTCTCCTTTGCTGAGATAATCCATCCCACCTCACAGGTGTACCATATCAAGATGCTGATTAGACACCATGATTAGTGCACAGGTGTGCCTTAGACTGCTCACAATAAAAGGCCACTCTGAAAGGTGCAGTTTTGTTTTATTGGGGGGGATACCAGTCAGTATCTGGTGTGACCACCATTTGCCTCATGCAGTGCAACACATCTCCTTCGCATAGAGTTGATCAGGTTGTCAATTGTGGCCTGTGGAATGTTGGTCCACTCCTCTTCAGTGGCTGTGCGAAGTTGCTGGATATTGGCAGGAACTGGTACACGCTGTTGTATACGCCGGTCCAGAGCATCCCAAACATGCTCAATGGGTGACATGTCCGGTGAGTATGCCGGCCATGCAAGAACCGGGACATTTTCAGCTTCCAAGAATTGTGTACAGATCCTTGCAACATGGGGCCGTGCATTATCCTGCTGCAACATGAGGTGATGTTCTTGGATGTATGGCACAACAATGGGCCTCAGGATCTTGTCACGGTATCTCTGTGCATTCAAAATGCCATCAATAAAATGCACCTGTGTTCTTCGTCCGTAACAGACGCCTGTCCATACCATAACCCCACCGCCACCATGGGCCACTCGATCCACAACATTGACATCAGAAAACCGCTCACCCACACGACGCCACACACGCTGTCTGCCATCTGCCCTGGACAGTGTGAACCGGGATTCATCCGTGAAGAGAACACCTCTCCAACGTGCCAAACGCCAGCGAATGTGAGCATTTGCCCACTCAAGTCAGTAACGACGACGAACTGGAGTCAGGTCAAGACCCCGATGAGGACGACGAGCATGCAGATGAGCTTCCGTGAGACGGTTTCTGACAGTTTGTGCAGAAATTCTTTGGTTATGCAAACCAATTGTTTCAGCAGCTGTCCGAGTGGCTGGTCTCAGACAATCTTGGAGGTGAACATGCTGGATGTGGAGGTCCTGGGCTGGTTACACGTGGTCTGCAGTTGTGAGGCTGGTTGGATGTACTGCCAAATTCTCTGAAACGCCTTTGTAGACGGCTTATGGTAGAGAAATGAACATTCAATACACGAGCAACAGCTCTGGTTGACATTCCTGCTGTCAGCATGCCAATTGCACGCTCCCTCAAATCTTGCGACATCTGTGGCATTGTGCTGTGTGATAAAACTGCACCTTTCAGAGTGGCCTTTTATTGTGAGCAGGAGAAGTGCTCACTATCACAGATTTAGACTGGTTTGTGAACAATATTTGAGGGAAATGGTGATATTGTGTATGTGGAAAAAGTTTTAGATCTTTGAGTTCATCTCATACAAAATGGGAGCAAAACCAAAAGTGTTGCGTTTATATTTTTGTTGAGTGTAGAATGGACATGGGTTGATTGCACCTGGCACCAATAGACAGTGGCTCGTTTTCTCCGCTCGTGTTTGGTGACAGGTCGGTTCTCGCAAGCTGGTGACCGACAGCTGCAAGCACAAGTCAAGGCTTCGTTTCAAACTTGAGAGCAGCAAACATAACAAGGACTGAAGCCCCAGCTGCCTCTGAGGGAGGTACACTAGTAAATAAAATAAACCCCATTTATCATCACACAAAGCTCCACAATCCATCAAGGAATGAAGACACCTTTTTCTTGAAGAAAGTGGAATTGGTTATTTCATAGTTTGCTTTATTCCTTTTCTGTATCCTGCAAGTGTTGCACAATACCTCCTGATGGTGAAGAAACAACAATCTCAGAGTAATCCTTGTAAGCCAAGAAAGACATATAAACAAAAATCTACCGCCCTCTAAGCATAAGTGGAGGAAGAAAATAAGTGTGTCCTGTCAACTGTTATTTTACCACACACTGCTCTTCACAAATATGCACCATTATCTGCTCAGAAGAAGAAAAAAAAATCATTCCCTGCCCCTGGAGTCACCAGCCATTCCTTTTTTTTCCTCAATCAAAGCCACCCCAGGGGCCTCATTGTCCAGCCCATCTTATTGCCTTGTTATCAAGAGCTGTAGCAAACCTCTATTGGCCCCTTGTGTCACCCCTGCAAACACAGGCTTTACCTTACTAATCACATTTCCATTGCAGAAATGTCAAGAGGAGGGCATGTGTGCTTACGTACAGTTGCCTCTCTCTGCTACAATGTGAGTGATATCATTTATCTTTTACAAAAGCAAATGAAAGAACTGCAATATGGTGCAGTTGGGTGGGGTGGCGGTTTTGTACGGAGGGCATTGCAGTCTCTTCTCTTCCGGCAGTACTAATTTGCCACTGTAATGAGCAAGCAGTGGTGCATGTTCATCAGGCAATTATATTTGGTTTCCATGCAAGCACTGAGCATCATGGGATGTCATTATACTGAGAAATATACCCAAGCTCCATTACAATAGTAGGGGAAACAAATGCTACACATTATCTAAATGCAGGGGTCTTTCTTCCTTTCAAAATGTGCATGACTATGAAATACATAATCATTTTTCTCAAGGGACAGCATTGTGGAGATGAAACAGAGGTGCTCACTTGTCTAGTTTTTCTGCTTTTCAAATGTTTAATTATTTTTTTGGGGTCCCCCCCCCCCAGCCTTTCAGAGAATGTAATTACCATCCAATAAAGCCCGTGGAGCGATGCAGTGTGGTCGACTCGGTAATTGTTTTGTTTGTAATAAGCAAAAATACTGAATTGAAGGTCATCATTTAAAAATAATACATTTTGAAAAGCTCAGTTGACCTTAATCAGCATTGAGGCAGTGAGATAAGCGGTTTAATTGAATACGACACCAGATGATCAAAAACAAACACAAAAAGATGGTTTTATAGAAATTTCGAATCCATATTTAATCTGATGTTGAAAGTTTGTTGTGATTGAAATTCCCAAGTGGACGAAGGAACAAACCAGGAATGGCACAAAAAAATCTCCCCAGTGGGGAAAAAGCCACAAACCATTGTCGTAAAAAGCCACAAACCAATGGTAGAGGAACATAGACATCATAAAGAGGAGTAGACGCCACGTTGCAGGGCTTGACAATAAGGCAATTTATGCACTGGCCCACAGGGCCAGTAGAATCTGAAAGTTACTGGCCCGGATGAAAATATCACTGGCCCATACTTTCACGCCTGTGCCGAACCGGGGGGTAACTGATAAGAATTTTTTAAATCAACACTCAGACATTAGAATTGGGTTTCCTTAATGTAAAAACACTTGAAAACAAACACAAAATTCTTATACTACATGATAAAAACCTTAAAGTGAGTAAACTTTGAAAAAAATGTCGGTAGGTAACTGATAGGAATTTTTTCAACACTCAGACATTAATACAAAAATAAATTTATTTCTTGATCATTTACAAAATTAATATGTTAAATTTCATAAACCAAGTTCCCTTGCTAATGTCACCGTGGGGTTTCCACAAGGGCATACTGATTAGACTTTTAAACTGCCGTATGAAATCATACCACATTGTCTACCAGGACATGGTATATTTATACTTACTTGTTAGCATATTCTGGCATGGCCCTACAAGTTCCACAGAAGACAACCTCACTCTCCTCATCACGCTCCAGCTATGGCCGTCTTTTCTTCCAGGAAGTTTGCCAAGTTTTCCTCACCCTTTTCTTCTCATATTCAGCATCAGCAGCCTTCCTCTTCTGTGCTTGTTTTGAGGGTGATAGCTGTTCTTTCCTTTGCTTTCCTGGTTTCTGCCCAGGGGCAGGAGGTTTCAAGAAATTCATAATATTCACTGCGCTCGATCTTGCTTAAGCGAAAATGACACGTCGATGTTGAAGCGAAATTTGCGCCACATCAGAAGATGCGCCTGCAGACGAAGTTTGTCTGCACTTCGGCAATGTTCCCAACATTGCGAAGTGGTGCAACATGTCCTGTCTCTGGTAGCAGCCTGTGAGCAGGACGTATGTCTCTTTTGTCCTTTATTTTACAACTATGGCAAGAGTTTTTGGAGGAGCAGCAGCCCCACAGCAGCGGGAGCGGAGTTTCTTTTTCTTTTTTTTTTCTTTTTTTTTAATTGTTTACATGTGCGCGCGTGAACGGGACAGTTGGTCCTCAAGTTGGGTCCTGCAGAGGCAGAAGGACCGCTGAAAGCAGCCATCATCCAGACGCAGCTCCTGCAGCAAATAATGATACTGCCTGAATTGGGAACGTCTCATGACATTTGTCAGCTTTCCACAACAACTCGCTCCGTGTGATCAAGGTCCGTCATGTTAACTTGACTGACAACCGGAGCCGACGAGCTGAATGGAAGCTCCTCCTATTTGATGACGCACCGGGGCGAATTTTCGCAGCAAAAGCAGAGCGACACACCGGGTGAAGGAGGCGCGTCCGTTGCCACGCGACCCCTGCAAATTTGTAGCATCTGATCGCGCCCGGTGTGAACGCGGCATTAGACTAATAAATCTGCCCAAAGCGATTTTAATTCTTACTGGCCCATACGGACCAGTGAAATATGAACTTCACTGGCCCGTGGTGGCCCGGAACATGTAAAAAAGGCCGCCAGGCCATCGGACCAGTGCTATTGTCGAGCCCAGCATTGGTTGCTGAGGCACAAGAAATGTGGCTGTCATCTTGGTTTGATTTTATAATCTTATTTTCTTTTTGAATCTTTCTAACATAAAGCACTCCCCCCCCCCCCCCCCCCCCCCCCCCGAAGCTGAAAGGTTTTAGCCATGCTCATGCTCCACTGAACCATTTACTCAAAAAAAAAAAAAAAAGTCTGAAGGACCTAAATGACATGGTGAGATGCTGAAGAGCTTCGCTCGTCATGTCTGCAACATATATATATTAATAATAAGCTTGGGACCATTCAGATTTCACATGATTGAAGAAGGAATCTGAAATTGACGACCAGGAATTAATGTTTATATGCTTTTATTATTGTTGTAAATGTCCGTAAGAACCTCAGGACCACAACAAAGCAATTGGTGAAGGCGTTGGATGAATCTGATAGAAATGTGACATAGTCCACCTTCAAGAGAGCAACTCCATCACAATGACCTGATCTCAGCCTTATTCTTTGCCATCAGCTATAAACTTTTTTTCCTTTTATTTATGCTTTTTCTAGACTAATGACTTCCAACACTGTGGTCAACCTTTTAGGCCACGGTGATAAAGTGCTGTGTTAAAGTTGAGGATCTGGTGGATCTGTAGAAAATTCATGCATGCCTGACTGTTAATTTGGAGCTCCTTCTTCAATGATGGGAAGTGTCTCCAGGCATGACCTTTTATATTTTTTATATATTAGGCTGTGGTTAGGCTGTGGCCAAGTGGTTGGTGTGGTTGTTTCCATTGCAGAAGGTTGACTGTTCAAGGCCACCCCTGCCCATTCTCCATGTGTTGTGGAGTTGTGTCAGGAAGGGCATCCAGCATAAAACGTGTCAAATCAACAGTTACATACCCCTTGGTTCTGCTGTGGCAGGAAAAGCTGAAGGGACTTACTGGACTGTATAATTGTTTGCAGTACCATTAATATTTTCAAGGTGGCTCCAAAGGAGGAACCTGACTTGCGTTGACACAAACGTTTTGTCTAATTCTTTAGACAAGAAAGCACTGGTTGAGTTGGGCACTTGAATAAAGCCACAGATCTCCCAATTAAACTTGAATTCTGCCAAATAATCATTTAGGAGGTTTTCCAAGTAATTCCCACATTTTTGGGAATTTTTAAGAAGCTTCCATGCTGTTTAAAAGGGAGTTCATCAAGGTGTACATAAATCACAGACCCACTGAAATGTGATATAATGATCAAAAGCTGAAATAAATCCATTTTGTAACTCTAATTTAAAATGTAGAATGCAAAGCTAAAGTGCCCTCAGCTGTATGAGCATGTAATCAATGAAAGAGTGTATAGAAAGAATGTGACTTTATAACCTCTTAAAATAGGTGAAGGTTAGCCATCTTTGAACTTGTCCAAGGTTTGTGTCCCAATACTGTTGCCTGTGAATTTGAAGACCCTAGCAGTAATAGGACTGGAGTTATGTTGAGTACGGATGGATGGACACAAAGTATTTGCAATTCCCGATGGCCATATTTTGGCCTCGGGTAAAAAAAAAAAAAAAAAAAAAAAAAAATCCCCTAAAAGCAACTTCAACTATTTATGTGAGTTTAAGTAAAATTCTGTGAATAAACATGCGTCTTTGTAACAGATTTCAAAAAGTAAGTGGCTTTTTGCCGCAAGTGTTGCAGAACTCCCTTTGCACTTCGATGTGCCCAACAATCAATGGTCCTGATAATAATGTAACTCTGCTGTGAAGCCCCAAGAATCAGGCTTGTTAGCAGGCAGTCGGTAAGATGAATATGGTGGGTTTAGGGCTCAAGCCAAAACTAGCTCAAGCATGGTTGAGAGATATTGGCTGGGCAGGTGCAGTGCACCAGCAAATCAGCTGTAATTCTCTTACATTTCACAAGTCCAGGACTCAAGACATCATTATCTGCCCTCAAATCTCTTCTTTGTATGTGATAAAGCAACGTGGCATGTAAAAAGGGGACGATGGAGAGGTGGAGTAATGAAGGGATGGGACTCGATGTGATGAAAACTGGTATAGGGAGAAGATGATGGAAACATGTATTAGTTCTTGTGGTGAGAGGGACAGAATGGAAAGGTCGACGTGGCACTTTCCACTTAAACTTGGGGGAGATTTTCATTCAGTTTTCCATCAGATTGTAATCAGATTTTATGATTAGGTAGGGACTTTTGGTCAGTGTAATTTCTCTGGTGATTTATACATGCTGCTCTGTAGACTTTCTAAATGATTTTCAGTTCCTTTAGTTCAGATTATGCCGCCCTCTCTAAAAAAAGAAAAAAATATATATCTTTATGATTCCAGTTGCAATGTAACATACAGTGAACCATGAGCCGTTTTAAAACAACTTATGATAATATATGCTAATATCCACCTACAGTCATTTCATGATATGTTGCAGTGTTCAATCCTTCCATGAACACGATTAGTGTTGTAGTCTGAGTGCAGATTATACAGTGATGATCAGAGGTTTCCTTACCTCTGTTGGTGGGGTGGGGGGGAGACCTTTGCCTAATATTAATTAACTTAGGCAAGGCAAATGTAGCTTTAGCTAGCAAACATAAACAGAAACATAAAAAGGATTTTATTGTCAGTGGACACAAACTGGCTTCTTTTTAAACATATTCATATGTTTGTTTAATATTTTTTGTAAGAATAATTGGCTTCCAATTTCATCACTAATCAGATTTATTTACTTAAAGTCTTTAAGCTTTATCTCTCTCTCTTTCAACCTATGTATCCTATGGCAAAATTTTGAAATGAAATGAAAACAGACATTTGACACAATCTACAGTAATTCAGAACCTCTGGATGTAACAACGTAAAATGTATTAAACAAGCTATATAGTTACAGTGCCCTCCAAAAGTATTAGAAGACTTGCAATTTCACAAATTTTAATTTGTTAATGCCATTTGAAATACAAAAAATACAAATTTCTAAAATTATCATCCTTAAAGTCAAACTGAAATCAATTCTTTACAACTTGATATAAATTTTGTAGCATGGCCTTGATTCGCCATAATTAAATAAATACATTAATGCTGTCTCCACAAAAACCTGAGTTTTGAACTAAGGACAGAGACTGTTTCCGCCCCCAGTCAAGAAACTCCTGTGCCACCTGGAGGTCTGGAGATGAGCCTGAGGACCCCCCCTCACCCCAATGGGCCAACACTGTGCTTCACAGAAAAACAGAACTGTAACTCAAAGCTCTTCAAAGGGGAGCCCTTGCCTTTTGATTGGTTAAATTTCGGGCACTATGAATTACATGACATTATAATGGCTTCACATCAGAATCTGAGCTTCTCCAGGCCAGGAGAGCCCAAATTTTATAACTTCACACCAAGGCCAGAACCTCTCCACACTGCCACAGGACCTTCCCCCATGACAACACATGGCCATAAACTCTGAGTCTTGACAGTCAGCTTTTATCTTTAGGTCTAAGTAAAAGAAAAGACCTTTGCTTAAAATAAAAAAATGCATCAGTATTATCTTATTCATATATAAAACTTCTAATGTTGTTTGTATTGATGAATCAAACAAAATGCTTTGCATATAATCATTCAATTTTGTTGAAATGTGTTCCTTGTAACTGATGTGTGTTTAAGTGTGATCTTTCTGCATTATCAATATGCTGATGGTGAAGTTTTCTGTTTATCCAAAGGATGTGTTTAAGTGACGATTAATAATGAGTATCCATTCAAGTGTCTTAGAACAATAGTATACCAAAATAGTTAATGTGTTTAAATAATTGAATCATTTCTGTCTGCTTCTCTGACACATGTTTTCTGTGAGATTACACAACCTAAATGTGTGGAGTTTGGTGATCTAAGTCCCTCTTTTAAAGTTAGAACAGAGTTCTGCTCTGGCCTCTTGCCTCTTCACCTCTTTACTCTCTTGGAGCGCCTCCCTTCCCTCTTCTCTTAAACGCTTAAAATTTTATTTTTGGGTCAACAAGGCCCCGTGCTAAGCTAAGCTAAAGCTACCACGTGGCTCCATTCATTCGAGTCTGATAATTTAACAAAGTAGTAGCCTGACACTTTTAAGGTGCGTCAAGTCTTTTGAAGTTTTAAGAAAACGTCCGAGCTGAACTTTTCAAAAATAATAGCGAATTTACAGAAAAGCGACTCTCCTTTTCTGTCAGCTATTTTTCAACACTTTTAAAGTTTTATCTTTTTTCTAAATTCACAAAGATTTTTAATGTGGCTCCCACAAACTTTTGAAAAACTACCAGAAACCATGCCACTACCACACTACGAGAAACAAATGCCTTCCACCTCTGGTGTCCAAGCAGCTGACGACAGAGCTGATTTCAAACCTGACTGCAAGCAGCCATCCTGTCGGTAAAACCACCCGACACAAGCCTTTGGGATCACCCGAGGAGTCCACTGAGTTAACCCCTGACCCAAGTGAGCTCACGCTGCAAAGAGCATCAACATTATCGATGGACGGAGAACTATTTCCTCAACGAACCAGTTAAGTGACCCAGTTAAAGGGTCCAGAAAAAGGATTTTGGTGTCAATGGATGGAAAGTGGCTTCTTTTTTTAAACATATTCATACGTTTGTTTAATAATTTTCGGAAGAATAATTGCCTTCAAATTTCATCACTAAATTCTAATCAGATTTATTTACTTAAAGTCTTTAAGCTTTATCTCACTCCCTTTCAACGTCTCATGAGTTAGTAAGAATTGTGTCCATGAATGAACTTATTTAATCACTGTCCACAAAAATGTCAGTAAACTGTTCATTTCTTGTATACTTGTAAACAAATTGTAAATATTTCTGCTGTGGCTCATTTTGTGTTCAGAAGGAAACCATTGGTCAATTGTATTGTAGAATTCAGACTTTCAATTTCAATTGAAACTCACTGATTAATATGAGACTGATAAATTAATGAATGTTTAAATTAAAGTACCTATGCTTCAAATAGGTGGTGGTGCCCCGAGGATTAGTTTATCCTAATTAAATAATAATTATTAAACCCTAAAATTAATTATTTTGGTGACCCGTTAAATGAGGTCTAGACCAATCTAATTCAATTTGAGAGTTTAACAGTACTTAATAACATTAAATTGGTGCCCACGTGAGGTGCCATTTATTCCAAATAATTAATTTCTTTACGTTTATTTTGGTGCTCCCATGTGAGCCAATCGAGAAGTAACTAATTTTGTTACATCTTTATGGTGCCTTCGTATGAGAACTGAATATTCGCTACAATTAATTAAATATATAAAAGCCAAGATGATGGGTTGCATAAGTAATGGAACGCTTTGGTATAATACCTGTAAATAATCTGTTTAATTGCCAGTTTTCTTCAGACAAGTCAGGGGATGGATACATGGACATTTACAAGTCACTGAGCATGTCTTGGACTTTATTTACATCAATTATGAAGAAATACAAACTGTATGGCACTCTATGGTAAATCTGTATGGAAGAGATAGTTCTCAATAACTGACTGTGCAAGAAGAAGAGTTAGGAAAGCCACCAAGACACACAGAAGAAGTTCCAGGCTTCTGTGGCTATGATTGGAGAAATTGTGCATGGTGCATGTTTTGCATTTTGTACACCAGTTATACAGTTTCATGATGTCATTTTTCCTTCACCAAAATAGCAAATCTAGGCTTGCGTCTCAGATGTACCTTCTGGCAAATTGTATCTGAACTTTCAGATTTTCTTTTTAAGAAAATCCTCCTTTATACCAAAGCAATCTGTACGCATTCAGTATTGCAAAGTAAGGAAGTGATAAATGTCCTGGTTTAGTGTGTTTGCAGACAGTGACATATATCTCACTTCGTTTCACTGACTGACTGAGGCCACAATTGATTGAATTAATGAATGTCAGGCTTCTCTGCTTACATTTACACAGCACAAGTGGATATTTGCAGACAAAATCAATTTCTTTCCCTGAGAATTCCTTCCTTTAACAACTATATAAAGCACATTACATGCCATTCTGCTAAACAAGATAACGTTAAGCTAATATTAGTCTGGCTACAGTACGTCTCAGAGACCAGATGTAGTGTTTCTCGGTGGGCCCAGGTATTGGGCAGGCATGGTGAATTAGCAGAGCAAATACATGAGGCAACCAGTGAGCCAAGTCCTGAGATTTGTTCTGTGACTTGTAGTTGGACAGAGAATTGAAAGCAGATGCTTGGACACATGCTACTTTAACTTCCTGCTGAGAGAAATGATAGCAATCCATACAACGATAACAGAAGGGAGGGTACAGAGGAGTAGGCGTGTGAAAAATAAAAGGTGGTGACAAAGAAAGTTACACAGAAAAGAAGACCATTATAACATAGAAGTGCAGCATTTCCTTTATTCATTTTTTTACAGTATTTATATGACGGATTGAGACTTGCCATCATGAAACCATCATCTCCAGAGATGGCTGGATGCTGTGTGTGTGTCAAATGTATACACCTTGTTGCTGTAAAGAACACACCAAAGATTGTTTGGAGCCACTCTTCCCTGAGAGCAGGAGGTGGGTGGTTACTCAAGTACAGTGAGCCAATACCTCCACCCATACACAGATGGTGGTTAACCAAAGAGTGTGTTGTGTTGTAGTGCTGCATAAAGAAGGTTATTGTCATAAGGAATCATAGATCTGCCAAAGCACTTATAAAGAGGGATGAAAAATGTACACTTTTTGGTGGATTTCCACTTTTTTGTCAGCTGCCTGGGTCATTTTTTACATCCGTATTGTTCAGTAGGAAGCCTTAAGTGCTGTGCTTTTTGATCAGGCAGGTTTTGGGCAGCTTCAGGGCCCTTGAAGCAAAGCTGTTGTTTTATTTTGCTTTATCTTTCTTTTTCCCCTCTAAAACCGTAAAGAACATATGCCTGTGAGTAATATTTACCTTTTTATGTTAAACTGACCTCTTATGGTCTTCTGAAACAGTTGATAGATGTATTTTAGAACTTAAAAATGGGAGCGATGCTAACGCGTTAGCGTGTCTGTCGCATTCTCAACGTTAAAGTTCGCATTAAACTGTTCGCATCTGTTTTCTGTATAATTAGGAAATTATGGAAGCATATTGAATTCACTGGATCTTGTAATTATGATATTAGCAGCCTGATATTATTATTATTATTTTTTATCCAGTGAATGCATTATGCTTCTGTAGGGAATAATAATAAATAATAAATGCTAGTTATACGGTCACAAATCGAGCTATAAAAGGAGATTTATGGAGCAGGTAGAACAGATATTTGCGACTGTATAACAGCATTAATGTTCGCAAATCATCAGACAATTCCATCGTTTGCACAGTTTATTTTTCTGTAGGTAATTCGGTCGGCAAGGCTTACGGTGAAGCAGCGTCGCTCCAGCAGCGGTCAGGATGCGAAGTAATCTGTCAAATGTGAAAAGGTAATTCTGTATCAGAATCCACATCAATACTTTCATAGGATAGCTTAAATTCACCCATTTCGGCAGCGGTGGCGGTACGTGACTTTTTCTCACTCTCAGCTAACAGTGCTAACAGCTAGCAGCACATGCAGCCAGTGTTCTGTTGAATTGTGCGTCTCGCCGCATTAATTGACATTTCCGTGTCCCGACAATATTGTGCATGCATGCACATGCACAGTTGCGCGGAGGACAGGAATGACATTCGACAGCTGACATCTCGTCAGAACACCGATCAGGGCGCGAAGTACATCCAAACGGTCAAATATTTTGCCACTGTTACCCCGATATTATGTGGTCTAAAATGTAACAGGATTAGCCATCAGATTCATGGACAAAATGTAATTGGATTAGAATAATTAATGGCTCAGCGTTTGTCATCGGAGTCAAATGTATTACAAATTGTAATATTTTTTTATTTTTATTTATTAATAATAATAATAGCAACAGCATCAATAATAGTAATAATAACTAATAATGCTGCAATACAATTTTAGAGAAAGAGACAAAAAGAACCTGATAAAACAAAACACAACAGAAAAGACAAAACAAACTAACAATGGACATAATTAAATAAATATAAAAATAAATAATTTCCTGTGAACACCTAGTGACTCTTACACCTGTACTTTGTCCCTGTATCCTGTGAAAATGCATTCTTTATAATTTCTTTTAAACACTTGAATGCTTGGACGCTGCTTTAACTACCCATTCCACAGTCTCACCCCACACAATGAAATGCAGTATCTTGTTTGTACAGATTTTATTAAATTTAAAGTTGCTTTTCCCTTTTAATTGATATCCCTCCTCTCCATTCCTGAACAATTTCTGTATATTTTTGGTAAAAGGTTATTTTTGCTTTGTACAAGATCTGTGCTGTTTGGAATTTTACTGTATCTGTTAATTTTAATTGTTTTAACTTTTAAAAGAGTGAGTGGGTATGGTTTTGATAGCGTCATTATGAATGACCCGTATTGCACTTTTTTGAAGAATATTAGTGATTTAATCAAACTCATGTAGTTATTGCCCCAGATTGCTACACAGTTATTGAAATCTGGTAAGACAATGGAACAGTATAGGATGCAGAGTGATTTGTGACCCAGAACATGTTTTTTTTTTTTTTAACACTGAAATGCTTCTTGATAATTTGGTTTGTATAAATTTGATGTGTGGTTTCCAAGTAATTTTTTCATCCATTATTGCCCCAAGAAATTCATTAACCCTTCCAAACTGCACCCCATCTATTTACATTTGTACTTGCTCATTCGTTCTGCAGTTCCCAAATAACATTAAATTTTGTTTTATTTAAGTTTAATGGCAATTCGTTTCAGTCAAACCATTTTTTCAGTTTGTTCATTTCTTCAGTGATTTCCTCGAGAACTATCTGCCAAGCTAGAAAACTGCTGCATCCTAGTAAGGGCAGAATATTACTGGAATGAATTTGAATAAAGAAAGTTGGGATTTTTCTTCCCAAAATGAATGCTGCATGCACTGCAATTTATTGTCTGGAATAGCCCCAGACTGCATTTCAGAGCTTCCAGCATTCACAAATTTTCGAGCAGGCGGGGGTTAATTTTGGATTTCAGCTTTTCTTTTTTTTTCCACCACTTTCATCCCTGATATAAAGTCAGCCGGCTTTCAGTCACACAGGAGCCACTGAATGATGAGCAAAGTACCTACAGTAGATCAATAGGATTGATCATCAAACATCCTGTTCCTTACAAAGTCTAATGTGATTTTGGGTTTTGATTGAGTTGAACTGTCAGTTTCCCTGGATTCCTTTTAATTGCCAGTTATACTGTGCTGTTGTCAGACTGAAGTGTCACGTGGAGTTAAATTAGATCATGATACGACATTTTGATATTGTCATCAAAAAACTTTAGTAATTCAAAAGTTATTTGCACAAAAATTGTAAAAGGAATACTGTGTGAATACAGCTATGGTTTTTTTTATTATTAAATGTAGCAGACATAGTTATTTGCAAAATGACTTAATTTGCAGATTAATTTGCAATACTACAACATCTGTCTCTAATATGGGTCACACATGAATTTGAATTAATTTAATTCATGTTTTTGTATATGTATAGAATATTATATACACATTGTATATAATATTAATAAATTTTGTCTTTGCACTCTTTAATGTTTTCATATCTATGTATTGCTAACTTTCTATTTATATATAATATTTTGCAAAACATCTTTGTTAACAGTTATTGCTGGAGTATTTTTTTTCCCATTTTGGGGATTAAAAAAGATGATGTATGGTATTTGAAACAAGCATGGTGATGGTCTTATTCAGACTTTATAAACTAAGTTATCTGTAATTAATTATGTCACCTGCTGGCTCAGCACCCTTTATATAATGTTTGGATTTATTTATGTATTTATTTATTCTTGGTAATAAATGTGATATCCATGGAAACCTTACCTTCTGTAGAAAAAATGAGACTGACATGACATTTTATCATGCCAGAATCCTAAATAACCCCCCCCCCCCCCCAAAAAAAAAAACAAAACCAAATAAAAATAGCCTCTAGAAAACTGTAGCTTCCCTACCACTCACTGATGTCACTTCTGAGAGTGCTTTAAACCTTGAGCTCCTTTATTGTAATTCAACAGCAGACAACAAACACATTTGACTGATAAGTCATGACGCTCTCAGTTTTTGTTTAGCCATGGCAATAAGCACATTTTCTCATGTCTGAAATATGCGTGCCCTGGAATAGACTGGCATCCTGTCCAGGGTGCACCCTGCTTCTCACCCTATGTTTGCTGGGATAGGCTCCAGATCAAGCAGCTCATCCCACACTTTCTTATCCTCAGCTAAGTCTAAAGCCTGGTTCACACGACAGGATTTTAAAATTATTTTTAGGTTTCCAAAACCTGAGAGACCACACACGTGAAGGTAAAAAATCATAGCTCTAACAGGCTTGGTCGTACAGTGTGTGGTGTTCAGCCACACGGTAAGGACAGCAACACCACACACAAACAGATTTCACTCACAAACATTCACAGCTCAGACAGGTAATCGCGCAAAATCTCTCGAGATTAAACGTGACCTCAGAGTAAACAAACAGAGATACTTTGTGGACTATTTAAAACAGAGGGCCGTCCTTAAGATTGTCTGAAGGGGAAGATCGGTTCCGATATTGGCCTATTTATCCTGCCGTGTGAACCCGGCCTAAGTCCTCTCCCTGGAGGATTCAGAGATGTTTCCAAGCTATCTGCGAGACATTCAGCATGTCCTGGGTCTTCTCTTGGGCCTCCTCTCAGTTGGATGTGCCTGGAAGTCCTCTCTTGGGAAGTGACAAGGGGACATCCTCACCAGCTGGCGTGTTTTTTTTTTTTTTTTTTTTGCAAAGAAGCTGTGGTTGTACTATATGTCCCTTGCGGATATTCAAGCTTTTCATCCTGTCCCAGAGTATAAGCCCAGGTGCATGACAAAAGAACTTCATTTCCAACACTAGTATATACAGCCTTGTTCATTTGGTCAAAGCTTATGGCCATTGGTGAGGATGCGAGTGGAAATCGAATTCCGGCTCAACTCTTTCTTTACCATGATGGGCTGTTACAGTAGCTGCACTTCCTCAGATGCAGACTCAGTTTGTTGATCTCCCGCTTCAACTTACCTCCACTCATGAACAAGGCCCCAAGATAGTTGAACTCCTCCACTTGGGGCAGTAAGTCTCTCCTGACCCAGAGGGAACAGTCTGTCTTTTTCCGACAGAGGACCATAGTCTCATATTTGGAGGTGCTGATCCTCATCCCAGCACTAATTAGCAGATATTGATAGGCTGTGCTGACATTAGTGACAGATATAGTGCCATGGCAATGGAGGCAATATTCCAGTCGTTGTGAATGCCTGCAGCTAAGCTGCTTGTTATCATCACTCGCTGTTCGAAAATTATGCATTAATCAATCAACCAGGGACAGATGGCCTAATCTGTTAGCCTTACTTAGCTTGTTAACTTGTTAACTGAGAAAGGTGAGCATGTTATGACTTTATTCATCCCACCCACCCAAGGCTTTTCTTTTGTAATGTGTGGAAAATTTGTAAATTTGCAGTTGCATCGTATAGCCAAAATCAGTATATTTTTTAATTGGTGTAATATTCTAAAAGTTGACATATTATGCAACATGACTGCTTGAAACAAACATACATAGTTAGCCACTGGGCTAACTATGGCTTAAGTAGTTATTACCAACGCCAATGAAGTTGGAGGAGATTATGTTATTGTCCCTGTTTGTTTGTCTGTATGTCTGTCTTTTTGTCTGATTGTGAACAGCCTGGAGCCCACAATTTTTCTTATATTGTTATGAAATTTTTACTTAAGATTCATATCCTGATACACAAGAAATTGTTCAATTTTCAAGGGGATATGTCAAAGGGCAAAGTCAGGAAAGACCTTGGAAAATTGGAAAAATCCCTATCTTTAACATTGAAGGAATTTTCAAAAATTCATAACTCTGCCAAAAAAAGATCAAATTTCTTTCATATTTGAGATCAGAGTTTGATCTGGATCTGATCCAGATTAAAGATTTTGTGGCCATTTAAATTTAACATTAAAAACACTATTTAATGTATATTTTACGTGGTATCTTAATCAGACGTGCCCCAATTGCTCTCATATTTGAAGTGAGGTGCAGACTGACATTCACTATCACCTGACAAAGCCTGGATCTGATCCAGATTTTGGATTTTGTGTGGACATTTGAATTTTATATTGAAAAGCCCATTTGATGTACATTTTGCATTATATCGCAATCAAAAGTTTGATCAGCATCTGATCTGTATTGCAGATTTAGCGGATATTTGTTTCTTTTTAACACTGAAAAGCCCTTTTGATCTATATTTTTAACCTTATGAAAAGCCACTTCCAACAGAACTTTGACCATGACATTTTTTTCCCACTGTAAAAATTTGTGGAATTGGAAATTAGTGTTGGCAGAGGTTTGTACTCTAAAACCGCAGTGCTCTAGTTTCACTTGTGATTCATGAATGTTGTCCCTGTCAAATAAATAAGTGAAATCAAACTGAAATTGTGGGAAAAAACACTTATAACTTTGTTCACTTAAATATTTTTTTATGTTGTCATTGTTGAGCCTGAGAATATATAAAATTGATGCCAGCTAAGTTTCCTGAAAATGCAAAGGTTGTCATTCAATTGGTCAAAAAGTCATATTATTTGTATGAGTTCAGGTCACACCTGTCACAAAATGCCTCTTGAAGAGGATAAGTCACACTGGAGTATGTCACACCTTTTTTCTGTGTTATCAGCTCTTTAATTTGCTATTTTTGTGCAGTGTTGTACACTTTTTATTATTAGCCTTTATTATTTTATTATTATAATGTATGTTGTTTAGTGCTTTAATTCCTGGGAATGTCTGATAAATAGTCATTATAATTATGACTGAGTGTAGTTTTTGGGGGGGGTGTAGGTATGTATGTCCCACCGGAGTATAAGTCGCAGGACCTCCCAAACTATTTAAAAAAATAAACACCAAATAACCAAAAACAAATAAGAAAGAAAATAAAGAAAATATAATGTATTTTAAAGAGTAATGTGCCTTTAGTTTTGGTGTGATCATGTAGCCAGATATTGCTCAAAATCACTTACTTGGGGGTAGTGATTTCTATCCTTGTGTCTCAATAATGGAAAACTGTAAAAGTAAATTGATGGAAAAAACAAGTTACAATATTAATTCGCCGTGAGCACTTCGTACCCTGGAGGATTGTGAAGGTGACTGCAGGAGTCCCCTGATTTGCCCACAGTGGCACACAATCAGGTAGGGAGGTGGCCATTGTACACCTTCTGCCAGAGCACTGCATCTCCTACAATAGGCTCTCTTCAGGGAATTACATTCTTTGCTATTATATTCTTTTCTTATGTGTGCCACAGGCAGGTTGAAAGCAAGAGGAGAAATGTCATGGACCAGGCAGAAATAATGAAATCCACAGTAATATCAGTTATATGTTAGCTCACCGTGATACTCCTTTGAATTTTAAGATTGTACCAAAGCATAACTTGCTGTTAGTTCAGTATATTTCTTTCACTCATTACTTATACACCAGTGGAACATATAAATATACTTTTCTTTTCATCCCTCCATTTGCTAAATTCACTTATTTTTGTTAAGGGTCACAAGCAGGCTGGAGCCTGTCCCAGCAGTCACCTGGAAAGAGGCAGTGTATATGGACAGGCCGCCAATCCAGCAGCGTTGGCACATATGGACAGACAAACAAATTGACACTCTCATTCACACCGAAGGTCAGTTTAGAGCAAGCGGTAAGCTTTGATGGTCCCAAATAAAGCATACCCTGAAGAAGAAAAAGTTGCAGTTCCTTAAGTGGCCACTTGAGGCTGGGACCAGAAAAGAGTAAATGCTCGCAGAAGGCAATGTTAAAATGTCCAAATTCAAACAGAAATAAACATGTTTACAGCCTGGTTTGGGTCTATATAGCTAGTTTCCCCCTTCATGCTAACTGGACATGGGGTGATTTTTTTTTCTAACTTATAAGTTTTAAGCCATGAATTTGTTCATAAATGTGGGTGAGTCACTTTGAGTGACAGCTCTCTGAGCCGGGATCCGACTCTCATACCATCTGTAACTTAGTGGCCGATAGTAGTGGCTGCTAGCTGTTGTGGTGAGCTGTGTGTGTTATTTTGAGTATTTTATTGCAAATATCTGTAATAATATGACTTGTTGTGTGGGGAAATGTTGTAGGCTAGCGATTCATCTCAGACATCTATGCTGCAGTATTTGCATTGAGTGAAATTCTTGTCTTATTTAATGTTGTATGCTAATAGCATTAGTATTTTTTAGCCGCTATCCGTAACTTGATCCATTAGGTCCCTGTCATGCAACTGAGGAAAATAAGCGAGTCACAATTTTTAAATGGACCACAATGGAAATAAGTGTTTTCGCTTCCTTGTCATTCATGTATTTTTAACATATTTGCAATTATATTATGCACTTACATTGAACTTACTAAATAAAATCACACACTCACACTTTTAATGTTCACACCAAAGCAAGCCATTATGAGAACCACCACACAGTACCCAAATATGATTTACAGAGGCTTCCCTGTTATGTTATCTTGGGTTTGGACTTGAACATGAGGGTGTGTTTAGGCTTCATTCTTCCTGGCCAGGTTATGCAGGGTCTCCCCCATGCTCCACCACCTCATCCAAATATGGGTTGGACATGATGTATTCAGAGTAAGTGCTCCGAAGATGGCAAAGCCCAGAGCATCAGGTTTTGGGCTTCATAACAGCTCTTCCTGGTCTCTGTTGAAAGTCTGTAGGTCACTTCGCCCAGGGTGTGTCTAGTTTGTACACAGTCTATGATTTAGACCAGGGGTGCCCAACTTTTTTTGAACCGAGATCTACTTTTAAAGTTGACAGTGTATCGACATCTACCAAGCCATATTGAATGCCATAGCATAGCTACAATATATTGTGCACCAATATAATGACACAATTTTCTGGTAAGTTTTAACAATAATAATGGATTATTGAAGTAAATGCACATGGTGGAAAAGAATAAGCACAAGTGGGCCTAGGACTAGCCTCAAGTTTGAAAAGTTGTTCCCTACCTTAGTGGGACCTAGCCCGAACAGAACACTGCAATCTTGTTCGCCACATTCATCACTCTTCATATTTATGGACCGTTGTGCCTGCTCGTCGACTTTTCAATTCCTGGACTTTTCAGGCGAGCAGAGGGGATTTAGCCCAGTAAGCATTAGAAGTTAGCATCGTATTTCTTGTGAATCGTCTGAAATGCCGCTGCAAATTCCCTTTCTTCAGTAAAACGACATTTACATTGCAGATAAGACAGGTGGAGTAGCCATTCGAATGAATGAAAAAATAATGCAGGATGAAAATTATAATTTTTCATTACTTATCATCCTCTAGCGTTTAACGGCAGCCGGCATCCTTATTGGTGCATTGCTGCCACCTGCTGCATCAGTCTGTTATGGCAGCACTAAATCCTCTCGACTCTAGCCCGCAGTCAACTGGTCGATCGCGAGCTAGACTGTTTGTTGGACACACCGAGTTAGCCCCATCAGATTGTTGGACACGCCGAGTTAGACCCATCAGTTCAGCCCACCTACATATCTTTGGAAGTGGGAGGAAACTGGATCACTTGGAGGAAACCAATGCAAACACAGGGAGAACAGGCAAACTCCACATAGATATGACCAAGTTGGAAGTGAACCTGGGGCGTTTTTGCTTTAAGCTGCTGTACTGCTTCAAATACTCTCCTTTCATGTAGTTATTTATTTAATATTGGCCAGTGATTATGCTGCACATTAGAACCTAACCTATCATGTCCTCCTCATTACAGTGCTCTCCATGCTTATTGCAGTAGCTATACAGTAGCTAGCCAAGATATGTTTGCTGTTTTTATAAAATGCTCCCACAATTAAAGGTAAAAATGCTTGAAAAAGCAGATTATATAGTTTCCAGTCAAGTGGATAGCAATACTGGAGACTATAGTTTAATTCCTTCATCTACTGTACTTATTATTTTCTTATCATGTTGGCTGTCATCTGAAAATAATCATCTCTTCCTGTCATACTTTATATCGTGGTTTTATTAAGCACTGTGTCATATTTCTATGATTTGTGGACAGACAGGTCCATAGGTATTTGGACAGTGGAACAATTATTCTAATTTTGCATTTGCACACCACCACAATGATGCTGAAATAAAACAATATATGTTTACAATCCAGTATTAGGGGTCTTCAACTGGTTCAAAATGCTGCTGCCAGACCTTTGACACAAAGCAGAAAGTTTGACCTCATTACACCCATTTTGGCATCCCTACACTAGCTTGCAGTCACTGCAAGATCTGATTTTAAGGCACTGTTATTAGTGAATAAAAAGGGTGAATAAAAAGTCTGCCGGTCACAGGACTTTCTCCTACAGTGCCCCAGCTCTGTGGAACGATCTCCCTGCACACATACGACAGTCGGATACTGTGGAGACTTTTAAATTACGTTTAAAGACTCATTTGTTTTTCTTGTTTTATCATTAGTGTTATGGTGTTTTTATTCTTGTATTCTTTTATGGTTTTTGCCTTTTTACTTTTAGTTTTTTTTCTGTTTTTATTATGCTGGGTGAAGTGCCTTGAGGCAATCTCATTGTGAATTGGTGCTATATAAATTCATAAATTTGAATATTGAATTTACACTGACTGTTGGCATTGATTTAGGAAGTTTAACAAAAATGTTGCTTTGACCATTTGGGATTTATGGCCATTTGTATTCATAGTGTCACCAAGAGTCGACACTACAAGCACCTCTGTGGCAGTGTACAGAAACAAAATTACAAAAATTGTCACTACATATGTATGGGCCTGAGTGATTAACATCTCACTGCAGCTGCTTTCCATCCATCCCATTTCAGTAAACCATGTGAGTCCCTAATATGATCACATCGCTGCTGAAATACTGAAAGCAAAGAAGGTATTTTTGTTGAAAATGAGACAACAGATGAAAATACAGTGAGTTCTTCTCTCCATTTCAATTTGTACACAATTTTTTTTTTAATGTCATTTCCAAGATGCATGCAAGTGTATTACCTTAATTTTGTTGGCCAGATTGCAGTCGGGATAGGTCAAGTGTAAATGTAACCAAAATGCTTCGAGAACAGATTGTGATCAGCCAAACCACCTCCAAGCGTGGTCAGGGCCATGTTGTGACCACGGTGAACACCATAGCAGTGTGAATGCAAATACATTTCCAGTCCACGGACAGCAACTTTGTGGGCAGTACCAAATGGTCACTTTGACACTGTCTTTCATTAACTGCAGTCCTTTTCTGACCGTGCAGGCACGTGTCTCTTCTGGATAACACTGGCCACAGTGTTCCACAATTTTAAAAGGAACAAACAAAAAACAAAACAAAATTAAATGTTTATCTTGTGATAGTCCTTGTCTTTTCTCACCAGGCTTTACCATGTTCTCACATCCAAATCTTCCTCTGAACCACAGCTGATCAGCTGCATAAATCAGCATTCCCCTTTGTCCTGGTCATCAGCATTCCAGCTATTTGACAACTTCGTCCACCATTTTGAAAAGTAATAACACAACAGTACAGTTACTGTTTTTGAGCTGTGACATGAGCTGAATGTTGGATCTTAAGTTAAAATCATGTCTAGACATCATCCAGCTACAAGACACATTTTAATACCAGGTGTAAATGGGGAGTAAGGTGAATGATATTTATAGTGAATAAGCTATGGTTTCCTGCAGCTTTATCTACCTTCAGCTGTTAAACCACCTTCGCAGTCTCACTTTGATTCAATTGTTGTGGAAGATCAGCCACCAGAACTCTGGCACCAGACGTGTCCACCATCCTGGCACGAGGATCAGCCTTTTGCAGCTGTTCAAAGTAGCCAGCCCAATGAGACGATACAGCAGACTCATCTGTCTGGGTCATGCAATCACTTGCAAGGACTGCGGTGGGATGAGGTGAATGTTTGGAGGTTGTCGCGTGGTTACAGATGGTGTCACCTACTCACAGAGTCCTCTTACAAATCTCCCCCTTTTCTACACTTAATACCATCATAGTTCACTTTCTTGGCTCTGTATACAGCCCAGAATTTCCATCAAACTGATTCTAACACCTCCTGATGATATTCAGAGGGCTGTTGGAGCTACATTACCTCCTCTTGTGAGCATCGCCTACTACAATGTAATCTCCAGCAGCTTTCAAAAAACTTGTACGTTACATTTATGTAATTTGTTGTGTCCTTGTTTGCAAGTCCTCCACCCAGAGTGCATGCAGACTCCTGTGAAACAGTTTGGTGTTGTAGTCTAGCCAGAACACGTCTGGTATACTGAGCAGATGGCAGTCTGCAGGGCTTCAACTGAATCCTTAGGAAAACCACAGCAAATCTGTGTTCAGAGTTTACGAGCTGGGCACTGCTATAAACCCTGCAGTTTTTCATTGCTATGTCATATTTTCCCATTAAAACATCTTCTTCACTACACCACCACTACTGGAGTATGATAACAACAGTGTTATCACTCTGTATGTTGGAACAACGCCCTTTAGCCTCCAAGTGTATGCAGAGTCATGGAACACTGAGCCATTTTGAACTTGATATTTGGAAACAACATGTTCTTCATACCCTACCCTATCAGTGCCTGTGCAAACCACAGGACTGTCACAAGCTAATATTAAAAAGTCATGCTGTCATTTTATGTCTTATTTTAGTAAACAGAGTGGGTCTTGGCCTCAACTTTATCTAGGTCAGACATATCATGCCACAGCCAAGGAGCCGAACGAAATCACGGGCCATGTCGCACTGTGGCTGAATGGTGCGATTGAGGCAGCCTTCACAGTTGCGGTCAAATGTTGGTGAATCCCGGACCAATGGCCATTCAATCCATTCGCAGCCATAGTCGGCCAAAGTCCAGGTGCCACCCATGAACATCCAGCACCACTCGCAGGGCACTTAGAAAAGGCGGAGCCTGCACGAGAGTAGAGTGCAGGTGACCAGATTCGACCTGGCTGTGCGAATGGCCCCACATTTCCTAAATGCCTCACGACTGTGCTGTTACAAAGCAACACACATGCCATGCAAGGCCACCCCCCGCAACACATGTGGTGCGAGTGTGTTACACCACCGCACCCCCCCCCCCCCCCCCACAACACAGATGTTGTGAGGAGTGTGAGGGCTACCCCTACGCCATGATCCAACATTGTCAGGTGCAGATGAGATGCCTGCAGTGCGATTGCTGGCCAGCGCAGCATGCATCTGGATGGCTGTAATGTCAACTGCTGATGGCTGTGTACTTGCAACTCAGCTGGAGAACATATGTCGTTCCATCAACAACATGAACAACACTCCACGTAACATGTGTGAGTGTGCTCTCATGCTCTCATAACATGCTGATAATTACGTACAGACAAGCTCACATGGGGACCAGCCAGCCACATCTGAGTGTGCACGGCACGGTGTGAACTTCATCAGCCGGCCAGCCAGGCTAATGATGCTTCCACCACGTAGGTTTTCATCCACATAACAGACAGAAACAGTGGAAAAATAAATACGGCATGGGGAAAGGCGTGAACTCATTCATGTATGATTGCTTTGCTCACAGCGCTTGTGGATACACGACGTCTCCCAGCTGATCACTGGCTAGCAAGTGAATGTCAGCTGGAACTGATAGAAAATCAGTGCACTCGACATGTTAAATTAAAAACACAGAGAACAGAGGGACGATTAAATGAATACACCAGCTACTGCTGTTGAGATCTGTGGACTCGCAAGTCACAGCTGAAGAACACATACCCTGCATTGAATGATATGACCTGACAACACTCTACCATGAGGCGTGTGCATGGGCATGCTGTCCTCACGTGGAAATACATAAAAACACATTTCGCCTTTGCAACGAGCAGGAACGGCCGCGTCAGCGCAGACATCGGCAGGCTGTCCCATGTGAAAAGAACCGTCTGATAATGTGTGCACTCAGCTGGTGATCTGAATGTCACATCCACCACATCAGCAGTCGTCCACATGACGCAGTGTCCTTCGGCACGATGCCCACTTGACACGTGGGGCTGGCTGGACATAAGAGCGCATGGCTTCATTCATGTCAGTTTATGACTTTACATCTATGACCATGGGTCATATACAGAGGGATGGAAGGAACATACTTGGATTGTCAGCTCGATAACAGGGATTAACATTTTTTGGTGTGTGTGTTTTCATGATGTGGCGTCACACTTTCTAGGTGCTCGCACTGTGCACAAAACTGTTGCCGCGGTATCGTTCACATTGTCCGACTGTGTGTTCCTCCTGACAGCAGGTGGAATGTTTTGCAATTCCACATTTTTTTTTCACGTTTTTTCAGCCAGTTCCTGCATCTTTCACCCAACCTCGTGTTATGTGTGAAGAGGCCATAACAGGCGGGCTGTATTCTTTGGGTTTCATGTGCCCAATTTTAATATACACACACACACACACACACACACACACACACACACACACACATACATACATATACGTGGTCTGTCCATAAATTAACGGTCCTTTTTATTTTTTTTAAAAACTATATGGATTTCATTCATATGTTTTTACGTCAGACATGCTTAAACCCTCGTGCGCATGCGTGCGTTTTTCCACGCCTGTCGGTGATGTCATTCGCCTGTGAGCACGCCTTGTGGAACGAGTGGTCCCGCCCCCTCATCGGATTTTCATTGTCTGGAAATGGTGGAATGAAAAGGACTTTTTTCCATCAGAATTTTTTCAGAAGCTGTTAGAGACTGGCACCTAGAAACCATTCGAAAAATTTATCTGGCTTTCAGTGAAAATTTTACGGGCTTCACAGAGAATAAGGACTTTAACTACAGCTTTAAGGACCCCTTTAAGGACGGTCGTGCGCCGCGCTGCGAGCTGCGACGATGCGGCACAAACCACTGGATCATTTCTAAGCTGATGGCTCTGTGGATACGAGACCGTCGTGTGCTCTTTCTCTGGTTATCACAAGACCTGGACATCAGCCATTTTCCGGCAGATTTCACTTTTAACAAGATATTTTGTCATGGAAAGCCGCGCGGAGGCTTCGCGCGTCACGACCGATTCCCTGATGAAGCGAGACAAAGGAACACCTCCGTTTCGGAGTGTTAGAGGACAAGTTGGGACATGTCCAGCTCTCCACAAGTTCTTTTATACTCACTCGACTGGTAAGCACTGAAAGCCGAGATAGACATGGCCACTTGGCTTTTATAATATAGATTGTATACATGAGATATGAGTCAAGAGACTGGAGACAAAAAACAGACATATGATGTACCTGTACTGCTGTATCTACGCCTGCTAAAAATTAATGCAAAAATCTGTTCTATGAAGTTGGTGGCAGCAAATTTCATTACCGATTAACTGGCTTACAGACACCACATACAATATGTGGCGCCATTACAGGCGAGATTCATTTGAAACATTCCAATAATGGCAAAAGTCGTCATTTAATCAAACGTGTTTGGATTTATGTGATGAATTTAGTTGGTATGTGTGTCCATGCATGCATGCTTGTGAGAGTTGAACAACTGATGAATGCAGTGAGGCATTAACCCAAAGGCATACCAGGAAATAAAATTAATTTTTGCTGTGAAGCTGGTTATGAAAAAAATAAAACACTTTGACCGACATTATTGGGAAAATAGCCCACTGCTGAATAAAGAGCTTATACTGCATTCATTTTCATGTATGACTCTCTCTCTCTCTCTCTCTCTCTCTCATTTTATAAAAAAAATATCACTGTATTAATGAGGACATACAAATGAGGGCAAAAGAATTCATCCATCCCAAAACATTTTCTTCAAAATTTTCCTGTGATTTTTAACAGAGCAAGGAATTTTCAACACAGCATTTCTAAGCAGCCTAGTTTTATTTTGGATGCTTACATTGTTTTAAATTTCACACAGAAACAACTACCAGGATCAAAACTATTAGCCCCCTTAAGAACGAACCATTTTTTTGTTGAACCATGGCACAAACCACGGTTGTGTAATGATGTGCTTTAACTTTGTAATGCTCAAAGCTTTGTAAAATCATGTTAAAATTGAGGTTATCTTCCAAGGTACACACAGTATAAAAACTTCATTAAGGGTTTGAGCTGTCACTTGAGAAAGTATCATGCCAAAGAAATCTGTTTAGACTTGAGAAAAATAATTGTTGATGATCACAAAGCAGAAGGAGTTATCACAGTGTCAAGAACTGGAGTGAGAAGTATCATCAAGAAATTCAAAGATTTCACACTGTACAGAAGAAGCCTGGTAAAGGTATGAAGCAAAGTATTTCAAACACTGGTAAGAAAAATAGTGAGAGATGTGTCTAAAGACCCCAGAACAACTGCCAAGACACTAGTGAATGACTTAGTCAGGAGGGAAATTATAGTCACAAAAACTCTCTTCACTTCTGCTGAAGAGAGGAAGAGATTATGCTGTGGGGATGCTCCACTGCACCTGAAACTGAGAATCTCCTAAAGGTGTAAGGAATCATGAAGAAAGAATATGTGAAGATTTGAAGAAAACCTCAAACAGTCAACAGCAAAACTAAGTCTGTGCCATTGCTTTGTCTTTCAACAAGACAACATCCTAAAATATGCATCACTTGTGGTGAAGAATTACCTCCAGAACATTATTGACCAGCCTGCACAAAGCCCTGACTTGAATCCCATTGAAAATCTGTGGGATGAACTGAAGACCAAGGTCCATCCCAGAAGACCATCAAATTTGGAGGAGCTTGAGAGATTCACCAAAGAAGAGTTGGCTGGGATTCCTCAGGATACATGACTGAGACCTGCTGAAAACTACAACAAACAGCTGCAGGGTGTTATCCAGCAAAAACAACACACAACTGTCTAATGGCATCAGGGCGTCTAATAATTTTGACCCTGGTAGTTTTTTTTTTTTTTGTGAAATAAATTTATTTCTGTGGGCAAATTGTGATAAGTGTAGACTGTGGCTGATAACATTGAAAGCACTAGTAATCCGCACTAAGATCCACATTTAAAGTCAAACAGGGATGCAGAATTTTTGCTAGGAGAGCAACAGACCTAAACTATATTAATTAAGAATTATTTATTTTAAATATGTTGGATGGTCCAAGTCGGGCTGGTTGATTATGGACAGAAATCATAATCAAAATGTGTGTGTGTGTGTGTGTGTGTGTGTGTGTGAGAGAGAGAGATACGAAGAAGTTAAGAGGGCCTTGCATTTCTGTTTTTTGTTAACTTGTTTTTAGACAAATTTGTGTTTGAATTTCAGATGAATAAACTAATTGGTCCTATTTTCACTGGCATGGCTTTGAAAAAAAAAACAGTTTGTCAGAAATGTTGCACATTATTTTGATGTTGTTTGTCGCCTGATTCCTGGCTCTTAAAGTGGTTTTTAAACAGCTGAATTGTTTTTTACCTTTCTTGTTGGCCAAAAGCTCTCTTTCCGTGATCTTGGCTCGAGCTGAAGTAAACATGCCACCACCTGGTGGGAAGTGGATTTGGATTTTTATGGGCTTTTCAAGTGAAAGCACTCCACTGTAAAGGAGAGAGAAGCACTAGATTTACAAGTAATGTCTTGGACTTTGCAGGAATCATTTAGAAATAGAAATACAGTATGGTGCTGTGTGGCAAATCGACCTGGAGTAGGTAGTCCTCAACAACTGGGTGATCGTGCAAGAGGGAGACTAATGAGTGAAACCACCAAGATGCCCTTGACACACTTTTGTGTCTTTGATTGTATAAATCAGGGACAGTGTAACTTTTGTCTTTATCACCAGTGATTCAGCTTCATTGCCGAATAGAATAAAGGATTTTCTGGGTGGGAGAATTGCAGCTTCATGTTGCCAGAAGGCACATGGGAGACTCGAGCATAGATTTGATGTTTTGTTATATTTGAAATTACAGTTTGTTGTAGTCCTAAGTGTATCACAATTTAATTAACATGCCAAGATTCATTCTGCTGCATACAAGTTTAAAGGGGAAAAAAAGGTAATTAAAGTTTAAACTGACATGTCTTGCAGAAGGTGTAATTATTATGTATTTTCGTAACAAAAGGTTTTTTTTTCACTTTTCACTGACATAAAGATGTATAACAGATGTGTTCAGTGAATAAAGACATCAGTAACCTCTAGGAAAGTTTTTTTTTTTTTTTTTTCCCCCATATTTAAATGCGCTGCTGGACGTTTTGAAAGCATTTCAGCAGTTTATCCCATTTCCTCACTTTTTTTGTTCCCACATTACCATACTTCAGGGGTTCTACAGAACCACGCAATGTCACTTCATTATCACTTTTCTGCTAAAATGAAACATACTAAGCCTTCAATTTTTTTTTTTTCCTGTTCTTCAGGTGAAGTTAATGTAGAAGTGCAGGCTAAGGGGAGTTTGGGGGGGAACTGCGTTTCTGCAAAAGCTGCCATCCTGTTGGAGATTAATGAACAAGTTTGACCGTAGTACGAGTCCCCTCCGTGACACCTCTCTTCTCAGTGCGCTGTGATTTATGGACACCCAGCAGTGTATGAGTTATAATTTGAAAGGGGTTTGTTTTTCTTCATGGAGATGGAATTTTAAATGTGGTGATGAATGACCTCCCTTTCAGTTTTTATTTATTGTTCCATCGTGACTTTGTGTATACGCATGTCGACGTGCGTGGGCACAGTGGCTGAAGTTTCTGCTCTTTGCAGCGTTTGCATGCCTTTGTATGTTTGCTGAGGTTGTGTAGCGGCCGTGCTTCAGTGTGTGGCGGTAAAACTGCAGACTCTGCCTTTTGTGTCTGGCATCACAAATATATCACCCTTAGGTCGCCATGTCTTGCTGATCGAAATGGCTCCAACCTATCAGATGTGGGCAGAATCAAAGGCTAAGTCACGGCCCGACGTCCTCTTCCTTCCATTCTGAATGCACCCTGTGGAGTTACGTTTATCATCCAAACTCTGCTTGTATATCAATGACATTTGATGTTACTGTGATGCTGAGGTATTGAATAAACCACGACGAAATGTGACACTCCACTGTGAATTTTCAGAATGTTTGTAATAGCTTGGGGAAGCTGCTAACAACCCTGGTGCATCGGCTTGTGTGTGACACTGAAGATAAGAGTCCACATGCTGCACTGCTACAGAAGAGGATTTGCAGCCTGGCTGCTTTGCATTTGTTCTGGTTAGACGGCACACAGAGAGTGGTCACAATCAAGCGTATTATTATCATTATCGTCATCATCAAAAAAATCATTTTTAAATTGCTCCAAAAAGCTGATGTGCACAGATCACTGATATATTTAAATGCCAGCTATTTGAACATGCTTTCCATACTCTGTTGTGATTGAGAGATGGTAAATAAATGGTTTTGTAATTTCACAGCGATCAGTATTTAGACAGTCCGGGTTTTGTAATTTTATGTCTGTAGACCACCACAACGGAGTTGAAATGAAACTAAAAGGGGCTGTAATTCCATAATCCATTATGGAATTACAGCCCCTTTTAGAATTCACAGTATCACCATGTTCAGAGTAGTTGTGCAAACTGATTGTTCACACAAGTCATCGTTTTTACTGTCCATTTTCTTTGAATAAGTCAGGGGATGAATACATGAACATTTCCTAACCACTGAATGTCTTGAACTTCATTTCCCTCAGTTGTTAATACAAACAGTATGGTGCTGTATGTAAAGCTGTCTTGAGTAGACTGCTGCCAAAAAGTGAGTGAGTGTGCAACAAGGATTTCTGTGTAGGCTCTCAGTTGTCCAGGTGGTTTCCATAGTAGAGAAGGTGGAATCTTCGACTGGACTGGGTTGCTTGACGCGAGGACGTTTCGCTTCAAATCGCAGAAGCTTTCTCAGCTAAAATTCTTGCTCTGGTGGTCTGACTTCTGTCTTGACTCCTGACAGGACGTGCCACTCAGGCCTATTGTATGTAGCACAGATTCCATCACGTACAATTTGGCCAAGCACCTCAAGTG
This sequence comes from Thalassophryne amazonica, assembly GCF_902500255.1. Classification (NCBI taxonomy): domain Eukaryota; kingdom Metazoa; phylum Chordata; class Actinopteri; order Batrachoidiformes; family Batrachoididae; genus Thalassophryne; species Thalassophryne amazonica. The sequence continues at coordinate 24,881,685 of NC_047119.1, forward strand.
GATTTTGGCTCCTCTAGTGGGTAACTCAGAACACCATGTGGAGAACACACAAGATTTTGTGAACAAGATCAAGGACCTGCAGCTGGAGGCAGATGAAACAATCGTGTCATTTGATGTGACTTCGTTGTTCACCTGCATCCCCACCGCTGAGGCCGTCTCAGCTGTGAGGTAGAGACTGCTGGAGGATGTGTCTCTACTTGAAAGGACCAAACTCACACCAGACCACATCTGCCAACTTTTGGAGATCTGTCTTAACACCACGTATTTCCTGTTTAGGGGGAATTACTACAGGCAGATTCATGGTTGTGCGATGGGGTCTCCGGTATCCCCCATTGTGGCCAATCTGTACATGGAGCTAGTGGAGAAGACAGCCTTGACGTCTTTCACGGGCATCTCTCCTAGTCACTGGTTTAGATATGTTGATGACACATGGGTTAAAATCAAGCAACAGGAAGTTGAGGACTTTACAGAACACATCAACTCGGTGGACGCCAATAGCAAGTTCACACTTGAGGATGCCAGAAACAACCATTTAGCCTTTTTGGACTGTGATGGTACAATTGGAGATAACAGGCAGCTCCAGACAGGGGTTTACAGAAAACCAACTCACACTGATCAATATCTGTTCTTTGGCTCAAACCACCCCCTTGAACACAAGCTCGGGGTGATCAGGACGCTTCAACACAGAGCCCTACAGGTGCCCACAACTGCAGAGGGAAGGGCTAAAGAACAACAACTTGTCCGGGAAGCCCTCACAGTATGTGGGTACCCACGATGGTCCCTGGACAAAGTGCAGAAGTCCCAGAGAACAAAGAGACCAGATAGACAGGAGACGGAGACAAGAAGAAGAGTGTCTCTCCCTTATTTAGCAGGAGTAGGGGAAAAAACTACAGAGGATCTTCAGACAGCACAAAATCCCAGTTTACGTTAAACCGGTTAATACCTTGAGACAGAAATTAGTTCACCCTAAGGACAGGATCCCTAGTTACAAACAGAGCAATGTAGTGTATTCTATCAGATGTCACGAAAACTGTAACGAACACTGCATAGGTGAGACTAAGCAACCTTTACACAAAAGGCTGTACCAGTGGACCTCAGTCTGCAGTTCATCTCCACCTTAAAGACACTAACCACACGTTTGAGGACAAGGAAGTTAAAATATTAGCCAGAGAGAAGAAATGGTTTGAGAGAGGGGTCAAGGAGGCATTCTTTGTGAAACGTTTGAAACCCAACTTTAACCGGGGAGGGGGTCTGAGACACGCTTTGTCCCCTGTTTACAATGGGGTACTCAGGTCAAAGCAGTTTCAGTCTTTTGTTCATGGTAATGAGTCAATCACGTCATCAGCAGAGTCGCCAAGGGAGCCATCAGGAGAGGGACAGCTGCCCTGTCATTAGGAGGGTGCTAACTAGAGCACAATAGGTGCTAATTAGAGCTATTGTTTAGTCACTAGCCTATACCAGTCTGCCTCTCGGTAGGAGGGGTCTGGTTAGGTTTAAAACTCCAGCTTTTGTGACTTCTTGATTATTCTTCTCTACAAGAGTCAAGACAGAAGTCAGACCACCAGAGCAAGAATTTTAGCTGAGGAAGCTTCTGCGATTTGAAGCGAAACGTCCTCGCGTCAAGCAACCCAGTCCAGTCGAAGATTCAAGCTTCTCTACTATGTGCAACAAGGAGACTAATGAGGGAAGCCACCAAGGCACCCATGACAGCTCTGAAGGAGTTGCAGGCTTCTTTGGCTGTGAATGGTTGTAATTCCTAAATGGTTAATGGAAAGTTAAATGGAAAAATGTGAAATTTCAGCTACAGTTTACCAGAAGATACACTAGAGAAAGAAGCCTAGATTTGATCAGTTTTGTCTTTGTCTTCAAACTTCCATTCAGTATATTCAAGCTTCCATTCAATATATAAAACGTTCCATTCAATATATTCAAGCTTCCATTCAATATTTTCAAGCTTGTATTCAATATATTCAAGGTTTCCAATGTCCATATTCTCATATATTCCTGTTTGGCGTGCCATAATATATATCTACACTATATACATAAAGGGCTAATTCTGTCTGTCTGTCTGTCTGGGATAAACTCCCAAACTATAATATGTAGCTCTAAAAACTATATATATTCTGAATCCTGATGACATGGGGAACAAACTGGTACCATTTTTTTTTTTTAAAGTTGAACGTAACCAATTTTTTTTTTTTTTTTTTTTTTTTTGGCTTTAATCTATTCTCTTTATCTATTTAATTACTGGGCAACCGGGTCAAGCTGCCCTGATATATATATATTACAACCCCAATCCCAATGAAGTTGGGACGTTGTGTAAAATGTAAATAAAAACAGAATACAGAATACAATGATTTGCAAATCCTCTTCAGCCTATATAAGGAAAGGTGATGTAACACAGTGGTAAACATATCACTGTCCCAGCTTTTTTGAAATGTGTTGCAGTCATCCATTTCAAAATGAGCACATATTTGCACAAAAACAATAAAATTTATCAGTTTGAACATTAAATATCATGTCTTTGTGTTGTATTCAATTGAATATAGGATGAAGAGGATTTGCAAACCATTGTATTCTGTTTTTATTTACACTTCACACAATGTCCCAACTTCATTGGAATTGGGTTTGTATACAAAATTACTTTGTTTGCATTCATTCATTTATTTGTGAACATACTTCAGAATGTGTTCTTAAAATTGAGGGGTGCTAGTAATTCTCACCAGGACTGTATATATGTGGATATGTAGTATCTTCTTAGATATTCTGTTCATACACTTACAATACCTTAAGATTGTAAGATAGCATTATATGCACGTGCAGTGGTCGTGCATGTAGGGATGTTGATTTCAGTCCTGTGAGTGTGTAACAGTCCCTTATTGAGTCTTTCTGCCATTTGACTGGTTGATTACAGCCAAATTATGATTGCTGCTCCCCTTTGTAGGAGCACTTTTTGGTAAGAGTTGTACTGGTATCACCACATTTTAATTAGCATTATTTTTGTCTAATGCACCTGCATGTTGGGCGCTGAAACATTTGTCTTGTGGCTGTGTTAGTAACCTCATGTTGCTTTGAGAACTTGTGTATTGAAGTGCCGTTTGGCAGACCTCTTTGATAGTTGGCAAATAGTGCTAATCGGTATTCATCCTAACATAACTGCAACTGCACTTGTAATTGTTCGTGCTGTTTAAATTAAAGTGGCTTGTAATATTGGCCTTATCTTTTTTTTTTCTCTTTCCTCTTTCAATTCAGGGAGGCCTCATCGCCTTCCTCCTGCTAATTCTCCTCTTCACCCTCATCCTGTACACCCGCCACCGTTGGTGCAAGCGCCGGCGTATTCCACAGAAGAGCGCCAGCACCGAGGCCACCCATGAGATCCACTACATTCCCTCAGTTCTGCTCGGACCTCAGGGACGCGACAGCTACCGGGGCTCCCGAAACGCACACCAGCACAGCAGTTCTGTCATCGGCATGCCCATACGCGAAACCCCCATTCTCGACGATTACGATTGCGATGACGAAGATCCTGGTGGACCCTCGTTGAACTCTACACCCAACCAGCTCCACACCAAGCTGCATGACGGCAAAATCCATGATGACTATGGCGTTAACATTGGCATTGGAAGCCATGCAGACATCTTGTGCACGGATGACGACATTAAGCATAATTTTGACAAACGAGGTAGGTGTTGGTGGTGCTTAGTGGAGCTGATGGAGGTGAGATTAACTGCATGTTGCTGGTTTTCATAAATGTCTGGATTTTAGCGCCACACTAGGAGTTGTCCCACAAATGTGAGAAATTCTCTTCAGTAGTTGTCATCATGCTTTTCTGCAAGCAATATCTGCACATCCGTACAGGTTCTTCTTGCCAGCTTCCCAGATGGCCCATCCTGGACAGTTCAGTTTTGGCTCTGCTGTACCCCCCCCCCATCCCCCCCCCCCCCCCCCCCCCCGACCCATGCTCTCCTAAGCACAGCACCTACTGCTTATAATTTTGGGAAAAAAAATGCAGTTCCTTATGACTCACCATAGCTTCATGTATTCATCAGTTACATATATGATGTACTATGAAGTGAATTTGTTTCTATGAAGCTCATTTGTTTGATAAATACACTGTTGTTCCATGTCATTGCCCCCTTTTCTGCATGTCAAAAGTAATGTAATTCAGTGTCGTCATTAAATTTAATCCAAAGAGGTCAAGCAGAAGTGGCAGTCGATGAGATGTTGAGGTGAGTCACTCGGCTGGCTCACTGACCTTTGCTAAACATAATGATACGTCTATGCATCAAGCAAAAAAATAGCAACGACAGCAGTTATATCTCATCCAGAAATGTTCCCTGAGATTTTAAAATCGGTATGAGTTGTTTATATTTTATCTTGAAGAACCTGGTGTGCACCTCTGCCAAATCAGACTTTAAAAATTGAAGGGCGCTGCCTGAAAAGGAGAGTGCCTTTGTTCTTCATGCCATAATCAATTATGCATGGTTCAAGTCTGTGGGAATGCCTCATCATCACTCATCACTCAACTTGCTGCATACAAATTACTGTCCATGTCACTAAAACATTGCCAAGCCACTCGTTTAAATTTAATTGTCAGTGGTTTTTTTTTCTGTTTTACATTAGGATATTCAGGGTTTAATAAGCACATGAACATATCTGCAAATGATTTCAGTTTGCAGTGTATAGAAATAAAAGTAATCTGCATTAATAGCGTATAAATTATAGTTGTAAAATGTTTCATTTTATACATGTTAGCCTCTTCAGTTGAATCGATGCACAAAAATGAATGGAGCTTATTTGTATGTAGTGTGTTCTTTAATATAGTTCCAGGTTTAGAGAGTAACTGATGATTTGAAAAAAGAAAAAAGTCTACACAGTATGGTCAAGACCCAATGCTGGGATAAATCAAGTTTACACTCAGTGATCACGTGTTTTTCTGTCACTCTTTCAATAAATCTCTTTGCACTTAATCAAACATGCCACTGCATCACCAGAAATTTTAGAATTTTATAGACTTTGCTGGCCAAGCAGGGAGTTGTTATATAATGATGGCCACCTAGGTTGATGTGCATGAGTACAGTATCACACACACCAGTATGGTTAACTACACCAATGAAGTGAGCCAATACAATGAACCATTTTTCACTGAATTCTGAAAAAGTCTATCCCGGCTTTGAACACACATGCTGTGTGTTCAAGTATTAACCAGTTTGTGGTGGACGCCAATTAAACTGTAGAAACATCTCAAGGATGATCAGTGAGAACAGGATGCACCTGAGCTCAATTTTGAGCTTCATGGCAAATGCTGTGAATACTTATGTACATGTGATTTCTTAGTTTTTATATTTTTAATAAATTTGCAAAAATCTAAAAAATAAATAAATAAAACCCTTTTCCCCATTGTCATTATGGGGTATTGTGTGTCGAATTTTGCGGAAAAATAATGAATTTCATTCATTTTGGAATAAGGCTGCAACATAAAATGTGGAAAAGGTGACATGCTGTGAATACTTTCTGGATACACTGTATCTGAGTAATGTAGAGACAACTCTGTGCCTTTGCCTCCGTACCCTATTTTGTGTTCAGCTTCCTTACCATGTAAATAACGGCAATACTTTGGAAATACTCCAAATGAAACTATGATTTTGACTTCAACCCAGTACCATAGATCTCAAGATGGGGCCCTTAAAATTGAAATGGATATTGACCATGTTTAGGAAAGACATTTCTTTTGATTATTATACACCAAGATGGTCCAGTTTGTATTGGACCTATTAATGTATTGTGGCAAAGCCTGTACCTTCAAAAACAAATAACACCACAGGCAACTCATGAAAGGGTGATTACTAAGGATGAGTCAAGGATGGGTGGAAGGAATTTAGTTGAACCAGTCATAAATTAAGACAACTAATGATCAAAGCCACCAGAACACCCATTGCTGAAATAAGGCATAAAATCTCAGAGTTTGCCAGAAGAAACATGGGGACATTGAAGTCAAGTTGAGGAAGAGTATTTGGGTTGATGAGGTCGTAATAGTGTTTTTAGACATCAGACTAAATAGGCAAAACGTGTTACATCATTATACATACACACACAAACCTAGCGTCAAAGGATGGAGGTGGCACCATTGTGTTGTGGAGATGCTTCTGTGACTGGGGTGATGGAGGGCTCTCCAGCTTTGTCAACAAGCCCTATGTGTCTGGCTATGATCCACAATCATGATATGGACCATGAGCTTGAGGAGCCACAAGTTTTGTAATATCCTTTCATATTTACACTGACATTAAGGGAACTCATCTTCTCAAGTATACAATAAATCAGAAGTGTTTCACCGAACTGGCCTGGGGACCTTTATTTCTTTCTGTGCTCGCCATTATATGGAGGACAGACTAACATTCATTGGTCCCATGATGAGTTTTCTGCTGATCTTCTATTTCATCTTTTATTTAAAGCAAAGAGCCTCATCATTTTAAAGATTTGCTCTTTTGATCTCTCCCCACCTCAGTGTTTAAAGCTGTTTCTATTGAGACATCTTATGTGAAGGAAACAGAAAATTGTGCATAAAGTGCTGAATTGAAGGATATTTCTGCTTGATTTGAAAGTGACATGTAAGAGACCTTGGATTAGACCCTGGGGAAAAAGAAGGGAGACAGTGTGCAGAGGGGTTTTTACTCCTACAAGTCTGCCCCTTACAGTCATCACCTAATATATGATATTCTTACAAGAGAAGCAAAGTATACAGGTTGACACCAACAGGATATTATCAATCTGCTTTTTTCATTTTCATAAAGACTTTACATATCAAAGGGGAAACTCTGTAAACTAGGTCACCTCAGTAAGACCTTGAGACAAGTTTTACATTGGCTGCATTTTGATTGTAGTTGTGGCCAATAGAGGGTGAGTCTTGCAAACCTTGTTTGCATGATATCTTGAAAAAGATATCAGGTTTCATAATGAAGCATGGTACAAAAGGCCACCACACAAAGACCTCGGACAGGTTTCACATCTGGTGCATTTCTGTTCAAATGTGGTCACCAGTGGTTGAGCCTCTGAAACCTGATATACAATCCCAAGAAAGGAAAAAGTTGGGATGGTTTCAAAAGTCAAGTTTGGGAGCATGCGCTGGTGCTGCACTTTGCCACATCACAACACCATGGTACCCCCTTGGGTCCTGAATGGCAACCAGCCAGGCATACACTCAGTCCATTCCCACATCTCTAAAATCACCACATATCTGCTACAGCCAGGTGAAATGTGGGCATCCTGTTGGTCTTCTCAAGGTACGGTGGTCCTCAACACTCAGGCACCTGCATTATCATGTACACAATGTCTTGTGACCAATGACTAACATCCAGTATATTCAATGCTCGACATTCCTAATATGAAATAGATTATATTTAGAAATAGGCCTGTAAAGCTGTATGTCATCGGCAGAACAGTGAAAAGTAGGTTGTAGTATCTGTCCAACAGATACTAATTAATTAGGGAATAACACTGTTGTGTCTGATGATTTGCGGTCGTTCACACTGGTTATACGGTCGCAAATTGAGCTTTACTGTATAACAGCATGAACATCTGCAAATCATCAGACACAAGGGGGGTTATTCCCATTCTAATTCAGTTACATCATTTGCATGGTTTATTTTTCTGTAGGTAATTCGGTCGGTGAGGCTTACCATCGAGCCAAGGCAGCGTCGCTCCAACAGCGGTCAGGGCATGGAGTAATCCATCAAATGTGAAAATCCGACAAAACCATCAAATGTGAAATGGTAATTCTGTATCAGAATCCACATTGATACTTTCGTATGGTAGCTTAAATTTACCCATTTCGGCAGGGCCGGTGTCATTGGTACGTGACTTTCTCTCGCTCTCAACTAACAGCGCTAACAGCTAGCAGCGCACGTAGCCGGTGTTCTGTCAAATTGTGCATCCTGTCGTATAAATCCACAGTTCCGTGTCCCGACAATACTGCGCATACGCACGGAGGACAGGAATGACATTTGACAGGAATGACATCTCGTCATTACACCAGTCAGGGCGCAAAGTAATACATCCAAATGTTAAATGGTTGAATATTTTGCCACCATTACCCAAATATTATACGCCCTGAAATCTTACACGATTAACCAATCAGATTCACAGAAAAAATGTAATTGGATTAGAATGCAAAAATAACAAAGGGGGTTAAAACATAACCCAGATGACTCACTAGAGAATTTGGAAGGAGTGTTATTATCATCAGACAAATATAATGCTGACTGAAAATAGTTTTCTAGTCTATGAAAAACTGCACCGTTGTCTAGCGCTACCAGTACCGAAGTGGCTTATGAATCCATAATGATCAGAAGATCGTCACAAATATAGTGAGCGCAGTTTCCAGAGAATGTTATGGGCAGTTGTAAATGCTGACTGTGTATTGGTTCAAAGAGATCATCAGGAAAGAATAAGTCACATAGTTTTAAATCGATTTTCTTTAAGAATTCTTAAATGCAAATTTGAGATTGATCTATCATTTGACACCAAACCAGGATCAAAAGTAGTTTTTAAGAAGAGGTTTGGAACATCACATCTCTTTCTTCTGACAAATTTGCTATGAGTCAATATATATATATATATATATATATATATATATATAAAATATGGAGACCAAGCCATATGTTACAACACCTTTTTATCTCAATTGAAAACCAGCAAGTCTTGAGTCATGGCTTGATGTTTCATGTGATGAATGTTGACGTTTTTAATTCCAGATATAGTTCTTGTCACCTTTCGGTCTAACTCATAAATAGTCTGCCATTTTCTGCAAGACAGAACACAAACCATTTAATTTGATGCCTCTACTTCCCCATCTGTACCTGCATAAAGCAGTGACATTTGAATATGGGGCGATTAACTCTTGTCCCACCTGTTTTGTGCTGCTTGGCTCCCGATGTCTCCAAACACCAGTCATCCTTTATCTGTCTGTCCTTGCTGACAGATAACGTCATTGAATTGAACTCAATAGCATTATCCCCGGGGATTATGACCATGCCTCACAGGGTTGTGCATGGCATTGGCTTTTGTTACACAGGCAACTAAACAAATGAGGCCTGTCACTGTCATTATTCAGCAAGAATCCTGTGGCTTTGGGAGAGCATAGTCAGAACAGACGATGTAAATCAGGTACAGGCCGCATAATAGGTCAGTGGTTAGCAGTGTGGCAGCAGGAAGGCATTGGGCTTTGCTGGGGTCTCACTGTGTTAATTGGTGACTCTAAATTGCCCTTTGGTGTGAATGACATTTCAAATGCAAACACGGCGTTTTAGCCATCACTCCAAATGAATGAATGAAGGAAGGTACGAGGTCTCTTAGAAAACTATCCTACCTTTTTATTTTTTTTTTTAACTATATGGATTTGAATGACGTGCGATTACACCAATCATGCTTGAACCCTCGTGCGCATGCGTGAGTTTTTTCACGCGTCGGTGACGTCATTTCCCTATGGGCAGGTCTTGAGTGAGATGTGGTCCCGCCCTCTCGGCTGAATTCCTTTGTTTCACACGCTGCTCGAGATGGCGCGCGTTGCTTTATCAAAATTTTTTCTGGACCTGTGAGGAATATCCGAGTAGACACTATTTGAGAAATTAAGCTGGTTTTCGGTGAAAAGTTTAACGGCTGATGAGAGATTATGGGGTGTTTCTGTTGGTGTAAGGACTTGCCATGGAGCGGGACATCCTGCAGCGCTTCCAGGCGCCGTCGTCGGCCTGTTTCGACCTGAAAACATCCTAATTTAAGGCTTAATTCACCCAGGACGTCGTGAGAGAACAGAGAAGATTCAGAAGAGGCCGGCATGAGGACTTTATGCGGACATTCCACTGTTTAAGGACATTTTTTAATGAAAGACGTGCGCTCAAATTCGCCGAGTCGTTTCCGTGACGACTCGGCAAATCTGTGTGCGCCGCGACAGGAAAAACACCTCCGTGTTGAAAACCATTTGTACAATTCAGGCGGCTTTTGATGGCTTTCAACAAGTGAGTAACTGAGAAATTGTTTAACAGCTTGGGCATGTTCCATCTTGCCCGTTAAGGTTTCCAACGGAGGTGTTTTTCCTGTGGCGACCCCCCGCGGTCGGGTCCAGCCCGACATGCGACTCTGCCCGCACATTCTTTCATTACAAAATGTCCGTTAACAATGGAATGTCCGAATAAACTCCTCATGCCGACTTCTTCTGAAAGTTCTCTGTTCTCTGACGACTTACTGGGTCAACTGAGCATGAAATGTGGAAGTTTTCAACTTGAAACAGCGAGACGCTGCTGCCTTGAAGCGCAGATCGCCATCAGGCTCCGTGGACCGTCCTTAAAGTGACACTACCAGACCAAAATCTCTCATCAGCCGTTAAAATTTTTACCGAAAAACAGCTGAATTTATCGAATGGTGTCCACTCAGTTGTGCCTTACAGTTTTGAAAAATTTTTGATCAAACAAAGCAGCAGTCTCTGAGCCATTCCTAAACAATGAAAAAATCGATGAGAGGGTGGGCCACTCCTCACTCAAAGACTGCCCACAGGCGAATGGCGTAACCGACAGGCGTGAAAAAACTCTTGCATGCCCACGAGGGTTCAAGCATGTCTGATGTAATCACACGTGATTCAAATCCATATGGTTTTTGAAAAAAATAATAAGGTCGGATACTTTTCTAATAGACCTCGTATGTTGCAGCCCCAGGATTTTATGAAGCAGGCATAAATGAAAAGGTGCCTGAGTGCTGAGGACCCAGTGATAGATGGTTATATTAGAGATGTGAAGATGAATCAGTCATCTTTCTGAGTGGTTGCTATCCAAGACCAATGGTGTACTGATTAAGACTAACATGAATAACATTGTATGTTGCCTCTTAGTGTGAACCTACACACGTCAGGTATTTCTGAAAGAGTAATTCATATGTTAAGTATGAGTGGAGTTACTGTTGTTGGGAAAGTGTAGTGACACAGACCCACAACAGGGGGCGTAAATGAACGGACAATGAAAGAGTTGAATACGAACACTTTACTGTTGTGAAACAAGCACAACCAAAACACAGATGATTACAGAATTTATGCAAACAGTCAATCTAGAAAGGTGACGTGTGGGCAGGCTCGAGGATAGAAGACGTCTGTCCTGAGAAGAACCGGAACTACACGATTTCCTCCGCCACTGAACCTGGAGAATACTGGAGCCGCCAAGTCCCGAATTCCCAGGTGGCCACAGTCTCCGGATGTCGGATCTGGTACTGCTGGCGAGGAGCAAAAACAGTAAGAGGTGGATGCGTGCACACCCAGTAACAACAATGGTGGAAATATCACCTCCACCTCTAATACAAGAACGTGCAGAGTAATGCAGTTATCTCTCAGGGGGAAAAGGAATGCAGTCCTAGCTCCCAATCACCAGCTCCTGCTGTCCTGAGATTAAACAGGTACTCCTGCAAAACACGTACAGAACAAAGACTTATGTGTAAGCACACGAACGGCTGAGAGTCATTACCTCTACAGGTAGATGATATCTCGGCAGCGAGGTGGAGATGACATCCGGCTTTTATGGAGTGATGAAATGAAGATGGGTGACAGCTGTCACGAGTTGATGTGTGACAGCTGTCACTCCCGGCTGTGTCCGTGGCGGCAGCGCCCTCTCGTGCCTGAAGCCCGCACTTCAGGCAGGGCGCCCTCTGGTGGTGGGCCAGCAGTACCTCCTCTTCTGGCAGCCCACACAACAACTGTGGTTTAGTGTTCCTTTCAGATAGTTATAAAGACAAGACCTCCAGATCTCTGTAGAGTGTTGGAGTATTTTGTACAGTTACCAATAAGACCTATGTGCAACTACTGTGTCTTATTCTTCAAACAAGCAATGATTCAAACATTACACAAAAATCAATACTTTGTCCTGGATCAGTAGTTCCAAACTGCAGTATTATTCATTGTCGGCTCAGTTCTGAGTAAGTATTCCTTTTCTTGCCAGCAGCATATTACAATGAATAAATAAATCATTATTAGTTTACGAATAGATTTGAATTCTCTTCTTCTTATGATAATTGGTTTATTTCCTGAGGGCCATAGCTGGGTCTTGACCAAGGAGGCAGATCATAAGTTGGTGGGCAGAATAAACAGAAAGGGACTGAATAGCAGCGAATACTTTCTTTGTGTTGTTTAAAACCACATGCAGGATGAGACTCTCTTAGTGCCCAGGTGTTGCCATATACCCATGTGGCGACCATTACAGGTGATAGCAGTCATCCTGAATCTTGGAATGTTGAATTTGGGTAATAGTTACTGTAACTAGTGCCACCACAACTGTTGACAACAACAGGTGACATCCAGAACAACTAATCAGGCTGTTGTTGTCATGTAGCTTTCATTTCTCACTCTTCAACTTTATAATTCACTAGTAGGTTCCATTAGTTCTTCAGTAAAATGCACTTTGTAACATTTCAGGGTTCTCACCGGGATTTTTTAGCAGAGTAATGGGATGGAAAAATCACCTTAAAAAGCCAGGCTACCTGGTGGTGGGGGGGGGGGTGGGGGGGGGGGGAGTTTTTTTTTAAGGCAAAGCACCCTTGAAACGTTTGCATTATGGGGTTATAAAGGACTAGGGATGTCCCGATCAGGTTTTTTTGGCCCCGATCCGATTCCGAGTCATCTGATTTTGAGTATCTGCCGATACCGAGTCCCGATCCGATACTTTAAAAAAACTGAATAAACAATGAACAGATGCTAAATATATAATAATTTCATTTTAATCACCTTATTTTATTATTTATCACTTATACAGTGCACTTCTCCTTGAGGTAGCTTCAACAATCAAGTAATAACCTACCAGACTTTAAAAAAATGTACAAATTTCCATGTTATTTTGTCTAAAAATAAATGTCCAAGGTTCCTTATGTTAAACAAGAAATTATCTAATCTGAAATAACAGGAGGTTTTAATTTATAGATGAAAGGTTTCTAAAGAACCATTTATTGATTTAGCTATTTTAATTACAAGTGTTCTAAACTTTTTTAAACAGTAATCAGAAATTTTGAGGTAACAAAGAACAGCAACAACAAAAAAACATTTCCAAGGATTTTTCTTCAGACACGTGGTTTCTGCACTGATCTGTGGTTCAAATCCCCGCCTGACTGGAAAATCACTAAGGGCCCTTGGGCAAGGTCTTTAATCCCCTATTGCTCCCGGTGTGTAGTGAGCGCCTTGTATGGCAGCACCTTGACATCGGGGTGAATGTGAGGCATAACTGTAAATCACTTTGAGCATCTGATGCAGCTGGAAAAGCGCTTTATAAATGCAGCCCATTTACCATTTGTACAGATCAGTGGTTTCTGCCACTAGTCTTCCGTGTTTTGGCCCGACGCGTCGTTCCTATTGCACAGCACAAAGCTACTTCACCGCTCAGAGTGTCGAAAGTTCAAAAGTCAACTTGAAAAGTAAAAGGAAAAAAATCAACTTACATTTGCGTCCTGACAGTCCTCACTGTACCCCTCTGATGCTTTATCAGTGTTCAACAAGTTCAGAGGAGCGCAGTGAACGTGAATGAAGACGCGCTCCTAAATGTGATGAGTGCGCATGTCGCTCGTGCACACACCATCTCTCGCTCCGTTTTGCAGACAAACAATCACAAAACAATTTGTTTTTTCTGTTTGTTAATCAGATGACAGATCGTCGTCCTGAGGACTTGGTCAGCTCCGGGTCCTGCTGCGCACGGAAGGATGACTGAGCAAGAGTTTCGGTGGGAAAGTGTCCATCATCCTCTTGTCATTCCATCGAGGCTTCAGGCTGAGCGCGTAAACACACAAATAGCAGTTCTGCGAAAGAAACTTTGCGCATGTAACTCCCCCCACCTCTGTCCAGGTTACAATTCCATCTCTTCTTCCCAAATTCACTGCACAACTCTTGTTCTCTTTTATCCTCTGGAATCGGTTTCAGCTGCACACGTGTGCGAGAATGTCCGGTTGAACTTATGTTTGTTTCTTTTGTTCAATTAAAAAAAAAGATTGGGTTGAATTTTGACAGCGTCAGCCTGCCGAGAAGCAGCAATGAGCGCTCACGTCAAAAGCCGAGCTAAAGCGACGCTTCTGACACGTGAAAGGCCCATTAATCTGCAATAATGAGCTTGAAATAGTGCTGATCAAAATAATGAGGATAAAATCTATATCGGATTCCTGATCGGGATGCAACGTCCGATTTCGATCAAGTCTGAAACCACGTGATCGGGCCTGATTTCCGATCACGTGATCGGATCGGGACATCCCTATAAAGGACCTTCTTTGTTCATCTAAATATACCAAATAGCTCTGTAATTAACTTAATCAGAACTTGATATTTTTCTTTTTGCATACCATGTTTCCAAAAAACTGGACAATCAGGTAGTCACAGTAACACTCAAATCATGAGCTCACATGATTTATTGAAAATAAAACAGTTACATGTACATGTCTCTCATAGATTTGTTTAAAGAATGCTCAGGCAGTAACATCAATTCTTCTTTTATTCATCTTGGCCCAATTGTTGCAAGCTGACTCAAAGCTGAATGTTTCTGTGTCATCTCCTTCAATAGAAATCATGAGGAGTTTACCCAGGGTTTCTTCTTTCAGTCTGTTTTGGAAGGGGGTCTTGAAAAAAAAGCCCCTTTCACAGTCTGAAAACCTAAAACCTCAAAAAAGTCTGAAACCTCAGCCTTGTGCATGTGTATTGAGGCACTACAAGTAAATTATTTAATAAAGGTTTTTTTTAAGATGCTAATTATGTTGTCTACAATCAAAACTTCTTCAAGTCAATAGTATATGAACACCAGGTAAAATATAATACTAGGGTAAATTAAAAAAAAAAAATCACACATGAAACTCTCAAAATACCTGCTGTTGAAATAGGAATTACAGCAATGGTTGAGGCCAGTTTCACCAGGTTCAGCATTATGTCTTGATGTACAGTAAATTGTGTACTTGCTGCTTCTGAATCACAAGCTGCAAATCCATAATCAACATGGAGAAGTGATCATTTTCCCACTACATACCCCCGAAAACAACGTAAGGCCCAATTGCAGTGTAATTTTTTTTCAGGCAGCATCGTAACAGGCCGTTAGTCTGTTATAACATCAGTGAGATCTATGCATTTCATTGCATATACTGGGCCATAGGCTTTTAAAATCCTAAAACAGACCTTGGCAGTCCACTCTCCATCAGTAATTCAGGAAAAACTGTTTAACAAGCAGCAGTGCCCACCAGGACCCAGTTATTAGCAGCAAGGCTTCAGGAGCAACTTGATTGCCCTGTCTGCTTTTATTTAATTTTGCATGTTAAAAGATGCCAACTTGGGTTCAAAAAGGAGGTTCACTGGGTCTCAGCTATATTAATCATTTCAGACCTGATTATGCAGGGCTTTTTGCTGATTTACTGATACAAATTTTGGACTTACTAACTCCATTAATCCTTTTCATGACCTGCTAATCACAGGGAAAACGATTGTTATCTTGTCAACTAATTTATTTATTTTAATACAGAAAGATTGTGATGGTTTTAATAACTGTAGCAAACATCTCTTCTTTCAGCTGCTCCTGATAGGGGTTGCCACTGCAGATCAATTGTTTCCATCTCACCCTGTCCCGTGTATCTTTTGTACACCAACCACCTGCATGTCCTCCCTCAGCACATCAATAAACCTTGTCTTTGGCCTCCCAATTTGCCTCCTGCTTGTTGGCTCTATCCTCAGTATCCTTCTCCCTATATACAACCCCTGGCAAAAATTATGGCATCACCGGCCTCAGAGGATGTTCATTCAGTTGTTTAATTTTGTAGAAAAAAAGCAGATCACAGACATGACACAAAACTGAAGTCATTTCAAATGGCAACTTTCTGGCTGTAAGAAACACTATAAGAAATCAGGAAAAAAAATTGTGACAGTCAGTAATGGTTACTTTTTTAGACCAAGCAGAGGGAAAAAAAATATGGAATCACTCAATTCTGAGGAATAAATTATGGAATCATGAAAAACAAAAGATCGCTCCAACACTTCACTAGTATTTTGTTGCACCACCTCTGGCTTTTACAACAGCTTGCAGTCTCTGAGGCATGGACTTAATGAGTGACAAACAGTACTCTTCATCAATCTGGCTCCAACTTTCTCTGATTGCTGTTGCCAGATCAGCTTTGCAGGTTGGAGGCTTGTCATGGACCATTTTCTTCATCTTCCACCAAAGATTTTCAATTGGATTAAGATCCAGACTATTTGCAGGCCATGACATTGACCCTATGTGTCTTTTTGCAAGGAATGTTTTCACAGTTTTTATTCTATGGCAGGATGCATTATCATCTTGAAAAATGATTTCATCATCCCCAAACATCCTTTCAATTGATGGGATAAGAAAAGTGTCCAAAATATCAACGTAAGCTTGTGCATTTATTGATGATGTAATGACAGCCATCTCCCCAGTGCCTTTACCTGACATGCAGCCCCATATCATCAATGACTGTGGAAATTTACATGTTCTCTTCAGGCAGTCATCTTTATAAATCTCATTGGAACGGCACCAAACAAAAGTTCCAGCATCATCACCTTGCCCAATGCAGATTCGAGATTCATCACTGAATATGACTGTCATCCAGTCATCCACAGTCCACGATTGCTTTTCCTTAGCCCATTGTAACCTTGTTTTTTTCTGTTTAGGTGTTAATGATGGCTTTTGTTTAACTTTTCTGTAGGTAAATACCATTTCCTTTAGGCGGTTTCTTACAGTTCGGTCACAGACGTTGACTCCAGTTTCCTCCCATTCGTTCCTCATTTGTTTTGTTGTGCATTTTCGATTTTTAAGACATATTGCTTTAAGTTTTCTGTCTTGACGCTTTGAAGTCTTCCTTAGTCTACCAGTATGTTTGCCTTGTCAGATCCCGTTATTTTCGTTAGACACATGGCACACGCTCACCCTCCGATGAGTGTGTTTGTGTACTAAAACCAGCTCTCCGTCTCTGGGGTCCGACCTTCGTGTCTCCACGGGTATTGCTCCTGTTGTCTTTACTTCGTCCTTCTGGTGGTCGCCTACAAACTTTCACACCTCTGGAAAACAGATATGTTTCAAGCCGTTACTGGACCTATACAGGCCATCAGCCGACACTCTCCACAACACTGTCTCCTTTGGTGATCTACTCAGAGGCTTTCCACCTACCCAATGGCAAAGACTCTCCTTTGGCCAGGATTCTTCCTTGGACCCGACTACACTTCGTCAGGTCCCTGTTCGGGCGCCACGTGTCAGATCCCGTTATTTTCGTTAGACACACGGCACACACTCACCCTCCGATGAGTGTGTTTGTGTACTAAAACCAGCTCTCTGTCTCTGGGGTCCGACCTTCGTTTCTCCACGGGTATTACCCGGCAGGGCTGCACAAAGGCTATTCAAGCTGGTGGCAAGGAGATTCATCTAGCCGCTCACTGCCTCCATCCGGACGTCCACCCCGCTGACGCTGATCTCACACCCCGGTCGAATAGCCTCCTCTGGAACCAGGATACGAGCCGGCCACGCCCGTTAACGGCAGCTCTCCTCTTATGGATCAGGGCTCTTGGAATGTTGCTAGATTTTGAATTTAGTGACTCGCACAGCGAGTCCCCAGGATGCGTTAATTTCATTAAAAACCAGACTAACCTTTTAGAGCACTATTTGATGTTGTACACCCAATAAACTTAAACTTTTACACCTTAGGAAGCATCAATAAATCCAATGTCCGAGCCTTAACACTTTAACTGCATGCTTGGAAATTTATTGCAGGTTTTGCAAGTGCCGACAACATAATCAAAATAGGTTATATGATGATAATTTCACAACAGTAATTCAAGTATAATTAGAATAATAATTGGCAGAGATTTTTGTTTTTAATTCAATAATGCTGTCTGATCTTACTTTGACTGGACTGGATTGATTTCTTAACAATTTTTCTAGGAGTGAGGGAAGGAGGTTTTTGATGTTAAAGTCCCCAGCTCGATGAACTTGATTTCCTGTTCATCAGCTATTAGTTGTTAGCTGACCACGATCCTTGTGTGATGTTGTAATCCTTCAGGAAATTAATCCACATAAGAGTTTATTCCTTCTTCAATCAACCGAAAGTTGATCTAATCCATTCTGGTATGCTGTGATGTTCCTTGAGAGAGAAAACGTTGAAATTTCCCCACTCAGACTTAAGGCCAGTGATTATTCTCCAATGCTCTGCTACTCCGTGACTGGATGACCTGAGTGGGAGTTGAAAACTCTCTCAAATGATCTCTTACGGCTCCAATCCTCTCACTCCACGATTCCAATTGCTGCTCACAAGATGGTCAAGTCTTATGATCTCCTCGTAGCAGGGGAGAAGTGGCAACAGCACCTCTCCCTGGAAGAATAACCCCGTTTCCTGGTGTTTTACAGTTTATATATGTGCTGGACTCTTGTCTCCAGATCATATTGGTTACCATGGGGACGCTGGTGACTCAAAACCTCCTCCCTTCTCCTTCCCTTACTGGAAGCCATCTGCGGCCCTTTGCCAGTAACTTATTTCTCAAGTTCCTCTTTTCTGTTAACACTTCAACTTTTCTGAGAATTCGTTTTTCTAAATCATGTCTTTAAAATCACATCAATCATATTCAATCATTTCATTACAACTCTCTTTCACATAAAAACAAATCATATGATCATATACAAACATTTTCATTCCTTATTATTCATTT
This sequence comes from Thalassophryne amazonica, assembly GCF_902500255.1. Classification (NCBI taxonomy): domain Eukaryota; kingdom Metazoa; phylum Chordata; class Actinopteri; order Batrachoidiformes; family Batrachoididae; genus Thalassophryne; species Thalassophryne amazonica. Next base: position 24,900,376 of record NC_047119.1, read on the forward strand.
TCATATTTTATCACATCTTAATCATTTGATCAGTTGTTTATCATCAGCTTCTCTTGCTCTGCTTGCGACATCACTTCACTTCCTCTTTTCTCCTGACTCTGCATTCTTTATGAAAAACAACTTCTTCACTTCCTTTTTTCTCTAACTCTGCACTCTTTATGAAAAACAACTCATATAATCATTCATTTCACTTATTTGTAACATACTTTTCCTAATCAACTCAATTTTTAACACATTAATACTTCATTTGATCATACTTGTCATTTTAGAATCATCTTTAGACATATTCCATCATCTTCACCACTGAGTTCATTCCATGGGCCTCCCCATCTGCAATGGAAAAGTCCGGTATGACCTCACTTACTCCTGGAAAGTACCAAACACGTACTATATTCCAAGATGAAAAGCTGAAAGCAAGCTTAAAGTCATCTTTCTTGACACCCCCTCCATGACTTGAAGCTCTGCCGATCTCTCTATGCCTCCATAAAAACATCCTCTTCATCGTCGACAGGGTGAAGGGTGAGCACCTCTTTTTCATCCACCATCGGGGACAGAACAGGAGGAGCTGGAGTTGAACGACACTCATCCAGCACCACGTACTCCTCTCCACCCATCTGTAGATTGCTGTCGCCGTCAGAAGGCTGCTCTTCCAGTAGCGATGATTGTGATGGTAATCCCGATGGAGATGGAGTTGCCTCATATTCCTGAGATGATAATCCATCAGGGAACCATGGTGCGCATGGTGAAGTATGGGTGATGGGTGTATAACACGATGTAACTGGTGTAGATGGCCGTGGTGATGTATCCTTCGGTTGAGGTGAAGCTTCAGCGTGAATATCCTCAGGCTCGGGCTGTTGAAGGTGTTCGTCCAGGAACACCTGCGTGAGGGCCTCCAAACACCAGTTCATATCCTCGGTCTGCACTCCAACCTCCGCAGTGCGCTGTGGAGATGAATGTGGAGCTGGTGGTAATGAAGGACCAATGGCCACGATCCGTCCATCGGCAAGATGAGCTGTGGAGAATCTTATTCCCGTAGGGTACATCCACATTTTGGTAAACACGTGGCAATACATATATCCCTCTGGAGACACTACAGTGTCAGCTCGTATTTGATCAACCAAAAGGGAATGCCAAATCATGTTTGCCTCGACTTCAATTTTTAGGTATGTTGCTGTTGGTACCTGGGGCAGAAAAGAAGTATCCTTCCGTCCCACTATTCCCCGTGCCACTTGAACAGGGAAGTTGTTGCCATAACAAGTCGGGCACCACAAAGTCAGTGTTATCTCCCAGAAGTAGAGCGCTTGTTCCAGGGTGGCTTGACAATGAATACATCTTATATCCCCCTATAGTGTAAGAGGAAACATTAGTCTTTTAACTATTATATTGCAAGCAAGCAAAAGAGTTCATCGGGATTATTCAGATGCACGCCAGAGCTGCCTCATGATCACCGTAGGAGAGTGGGACTGTGATGACGTTACCATTCCCGCTGTAGCTGAAGGAGCTGTACGCGGGAAGCAAGCATCATAGGTCGTAAACCATAACAGCAGGAGTAGTTGACTAACCATGGACAGCCAGTATAAAGCTGATAATATTCCCCATCCTAAGGCCCAAATTATGATAAGTCCAAGTTTGTAGAGCCAGGGTTTCTTGCGTTGTACGGCTCCAGTTAACGTAGCTATGTACTCCAATAGGGTCAGGGCCATCACAGCTTCGCACACAATGTCAGCTATCACTGCCGGGGCGTAAAAGATTGCTGTCATATCTATCACCATCCAAATTGTAATTGATGTGTACTGCCATATTCCCCAACAGTCAAACTGGAGAGTAAAGCGACCGAGGATGTGAGTGATGAATAAAGACAACCCTAAGTCACTCTGACCGTAGTGCAGATTGATGATCGCCAATCTGACACATCCATGTAGTAGCGTTACTATTCGCAGTGGTTGTCGTAAGTCCCAACGGCCGACACAGCAGTATAGCAGCCATATTAACAGTAGTGCAATAAACTCCACTCTACTCACTTTGAAGATGGTGTCATTTATGCCGCCAGTATTGTTGGACATTGTGCTCTCTTATTCTTTTTTACTTATCTCCTTAAGTTTGTACGCTGTTATGTAGATGCTTCTTCTTCCTTCACTCCCCCAAGGCAGAATGAACAGGGCGTGTCTCGGCGTCGGGCTTTGTAGGCTCCATCGCTCCTCCCCTAATGGAGGAGGGGCTCCATATCACTGCGTTGTGTGCTCCTCCCACACAAGCGCAGGGCAGCTGCGAAACTTCCTTTTATCAAAACATATCCAATTACTGCAGCAATAATAAGTCCTATTATGATTAACAGATAGGGCCAAAGATATCCAAACAAATGTCCAATCCAACCAGTCACTACTTCGAGACCTTCTTTATTGACTTCTCCGGTCTCTGCTACAAAAGTGGTGATGATTCCTCCAGCGATTATTTGCGTTCTTTCCCACCAAGAACATTCATGCCAACCTCTTCCTTTTCCACAGCTCAACCAATTTTCTGCAGGCGATTCACATGTACCATTATTGTAAATCCGATTGGGTCCCAACCATTCGTAACCGACAATTTCTCATCCTTCGCATAGACTTTTCTTGAATGCATATCCTTCTTCAAGCATTATCAAAGGATCTCCAACAAATGGCACTATGTGGCCTAGGATCTGCTTCCTTTTCGACATTCCATGTCCCAGGACAGCCTTGGCACATCCAAGTTGGGTGGAAAAGCTCTTATCCATTCGCCTGCCCTGTTCTTCTCCCAAACTGTTTGATGGCCATAAGTGTCATACTCGCTGTCATAGTAAGCATCACAATATTCTTCCCAGCCAGGAACGTTTCTACAATTTTGACGGGCAAGGCTTATCGTGCATGTGGTATTACGTTTATTACAAATCATTTTCCAGGGCCGTGGCGTAACATAAGGATTTGGTCTCCAGAGTACACTAGACCAGGTAGCTCTATCTCTGGAGTAGACCGTGGCGATGTATTGATATTTAACCCAATAATTATTACTTTGATCTAAACAGGGGAATACCCAATCTTCAACTTCATATTTCTCCATTCCCCACCAGGTGACGTCCTTACTACGCTTAACTCCTTCCTGCCATGCTTGAAGGGTCCCCTTAATGGTTGGAACCTGTAACAACTTTGTACAGTTATATACCCATCTTAGCCAATTCCCTGTCTTAATTTGGTCTATGGGACATCGGGGGGATTTACCAGAACCTTCAGCCAAATTATTATGGTATTCTGTCTGCTAAAATCTTCCTGAGGTACTGACCTTAGCTCATCAGGCTTTGGTAGTTTTTGCACATAGAATTTTGCTTTATGTGGACCCCGCAAACTATGCCCAGTCCACGTGTATCCCCTTGGAAAATTCCCCTCAAAATGTATCAGTGGAACGCGCCAGACCCACGGAAAGGTGTCGTTAAGCCATTCATCATGTTTTGCCTCTTGTTTTTGTTTCCAAGTAATCCTGTCTATCAAATCGATAACCGGTGCAAGCACCATGTAATTTTGAGATTTACATCCAATAGGTCGATTCCAATAACATCTATCTAATCTTGCCACTTTTTCTTTTACACAATAATCATGAATCTTCTTCCATCTATTTTTAATCACGTTATGGATACTTGTAACTTTTGGTTCTAATACTTGCTGGGTATCTTGTGTTGGCGATGTAGGGAGTGGTTTAGTTTTTCTCTGGGTTGGTGATATCTTTGTGGACCCCACCAATGCTACTGGTGAGATGGCGGTTGGTTTGGAATAAGGTCTCCCTGCTCCCATGTCGGTAGCGTTGTTCAATGGAGGGATTATTGTAGATGTAGTATCCACTTTCGGCACTCTGCTGCGGGTGTTGTCACAGGTGAGGTTATAATTTCCCCAATGTTTCCAGGTAGGCATTATCATTCTGCAAACATCATGTCTTGGTAATGCTGGAAAAACAGCTTCTTTTTCCCAATATCCTGCTCGATAGCCCAGTAGTACTCTGCATCCCCATGAGCAATACCAGGCTGGCTCGCCAGGTTCAGGTCTTATCCAAGTGCAGCCTACTTCTCTTCGCTCTCTTTGTTTTAACCGTAAGATGGTCACCACGATAATCTCTTGATCCCTCACTTGTAGGTTTTGAAGGATCTCTGCTCCGGTGGTCAGGTTGTGATTGGTAGTGACGGTTGGAAATTCCCCACTGTCGTTCAAGTATTGCAGCCACTTAGTCTTTTGCATTTACTGAGTTAGGTTCTTCATCTTTGCCCATGTCTCTGTAGAATTCTGGTCCCATATCATGTAGATGTTTCTTGATTCAACTCCCCAACATGTCTGTTGGAAAGTTTTAGTTGTTGCGTATTGGACCCTGATATGGGTTAAGGTCCAGGGCGTACTACCATAGTGGTACAGGATAGCTAGAAGTAGAGCAATGCTGACTAATAATGCTGTAAGTCTGGCCATCCAACTCCAACATTGGAGGCACTTTTTCTTCCACGGCTGTTTTTGTTGCTGCTGCCTTATTCCAACATTTTCGTAGTAGAATTCACTCGGTACTGGTGGCAGCGGCTCCAGCTTTTGAGGTTGTTGCAGTAGTGGCATTTCTATGCCAAATTCTCCTTCTCTTGGTCTGTTGTTGATTCTTTGAGGTTGCGTGGTGATCACGCTGTCTTCCTGTGGTTCTCCCATCTCGGAGATAGATGATCTTAGGTGCTGTTGTTTGTCTCGTGCTCCCAACAGAGACACTTGATGCTCGTTGCTGAAGAAGGGTGTTTAACAAGGGAGATGGCCATGGGAGTCTAATATCTAGTCCTCGCCACGCCCATTTCCAAGTGACAACTGTCACCTCCTTCATTTCAGGCGGTGGTCCCTGGGGTGTGTAGAAACATTGTGAAGATGCAGGATTCAATTCTCTTCGTAGGTGCAAGATAGGCGTTCCAATATGCCGCTCCATTGTAGACATACTGCGCCATCACAGAGTACAGAGGAGTCGATCTCCGAAATAATCCTCTTCCCGACTTTATGCCAAGTTGTATCAGTATAGCCTTTGGGGGTTGCCAAAGCCCCACTAGTACTCTGGTTCGCCATCCACTTCTAATAGGTGGAACACTTCCGCCTTTTTCGATGTCAAGGTACTGTACTGTCGTACATATTGGCAAAGTTTGGTTCTCAATCAAATAAAAAGTTGAACGTGCCTCTTTTTGTTGAAGTCTTTTAAACATGTAGGGACTACTGGTCCAAATCTGGAAAGATCCACATACATTCCTTGTAATGGATCAACATAATTAGGTCCCCACCTTATTTTAAATCTGTAGCCCCTTTTCTGTACATACACCACGTTCAAGATGCAGGGGTATAAGTCTGGACACCGGGGAATTGGGTAAAACTTCCATCCGACCGCAGGGCAATTCCAGTGTTGTCCAACTTTGTTCACGATAGCTTCCAGAGGAGTGTATATTCCAGGCTCTGCAAGGTCAGCAGTCCTCTTATATGAGTCATTATCTACAAAATATCCTCCTGTTCCCAGCAACCATCCTTTCTCTTTGTAATCCTTTTGTGGCCAGTTTAAACATATTTTCTTGTAGGGTAATTCCAAGTATGGTGTAAGTCCTCCAGGTCCGGATCGTAGACTATTTACATTATTTTCATCCAGTTTGAAGGTCCGCAGCATGATTTAGAGTGAGTTGTTACTCCGCCATCGGTCTCCTTCTCTTTCTGCCAAGATGCACCACCATAGGGAACAGTTGTTGTCTCTTAGAGAGATGAGTGTAGATGGGAGATGGGTGCTTAAGTTCTGAATCCATTCCTTTCCACGCCCACTTCCACATCGTAACAATCATTCTGTCAGGTTTAGGGAGGGGTCCCTCAGGGATCCTCTGTGCTCGATGTAGGGGTACATAGTCCCATAGATCTTGCCAATGCTGCCAAAACCGGTGTCCAGAATACCTGGTTTGTGATAGGGCTAGATAAAGGGGAACTATAGGCTTGTCTTCTTGATCCTTGGGCTCAATTTGAAGAAGAATTTTTCTTGCTTGGCTACAGTTCCAGACTCCTCTTCTGTACAGGTAGAAGAAGTCTTGATTTATAAAAATTATTGGTATGGTTGGGGGTAGGCAGCTCATACAGGCCAGGGGTTGATTGATAACTCTCAAATTTAATGTCTGGTTATCTAATATGGGATATCTTGGGTCTTGCAGTCGTCTGTTCAATTGACGTTGCATGTTGGGGCTTGTCGTCCAGATCAAGCACTGGTTAGGGTATATTTCAACATAGACTCCTTGAAGTGGCTCAACGTAATTAATCCCCCATCTCAATGTGAATCTCAGGTCTCTGAGTTGTAGGTAGATCACATTTAATGTCCATGGGTAGGTGTCTGGACATCTTGGAACCGATTGGGGCATTCTTCGTCGTCCTTTCACGTACCAATGCCGCAGACCTACATCGCTCAGCACTCGTTCAGCGAGTAATTTTTGTCCTGTTATCTCTGTTAATTCGGCATCTCTTTTATATTCATAATGTGTGACAAAATATCCTTTAGATGCTAGTTCCCAGTCTTCTTCAAAATCTTTTTCTGGCCAATTTAAGTATAGTTTCTCAGCACCGAAGACACTTTGTATGTAGGGTCCAAGTCTTCCTTAATTATTAATAATGGGTACTCTATTTACACTTGGTCCTTGCGACATTTTGCAAACCGCCGCTTCTTCTTACTTCTTCCTTGTCCCGCGGAAAATGGAGGGAAACATCCAGCGACTCCGAGACTTTATTGATTTTTCCTCTCCTTGAGTCGGTTGGTCTAACGACTGCTGCTGTTCCTCCAGGAGGTCAACGTGTGCTCTGACAGAATAAACCCCCACATAGGGAACCAACACCATCAGCACTGTGAGCCGCACCTTAATTGTTTGGTCCGGCCTACTAGGAGTGTCCGCTCTGCTAGCCACTCCCCCTCTAGATTGTATCCTCCTTTTCCTCACCCATTCTTCGGGTGTCACGTGGTACTCGGCTGACTTCTTTGGTTTTGCTGCTTTATTTCCCCAGGCGTCTAATCCAGTGGTAAAATAATACAGGAGGGTTTCTCTGCCCCCTTTTTCTTGTGGCACCTCTTCTGCATCTTCCAGTAGAATTTCTGGGTTTTTTAGAACTTCCTCTATCAATTTTGCCCAAGTTGTCAATTCCCAAGGGCCGATCCATCCTTCTTCTTGGGCTTTTTGCTGTTGATCATCTGTCAGTCCACCCATCATGTCTGTATATCCGGGTCGCTCCGGATCTCTATACACTCTGAACACCAGTGGAATTTGCACTGCGTCTATTGGAGGATCATGAGTTTGCCCATACTCTGGACCCTGGGACCAACTTTGATGTATAGCTTCATGCAACAAAGACGGCTTTCGCTCACTACCTCCTGCAGCTTGTTCACTTCCTCCTGCTCTAGTTGTGTCCAACATCAAATAGACACTTGGGCCATTGGACTCACGTCACCGCTGCCTTGATTCCCCTCAGCTTGATTAAGCGCAGTTGTTGCTGCAGGATTAGCCCAGCAGGCTTCATCGGTGTGAAAGGTCCTCAGAGGGTCTAAGAACCTTCTCACTTGCCATCCGTCTGCTTTTGCCACATGCAGTAGTCTTCCCATATGAATTCTTGCTTTACACACCAGGCAGTACTCGATCTCACGTCCAGTCCAATAGCATGAACACACCTGCATATCCACAGTGTCTCCACGTAAGTCCCACTGGGTGTAAAAGACCATTCTTGGCAAGTGGGTTAGTCGGCATAACCCACATACAAGCGCATCCAAAACCTTCACCGGCTTATGAAGTAATTGCTTGAATTCATTTTTTGCCCCATTTGGAATTGGGGGTTTTCTAACCCCAGGTCCCGACCATTGGACCGTCAGCGGTACTTCTTCACGGCAAATCACACAGTGATTCTCAACTTTTTTCCATTGTAATAACTCCTTTTCATTAGATAAAAATCCTTTCTTTGCATGATATAGAATCCTCAGGGCTCTGCCTGCCCAGGGGCCATCTCTTGTTCTTCTTAAGGCAACCACCCCATTAACAATGGCCATTCTGACGAAGGGTGGAAGATCTTGGGTGTTTTTGGCCATGTTTAGCTCCTGGTTTTGTCTAGTTAGGAGTTGGCTTCAGCTGCTCCACTCCTTGGATTCCTTTCCTCTTCAACTCTACTGTCCAGTATCTTCACTACTGTATCTGTGGTCTCATACTTAGGTTTAACAGCAGTGTTGGTTGGGTGATCTCGAGCTCTCACCCACACCTTCTGTCCAACCTTAAATGGGATCTTTGGTTCTGGTTCTCTGTCCCTTTTAGTCTGACTCCGCCCCACTTCCGGTGTCGAAAATGGGCGTTGGTTCAATTCTTGCGAAGGGGTGGGCCTGCCGGCACGTTGGCGGTCATTCAGGGCCTGTCCAATTTCCAGGGCCTTAGTACTCCATTCCTTTGTGTTAGCATTTTTCCCAATCCAGTTTTTCACCAGTCCAATAGCCCTTTCCACAACTCCATTTGCTTGTGGAGTGTATGGGGGCGAGTAAATTCTCATTACTCCTTTTTTCTGGCACCACTGGTCGACCTGAGCATTACGGAAATGTGTCCCATTGTCCGTTCTCAGCTCCTTAGGTATCCCCAGATTTGAACACACTTGATCCAACATGCTGATCACACTGCTGCCGTTGGCTTTTCTCACAGGCTTAACAGTCACATAGCCTGACATAGAGTCCACAAGCACCAACAGATACTTCTCTCCTTTCTTACCGGTCACCCCCATGGGCCCGGCAACATCCATGCATACTGATCCCCATGGAACAGTACTCTTTATGGTGAAACCATCTACCCTTTGTCCTCGTCGTCCTGCATTGTATCGACCACATACTTCACAGTCTTTGAGGACTCGGCAGACTTGGTTTCTCGGAATCCAAAGTTGCAGCTTCTCCAGTTCCTTCCGTGTGGGAATGGTGCCTGCATGGCTTCATGTACGGCCAGCACCACTTCTTTCACGGACTCTTTTGGAACTACCCTTCCCTTGGGTGTCTGTTCCCACTTCTCGATCCCGACAACGACAACTTTTCTCAGCTGCACATAACGGTCCACTTCTTCGTTCCCACTCCAATGTGCTCCTTCTTTTACATGGGCCTTCTGATGTACCACATCTAAGTCCATTGTTAGCCTCAACTCGGCTATTTTCTTCCACAAATCCATATGAGCTACAGGCTTCCCCTTAGCTCCCTCGAATCCATTTTCTTCCCAAATGGATAAGTCCTCTTTCAGGGCTTGTGCGCAGTAATGACTGTCTGTAATCACTTTAGCCCTTTTTACTTTCCTCTTGTTTAACTCCAAGAGTCCTTCCAGTATTGCTGTAACTTCTCCAGCTTGGGCACTCCCTGGCATTTGACCTTTTCGACGATATTTCTCCTTATCTAGATACTTCAGAATATAGCCCCAATAAGCTATATTGTCTGTACCCTTCTTTGATCCATCAGTGTACATAGTCCAGTCATATGGCTCCATAGGGAGTTGCCTCTCCTTCGGTAACTTTTTTGTCGCCGACTGTTTTGGCCCAATTTCCAGCTCAGGGTCTAGCAGGATGTCCTCCCACCTTCCCCATCTGGCATTTGTGGCTTTAGTACTCTCAATAGTTCCTTTCCTTAGGAACCGGTGGACTTGGCTTTGAGTGATAACTTTTATCCCCTGTCCTTGTGCAAGTTCTTTTAACGCACTCCAATATCTAGCCAGGACTGCCAGTTCTTTTTCTTCCGGTGGATATTTTCTCTCAATCAAAGACAGAGTATAGCTCCACAATGTTACCATACCCCCTCCTTCATTGCTCACTTTTACCACCGAATCCTCTTCTTCACAGCTTATTTCAGCTAGCAGACGAGTAGTCAGACTACGCGGCTCCAGCCTAACTGCGTCTGGAATGGCTTTCTTTAACTTTTCCAAGCAATCCTGATCTGTAGCTGTCCAAATCCATTGCTTTTGCTCTTGTCCATTAGGTTTCTTCTTGAGACGAGCATAAAGGGGCTTTGCGTAATTCTGATAGTGTGGAACGTGATCTCTCACATAGTTACACAATTCCAGTATTTTCTGTAGGTCATTCTCAGATTGAGGTGGTTTAATCTGACTCAATTTTTCTCGGTATACTTCTGAGAGTCCCAGGTCTGATGATACCTGGAATCCCAAATAGTTAACCTTGAATTGTCCAAACTGACATTTCTTCAGGTTGAGTTTTAATCCAGCTTCTGTGAGCTTCTGTATCACCTTTTGCAGCCGCATTAGGTGTTCATTTTCATCATCATCTGCGATAAACACATCATCGATGTAGACTGTTACTCCCAGATCTTTCAATATTTCCATTACTGCTGCTTGGAACACATTTGGTGAATTTCTGTATCCCTGCGGGAGTCGTTGCCACACATAACTTTTCCCCTTATGTGTGAATGCTGTTTTCCCTTGTGACTGTTTTGCTAATCGCAGGGAAAAGAATCCATTTGCCAGATCAATGCATGATTTGTATTTCTTAATTTGGAGCGTTTTCAGTGCTCCTTGGGGATTTATCAAACTCGCTCTATTGGCTATTGTTCATTGATTGAGAGCCTTGAAGTTGATTACTGGTCTCCAGCCTCCTCCTGCCGACTCTGGCTTCTTAACTGCTTGGATGGGGCTGTTAGTGATCGGATTCAATTCTACTCGAATGATCCCCAAAGCTTCCAATTCTTTCACTATTTTATCCATTTCCTCAACCGCTCCAGGGTTCAAGGGATATTGTTGCACCGGTGGATGTTCTCCTCCTTCGATGACATGAACGTGTTTAGCCCCCAAATCTCCACAATCATTTTTAAATCGAGCTACTTTAGCTTTGGAGATAATTTCCCTCAATTTTTCTTTCCCTGCTTCAGAGAAATCACTTCCTTCAATCTTTTCTTCTGTGACAGCTGGTACATCCACTTCTTTGTACCAGCTTACTGGACTCTTGCCAATTGGAGTCATATCCATACGTACAACTCTTGCTTGTAATTTTTTCACTCGTCGTCTTATTAGAGTTCGAAGTCTTTTGGGCCGATGCAATTCTCTCAAATCCTTGACTGTTATCAAATTAAAGGGGCCTTTTAACCAAACTATCCCTTTCCATATTCCAAATGGTGTTCTCTCCGTTGCCCCATTTGCATACTGGATCAATAGGTATCCTATGGTAACAAGGTTTCTGCGGGTCATGGACACCTCTGCTCCCGTGTCCACCAGGTACGGTTCTCCATCCACATCAGTGTAGATATCGTCCCCTTCCCAGTAGGCATGGTCTAGCGTGACCCGCGCCTCCGAAGCCATTACTTCTTTTGCCCTCCAGCCGCCGCTGTAGCTTGGCGGACTTCCTGGAGGGCTTTCCTTTGTTCTGGAGTTAATTTGTCGTACTCCTCTTTAGGGAGATAGCCACCACTACGAGGTGCAGGTGTAGGTCGCGATTGTGGTGGTCGAGGTGGTGGACCTCTCGGCCGAGAGCTCCATTGTCCAGCTGGAGGCCTTTGATTATTCCTCTGTGGTGTTTGATGTGACTGAGGGGGTGGTGGTTTAGGCACTGAATTTCTTTTCTCCACTCCCACCGGTTTTTGTCCTGATCTCGGTGTGCTCTCCTTCTTCCTCTTTTCTTCATAGAACTGCTGCTCCAGATCCCAGCTCTTTACCACCGCGTCCATTTGTGGGACTGTAGTGCCGTCTATGCGCATTTTTACAAAAGTTATGTCTCCTCTTCTTCCTTTAGTTACCTCTCTCAGTGCCCTAACATAGCGTTGTGGCAAAATCGTCTGTTTCAGCCCATGCCAAACTTGAACCAATGTTTGACCTTTGTCTAGTCCAGCTTTAGCTCGAGCAATATGGGAATCTTCATCGTTGGGATCTTCCAACACTAACCTGGCATAATGGTTTTCGTGCTGGTTCACCCCGACTGATGGGTTGACTGGTAACTTGGGCTAGCCACATAGATTTACCCTCTTCACTGTTCGAAGCTCTGTCAATAAGGGGCCACACTTCTTTCAAATAGTCCTTTAGGTCTTCATTTGGTTCTTTCTCTCTCACCAACATCTTTAATTTCTTGAATTCACGGAATTCCCTGCCGTCTGCTTGAATTTCAGCTTGAATTGCTGGCAGCCTTTGCTCTCTAGATCCAGCAGGAAAGTTCTGATTTGGGAGGCTTGCTTGTAATTCTGATGATAGTGGAATTGTTTCTCCCTCATCATCCAGATTTTCTTCATTGGTTTCTCTCAACACTTGCCGTGACCAGCGTAAAGCTGCTGTTTTCAGTTTTCTCAACATCACATCATGGGCAACGCCTAAATAGGTGACTCTGAAGTTATTTGTTAACTCTTTACAGGCAGTCAGTGTAGGATAGAAGGGCCACATTAGTATATTAGCCCACTCTCCAACAGTAGCTGTTACCTCGAGATTTTCTTTTCATTTTGTCGCTCAATCCACTCTTCTAGGATGTCATACCCAGTTTGTCCAACTTCTGGAGCATAGGTTTGTCGCTTATCTCGGGTCTCCACTGGGTTGACCCTGACATCTCTTGCAATTCTCTCTGAGGCTACACGCACATTATACACCCCAACTTCTTTCTTTCGTCCTCTGTAACGTCCAGTTCGTAGTTCTGGGCGTGAGACTTCTCTTTCCCCTACCACAGATAGCGGTTCATCCTCTTCTGAGTCTTGTGGATTGATCTCCTCTTCAGACTCTCTTTCCTGGTCCTCATCCATATCAGATCCATGGGGAGGACGTGGGTCTTGTGGTTGTAGGTCCCCGTTTTGTTCTGACTTTCGAGGTGACCCGGTTGCTTCAGTATTTCCGAATGGTAAAGGAATGAATATAGGATCCTTTTTTCCATTATCCGGTGGAGGAGCCTGGAAAGGCTCTTTCATCCGTGATTGGGAGTCTGTCGGGTGTATGATTGTCTGGAGCCCACTTGCAACTTGTTTTAATGTTGGTCGTGGGGTTTTAATCCTTAATCGCTGCACTCCCACAGCATGTACTGATCTTTTCTCATTTGTCGCCATAGGAATGGGCTGCATCACTAACGGGGGACTAGTTGCCACTCCACTTGCTCCAACTGCACCCTTCTTTGGACCTGTTCTATTTGGTCCTAGGTTCACCGCTTCAAGTGCCCTTCTCACTCGATCTTGCTCCTGCTCATTGCTAGTGACCACCACTATCTCTCTCATTGACCCCCATACTCCTGGGGTACGCATGTGTAGGTTCAAGGCTGCCATGGCAACCTTTTCTGCCTCTTCCCATGTCATATGTCCAGATCGTAATCCATCCACACATATTACCACTCGCTGATGCTGGCGTTCTTTGGCCAAATCAATAGCTATTCCCAGAGTTTTCAACATTTTCTCTGTGTATTCGATTGAATTTTCTCTCCCTGCATAGCTTTCAAAGGGCACATGTATGAGTGCATGATAATCCATTCGTGGTGCGCTTGTTATCACCATCGATTTTCCGTCCAGACTTCTCCCCTTTATGTTCTTAAGCTCCTCTTGGTATTCTTTGCCTGCCCGCTCCTTGAGCTTTGCTCGGAATTTTCGGTTGGCAATTTTCAGTCTGTGATTTGTGAAGACAATGAGACTATCTCCATCTATATCCCAAGGACTGCCAAAATAATGATATGCCCGTCTTCCATCTTGGGTCACCATTTTTTTTGGTTCCTTCGGGCATAGGGTTCAAGTCCTCCATGTAGTCAGATTCAATGTAAACATGGTGGGTTTTTGCTTTAGATTTTCTAAAGATTTCCTGCGAACGCCCTTCCTCTTTAATATGGTAACTCGATCCGGCAACACATTCTTCAGCTTTAAGCTGTCCCAAGCTTCTGGGCCCACATTCCAGCGATTGATGGAATATCTGTCCAGATACTCCCTGAAGGCTTCTTCGTCTTTTATCCTGTTCAATCAGGCGTTCTGTCTGTTTTTTAACTGTTGAGGTTGTTCCTCTCACACTTCCTAAGGGCAAATTTGGCCACACCGGGTCAAAGCTTGTGTGGAGCTGGTCCGGGCTCTTATATTCTTGACCATTTACTCCAGAATTAGGACCTCCCGGGGATGTCAATTCATCTCCACTTCCCTCTGGCTTGTTTTCCTCATCACTTTGTTCGGGTTCGGCCTGGAAATCTATCTTGCTTTCGTCTTCATTGTCGAAGATCTGACTTCCATTCCTATCTTCCATTATAGGATATTGTTCCTTAAGCATTCTTCCTAACCCTTTTAGCCGTTCTTCCATGGACTTAAACTCAGCATACACGGACGCTGATTTTGCTTTAACATCAACCAGGACCGTCTCTACTCCCCACAACCCAGCTGTCATTTTTACTACGGAGTCATAACTTTTCTCAGGACTTATTAAGGTGGTGATTTGTCCTCTTTTCCACTCTTCTCCAAGAAGTTTGCACCACCACTCAAGCCACTCTCTGGTCCCCGTCTTGTCCTTTGGGACTGGTGGGCTCTCCAAAACGGCCAAGATCTGCCCCTCCTTATGCTTACCTGGATAATATATCCCTAATGTGTGTATAGTTCCTGCCATAGCTTCTTTGAAACTTTCTTCATCAGTTTCTACACTTTGATCTCTGACATATTTTTGAACTGTTTCTGCCCAAGTATCATATCCTCGTCCATACAATACCACTCTGTGTGGCCGAAAATCCACTTCTTTTCCCTAGTCATGTTCGGATTCAGGGTTTGCTACGGGTCCTGACTCTTCTTCAGCCATATTTTCACTGCTTCTTTTTAACACTAACCTTACTGTTTCATAATGATTATCCTCCCTTTATTCTCTCGGTTGCTGAGATTGTCGATTCCACCACTGTCGTCTCCTTGACTTCAGCTATGGTCCTTGTCATCTCGAGTCGTCTGCCTCTCAAAGCCTCTCTTGGCGCCTTGAGTCAGGGATGAGTGACAGACTAATTGGCTATTCAGCACTAATTCCAGAGGTTAACTCCAAATCAGCTGCTCCTTTTCCCGCTTCTCCCCTCAGGAACCTCACGGGTTGATGATCCTATTCTCTCTTGTAGATCACCATTTTGCACGGTATACTCTCATACCTGCTCTATTGACGATCCGATCCAGCAGGCTCCCTCGCCTGCTTCCCTTCCTCGTCGTTTCGTGACGATCCAGCAGGCTGTCTCCGTCTGCTTCTCGTTCCAGTCCAGACGATCCAGCAGTGACACGTCTGCTTCTCGTCCCAGTCCAGACGATCCAGCAGTGACACGTCTGCTTCTCGTCCTTGATCCCAGCTCCCTGGGATACTTGCTCCTGTTGTCTTTACTTCGTCCTTCTGGTGGTCGCCTACAAACTTTCACACCTCTGGAAAACAGATATGTTTCAAGCCGTTACTGGACCTATACAGGCCATCAGCCGACACTCTCCACAACACTGTCTCCTTTGGTGATCTACTCAGAGGCTTTCCACCTACCCAATGGCAAAGACTCTCCTTTGGCCAGGATTCTTCCTTGGACCCGACTACACTTCGTCAGGTCCCTGTTCGGGCGCCACGTGTCAGATCCCGTTATTTTCGTTAGACACACGGCACACGCTCACCCTCCGATGAGTGTGTTTGTGTACTAAAACCAGCTCTCCGTCTCTGGGGTCCGACCTTCGTGTCTCCACGGGTATTACCCGGCAGGGCTGCACAAAGGCTGTTCAAGCTGGTGGCGAGGAGATTCGTCTAGCCGCTCACTGCCTCCATCCGGACGTCCACCCCGCTGACGCTGATCTCGCACCCTGGTCGAATAGCCTCCTTTGGAACCAGGATACAAGCCGGCCACGCCCGTTAACGGCAGCTCTCCTCTTATGGATCAGGGCTCTTGGAATGTTGCTAGATTTTGAATTTAGTGACTCGTACAGCGAGTCCCCAGGATGCATTAATTTCATTACAAACCAGACTAACCTTTTAGAGCACTATTTGATGTTGTACACCCAATAAACTTAAACTTTTACACCTTAGGAAGCATCAATAAATCCAATGTCCAAGCCTTAACACTTTAACTGCATGCTTGGAAATTTTTTGCTTTGAAGGTTTTGCAAGTGCCGACAACATAATCAAAATAGGTTATATGATGATAATTTCACAACAGTAATTCAAGTATAATTAGAATAATAATTGGCAGAGATTTTTGTTTTTAATTCAATAATGCTGTCTGATCTTACTTTGACTGGACTGGATTGATTTCTTAACAATTTTTCTAGGAGTGAGGGAAGGAGGTTTTTGATGTTAAAGTCCCCAGCTCGATGAACTTGATTTCCTCTTCATCAGCTATTAGTTGTTAGCTGACCACGATCCTTGTGTGATGTTGTAATCCTTCAGGAAATTAATCCACATAAGAGTTTATTCCTTCTTCAATCAACCAAAAGTTGATCTAATCCATTCTGGTATGCTGTGATGTTCCTTGAGAGAGAAAACGTTGAAATTTCCCCACTCAGACTTAAGGCCAGTGATTATTCTCCAATGCTCTGCTACTCCGTGACTGGATGACCTGAGTGGGAGTTGAAAACTCTCTCGAATGATCTCTTACGGCTCCAATCCTCTCACTCCACGATTCCAATTGCTGCTCACAAGATGGTCAAGTCTTGTGATCTCCTCGTAGCAGGGGAGAAGTGGCAACAGCACCTCTCCCTGGAAGAATAACCCAGTTTCCTGGTGTTTTACAGTTTATATATGTGCTGGACTCTTGTCTCCAGATCATCTTGGTTACCATGGGGACGCTGGTGACTCAAAACCTCCTCCCTTCTCCTTCCCTTACTGGAAGCCATCTGCGGCCCTTTGCCAGTAACTTATTTCTCAAGTTCCTCTTTTCTGTTAACACTTCAACTTTTCTGAGAATTCGTTTTTCTAAATCATGTCTTTAAAATCACATTAATCATATTCAGTCATTTCATTACAACTCTCTTTCACATAAAAACAAATCATATGATCATATACAAACATTTTCATTCCTTATTATTCATTTTCATATTTTATCACATCTTAATCATTTGATCAGTTGTTTATCATCAGCTTCTCTTGCTCTTCTTGCGACATCACTTCACTTCCTCTTTTCTCCTGACTCTGCATTCTTTATGGAAAAACAACTTCTTCACTTCCTTTTTTCTCTAACTCTGCACTCTTTATGAAAAACAACTCATATAATCATTCATTTCACTTATTTGTAACATACTTTTCCTAATCAACTCTTAATTTTTAACACAATACTTCATTTGATCATACTTGTCATTTTAGAATCATCTTTAGACATATTCTGTCATCTTCACCACTGAGTTCATTCCATGGGCCTCCCCATCTGCAATGGAAAAGTCCGGTATGACCTCACTTACTCCTGGAAAGTACCAAACACTGTCCAGTTTAATCCAACAGCATGTACCGTATTTTCCGGACTATAAGTCGCACTTTTTTACATGTTTTGGCCGGGGGTGCGACCTATACTCCGGTGCGACTTATAAATGAAAAATATACCGGTAGGATCTCAATTAATTTACTGTAACAAAACAATTTTACGTGACAGAGTCGATCTATGTTTTAAAATGGCCACCGGAAAAGGAAATGCAATGCATCATGGGCACTGTAGTATGACGGCCATCCTATAGTTCACGCTGGTCGCGATAACCAATCAGAGAACAGAACTTTGGATGCGTATTCCTCACCTCACCCACAGCGTGTGAAGCTGACGAACTCGGTGCTTGCTGTTATTCCGGCTTGGCGAACAGAACAGCTTCAACCCTTGGATATCAATGTGAGCAGAGTGTTTAAGTTGACGCTGAGAGCTGCGTGGGAGCATTGGGTGAGCGACGGCGGAGGATTAGCGTGTGCACTTGGAAGGAGCTGGCGTCGATGATTGTGAAAAGCGTTTGAAGCAGACGAACATGGTGTTTATTCCGGGACGGCTAACAAGACAGCTTCAACCCTTGGATATCAGTGTGAGCAGAGTTGACGCTGAGAGCTGCATGGGAGCACTGAGCGACGGCGGAGGATTAGCGTCTCCACTTGGAAGGAGCTGGATCGACACCGCTGGGTGGTCATGAGCTGCGCAGGTAGGTGCTGCACGGTTCGGCTCGCAATGTGGTCCGCAAAATACAAACATATCTGTAGGTAAAATGCAGCTCACGAGAGGGCACTCTAGCCTTGTGTGACTGTTCCTGCGACTTCTGACTACCATAGAAAAATAAAAATTTTAACGTTACTGATAACATAACAAGACAACGGAGAAGGCCCGAAAAAATGCCACCAAAAAGAAAATCATACTCTGCAGATTACAAGTTGCGGCTGGTGAAATATGCATCCGAAAACGGTAGCCGTCACAATATTATCATCTGAACTTTTCATGTTAACATACCTGTATGTCCATGGGACTTATAGTCCAGTGGACCTTATTTATGGTTTATTTTTCTTTATAATGGATAAAGTGGCTGGTGCGACTTATACTCCGGTGCGACTTATTTATGGTTTGTTTTTCTTTATAATGGATAAAGTGGCTGGTGCGACTTATACTCCGGTGCGACTTATAGTCCGGAAAATACGGTATATTAATCCCATGGCACGTACTATATTCCAAGATGAAAACAAGCTGAAAGCAAGCTTAAAGTCATCTTTCTTGACAGCCATTAACAACCTTCCCATTTTGTTTGTATTTGGTCCAGAGTTTAGACACAGCTGACTGTGAACAACCAACATCTTTTGCAACATTGCGTGATGATTTACCCTCTTTTAAGAGTTTGATCATCCTCTCCTTTGTTTCAATTGACATCTCTCGTGTCGGAGCCATGATTCATGTCAGTCCACTTGGTGCAACAGCTCTCCAAGGTGTGTTCACTCCTTTTTAGATGCAGACTAACGAGCAGATCTGATTTGATGCAGGTGTTAGTTTTGGGGATGAAAATTTACAGGGCGATTCCATAATTTATTCCTCAGAACTGAGTGAGTCCATATTTTTTTCCCTCTGCTTGGTCTAAAAAAGTAACCGTTACTGACTGCCACAATTTTTTATCCTGATTTCTTATAGTGTTTCTTAAAGCCAGAAAGTTGCCATTTGAAATGACTTTAGCTTTGTGTCATGTCTGTGATCTGCTTTTTTTCTACAAAATTAAACAACTGAATAAACATCCTCCGAGGCCGGTGATTCCATAATTATTGCCAGGGGTTGTACCCTGGGTCCCTCCTCTGCACATGTCCAAATCATCTCAATCTCACCTCTCTGACTTTGTCTCCAAACTATCCCACCTGAGCTGTCCCTCTGATACGTTCGTTACTAATACTGTCCACTCTCGTCACTCCCAAAGACAATCGCAACATCTTCAGCTCTGCCACCTCCAGCTCTCACTACTGTCTTTTTGTTATTGCTACCGTCTCTAAGCCGTCCAACATAGCTGGTCTCACTACTGTCTTGTAAACTTTCTGCTTCACTCTTGCTCATATTCTTTGGTCACAAATCACTCCTGCCACCTTTCTCTACCCGCTGCACCCTGTCTGCACTTTCTTCTTCACCTCTCTACTGCACTCTCCATTACTTTGGATAGTTGACTCCAAGTATTTAAATTCATCTACAATAACCACTTCTACTCCTTGTAACTGCACTACAGTGGTACAGTACACTTCTTGATAACATATTGCTACAAGCATGAAGTACAGTGATCCCTCGTTTATCGCAGGAGTTACGTTCTAAAAATAACCCGCGATAAGCGAAATCCTCCGCACAGCATACAGGAGGGCAGTGTAAGTGGCCCACTGCTGCGTTTACCGAGCCCGCAGACTCAATAAGCGCATCGGAGGCAGTGAGAGCAATCGCGGTGATGCCAACCGGCCCTCCTGAGAAAGACGCAGAACACAATGCAGTTAAAAAAAAAAAAAAAAAGCATGCAAAATTGCACGAAAAAAAATCCGCGAAACTGCGAGGCCGCGAACGGTGAACCGCGTTATAGTGAGGGACCTCTGTATGTGGAAAAACATCACATATTTATTGACTAATGTACAGTCAGAGACAAACCATGTCTTCTACTCAATCACAGCACAATAAATTATGTAAAAGCAAAACAAGATCAGTCCACAAAACAGTTAAGCACAAAAAAGCCCAATCTCAATTCTCTTTTGTACCCCTTCTGCTTCCCCTCGGCCCTATCCCTATGTCTACCCCTTTAAAACAAGGGGTAAGGTGGAGGGTTATGCCTCTAACCCTATGAATTGAGACACCCCTCCGTCTTATGGGAAAAAAAACTGCCGGTCTCAAACTGCCGTCTTCACTGTTTGTCAGCATGGCAACCGAAGTGCTACTTGTTGCAGTAGCCTGTTTGCTCTTTTTATTTTCTCGCCTTTCTGCGTAGATACAAAGAAATATAAGAAGTTGTAATATAAGAATGTTGATAATACTAATAATTAATATTAATATGATTAATATTGTTAATTGATTAATCATTAATTGATTGATTAGTAATTAATGAATTAGTAATTAAAATAAATAAACACTTGAAATATATCAGTCTGTGTGGAATGAATGTATATATTGTACAAGTTTTACTTTTTGAATGGAATTACTGAAATAAATTAACTTTTTCAAAAAAATGAGGTGGGCTTCATAGATAATTGGCAAAGCTTCTGGGGAAAACCTGGTCTTGTTAGGAGAGACGGCATCCAACCCACTTTGGATGGAGCAGCTCTCATTTCTAGAAATCTGGCCAATTTTCTTAAATCCTCCAAACCATGACTATCCAGGGTTGGGACCAGGAAGCAGAGTTGTAGTCTTACACACCTCTCTGCAGCTTCTCTCCCCCTGCCATCCCCTCATTACCCCATCCCCGTAGAGACGGTGCCTGCTCCCAGACTACCAATAACCAGCAAAAATCTATTTAAGCATAAAAATTCAAAAAGAAAAAATAATATAGCACCTTCAACTGCACCACAGACTAAAACAGTTAAATGTGGTCTGTTAAACATTAGGTCTCTCTCTTCTAAGTCCCTGTTAGTAAATGATATAATAATTGATCAACGTATTGATTTATTCTGCCTTACAGAAACCTGGTTACAGCAGGATGAATATGTTAGTTTAAATGAGTCAACACCCCCGAGTCACACTAACTGTCAGAATGCTCGTAGCACGGGCCGGGGCGGAGGATTAGCAGCAATCTTCCATTCCAGCTTATTAATTAATCAAAAACCCAGACAGAGCTTTAATTCATTTGAAAGCTTGTCTCTTAGTCTTGTCCATCCAAATTGGAAGTCCCAAAAACCAGTTTTATTTGTTATTATCTATCGTCCACCTGGTCGTTACTGTGAGTTTCTCTGTGAATTTTCAGACCTTTTGTCTGACTTGGTGCTTAGCTCAGATAAGATAATTATAGTGGGCGATTTTAACATCCACACAGATGCTGAGAATGACAGCCTCAACACTGCATTTAATCTATTATTAGACTCTATTGGCTTTGCTCAAAAAGTAAATGAGTCCACCCACCACTTTAATCATATCTTAGATCTTGTTCTGACTTATGGTATGGAAATAGAAGACTTAACAGTATTCCCTGAAAACTCCCTTCTGTCTGATCATTTCTTAATAACATTTACATTTACTCTGATGGACTACCCAGCAGTGGGGAATAAGTTTCATTACACTAGAAGTCTTTCAGAAAGCACTGTAACTAGGTTTAAGGATATGATTCCTTCTTTATGTTCTCTAATGCCATATACCAACACAGTGCAGAGTAGCTACCTAAACTCTGTAAGGGAGATAGAGTATCTCGTCAGTAGTTTTACATCCTCATTGAAGACAACTTTGGATGCTGTAGCTCCTCTGAAAAAGAGAGCTTTAAATCAGAAGTGTCTGACTCCATGGTATAACTCACAAACTCGTAGCTTAAAGCAGATAACCCGTAAGTTGGAGAGGAAATGGCGTCTCACTAATTTAGAAGATCTTCACTTACCCTGGAAAAAGAGTCTGTTGCTCTATAAAAAAGCCCTCCGTAAAGCTAGGACATCTTTCTACTCATCACTAATTGAAGAAAATAAGAACAACCCCAGGTTTCTTTTCAGCACTGTAGCCAGGCTGACAAAGAGTCAGAGCTCTATTGAGCTGAGTATTCCTTTAACTTTAACTAGTAATGACTTCATGACTTTCTTTGCTAACAAAATTTTAACTATTAGAGAAAAAATTACTCATAACCATCCCAAAGACGTATCGTTATCTTTGGCTGCTTTCAGTGATGCCGGTATTTGGTTAGACTCTTTCTCTCCGATTCATTGTTTATTAGACCCCATTCCTACCAGGCTGCTCAAGGAAGCCCTACCATTATTTAATGCTTCGATCTTAAATATGATCAATCTATCTTTGTTAGTTGGCTATGTACCACAGGCTTTTAAGGTGGCAGTAATTAAACCATTACTTAAAAAGCCATCACTTGACCCAGCTATTTTAGCTAATTATAGGCCAATCTCCAACCTTCCTTTTCTCTCAAAAATTCTTGAAAGGGTAGTTGTAAAACAGCTAACTGATCATCTGCAGAGGAATGGTCTATTTGAAGAGTTTCAGTCAGGTTTTAGAATTCATCATAGTACAGAAACAGTATTAGTGAAGGTTACAAATGATCTTCTTATGGCCTCGGACAGTGGACTCATCTCTGTGCTTGTTCTGTTAGACCTCAGTGCTGCTTTTGATACTGTTGACCATAAAATTTTATTACAGAGATTAGAGCATGCCATAGGTATTAAAGGCACTGCGCTGCGGTGGTTTGAATCATATTTGTCTAATAGATTACAATTTGTTCATGTAAATGGGGAATCTTCTTCACAGACTAAAGTTAATTATGGAGTTCCACAAGGTTCTGTGCTAGGACCAATTTTATTCACTTTATACATGCTTCCCTTAGGCAGTATTATTAGACGGTATTGCTTAAATTTTCATTGTTATGCAGATGATACCCAGCTTTATCTATCCATGAAGCCAGAGGACACACACCAATTAGCTAAACTGCAGGATTGTCTTACAGACATAAAGACATGGATGACCTCTAATTTCCTGCTTTTAAACTCGGATAAAACTGAAGTTATTGTACTTGGCCCCACAAATCTTAGAAACATGGTGTCTAACCAGATTCTTACTCTGAATGGCATTACCCTGACCTCTAGTAATACTGTGAGAAATCTTGGAGTCATTTTTGATCAGGATATGTCATTCAAAGCGCATATTAAACAAATATGTAGGACTGCTTTTTTGCATTTACGCAATATCTCTAAAATCAGAAAGGTCTTGTCTCAGAGTGATGCTGAAAAACTAATTCATGCATTTATTTCCTCTAGGCTGGACTATTGTAATTCATTATTATCAGGTTGTCCTAAAAGTTCCCTAAAAAGCCTTCAGTTAATTCAAAATGCTGCAGCTAGAGTACTGACGGGCACTAGAAGGAGAGAGCATATCTCACCCATATTGGCCTCTCTTCATTGGCTTCCTGTTAATTCTAGAATAGAATTTAAAATTCTTCTTCTTACTTATAAGGTTTTGAATAATCAGGTCCCATCTTATCTTAGGGACCTCATAGTACCATATCACCCCAATAGAGCGCTTCGCTCTCAGACTGCAGGCTTACTTGTAGTTCCTAGGGTTTGTAAGAGTAGAATGGGAGGCAGAGCCTTCAGCTTTCAGGCTCCTCTCCTGTGGAACCAGCTCCCAATTCAGATCAGGGAGACAGACACCCTCTCTACTTTTAAGATTAGGCTTAAAACTTTCCTTTTTGCTAAAGCTTATAGTTAGGGCTGGATCAGGTGACCCTGAACCATCCCTTAGTTATGCTGCTATAGACGTAGACTGCTGGGGGGTTCCCATGATGCACTGTTTCTTTCTCTTTTTGCTCTGTATGCACCACTCTGCATTTAATCATTAGTGATCGATCTCGGCTCCCCTCCACAGCATGTCTTTTTCCTGGTTCTCTCCCTCAGCCCCAACCAGTCCCAGCAGAAGACTGCCCCTCCCTGAGCCTGGTTCTGCTGGAGGTTTCTTCCTGTTAAAAGGGAGTTTTTCCTTCCCACTGTAGCCAAGTGCTTGCTCACAGGGGGTCGTTTTGACCGTTGGGGTTTTACATAATTATTGTATGGCCTTGCCTTACAATATAAAGCGCCTTGGGGCAACTGTTTGTTGTGATTTGGCGCTATATAAAAAAATTGATTGATTGATTGATTGATTGATGATATTCTAATTATATGACCAGCACCTGTATGCATGTTATGGGCTACATCTAGTTCTGTTAACCTTTATTTTTTTTTCTAATTCTCCCATTTTTTGCATCCGGCCCTGTTTCCTTTAGAAATTTCCTTGACAAATAATAGCAGTCTATTAGGACATCAGGTTATGTGTTACACATATACGTGTGTGTGTGTGTGTATATATATATATTTTCCAACTCCCATTGGTGAAACTTCTCATTTTCTGTCTGAATGCTTATTAGGAGACGAGTGTCCTCAGGGCTCCCTATTGTTTACAAAATACACATGCATTACATACCTTGAAATCCAACAGCAGGGATCAATATTATCCAAAGATTTATGAACATACAAATTAAGGTGCTCATCTTTTATCATGATTGTTGCCATTGTGAGATATAAAAGTGTCTTATCATAGCATTCGCGTGTATACGTATTATAACGCCTCAGCACAAGAGCGAAGTTACAATATTCCTCAGAACGACAATATACGCAACATGCATCCAGCAGCATACACGTTGCTGTCATAGTCAATTGCCTGTAAAGTTTTTTTTTAGCAAATTTCTAAATAGTGTAGTTTGTAATGAAAGCAGCTTACATTTGTGCGGCTCTTTTGGCGCCATGTTTGTTTCTGTGGAGACAGCGGTAAGCTCCTCCTACCCCTCCAAACGGAGTGTGCATCCAGATTCACTCTGTTTGAAGGGGATTGTAGCCCTCCGCCTACCCCTCCGCCTCCCTCCAAAAAGAGAATTGAGACACCCATCTGTATCTCATGCCCGCGCAAAATGGAGGGGAAGGGGTAAGGGGAAGTGCTGAGGGGTAGAATTGAGTTTCAGTAAGAATCTTTAACTTTCCTGGCAAAATCTGATGCCTTGGAAACATCATGCATTGCCATCAACACATGACGCAAGACTTTCTTCCTGTAGTGCATCTTCAGTATTTGTAGGAATGTTGTTGATCTACATTTTACCAACACTCAAATCAACAGTTAGCTTTTGGGAACCTTCGCCTTTCTCATTCAAACAAATGACTTTCCTTGTAATGTTAAAGTTTTTTGTTTTTTTTTTCCTGAGATGTGGACATTTTGCCAACAGGAGTCATTTTTCTTTGTTCTTTTATTAACTGGAATAATCTCACGTTTGTGGGAGAGTTTTGACGCGACTTCCATGGGAAGACCCGGTTGGGAATTTCCATGAAATGGCCACTGTTGAGGGGATTTTCATCCTTTTGAGTGGGCTGCTGGCTGCTTTTGATGGGTGGCCTCTCTTGAGAGGTGAAATCAATAGAAAGATGGTTGTTGCAGTAGAAATGTGGCTGTATATGAGTAGTGGCCTCTCCTGCATGGGGCCACTAATGAGGGGGACCACTGTATTCCACTGGGCTCCCTCTCATTCACAGTCTTGCTCCTACTGACTTTCATTCACCTGCTCTCCAGAGCATATCTCCACCTTTCCAGGCTAGATTCAACCTGCTCTCTACTCTCATGAGAGATCACAAGGTCATCTTCAAATATCAGACTCCTGTCTGATCTCATCCGTCAACCATCCATCACCATTGCCAACAAGAAAAGACACATCAATGCCACATATATTCTCTCTCTCTCTCTCGCTCTCTCTCTCTCTCTCAACAAAGTCCCTAAATTATCGTGGACGTTGGCTGTGAGAAAGTTAGTTTTCTGTCATTGAAGCAAAATTGTTATAGTATTCTGTAGTGAGGATGCTGCTATTTACGGGTAATGTCTGAAAAATCTGGAAAACATAAATGTACTTTGAGTAATAGGATAATGAGTACACACAGTGCATCCAGAAAGTATTCACAGCACTTCACATTTTCCACATTTGATGTTACAGTCTTTTACCAAAATGGATGAAATTCATTTTTCATACTCAAAATTCTACAAACAATACACCATAATAACAAGGTGAGAAAAAAAATTAGATTATTGCAAATTTATTAAAAATAAAAACAGCTAAATACATTTACATAAGTCTTCACAGCATTTGCAATGAACCTCAGAACTGAGCTCTGGTGCATCCTCTTTCCACTGATCATCCTTGATGTTTCTACAGCTTAATTGGAGTCCACCTGAGGTAAATTCAGTTGATTGGACAAGATTTGGAAAGACACACACCTGTCTACATAAAAGGTCCCACAGTTGACAGCATGTCAGAGCACAAACCAAGCATGAAGTCAAAGGAATTGTCTGTAGAATTCCGTGACGGGATTGTCTCGAAGCACAAATCTGGGGAAGTGTACAGAAACCTTTCTGCTGCTTTGAAGGTCCCAATGAGCACAGTGGACTCCATCATATGTAAATGGAAGATGTTCGGCTCCACCAGGGAGCTTCCTAGAGCTGGCCGGCCGTCTAAACTGGAGAAGGACCTTAGTCAGGGAGGTGACCAAGAACTTGATGATCACTCTTTCAGAGCTCCTCTGTGAAGAGAGGCGAACCTTACAGAAGGGCTACCATCTCTGCAGCAATCCACTAATCAGGTCTGTATGGTATTGAAATCTTTGGTGTGAATGCCAGGCATTATGTTTGGAGGTAATCAGGCACCATTCCTACAGTGAAGCATGGTGGTGGCAGCATCATGCTGTGGGCAGTTGTTCACTGGCAGGAACTGTGAGACTATTCAGGCTTGAGGGAAAGATGAATGCAGCAATATACAGAGACATCTTGGATGAAAACCTGCTCCAGAGCGCTCTTGGCCTCAGACTGGGGCAAAGGTTCATCTTTCAGCAGGACAATGACCCTAAGCACACAGCCAAGATATCAAAGGAGTGGCTTCATGAGAAGTCTGTGAATGTCCTTGAGTGGCCCAACCACAGCCCAGACCTGAATGCAATTGAACATCTCTGGAGAGATCTGAAAATCGCTGTGCACTGACGCTCCCCATCCACCCTGATGGAGCTTGAGAGGTGCTGCAAAGAGGAATGGACAAAACTGCCCAAAGATGGGTGCACCAAACAAAAACAAACAAACAAAAAAAAAAACAGTTTTTTTTTCTTGTTGTCATTTTGGGGTGTTGTGAGCACAATTTTGAGAGAAAAAATAAATTTACTCCATTTTGGAATAAAGCTGCAACATAACAAAATGTGTGTAGAAAAAGTGACGCACTATGAATACTTTTGAGATGCACTGTACATTTCCCAGCCACCCTACCAATTATTTTACAATCCCACAGCCACAGAAGTAGGCTTTTTTTAAAGTCTAGTCATATGGACCAGTCATGATTGATGTATGCCTTGACTGAATTGGAGCATGTAAATTTGTGTGTGATTCTCCTTATTTTTTTTATCTTGTTTTTGCGTCCTTTAAATTGATGAATGAAACATTGACCCATAAACCATGGGCCTTGATAGAGATTTGATATAAGGCTTTCTTTTCATAGAGTGGAGAACAGAATTAATAGCAAAAGTTGATGTACAGCTAATGCTACTGATGTATAGTTCTGAAAACTCATCAGCACCCTCCGCCTGGAATCAAATGGTCCCCAGTCTCACGCACAGTGCCTACACAGAGGCGAAACACAGAGAGATTACATTAAGATTCATTACAGGAAGCTACAAAATAATCATCGTCACCATCTAATATACTGTCATTTGTTACTGGGTGGCTCATATGACTTGTTAATAGGTAAAGTTGAATCTGCCATGTCACCTGGTCATGTGATACTCCCTAGGACTATGCCTCACACCATTTTGGAGTGTAAACAAGTATGGCAATGCCATGCATCACCACAATTTTGACTAGCATTAAGTCACTTCAATGACCAGGAACTAAATTAAATATTGGCCGTTTTAAACCCCTGTCAACAACCACATCAACTTTTCTTTTGAATCATGTATCATCATGTAATATGTCAAGTTAAGTAGGAACATCCGCTGGTGCTGTGCGTCACTACATCCACCATACCATGGAACCACCCCAGGTCCATTCCCACATCTGCAACCATCCAGTGGTGGGCACAGATAAACAAAAAAGTTAGCTTTGATATCCACTAACTGAAAGTTTACTTTTATAACGTTAAACCGATAAACAACTAAATGGATGCATAGGATGAATTGCATTTATCTATTAATTCACTCACTGTATTTTACAGGCTTTTCCAAAACTTCAGGAATTGGGGCAGGTATACCTAAAATCATAAATGAACGTTCATCTCCCTTTATTTATATTTGTTATCCTTGAATTAATTAATTAAATTTTTTTATTTTTTTTTTTTTTTTTTTTTATGGATTCTTGGCCAAGCAGCCCTATTAATTTCATTTCCATACTCTCCGCAACAGAATGCAGCCACAATATCCTGGAAATATCAGTGGAATGATTTGGCTCTTATTACATTTTCATCACGCAAGTCAACATAATACATGCAAATGTGGTTGAATGACTACTAATAAGATGTGTTTGAGCTTAACCCTTCACATTCTGGCTCTGCCAACATGATGAGAGCATCTTGGACATGAGCTTGAAACTGGTCCTCAGAATATTAACAAGCAATCGTATTTATTCCTGTCTAGAAGGACTTGCTCAGGCCAGTCTAACACATACTCAGACACTTCACAGAGCAACTGTTGGAACTGTGATATCAGCCAAGCATGTTCGCCCAGAGTTCATCTAGCTGACTGCTGTCTTTTTTTCTCTCTCACTCTTTCCTTGGCTGACATTCATGTTTCCCATGTATTTAGAAGTGTTGGATACAGCAAAATACGGCACACCTTTATCTCCATTAAATTAAAAAGAAAAAAATACCAACAAAAAGAACAAGAAATGTGATAACAGAGCAATATGAACAGAAAATCTGAACTTAAAACTGCAGTATGTTGCACTTTTGATGAGTTTTGAAATTATTATTCAACTGATAGTTGTAATGACGATATCAAACAGCCATTTGATTTAATCATCTGCATTTAATTAGTTTCTTGAATATGCAGGTCAGCTGAGTGTTTAATTTTTGCTTTGGTCAAGTGAATCGGTCAGCCAGTCACCGAGTGGGTCAGTAAAATTATCATAAAACACTAATAAAATAACTGTGTATTCAGCTCTGAAATTTTGGGTTCTGAATCATGGTGAAAAGGATCATAGTTGATCCATGATGTGTACAAACATGCTTTGTTTTCTTTCTTTTTTATTACTAATTAATGACCTTGATGAGTAATGTTCATATTGCAATTTAATATAATATTTCAGTATTTTATTTTAAAAATTAGGGATGTACTGAGTCGAATGAAGTGTTCAGAATCAGGACAGATTAAGGCATTTTTGATTGGTTATACTGGATAAATTAAACTGAGTCACAAAATGGTGGTATTCCTCTTTCTTTGCATCAATTGTCCTATGCCAGTGGAGCAAACAGCCAGTCAGCACTGCTGCTGCTTCACCACAGAGGTGTGGTGCATGTTTTAAAAGCACATTTATACTTTTTTATTGTTTCAAATTCATACCAGTCTGTTTCTGAGGGATGGCCCATGCGATATATCCTTCTTATGCCTAAAACACACAGCAAGCATCACTGTCATATTAAGGCTACGTTGCATGTTGATTTTCATTTAGGTGTCTATTTGTATATTCACAGATTAAACCTTGCAGACAGACAACATCAGGGACATGTCCTAGAAGTGCCCCAGACTGTATTCCTCTGGAGAATACACATTAATTACATGAGCATACCATTTCAAATTTTTGTGCGTCAGCATACAAAATAATTCGGGTGGTATATTGGAATCACTTTGTCTGTTAGTGTGTCTTGCAAGTACAACTACAAAACTGTTAGGTAGATGTCATTGAAACGTCAGACAATCGTAGCATGAAGGTAGACACAGATACACATGAAAGATAATAACTCTGTTCCAATGTCTCAGAGGACACAGTTGGACTTATGTTTGCATCATAGTGAATGATATTGATTTCATAGCATCAACTCCAACAATGCTTCATGTATTTCAGTGAAAATCTACACAATGGCAGCAGAGCATATGGAAAATTTACATAAAAAAAAAATACTGGAGATTTGTTGTTGTTTGTTATAAATCATGTTTTCCAGTTATATGTACAGAGGTTTACCAGTTCTGGTATTTCATCACAAAACATTTACTACCACTTATATACAATACATGCATGAAGTACAATACTTCCAACTAGTATGGCAGAGTGAGGAGTTTTAAAAGTTAGACTTAAAAGTTATTTATTTATTTATGTTTTTATTGAATCTATAAACTAATGAAAAATTAGATTTAGCTTTTTTGTGTTAAATTTGTGAAAGACTAATGTCGATTGATTGATCGATAGATTTTTATTTGTATACAATGTAATCATGCATAAAATAATACAAAAATGTATTAACTAAACACAAATACATAAAATACAGTGTAACACAAAAAAGCCAAAAAAAAACCCTTGTTTCCATTGTTGCACATCTCCTAAATACTCTCCTGTTGTGTGTTTAATTAAAATTCTCGTGTTTTGCAGACTACGCAACAATGTAATTACTTGATATTTACACGGTAAACACAGATGGGGTTGTACCTCACATGTAACCTGCAAGTAGTCTGATTAAAGATCCCGGAAATTTGATGAAATAAAAAGGAAAATAAATGTATACATGCAACACAATTAAGCTGAGTCTAGCATGCATGCTGTTTTCCGTGGTACATGAAGTAGTAAAATTGAATTTGAAAATTCTGCTCACCCTGTGAAGTGACGCCACGCAAACTAAACAAAGAAAGCATTTCAGTGTTGACTGAAAGTACCACCATGAATCTGCACGAGTGCATTATTCAGCCTTTTAAAAAATATTTTCTGCAAAACAAACACAAGGGAGGTTAAAACCCATGAATGCAAAGCAATGAAACAATAAATAATGAATAATAATTCAATCAACCAATCTGTTATTTTTTATTTTTTTATTTTTTTTTACTTTTTTGCTTTTTGCTTGCTTCTTTGCGTTTGCTTTTTTGCTGATATTTATGAGAACATCTTGGCTTCACATCATTTCTGGAGTCACAATATTGGTGAAAACCTGGCCGGCAAAATTCAGGTTTGCATCACAGTGGTAATCACTCTATGTTATTATTCATAAGCAAAACTAATTAGCATTGGCTATTTTTTTTCCCATACTGCACAACATGACAGTCAATATCAAACATATCAAGTGTTTACTGAGCCCTAATTAATCTCATAGCTTGAGAGTAATAACGCCGTGTCAAAATTCACATCTCTAATGTGACATTATTGATGAGAAATAGCTGCCAGCTTGGCGTACTGAAGCTAGCTTAGGGTAATGTTTTGATTAGTTTTGGATCTGGGTTGTCATCGTTGCCCATGATAAATAGATGGGAGTTAATTACAAACACATCTCGTTTGTTCTTTTGGCTCTCCCATGGAAGGCATTAAAGCCGCATGTCAGCAATGAAGGCAATTCATTGAAGTTTACTCATTAAGACAATTTGGAGATGCGCGGGTCCTCCATATGC
Source organism: Thalassophryne amazonica (assembly GCF_902500255.1). Taxonomy (NCBI): domain Eukaryota; kingdom Metazoa; phylum Chordata; class Actinopteri; order Batrachoidiformes; family Batrachoididae; genus Thalassophryne; species Thalassophryne amazonica. The sequence continues at coordinate 24,932,054 of NC_047119.1, forward strand.
CCACGTTTGTGCACAAAAGTCCTTTTGTCATTGTGATCAAGCTCATATTTTGTGTTTTCCAGGATGAACGCTGAAGCGCAAAATCTATCCAGTGTGCCCCAAATTGACATTTTCTCTGGAAGTGCACCTTAAAAAAAAGAAAAAAAAATGGTCGTTGTTGCCTACACTGTGAAAAAACAGCCAGTGTCATTCTCATCAATCATAGCTCAGGCAATCTCTGGTGCATTGTGTTTTTCACTAAGTTTCAAAGGAACACAGAATGAGCAGCTCCTCCAAGCGCAGTACAGCAGCTGATGAGATCATTTAGCACACAGAGGTGAAAAGATGCGAATAAAAAAGAGGGAGAAAATAAGTAGAAGCTAGAAAGTCCAGGTACAGAGTCTTGCTGAAGTGAAGGCTTATTAATCTGATCCACCATGAGGTCCTTGTCAAAGGCATGCAGAAAAAGCAGTTCTACCGCGGCAGAAGAAATGTGTTCATAAGTACCAAGGCCGTGCCAGATCGATACATATGGGTCGATTTCACACCAACTCATAACCCATCTTTATGAGACTGTTCTCAAATCTGGGTTGGGTTGCTCACCAACATGTATCAGTCAATATATCCCTCCCAATTTTGTGCTCCGGGCAGTACGGAGACTCTCACTTTTGGCCACCGTTAACAAGTATTTTTATGCAAACCTGTATTTCTGCATTTAAATCATTTTTTGAGCCTGTAATTTAAGTACATTTGCCTTATGGGTTCATCATAGCCAGTCTGCTTCAAAATCAAGAGGAGACAGCAGCTACAGGTGCCGAGGTGCTCTGCGTGATGAAACAGAGAAAAACCACCTCCGGTTGGACTACAATAGATGTTACACACCTCAGAACAAGAACAACACAACAAGTTCTGGCTACATCTCAGCGCAGTTTCTACTTCAAAATCGTAAGAACAAAACAGTTATGTGACAGAACATTTGTTGCACCACTAAAGAAAATCTTTTGCTTTTATCTTCACCTCCTTCAACATGCTGAATTCTCAACCGACGGCTGTTGTGAAAGCAGAATGATATTCTGTTTCATAAATGGCTAAAAAATAATCCAAAACGATTATTTGTAGAGTATCTTGGCTGTTATTTGATTATTTATATTGTCTCCGCCAATATTTTTATTTTAATACAGTATACATTGTGGAATGTGCTGTGTTGGTGCACAGTTTATCCCAAACATGTGCAATTAAAAGAAATACATGTGCACAAGATGAGAACAAATTTGATCCTAGGCTATGATATTTATTTAGTCAAGGACTCAAGAGGATGGAGTTGAGTATGAATGACTTGGCGGAAACCGGTATTTTTGCTAATAAAGGTTGTAGCGCACAAAAACAAGTCAGTCATACTCTTGCCACCAAACAAACTGCCCATCTCCTTGCTCACAAGGTCCTCTGACAAACAAGTCTCAATGGCCGATGCACCATTTGTAAGTCTCTGCGAAAACCATAAATGTGTAAAGTTGTATCACATCTTGAGAAAGCGTGAATAAAAACCAGCAGAGAACAGAGATTAGTACCCAGGACTTGTTTGTCACTGATGCAGGCATTAAAGTGCTCCATTGCTACGACAGATTTCCGTCATTTGGACTGTAAAAATGGCTATCCTGACACAAAATCAAGGCTGGATGCAAGATATCAAATTTACCACATCCCCGGAAATGTGTGTCACAGTCAAAATGTTAAAAAATGGATTTTTAGAATAATGTCTATTTTTTGTTGTTGTTTTGTTTTGTTTTCCTGCTTGCAGCGACTCCCCAGGTCTGTTCCTCTGTGTCCTGTATGCACTCTATTGAGGGTGGTGGTGGTGGTGGGGTTTGCCTGCTATATGTTTGAGTGTCACACAGTACAGTCTTGACACAGCGCGGCAAAGAGTTGTTCCATGACCAGGACTGAATCTTCATTGTTCCTATTCAATTTGAGCTTCAACTATCGGCTGAACCCTCCTTTCCAGCACCCTGGATTAGAATCAATGTGCCACTCCTTTGTCCCAGACCTCCACACAGTGTTGAAAAGACATCTCATCCAAGACAGTCACTCCACACCCAGAGCCTTCAGCATTTCTGGATGGATGTTATCAAACCACAGGGCTTTGCCACTGCAGAATTGTCTAACTACCTCAGTGACTTCCACCAGGGAAATTGATGATGATTTTTCATCAGCTTCCAGCTCTGCCTCTAATACAGAGGGCTTTCCAGTCTGATACTGGAGTTCCACAAAGTGTTCATTTCAATGCCTGATTACCTCCTCAGTTGAGATCAACGAAGTCTCATCCTTACAGTATACAGCTTGGATGGTTCCCTGTTTTCCTCTCCTGAGGTGCCTCACGGTTCTCCAGAAGCACCTTTGTGCTTTCCCGAAGTACTTCTCCATAGTTGCTCCAGACTCCTCACACACCTAGTTGCTTTACCTCCCTCAGAGCAGAGACTGCTGCCCTTCGGGCCAGTCGGTACCTTCAACTGCCTCCCGAGCCCTCCAAGATAACATATCCCAGAAAGACTCCTCCTTCAGTTGGATGGCTCACCAGACCACTGGTGTCCGCCACGGTGTTTGAGGGTTGCCGCCCATTGAGGCATCTAAGACCTTCAGGCCACAGCTCCCTGCTGCAACTTCAGCAATGGAAGCTTTGAACATTGCCCATTCTGGTTCAGTGCCCCTAACCTCCATAGGGATGCCAGAAAAACTCCACCGGAGGTGTAAGTTGAAGATCTGTTGGACAGTGGGTTCCTCCAGATGTTCCCAGTTCACCTGCACTATCCATTTGGGCTTATCAGGACTGTCTAAAGTCCTCCCACACCCTCTGATCCAACTCACCACCAGATGGTGATCAGTTGACAGCTCTGCCCCTCTCTTCACCTGAGTCTCCAGAACATGTGGCCTCACATCAAATGATACAATCACAAAATAGATTGACTTTTGACCTAGGGTGCTCTGTTGTACACCTGGCACTGTCCCTGACAAGTGTTAATATCAATGCCTAGATTTTTTTTTTCCCCATCAAATCTAACACAGCTAGGTGATTGAGACATCTGTCCATCAACACATGTCCACCGAATGCCCTTTGCACAGATGTTTTTATTTATTTATTTATTTATTTTTGTAGATAATCAACTCAAATCAATTTTATTTATATAGCGCCAAATCACAACAAACAGTTGCCCCAAGGCACCTTATATTGTAAGGCAAGGCCATACAATAATTAAGGAAAAACCCCAACGGTCAAAACGACCCCCAGTGAGCAAGCACTTGGCAACAGTGGGAAGGAAAAACTCCCTTTTAACAGGAATAAACCTCCAGCAGAACCAGGCTCAGGGAGGGGCAGTCTTCTGCTGGGACTGGTTTGGGCTGAGGGAGAGAACCAGGAAAAAGACATGCTGTGGAGGGGAGCAGAGATCAATCACTAATGATTAAATGCAGAGTGGTGCATACAGAGCAAAAACAGAAAGAAACACTCAGTGCATCATGGGAACCCCCCAGCAGTCTAAGTTTATAGCAGCATAACTAAGGGATGATTCAGGGTCACCTGATCCAGCCCTAACCATAAGCTTTAGCAAAAAGGAAAGTTTTAAGCCTAATCTTAAAAGTACAGAGGGTGTCTGTCTCCCTCATCTGAATTGGGAGCTGGTTCCACAGGAGAGGAGCCTGAAAGCTGAAGGCTCTGCCTCCCATTCTACTCTTACAAACCCTAGGAACTACAAGTAAGCCTGCAGTCTGAGAGCGATGCGCTCTATTGGGGTGATATGGTACTATGAGGTCCCTAAGATAAGATGGGACCTGATTATTCAAAACCTTATAAGTAAGAAGAAGAATTTTAAATTCTATTCTAGAATTAACAGGAAGCCAATGAAGAGAGGCCAATATGGGTGAGATATGCTCTCTCCTTCTAGTCCCTGTTAGCACTCTAGCTGCTGCATTTTGAATTAACTGAAGGCTTTTCAGGGAACTTGTAGGACAACCTGATAATAATGAATTACAATAGTCCAGCCTAGAGGAAATAAATGCATGAATTAGTTTTTCAGCATCACTCTGAGACAAGACCTTTCTAATTTTAGAGATATTGCGCAAATGCAAAAAAGCAGTCCTACATATTTGTTTAATATGCGCATTGAATGACATATCCTGATCAAAAATGACTCCAAGATTTCTCACAGTATTACTAGAGGTCAGGGTAATGCCATCCAGAGTAAGGATCTGGTTAGACACCATGTTTCTAAGATTTGTGGGGCCAAGTACAATAACTTCAGTTTTATCTGAGTTTAAAAGCAGCAGAGGTCATCCATGTCTTTATGTCTGTAAGACAATCCTGCAGTTTAGCTAATTGGTGTGTGTCCTCTGGCTTCATGGATAGATAAAGCTGGGTATCATCTACGTAACAATGAAAATTTAAGCAATGCCGTCTAATAATACTGCCTAAGGGAAACATGTATAAAGTGAATAAAATTGGTCCTAGCACAGAACCTTGTGGAACTCCATAATTAACCTTAGTCTGTGAACAAATTGTACATGAACAAATTGTAATCTATTAGATAAATATGATTCAAACCACCGTGGCGCGGTGCCTTTAATACCTATGGCATGCTCTAATCTCTGTAATAACATTTTATGGTCTACAGTATCAAAAGCAGCACTGAGGTCTAACAGAACAAGCACAGAGATGAGTCCACTGTCTGATGCCATAAGAAGATCATTTGTAACCTTCACTAATGCTGTTTCTGTACTATGATGAATTCTAAAACCTGACTGAAACTCTTCAAATAGACCATTCCTCTGCAGATGATAAGTTAGCTGTTTTACAACTACCCTTTCAAGAATTTTTGAGAGAAAAGGTTGGTTGGAGATTGGCCTATAATTAGCTAAGATAGCTGGGTCAAGTGATGGCTTTTTAAGTAATGGTTTAATTACTTCCACCTTAAAAGCCTGTGATGATAATAATAATAATAATAATAATAATTATTATTATTATTATTATTATTTAGGGTACAGTGTTTTGTTGTAAATTCAGCTGCCTTTACTTGCATTGTGAGAAAATGTTAGCTGTGACATTTTGGCCATGTTGTTTCCCTATGATCCAGAATAGAGGTGCATTAGGTGTTCAGGACCCCAGTGAATGTAAAAGGCCAAATGGATGCCTATGTTTCGCTCAACTGTGGCAGATAGATGGATACTTTTGAGAGAACAGGGTGGACCAGTTGTCTAGCAAAGATGAATAGAGTGGAAGAATAACCCCAAAAACAACTTTCCCAATAAAATTCAGAGAGGTTTCTTATGATGCCTTGAGGCATTTAAATGTGTAGTGTTACCTGTTCCAAGGACAAGTGGATTTTAAAGGTAGTGTTGTTCTGGATGTACTAAAGTACCGTGCAAACAGAGACCATAAAAGTGATCAAGTTCTTTATCACAAAGCTACAGCACCTCCAGACTGGAATGGTAGCCCCATTTGTTTGTTAGATTATTATTGAGATCCTGGCCTGAACAAAGTCAGAAGTATAAATAAATGGTCTTCCTTTTTTTACTACAGGAAATAGTCAATATGCAACTGCAGGCAATTACGGTTATATGTGCTATTTTCATTACCTTGACGTCTGCAGGAAATAACCAATTACTATAACGTGTGATAAATTGGCACCATGTTGTAATTGGGTTCCTTTAATGCTTTTTCTCATTCATTTGTGCAAGAAATTTATAGTAACCCTACAATGACGGGAAGCATTTATGTGAAGTAAAATGATTTTCTTGGTAAGCTATCATGGGTTGGCAATAAATTCATTTATATATGTCATAGCACAGCATTTGTAAACAACTCTAAAACCTGTGTGAAAACCTCATTCATTCTTGTACATTAGAAATAATGTAACAAAAAATGCCTGGTACAACAGTGAAGGAAGTATATGTATGTTGAGCTGAAGGGATGGAGGTGGTAATACAGCACTCTCCAAAATCATGGAGACATACAATGCAACAATAAAGACAAGAAATTGGAAAAGGTGTAATAACTGAGATACTCTGAGGGCTTCGAGAATGCTTTAGAGAGTATTAAAGGGGCATTTGGAAATGATAATGATTACAATGCCCTCGGATACTAGGTTTTACATTGTCAATACAACTATTATTACCTGCCATTCTGTTGTTTTATTCCATCTTGCTACTCAAATGGGATTGTGACCCTTTATTGTTTCACTGCTGGCTGCAGAGCCTGCAGCCTTGGTTGTACTTCACACTATCCACATGACTCAGAATTCAGAATCCGAATGTTCTTTCATCATGATAATGCAGAAAGAATGCACTTCAATCCCAGATCATTTGGGGGTGCTGTAGGGAACAGCTATTCTGACACTCACTTGTAAAAGAAAGAAGTACAAACTTGACTACTTTTCCCCTTTATTCATCAAAATTCTGGTTTTGTCATTAGCCACCATTGGCCACGTGCTCAATGGTGCACATCGAGTCTTCATGGTTGAGGGCCATGCATGCTGTGATGGACAGGATGGAGATGAATGCCTCATGTCTTCAGTTCAATGCTTGTTACCCCATGCATGTGATGTTACAATCTACTGATGTGTCCCAGAAAGTCAGAGTAGCAACACAAAGCATAGTGTGCACAGTAGGAAATGACTAGTGACGTAATGGAGGACTATCATGTGAGACTTAATCTGGTCATCTTGGCATAGCTGTTCAAGAGGCTTCATGCAGCTGTAGAAGGAATGTGGTGGTAACAGAAGAAGGCTGCAAAGCAGGCATATAAATATCATACCCAAATGACACACGATAAGCCCTATTTTACACCTGGTGCCTTTACACCTCTGTATTCTAAATCATAATACCACTTGTTCTCATATGAGGTTGCTAGTCCAAAAGTGACATGTAGTCAGGCACATTAATATGGTCTCTCACCAGAACGAGTTTGCACCACAGACCACCAAAAAGCTAGTCTAAAGTCCAGCACTGTCTAGTGCTGTACTAGTGTCACAGTGACAGTCACATTTAATGACACACTGATTACTTCATTTCATGTCACACTCTCGGATTATGCCATGTGTAAATAGCAAAATGGAATTATTCATGCATGCCCCAAGTGCACGTGCACTTTAGACCATCAACATAGGGTTCTTTATCACTGCTTTAATGTTATTTATTATTGCATTATCCATCAGTTACCATTTTTCCATCGCACATGTCAAAAAAAATGGCTTGCAGAGGAAAAACTGTCCTTAAAGCTAAGTCGCTGTCCACGAAGGAGATGAGTGAGGAAACCACCAAGACACCCAGACAACCCAGAAGATATAAGCTTCTGTGGCTGCGATTGGAGAAATTGTACCTAGTGTAAGTTTTGAATTCTGCGTTTCCAGTTATACAGCATCATGATTAAGTGGTTTAGTGGAGGAGTTTCTTAAAAAAAAAAGTCTTGAAAGGTCAGCTACAATTTGCCAGAAGACACAATGGAGATGTAAGTCTAGATTTGACCTGTTTTATTCAAAGAAAGTCCTTCTCTGCTTCACTCCACTATGAAGCTATGAGTAGTGATGCAAAATGCAAAACTCACTCAGTTTTTGAGAACTGTCTACTCCACACAGATTTACCATACAGTACCATACTGTTTGTATTTCTTCATAACTGATGGAAATGGAGTCCACGAGATATTCAGTGACTTGGAAATATTCATGTATCCATCCCGTTACTTGTCTGAAGGTCACGTTGTAAAGATTTTTTGGAAATTTTAATATAAAGAAGCCTAAATTCTTTTTGTGTTCGAAATGGCAAAGACTAATTAAAATGTGTGAAAGCCCAAGGGGTTGAATACTTTGGCAAGGCACTAGATTATAAATTGCAAGATCTTCCACACTAGTAAAAAAAAAAAAATATGTGATTTATACTCCAGAAAATGCAATAATAGAATTTACAATCCTTCTCTGTAGACCTAGTCGATAGGTATGGTATGTGGTAGTAACATACTCACTGAGCAGCTACATAGTCATATTGAATCTAAGTCACCACAAAAAAATGAATCTTTCAATTTCATGTAGAATAACACAACTGAACAAATGTATATCCTGGGATAAGTTGTTGTTGTTATAATAGTTATTTGCTTTTGTTTTGATGTTTGAGACATCAACTAGATTTTCCACATTTGAGTTTAAGCTACCCCCATCTGTTCAGATGCCAAATGTGCAGTTGTCAGACGCTCAGATGTCCTCTGGATGTAATCTGTGAAATGTGGGTAAATAGCCAAAGACTTACTTTTCCCAATGTCTCACAAGAAATTAGTAAAAAATTGGCAAGGTTGTTACCAGATCAAGCAGAACGTGGTTGAGTGAACTTGCCAGATATTCATGCCAAAGCTTCAAAGCTCCAGTGCCGACATCTCTTGAAGGGCACATCTGTTCAGTTTCACAAGTACATGCACTCTATTTCCTTTCTTATTCATTTTCTGAAAAAAGAAGGAAGTCAGTACGGCAGTAACTTCTTTTGAAAGCAGGAATGTTGGCTTAATCCACAAAAAAAAAAACCAATAAGTTTTCAGAGCTTTGCCTCATTTATTGCAGCTAATATGTATTGATAGAGACTGATCGATCCGTTGATAGTGTTGTGCACTGATATGGGCAGGTCTGACTATTAGCATAATATTAATCATTGCCATTGGTAACTATTATTGTGAATTTTCTTTTAAAATTCATTAATTTAATTTGTCAACTTCTAAATTACAAGGGACCACACTTGTATAAGTAGCTAATAATCAACCTTTAAAAAGACAGTTTACTTGGAAGTGTTAATATCTGAAGTTATTACAACTTAAAGTTCAACAGTGAAAGGATTAAGTCCGATCATCATAATCTTAATATCGTAATGAAAACATGTTGTCCCAGAGATAGTTACTTAACTTAAAATTTATGAACAACAATTATTATATTATTATTATATTATATTATAAATTATGAACAACATATTAACATTACTTTCATTAATAAAACAGCTGCATCACACTGTGAGCATTGGATGTATTGGATGTATTTAAATATCAGTTTGTATCTGTTTTTGTCCTGTACAAATCCTTTTCTCATTTGTTAAATGCTTTCCATGTCAGCTGATGTCTGGCAAGTCCGTTGGAAAGTTTTGTGCATGCTCAAAACTTAGAGTGGACATCAGACAGAGAGCTTTTGAGGTGGCTGCATGTTTGTTTGCTGTTTTTCCCTCTTTTAATTTGTTATCTTGCCAGTGGACATACGTTAGATCAGGGGTGGGCAACTTGTTCCAGAAAGGGCCAAGAGGGTGCAGGTTTTCAGATTTTTAATCAGTGAAATCACCTGGTGGAATCAGTGGCTGTACAGAAAACCTCCATCCTCTTTCTGCCCTTTCTGGAACAAGTCGCCCACCCCTGCATTAGATCTTAGTTTTATCCATGCATTATCTCTTTGTCTTCTGTTCACTTCTAGAAGCACTGCACACACACATTCAGTGGTTGTCTACTCATTTCATCAGAGCCCCAGATCCATGGGACACTGACTGATTAGGCTGTTTTTGCCACCAGACAAATTATTTCAATCCATTACTAATCAGGTTACTCATCCCGTCACAGCATGACAACACCTTTCGACCTACAAACAAATAAATGTATAAATAAGAATGCAGGCATGCGTTTGTGTCTGAGCATGTGTGTTTTGACACCATTGACATGTTAGAAAACCCATGGGTAGAAAACTACACTGTTGAAAAATCAAAACAGCCTTAATTTTCAGTAGATGTAGGTAGTAAAGCAAAAATACACAGAGAGAACAGTCCATTCACAAAAGCAGTCCATGCGGGAACAGGCTGGTGGCTTGGTATTAAACACAGGCAAAAGGTTGATACACAGGAAGGCAAACCAGAGGGTCATGTGTCCGTAAGCACACACAGATTCCAGAGAAACAGACTGGTGGTCAAAACACTGCAATCAAACGTACCAAGCAGAAAAATCCAATAGCAGCAAGCAAAGCTTGAAAAACACAAGGAGGTGGTGTTGGTCAATAACTAGAGAACAAGTACAGGAGATGCACGTGAAAGAGCAGGGATAAATATGAGACAATCTGGCAAGGGCTGTTCATTGTAAATTAGTGTGTGAAACAATCAAAGTAGGGCGTTAACATGCATGTGAATCTGGACGATCATGGGTAAGAAGTAGAGCCACTCCAGATACACACAGAACAGATTCCAAAGTAAAAGCACAAGGAAAAATAATATGATGTGGTACACCAGAGGACACTCAAAGTATAATTTGTCTGAGATAACACCAGAGTTGAGGCCAGAAATAAATGACATCAGCCATGTTGGAGAAGATGTCCATTGTCACTGTATGGCCTTGGAGGCAAGGGTCAGTTTCCTTAGCAACAGGTAGAGAGTATTGGTTCGTCACTGGCTGGTATGATTTGTGCTTTTTCTTTTTCCTTCAGGCTGCCACTCCATCACCATCATGCAGTCATTTTCCTCTTCAGTCTGACCACATGTTGAATCAGGTTCCATGTCCTCCTGGATCTCATCATCCATTCTTGTTCACACGTATTATTTCTGATACTGTGTTGTTTCGGATGCATTGTGGCCATCATATTCTTCGTATCCTTCACAGGTATGTGAATTGGAATTTATTTTCCATTCTTGTGATCCAGACAGTAGTACCGGCTGCACCCTCATCTTGAACAGCTTGATTCTGTCAAATACTCTCTGTTTTGCTTGAAAGCTCCTCGTGTCTTGTTTAGATGCTTATTGATATCTTCAGTGCCTCCACCATCACAATCGTACACAGATATACAAACTTACAGGTTTTTGCATTCTTTTAGTTTTACCTGAATTTATCCTTCATGTTCAGTCAACTCAAAAGTTTGCACAAAGTTTTTTTGTTTGTTTGTTTTTTAAGTTGAAACAAAAAGAACTTTTGGACTGTGAAGTTGTTTCTCTCTTGAAATGAACTTAGCTTGCTTTACTTCACAGTAGACTCTGTTGGCAGGGAAACGTGGTGTCACTGTGGCACGGTTACTTATTAAAAATTTACTCACAGTTTAATTTCCCCATAAATTTTAGGGGCGCTGTCTCCCCCCTCCCAGATAAATCACGTTAAAATCTTGTGATTACTTCTTGGATCGTACACCTTTCAACCTCACAACCTGGGCTATCAGTCAGAGGTCTGAGCTGTTCTGGAACAGTTAGAGGTCAGAGCTTGGCTCGCAGTGTTCAGCTGGCGCAACACGGAGAGACACATACATATTTTATTCTGGCCCGTGGCGAGAGCAGAGCTATAGATAGTGCTTTATTCTCCCTGCTCCTCAAACAGCACAAACCTTAAAATATACAAGCAGAAGTAAAAGCTGGTAGAAAGGAAAAGTGTCTCAATAGAGATGGCATATTTTGTGCTTTCCAGTGGCTGTGAATGACAAGACAAGAGAGCGGAAACACTCAGATCCCACAGAGAAGAAAGAGAGGGGGACTATTCTGTCTGTTCTTCGCAATTGTGTAGGCCTATGTCTCTTTCTCCAGAGGTCTTAGTGTTATCTGCCTGTGCAAACATTAGAAGGAAGAAAACACTGAAAACATAACAAGACTGTCCACAATGTCACTGCTGCCTCATCTGCTATGATTTAAGGGGATGGGAAAGGTGAAGCTATCTTTTTCATTTCATTTTCATTTCCTGTTCACAGTTTGCCTGCATCGCCTCAGTCACTGTTTAGTGAATTCTTTCTGTGATTATCTGCTGTGATGACTCACGTGCCTATGCATTCAGCAGTGCACCTTTGGTATTCCTGTCAGTTAGTGTGGGAATGTATATCTGTTCGCCTCCGTATGAGCAAAACACAGATCAAAAATCGATTCAGCAGAGCCATCTTCTTGATTTTTATCTGATATTCAAAGTCAGGGTTAAAGTTATTCAAATCCAATTTGCTCATTAAAGGGCAAAAATTGGGGTGGGAGAGATGCCAATCTAAGTCAGGAGTGTGTTAAAGGTATCAGGCCACTGAGATGTTTAACATTTAAGGAATTTAAGGAAGATTAAATACATTTTCACTGGCACCACTATAATTTTATTTATTAGCTTTTAAGTAGGGGATTCATAATGTCACATTACCAGTACAATCAAAATTCACGTATTCTAGAAAAAATGAATAAAAAGTTCCCCTGAAGGGTAAATTTTCAAAAGCACAGATGGCCTTGAACTACTTACGGCAGCGACAGTTGAGACCATGGTTGAGACAGACAGTGACAACATGGATCACGTGGGAGCTTCGCCAGACTTGTGCGAAGCATTATGGGAAGCACACAATGGCAGCCAATCAGAGTTGAGAGATACAGTGATGTATGCTGGGTTGTCTCACTCTGGCTTCTCCTCCAACATTGCGGAAAACACTCCAAAATTGCGGCAAAATGCGTAAACTGTGCTTTGTTCCACCAGCAGCCACGCACTCTGTGCTGGACACTGCATATATAAAGTAATTATTTCATGGCAGATTAATAATTTTTCTCTGCAAGTTGTCTGCTGAAAATGGCTCTAATGTTCCTGAATCACAGAGGAGCGCTCCAGACAGAGCTAAACAAGCTGGAGAAAGTATTTGGAGCGGTCTAAAAAGTAATTATTTGTCATGTTTACATTGTCATGGCTTGGTAAAACAGTTGCATGTTCTTTCCTTTTTGTGTCCAGTTGTAAAAGTATGTTTATTAGAGATTTAACATCTCGTTATAAGTAGTTTAGAGAAGCATGACTTTGAGCCATCAAGTGTGAAAAAAAGTCCAGCAGGAGCGGACATTCGTGTGTGAACAGCTTTGATTCACAGAGGTATGAAAACGGAAGACCCAGCGTGATTGCAAATGGCTGCATTCTTTTTTGGAACATTTGATCGCTAGATCCTGTATGATGTGCCTGTATGTGTACGTGTGACTGACACACAGCTGCAGTGCCAGTGATCAGAAACACCAGGGGTTTGAAAAAAAAAGGTAGAGAGACAGACAGCGTCTCTCTCTCTCTCTCTCTCTCTCTCTCTCTCTCTCTCTCTCTCTCTCTCTCTCTCTGAGGCGTCTTAAAATGAGGCGTATGAATGTTGAACAAGTGCTTCAGTTTTTTTAAATTGCATCAAGACAATTTTCACTTGCATTTCATTTATATAGCACCAAATCACAACAGAGTTGCCTCAAGGCGCTTCACACAAGTAAGGTCTAACCTTACCAACCCCCAAAGTAACAGTGGTAAGGAAAAACTCCCCCTGAGGAATAAACCTCAAGCAGACCAGACTCAAAGGGGTGACCCTCTGCTTGGGCCATGCTACAAACATAAATTACAGAACAATTCACAAAAGGAATATACAGGAAATGCTGTTGGTGCACAGGACAGGAAGGTCGCCAGCACTTATACAGCTACCATCTCTGGATGGAGCTGCACCTTAAACAGAGAGAAAAAAACAGATTCAGGCATCAGAAAGATAAGAAATACTGTATAATTTGCCAGCATTAAACAACAAGAAAACAGAAGAAATACTAAGGTGATCGCCGGCCACTAGCCCTAAGCTTCACTAAAAGACCCAGAAGTTAGGTAAAGTTGAGGCTGCGGCACACTCCGTTTCCTAATAAAGTTAATTAAAAGAGTAAAAAGCGTAAAACAAAACTATACCAGTATGCTAGCCATACAGAAGAGAAAATAAGTGTGTCTTAAGTCTGGAGTTGAAAGTCTCCACAGAATCTGACTGTTTAATTGATGCAGGGAGATCATTTCACAGAACAGGAGCACGATAAGAGAAAACTCTATGACCTGCAGACTTCTTATTCACCCTAGGGACACAAATTAGTCCTGCACCCTTAGAACGCAAAGCCCTGGCCGGTACGTAAGCTTTAATTATGTCAGCTAGGTAGGGAGGTGCCAGTCTGTGAAGAATTTTATAGACTAGTAGCAGAACCTTAAAATCTGATCTCACTAGGACAGGATGCCAGTGAAGGGATGCCAAAATGGGTATAATGTGGCTGCAGCATTTTGAACCAATTGGAGACCCCTAATTCTAGACTGCCGTAAACCAGAAAATACATCATTGCAGTAGTCCAGTCTAGAAGAGATAAACACATGGATCAGGGTCTCAGCATCAGCCATAGACAGGATGGGATGAATCTTCGCTATATTTTGCAGGTGGAAGAAAGCAGTCCTCATAATATTTCTAACGTGGAGGTCAAAGGACAATGTAGGATCAAAAATTACCCCAAGCTTCCTCACTTTGTAAGTGTGATGTATGACACACAAGCCTAGGCTAAGCGTTAACTGGTCAAATTGATGCTGATGTCTCACTGGACCAAGAACCAAGAACCTTATCAGGGCTTAAAAGTAGGAAGTTTCTACACATCCAACTTCTCACTAATGCAAGGCAATCTTCTAAGGATTTTATATGAACGCGATTACCAACAGTTATTGGCAAGTATAACTGAGTATCATCAGCATAGAGATGGAGCGCACAGCATGTCATCAGACAGTGAGGATTCTGACGATGAAGGAGATGATCCCGGTTTTGTTCTGGACGAGGAGCCAGAGCAGGTGGTGGATCCACCAACGTGCGCACAGATCTCCACAGTGGGCTGGATCACACGCTTCCATTTGAGTCCTGGAACACAAAGATGCAGACACACACTACTCCAGCAGTGGCTTCAGGCACGTTTTGTTTAAAGTGTCAAGATCGGCGTTAGCTTCGGTTTTGTTTTGTTCCTCTTTCGTCCCTTTTGTGCTCTTGTTTCGCAGACTATTCAGTGATTGGAAAAGTCAAAAGCTCATTCTTCGACCTTTTCTCGATGAATTGTGACTTTGTGGTTTTTTCCCCTTTGTTCGGGAATTGTCTTTGCCGTGTGACTGGGCCTTAATGTTCTGTGCAGTATCATTATAGATTAAATCTTTAACTGTTTCTAGTCTTCTAAGCCTTTGTCATAGAATTCCTTATGATTCAATTGTCATTTTGCAACTCTGTGATCAGCTGCACACCAGAATGGAGAATTTAGGATCGAGGTCCCACCTGTTACAAGTATAACCATCACAGTGTAATGTGAAATCCCATCGGGATATGGATTGTAGATTGGCACTGGCTTTGTCTAACTTGACAAATACGCTGGTCTGCCTGTCAAAATTATCTGCTTGAGTTTACTACTATGAAAATGAATTCCTGAACCAAAACTTCATTAGCAATCTAGGGGATGTCTATTCTGTAATTTATCTTTTTATTGGTCACATGATTTTTGACCTCATGTTTCATAACCATGTAAGACAAATAGTTTGGAGCCCATACTATGGCTTATACATTGTGGTAGGTTTGAGGTTTTCAAGGACAAAGTGGTTAAATTATTGCACTGGTAACAGTGTTAGGCTTGTACAGCAAAAATGTCGATCAGTGGGTACATAAATAGGTAGGCGAGGTAATCCATCCATTTTCTGGAAGTCATAAGTCAGAAAAACCTTTTATGTCTCCAACCTAAAATGTCATAAGTACAAACTATTTAAAATCTGGTGAATTGTGATGCCACCTTCTTGCCTCACAGCAAGAAGGTTGTGGGATTGCTTCCCACTTAGGGCCTTTATGCGTGGAGTTTGCATGTTCGCTGGGTGCTTCCACTTCCTCCCACGTCCAAAGACATGCAGGTTAGGTGAACTGGAAATTAAATTTAATTAAAAATTAATTAAAAATTAAATTGACTGTAGGTGTAGGTGTGCTTGTGGGTGCCCTGTGATAGTCTGGCTTTCTGTCCAGGATCTACGCTGCCTAGGATCTATGACTGCTGCGATAGGCTCCAGCCCTCCCATCTGTGACCCTTGATTTGAGCAAGCAGGTATATAAAATGGATGCTGGGCTGTCTGCCCCCTTTTAACTGTGATCCTGATAACAACCATGGGGGGGATGACCATGATGCCCAAAAATCAAGTACCAAAAACCTTTCACCAGTACTGCAAACTTCTCATGGCAGAATCGACACACTTTTCAAAACCTTTGAAACCTGACATGACACTTTCTTAAATAAGTAGAATGAAGTCCTACACATGCACTGGGGCCCAGTGGGCCTGTGGTTATCCATGAATGGATTAGCATGAAAGAGATGGGTGGCTCCCACTGGACAATACACCAAGCCATCATAGGTTTCTTCCCAGTGGTGCTCACAGTTCCACTAATCCGCTAACCACTAATTAGCGAAGCTAAGTTTTTTGTTAGCTGATTAGCTTTTCAGCTAACTTTGAAAACCATCAGTGGCAGTATTCATGGCAGTGTGAATACCAGTTGCCACACGTTCAGTAAAAGTGCTGAATCACTTAACAAGCAGGATTTTCAGTTTTCAAATTGCTTTTTTTATAAATAAAAAAGACATATTTACAAATACAGATTTATTTGTAAAAATCAACATACACGTTACAGTAACTTGTGTATTTTTTTTTTTTTACATATACTGACCAACCACTGATGACAGGAAACTAATTTTCCCATAATGCCTTTCAGCATGTGTTTCTGTAAAACGCTAAAACTTTCAAAATTAGTACATTACTTTAAGACTAAAACATATTGCTAATATTTTCACTTTGTAAAATGACAGAGGTGATGTTAATTTCAATAACTTGTCCGGAAGTAGTTTGTTTAAAATTTTAACCATACGTCAAAACTGTCTTGCTGTGCATGACTCCTGTGATATGTCTGCAAGTCTGTATGGCTATGAAAATATTTTATTTATTTATTTTTTTTGTCACAGGTCTCTTTTGCTGAGAGAAGGCTGATCTGAGACAGAAGCGCTGGCTCATTGTTACAATATGTCAGTAGCTGTCAGTGTACTGGAGTCAATACTACAAGTTATTGGTTTAGCTTTTATCTGTAACTTACGCTAAATTCTTTAGGGGTTTATCAGTTTAGCTTTATAAAAGTTAACTTTTCAGTTTGCGGATTAAAGGTTATCAAAGCTAATGTTTTGCTTAGCCCACCACTGTTTGTTCCCCAGTCAAGGGCGGAACCAATTTACAGCTGGTGGACTGGAATGATGTAGTTGAAATGTTTTGTCCAAGGACACAAACAGGTAGCTTGAAGCACACACTAGAAGTTCCACCGTGGTTTATATTTTAGTAGCCCAACTTCTATCCTATAAATTGAAAATGATTGATGTCATAATCTGAGACATCTGTCAATCTTTCTCCAGGAGCAATTTTTGAGAAATGAAAGTGCCAAATAATTTTTTACTTGTGTCTAGGCTTTGGACAGGTATTCTACTATGTTAGTGGAACTGGCACAGTGTAAAGATACTGGAAACGAAACCTTGAGCAATTGTAAATTATATTACAAGGAAATTATATCTCCAGGGACTTATGGTTGTCATAGCATCTGTCTTTTATGCCCAGTGTAGAACAAAAGCAGCAGGATAAAGAACACGCCATAGGTTCATGAAATATGTACGAGGTCTATTAGATAATAAACTGACCTTTTTATTTTTTCAAAAAATATATGGATTTGAATGACGTGCGATTACACCAATCATGCTTGAACCCTCGTGCGCATGCGTGAGTTTTTTCATGCGTGTCAGTGACGTCATTTCCCTGTGGGCAGGCCTTGAGTGAGATGTGGTCCCCGACCTGAAAACATCCTAATTTAAGGCTTAATTCACCCAGGACGTCGTGAGAGAACAGAGAAGATTCAGAAGAGGCCGGCATGAGGACTTTATGCGGACATTCCACTGTTTAAGGACATTTTTTAATGAAAGACATGCGCGCAAATTCGCCGAGTCATTTCCGTGACGACTCGGCGAATCTGTGTGCACCGCGACAGGAAAAACACCTCCGTGTTGAAAACCATTTGTAAAATTCAGGCGGCTTTTGATGGCTTTCAACAAGTGAGTAACTGAGAAATTGTTTAACAGCTTGGGCATGTTCCAACTTGCCCGTTAAGGTTTCCAACGGAGGTGTTTTTCCTATCGCGACCCCCCGCGGTCGGGTCCAGCCCGACATGCGACTCTGCCCGCACGTTCTTTTATTACAAAATGTCCGTTAACAATGGAATGTCCGAATAAACTCCTCATGCCGACGTCTTCTGAAAGTTCTCTGTTCTCTGACGACTTCCTGGGTCAACAGAGCCTGAAATGTGGAAGTTTTCAACTTGAAACGGCGAGACGCTGCCGCCTCGAACCGCAGATCGCTGTCAGGCACCGTGGGCCGTCCTTACGGCGACACTACCAGACCAAAATCTCTCATCAGCCGTTAAAATTTTTTACCGAAAACCAGCTGAATTTATCGAATGGTGTCCACTCAGTTGTGCCTTACAGTTTTGAAAAAATTTTTATCAAACAAAGCAGCAGTCTCTGAGCCATTCCTAAACAATGAAAAAACGACAAGAGGGTGGGCGACTCCTCACTCAAAGACTGCCCACAGGCGAATGACGTAACCGACAGGCGTGAAAAAACTCTCTCATGCCCACGAGGGTTCAAGCATGTCTGATGTAATCACACGTGATTCAAATCCATATGGTTTTTGAAAAAAATAATAAGGTCGGATACTTTTCTAATACACCTCGTATGCACACAGTTAACCTCAAGCATGCTGTCACCAACACCACTCACTCATGGCAGGTGAAAGCTTAATTACCATCCACCCAAGCCGTCCTGTTTGTTTGCAGACTCCAAGCATCGGGATTAGCCTAGCGCTACCATAAATACCCGGTGGGAATTAAAGCAAACTCGTTCATTAGACAAGTGCTGTTGTCTGCACACATTGCTTCATTTTAGGGTTCCAGGTTTAGTTTGCTGTTTTAGGACAACAGGTGGAATGAAGGCATTGGTGGTTCAAACAAAATGGTCATCCACTGATACGAGGGTGGATGGGTTTAAGCTTTTGCAATCACTTATTCAGTGTCTCAGCTGTACCTGCAAGGACTTCAAGTCACATTGTATGCTTCATAATAGATGAAGCAACACAAGAGGTGAACTGAAATTACTTTTCTTTTGCATGAGCATTAAGAACATTGCCACAAAGAATATTTTAAGTCTCATTTTCTAAGCCCAACTATGTTTCTGTTGAAGGTAACCCACATCTCTGCAGTACTGGATGTGTAACGCCACCGTGCCTGTATAGAAATAATGGAAATTTCTCAAACAGAGTTCAAACTGTCTTCTATTATTAGCATGCTAGTGTAGGTGGAAATGTTTGCCGGAAATATGCAGAACTTTGCAAATGTATGATGACACGATCACATTTGATAAAAAATATTTAGGTGTCCATTTTGGCCGAATCAAATGTACACAATGAAATTTGATGTCAATTTTCTTATGATTTAATTCAAGGTGAATATAATTGTTTTTGATTTTTACATTAATCCTGCAGCCATTTCAACCTGACCAGTGCAGGTTCACCATAGATACATGTGATGTCAGACCTTTTTCTATTTCTGCGCATACCTGGTTG
The DNA here is from genome assembly GCF_902500255.1 of Thalassophryne amazonica. Lineage (NCBI taxonomy): Eukaryota > Metazoa > Chordata > Actinopteri > Batrachoidiformes > Batrachoididae > Thalassophryne > Thalassophryne amazonica. The sequence goes on from NC_047119.1 coordinate 24,951,477, forward strand.
AGCCAAAATACAAACACAAAAATAACCTGTGACCATTTTTGTTTGCTTGTTCTGTTCAGATTGCTTCTTCTGTTGAAAGGAAGCCACTGTCATCTGTTGCTTTCAGATTGTTTTAGCCTTGAGTTGATGTACTTGGCATTGTTTATTGTGCTTGCAATGTGTGGCATTTCTACAGAAGATCAATTATTGTTTGTCACTCTCTCCTGTTTATGACAAGAGTTAACCTGACAAGAAATCAGCCCTTAAAGTCCGGCCACACAGTGACAGATTGAAGAAAAGTGTGAGGAAAGCATACAAAAGTTAGATAGCCCTTTGTGTTTGTTTCTATCCTATGCAAATAACACCCTAAATTTGAAAATCTACATGATGGCACAGCAACATTGTGCCGTTACTTAGGGAGGGCCCTGGCACTATTGATATTGTTAAAATGCCAAATTACTTTTTATCCTATTACTTGATTAATTGATAAACTAAAATTCTATTTCAAAAATATTTGGTAGCTGCAGCCCTGCTCTAATATTTGAGGGGACATCAGACTGAGAACTTCCCTGGTGGCTGCATGATTGTTTGCCGTTTTGTCCTTTATTTGTTCAATAGCATCCCAGTGGACATTCGGTAGATGTTAGTTTTATCTGTGCATTATCTCTTCATCTTCTGTTCATGTGTGGAAACATTGCACACCTACATTTGGTGGTTGTCCACTCATTCCATCAGAGACCCAAATCCACCCGAGACTGAAGGATTTGGCAATTTTTGCCATTTGACATATTTGAATCCATGACTAATCAATTTACACAATCCATCTCAGTGTGACTACACCTTGAAGACTACGTTGGGGAATTTTTAAATTGTGATTCAATATATTCTGTTCGTACATACCGGGTTGCACACTCAAGCAAACAACTGAGTTGAATTACAACTGACCTGAATTGAATACAAAATTATAAATGAGATCAAAGGAAAAACAAATGGAAAAAAATATATATTTTTATTTATTTATGTAATGATCTATCATGGTACATATATGGTCCACCAAGGGGCCGACTTGTTGCATCTTCTCGCTCAACCAGGGAGCTGCTGCCCACACATTGGCAATAACTGCCGTAGAGAATACTACAGATTGTTTCTGCTCCTTAACTATATATTTTTATTTGGCACTCCTCCAAATCTCAGAAATAATTCTGGGCCATAATTGACTACTTTGGTTCCAGCAGCAGTGTCAATGCAAAAACACTGTACTAGTACAGATAACCTCTGTCTGCATGGGTAGTATTGTGAATTTCTCTTCTCAGATTTTAATGGAAAACAATTGTAGTTAATATTAAATAGAAACTTGACCATGTCATTGATTTTTATTCTGTTCCAAGCTGCTTACAGTATGAGTGCCATTGTTCTCACTGATTTAAACCCATGCTTTTACACCACATTTAATTTTACAGTTACAAGTGTTAGGACATGGCTCTGGCGCTGTGCTCAGTTTCAGCTGTGGAACTGCTTTGCATGCCAATGCCTTGGCAAAACCCAAACATGGGTTTTTGTTTGGGATATAATTATGTATAGCCTTTTTTGTTCACACTGTCCAACTGGTCACAAGAACGAAGTGGGAAATCCTTTGCAACTTTATGCCAGGAAATGTAGGGAACATTGTCCCCTGGAAACAAATGACTGTCTGTGTGGCAGCAAAGAAAGAAAGCACTGCTTCGGCACAAGGCAGATTGATCTCAAAGCTAAGAATTTCTTGTGCACACACTGGTTGCAATGCTGCCAGAAATAGTGATACAGTAGCTGCTTCATCTTCAAAGCCAATGTGCACAATGGCAATAATTGCTGTTTTATTCAGAGAGAGTTTTGTTATGACTATTAATGGAAATTACAACAGACTTTTGTTTAATACTCTGTTTAAAGTGTTTTTTCCAATTGGAATCCCAAGAAAATAATTTAATTTTTCATAGATTGAATAAGTGAATAAACACTTATACACACATATGCATATATATACACACACACACACATATACGTGGTGTGTCCATAAAGTAACGGTCCTTTTTATTTTTTTTTAAAAACTATATGGATTTCATTCATATGTTTTTATGTCATACATGCTTGAACCCTCGTGCGCATGCGTGAGTTTTTCCACACCTGTCGGTGATGTCATTCGCCTGTGAGCATGCCTTGTGGAAGGAGTGGTCCCTCCCCCTCGTCGGATTTTCATTGTCTGGAATTGGCGGAATGAAAAGGACTTTTTTTCCATCAGAATTTTTTCAGAAGCTCAGCGCGCCGCGCTCCGAGCTGCGACGTTGCGGCACAAGCCACCGGATCATTTCTAAGCTGATGGCTCTGTAGATACGAGACCATCGTGTGCTCTTTCTTTGGTTATCACAAGAGCTGGACATCAGCCATTTTCCGGCAGATTTCACTTTTAACAAGAGATTTTGTCATGGAAAGCCGCGCGGAGGCTTCGCGCATCACGACTGATTCGCTGATGAAGCGAGACAAAGGAACACCTCCGTTTCGGAGTGTTAGAGGACAAGTTTGGACATGTCTAGCTCTCCACAAGTTCTCTTATACTCACTCGAGTGGTAAGCACTGAAAGCCGAGATAGACATGTCCAAACTTGTCCTCTAACACTCCGAAACGGAGGTGTTCCTTTGTCTCGCTTCATCAGCGAATCGGTCTCCACACAGATCTTCTCTAGATCAGCCAGGTTACTGGGCTGTCGCTGAGAAACCCAGAGTTTGAGCTCCCTCCAAAGATTTTCTATTGGGTTTAGGTCTGGAGACTGGCCAGGCCACTCCAGAACCTTGATATGCTTCTTACGGAGCCACTCCTCGGTTATCCTGGCTGTGTGCTTCGGGTGATTGTCATGTTGGAAGACCCATCCACGACCCATCTGCAATGCTCTAACTGAGGGAAGGAGGTTGTTCCCCAAAATCTCGCAATACATGGCTCCAGTCATCCTCTCCTTAATACAGTGCAGTCGTGCTGTCCCATGTGCAGAAAACCACCCCCAAAGCATGATGCTTCCACCCCTATACTTTACAGTCAGGATGGTGTTTTTGGGATGGTACTCAGCATTCTTCTTCCTCCAGACACGGCGAGTGGAATTAAGACCAAAAAGTTCTATTTTGGTCTGATCTGACCACATAACTTTCTCCCATGATTCCTCTGGATCATCCAAATGGTCATGGGCAAAATTAAGACGGGCCTAGATGTGTACTGATTTAAGCAGGGGAACCTTCTGTGCCATGCATGATTTTAACCCATGACTTCTCAGGGCATTTCCCACAGTAACCTTGGAAACAGTGGTGCCAGCTCTCTGTAGGTCATTGACCAGCTCCTCCCATGCAGTTGTGGGCTGATTCCGCACGTTTCTTAGGATCATTGATACGCCCCGAGGTGGGATCTTGCATGGAGCCCCAGTCCGAGGGAGATTGACAGTCATGTTTAGCTTCTTCCATTTTCTAATAATTGCTCCAACAGTTGATCTTTTTTCACCAAGCTGCTTGGCAATTGCCCCGTAGCCTTTTGCAGCCTTGTGGAGGTCTACAATTTTGTCTCTGGTGTCTTTGGACAGCTGTTTTGTCTTAGCCATGTTAGTAGTTGGAGTCTTAAGCCTCGGTCCCACCGAATAATGAAGGCTGAAGAAGGAGCCACTCATGGGTGTGGGGTGATTATTTGAAGAATGACCCACGTTTTCATCTATCACGTATCAACTATGAAGGTGCCACTATGTGTCTCTCTGTACCCCGCATGTGCCACGTAGCAGCCTCTATTGAGTCACGACCACCTGTCATTACAGCCTCGAATGGCTCGCATCAGCCACACTAAGCCACGTAGTGCCATGATAGCGCCATGATAATGCCATGTTGGCGCACGTTTAGGCATGAGTTTGGTCCAAACCTCCAGCCCTCCCACACCTGGTCCCTTTAAAGTGTGGGTTTTCAATTCACAGATTCACAGCAGCATTTAAAGATGTCCCTTCTTTTTTTTTTTTTTTTAAATGCAGTCCAAAAATAGACACTCCATCACAGTTCCGCAGTTGTGCGCTGTGCGCCAGGCTGCTGTCCACCTGTAATGCACCAGACCAGCTAGACTCGAACCACGGGTTCCTGGAGAGCCGCCTCTGTGCTCCTCGCTGGCTCCGCGGCTCTCTGTCTATTTTTTTTTTTTTTCTTTTGCGCGCGCGTTGCTGTTGTCCTTTCATGGACAGCCGCCTCTCTGCTCTTTCTGGCTTCCTTTCCATCTGTGGCTTGCTGGCTTTATTTTTTCCCTGGCTTTAAGCACAGTCATTTTTACAACGTGAATCCACTTTAACTTTGTGTTTGTCCGTTTATTTCTGCAAAAGTGCTCTTTTGCGCGCGCGCTGCTGTTGTCCTTTCATGGACAGCCGCCTCTCTGCTCTTTCTAAGTGGCTTCCTTTCCATCCGTGGCTTGATGGCTTTATTTTTTCCCTGGCTTTAAACACAATCATTTTTACAACGTGAATCCACTTTTGACTTTGTGTTCGTCCATTTATTTCTGCAAAAGCACTCTTTTGCGCGTGGTGCCGTTCTGCATACAGAATGAGATGGCCGTTTTATTATATACACCTGTGGATCATTTTATATATATATATATATATATATATATATATATTTATTTCTTCCACAGCTTACAAGTCACCATGATACAACTTTTAACTTTGTGTCATGTCTTCAAAATCGGTCTTTTGCGCGCTCTCCACCTGTGTTGCCGCACAGCTCCTGCTCTTAGCTGCTCCACTGGAGTTATTATCTTCCATGGCTTTAAACACACATCCACTTTCACGCAGTCACCCAAATTTTAACTTTGTGTTCGTCCAATATTGACTGAAATATCACTCTTTTGTGAGCTGGCATTCTGCCTAAATGCTTGTTTGAAGCGTGATGATGAGTCACTGCCTCAGTGCGCACACACAGCGGCGCTCATGTGATCCATTAATTCCAGAAGTGATTAGAGGTATTTTCTGCATCCAAGGTTTGACAGAAAATGATTAATCCGCTACAAAATAATTATTTTATATAGAGTCCAGCACACAGAGCAGGTGGAATTGTGTGCGCAAGAGAGCCGCTCCAAAAATAGCCTCTCATGTCCTGCCTCAGTGCGCACACACAGCGGAGCTCATGTGATCCATTAACAAGATATTAAATTAACACAACAGACATCATCATACAGACATACTTTTACAGCTAGGAACTGTTTTACCAAGCTATAAAAAACATTAAAAATAATTACCTTAAGCTGTTCAAAATACATTCCACATGGAGCAGGAAAGAGAGGAAAAAAGTGTCCAGATGAAACAATCCTCTGTGATGCCAGTAGTGATTAGAAGTGTTTTCAACATCCAAGGTTTGGCAGAAAATGATTAATCCACTACAAAATATATAGAGTCCAGCGCACAGAGCAGGTGCAATTGTGTGCGCAAGAGGAGGAGCCGCTCCAAAAATAGCCTCTCAGGTCCTGCGAAGGTGCCAGGCGCATGGATAATGGCCTTTTTGCAGACTCATAAGCACCACGCAAATACTTCTAAGCCGTCGCAGTAACTCGAACACAAACTGCGCCATGCTGTTGTTGCTAAATTTTGAACATCTTGAAATTAGCGCCACGCTCAGAGAGGAGCCTCATTAACTGAAGATAATGCCTCTAAGAGCCACTCTGAGCCACTATACTGCCACTATAGCTCACAAAACAAAAAAACAGGGTGCGTGGTTCCTTCTTCACCCCTTCACTCGGTGGGACCGAGGCTTTACTGATTGTGTGGGGTGCACAGGTGTCTTTATGCAGCTAATGACCTCATATAGGTGCTTCTAATTTGGAATAATAAGTGGAGTGGAGGTGGACTTTTTAGAGGCGAACTAACAGGTCATTGAGGGCCAGAATTTCTGCTTATTGGCAGGTGTTGAAATACTTATTTGCAGCAGTAACATGCAAATGAATTATTAAAAAAATCATACATTGTGATTTCTGGATTTTGTTTTTTTTTTAGATTATGTCTCTCACAGTGGACATGCACCTAAGATGAAAATTTCAGACCCCTCCATGATTTCTAAGTGGGAGAACTTGCAAACTCACAGGGTGTTCAAATACTTATTTTCCTCACAATATATATATATATATATATATATATATATGTGCGTGTGTGTGTATAATATGTATAATGCATATGATTGGTGCTACATGTATTTGCACACCTAAATGCTGTAAAACACATTTCTTTTTTTCAGTTCAATTGAACATGAAAGTGTGTCCCATTTGATGAACTTCTGTATGTGTGCACCTCTGCATGTGTGCCAGTGCTGATACTCTGATCACATTTAAGCAAATCAGTACCAGTGTTGCCACAGTTACTTTGAAAAAGTAATCCAATTAGTGATTACTGCTTAAAAGGTACCTTAGTTACTTTACTGATTACTCAGCTTTAAAAGTAATTAAGTTACAATTACTAGTTACTTTATTAGTTATTTTCAGCAGCTGCCGACAACACCCCCCTGCCACCTCAACATGAAAATGATAACCTGTTTTGCCAGTACTGACTTTATAGTCACCTTTTCTTGACTTCAATAAACATAAATACTTGTTTTATATAAAATAAAGACATATTTCTGGACCTCATATTTAACTGTTGACAGCACTGTAATGAAAACAATTTATAATCTACATTGTTTATAAATGTAACTGTTAAATTCTTTCTAACAATTTTCTAACATTTAAATTCTTTCTCAACATTTTAATTGTTAAAATGATTATTACTGATATTATTAGAATTATTATTATTATAGTATTAGTAGTAGTCGTAGTAGTAGTATGAAAAATTGTCTTTAAAAATGGAACTTTAATCTAGGGGTGTGGAGGGAGGCAGCTTCTTCCCCCCTCCACACCCCCTTTCCGCTTGGATTAACCCCGGTATGGCCGTCTGAGCAGGAAGAATTGACAACATGTATTTATGGAAAAAGCATGACCAAATTGACAGCTAGGAAATTTTTTGTTTACATGTTTCAGTGGTTTTTACTTCATGTCATCCTCAGAAAGAGACTTTAGGGTCATTTGTGTGGAAAAAACAAGCAAACATTTGTTGCGGATCTGCTGTTTTTAGCGAGAGCACAGAGCGGCACAAATTTTAAAGAAACAAAAAGCGTAAAAATGTTTTTGTAAAGCTCAGTGCACGTGTGCTGCTGTCACTGCGCTTTGAGAGATGAAGACAACTGTTCTTTCAACTTGGATCTGTGCTGCAGAAAACAGATGAAAAGCTCAAAGGCTTCCGGGGCGAAGTGGGCAGTTCAATCGAGCCGCGACCTCAGCCTGCCCACGAGCTGCTGCGATCGACCCACAATACAAAATAATACTAATGCACAGTGACTTGGAGAAGTAATTTTCATCTGATTACTTATTTGGAAAGATTAACACGTTAGATTACTTGTTACTGAGTCTGCTGTTGGCTTTACAGTGTGTTGTGCAATGGGGCTGGACAATTTCAGACTCACGATTGAACATAGTCTCCCCTAATCTACCCGAGTCTACCTGGTGTGCCTAGTGCTTTACTCGTAAACTGAACAATTTTTGGCCTGATAGTTAAAAGTAGAGCAGGTGTCTTGGTGGGATAAATAGTTGAACTATAAATATGTATGTCAGCCTGGGTTGAATTCCTGTTCATGCCACCTATTTTTGTCTTTGGACAAGACGCTTAATCTGCCCTGTCCCAGTCCACCTATCCATACTGTAAAGGGGTGCTGGCCTTGCCTGGAGAAATAACTGGTTTTGGCATGGCATCTCATCCGGGGGGAATCTCATCTGCTTCATGAGGGAGAATCTGGAAAAAAGGATCGGCACCAACGTGCCTCATGCGAGAGTTTTTTCACGCCTGTCGGTTACGTCATTCGCCTGTGGGCAGTCTTTGAGTGAGGAGTCGTCCACCCGCTCGTCGATTTTTTTCATTGTTTAGGAATGGCTCAGAGACTGTTGCTTTGTTTGATAAAAATTTTTTCAAAACTGTAAGGCACAACTGAGTGGACACCATTCAATAAATTCAGCTGGTTTTCGGTAAAAATTTTAACGGCTGATGAGAGATTTTGGTCTGGTAGTGTCAGCTTTAAGGACGGTCCACGGCGCCTGACGGCGATCTGCGCTTCGAGGCGGCAGCGTCTCGCCGTTTCAAGTTGAAAACTTCCACATTTCAGGCTCTGTTGACGCAGTAAGTCGTCAGAGAACAGAGAACTTTCAGAAGAAGTCGGCATGAGGAGTTTATTCGGACATTCCATTGTTAACGGTCATTTTGTAATGAAAGAACGTGCGGGCAGAGTCGCATGTCGGGCTGGACCCGACCGCGGGGGGTCGCGGCAGGAAAAACACCTCCGTTGGAAATCTTAACGGGCAAGTTGGAACATGCCCAAGCTGTTAAACAATTTCTCAGTTACTCACTTGTTGAAAGCCATTAAAAGCCGCCTGAATTCTACAAATGGTTTTCAACACGGAGGTGTTTTTCCTGTCGCGGCGCACACAGATTTGCCGAGTCATCACGGAAACGACTCAGCGAATTTGCGCGTACGTCTTTCATTAAAAAAATGTCCTTAAACAGTGGAATGTCCGCATAAATTCCTCATGCCGGCCTCTTCTGAATCTTCTCTGTTCTCTCACGATATCCTGGGTGAATTAAGCCTTAAATTAGGATGTTTTCAGCTCGAAACAGGCCGACGACAGCGCATGGAAGCGCTGCAGGACGTCCCGCTCCGTGGGAAGTCCTTACACCGACAGAAACACCCCATAATCTCTCATCAGCCGTTAAACTTTTCACAGAAAACCAGCTTAATTTCTCGAATAGTGTCCACTTGGATATACCTCACAGGTCCAGAAAAAAGTTTGATAAAGCAACGCGCGCCGTCTCGAGCAGCATGTGAAACAAAGGAATTCAGCCGAGAGGGCGGGACCACATCTCACTCAAGGCCTGCCCACAGGGAAATGACGTCACCGACACGCGTGAAAAAACTCACGCATGCGCACGAGGGTTCAAGCATGATTGGTGTAATCGCACGTCATTCAAATCCATATAGTTAAAAAAAAAATAAAAGGGTCGGTTTATTATCTAAGAGACCTCGTATACTCGGGTGTGATGTACTCTGAAAAATACAACCCCGATTCCAATGAAGTTGGGACATTGTGTAAAATGTCAATGAAAACAGAATTCAGTGATTTGAAAATCCTCTTCAACCTATATTCAATTGCATACACCACAAAGACAAGATATTTAATGTTCAAAGTGATAAACTTTATTGTTTTTGTGCAAATATTTGCTCATTTTGAAATGGATGGCTGCAACATGTTTCCAAAAAGCTGGGACAGTGGTATGTTTACCACTGTGTTACATCACCTTTCCTTCTAACAACACTCAATAAGCGTTTGGGAACTACGGACACTAATTGTTGAAGCTTTGTAGGTGGAATTCTTTCCCATTCTTGCTTGATGTACAACTCCAGTTGTTCAACATAATGCGCCACACATTTTCAATGGGTGACAGGTCTGGACTGCAGGCAGGCCAGTCTAGTACCTGCACTCTTTTACTGCGAAGTCACGCTGTTGTAACACGTGCAGAATGTGGCTTGGCATTGTCTTGCTGAAATAAGCAGGGATGTTTCTGAAAAAGACGTTGCTTGGATGGCAGCATGTGTTGCTCCAAAACCTGGATGTACTTTTCAAATTAGTGATGGCTAACTCGAAGTGTTTGAAACAGCCATATTTCATGACCTTTGTTCTGGAATCAGGATCAAAAATAAGAAATGATGAATGTGTGAATCTGCTACATGCTGCACAAATGTACCTTCATATCAAATTAGGCATTTTGTATTATTAAACAAACAAAACCACAGTCAGCACAGTGTCTGAACATGTAATGACATGTACATTGTTTGTGGAACACTTTACCATCAGAAATAAAGTCTCACACAGAATTGAAGGTGTTTAATGCAAAGGTCAACCCTTGACGCAAGTCACGAGGGTACTATGACATCACATCTGCATTCAGAGGAGATTTTTAATGGTTAGCTAAAATATGGTTGGATTGGTAATTGTAATTCTGTTACTGTAAAATTACCCAAGATTATTGTTACTTGTGATGTCAGCACCAATTAACTCATATGTTCACACAAACTGCATTTCTTACATAAATGTCATGTTTTGTTTAGAATTATATTTTGCATGAATTGTGTATTTTTTATTTATTTATTTATTTATTTTTTTGTATTTAAAAGCCAGACCGTGGAAGGCTGCAAATTACGTTAGGATGGTATGGTTTACATTGCATTTTCCACATTATTTTGTGGCAGTGTATTGTCTTTGCCGCATAATGCAAAAATGAAGCACACATCTCCAGCTCACTCTTTCTCATTATGATCCTGTTATGGCTCTAACACATAATGAAGCAGTGACCCAATTTTTTTTATCCACACAGCAGCCTATTTTGGAGTTCAACATTGATTTTCTTCTTATTACCTCTGCCAAGGAGGCAATGTTTCCGGCTACGCCTGTCTGTCAGCAGGATTAAGTAGACACTACCAGGCTGATGTTCATGAACTTTGGTGGAGGAGTGGAGCAAAGGCCAACAGAAAATCCATTCAAATTTGGACTGGATCCAGATCAGAAGGCATGCCCAGGATGTTTTTTTTTCTTCATCATCTTTTCACTTACATTTTTTCTGCTTTTTCATTAGTCTCTCAGGAAATATGGCATGTTTCGATTGTTCATTATTTATAGTGTTGATATCTGTGAATGTGTAGTATTAAGTGGGGATTTAGTTAGAAGTTCAAAGTCTTTTAAACAAAACACATTTTCCTCGATGGTGATCTTAATTCCATCACTGTAGATGGTGTAGTCCAGGAGCATAGGTTGACCTGTAATTGGTAGATGTTGCTGTGATTGTTGTTGAATGTATGGATGCCCTATACTGCACCCCTTCAGAAGCTGAGTGAAGAGTCACAGTGTCTGAGTTACAGTTCTGTTGGATCAAGACTAAGATCTCTGCTTTCAGTGATTTTCCCAGATGCTGTGAAATATGGAATTTGTAGAGAGTTTCACTTACCTTGGAGGTAACGTTTATACCTCTGCATTTGACATTGAGAAGTGTTTGGGGATGTTTCTGTGAAGGCTCTCAGTTGTCCAGGTTATTGCCATAGCAGAGAAGCTTAAATCTTCGACTGGACTGGGTTGCTTGACGCGAGGATGTTTCGCTTCAAATCGGAGAAACTCTGACTTCTGTCTTGACTCTTGTAGAGAAGAATAACCGAAGCTACAAAAGCTGGAGTATTAAACCTAACCAGACCCCTCCTACTGAGAGGCAGACTGGTATTGGCTAGTGACTAAACAGTTGCTCTAATTAGCACCTATTGTGCTCGAGTTAGCACCCTCCTAATGACAGGGTAGCTGTCCCTCCTAACAATGGGACTAACACCTCTCCTGACAACTCTCCTGATGACGTGAATGACACTGGGGACGCCACTCCATGCATCTATGGGCTGCCCAAAATCCACAAACAGGACGTGCCACTCAGGCCTCTTGTATGTAGCACAGATTCCATCACTTACAATTTGGCCAAGCACCTCAAGTGGATTTTGGCTCCTCTAGTGGGTAACTCAGACCACCATGTGGATAACACACAAGATTTTGTGAACAAGATCAAGGACCTTCAGCTGCCATTTAGCCTTCTTGGACTGTGTGAGAACAGGCAGCTCCAGACAGGTGTTTACAGAAAAACCACTCACACTGACCAATATCTGTTCTTTGGCTCAAACCACCCCCTTGAACACAAGCTCGGGGTGATCAGGACTCTTCAACACAGAGACCTACAGGTGCCCACAACTACAGAGGGAAGGGCTAAAGAACAACAACATGTCTGGAAAGCCCTCACAGTATGTGGGTACCCACAATGGTCCCTGGATAAAGTGCAGAAGTCCCAAAGAACAAAGAGACCAGACAGACAGGAGATGGAGCCAAGAAGAAGAGTGTATCTCCCTTATTTAGCAGGACTAGGGGAAAACTACAGAGGATCTTCAGACAGCACAAAATCCCAGTTTACTTTAAACCTGTTAACACCTTGAGACAGAAATGAGTTCACCCTAAGGACATGATCCCTAGTTACAAACAGAGCAATGTAGTGTATTCTATCAGATGTCAGGAAAACTGTAATGAACACTACTTAGGTGAGACTAAGCAGCCGTTGCACAAAAGCTATACCAGCACAGCAGAGAAGGCGCTGGTGGACCTCAGTCTGCAGTTCATCTCCACCTTAAAGACACTAACCACACGTTTGAGGACAAGGAAGCTAAAATCTTAGCTAGAGAAAAGAAATGGTTTGAGAGAGGAGTGAAGGAGGCATTGTATGTGAAACATTTGAAGCCCAGCCTTAACCGGGGAGGGGGTCTGAGACACGCTTTGTCCCTGTTTACAATGGGGTACTCAGGTCTAAGAAGTTTCAGTGTTTTGCTCATGGTAATGAGTCATTCACGTCATCAGGAGAGCCGTCAGGAGAGGTGTCAGTCCCATCGTTAGGAGGGACAGCTACCCTGTCATTAGGAGGGTGTTAACTAGAGCACAATAGGTGTTAATTAGAGCAGTTTAGTCACTAGCCAATAGCAGTCTGCCTCTCGGTAGGAGGGGTCTGGTTAGGTGTAATTCTCCAGCTTTTGTAGCTTCTGTTATTCTTCTCTACAAGAGTCAAGGCAGAAGTCCGACTAACAGAGCAAGAATTTTAGCTGAGGAAGCTTCTGCGATTTGAAGCGAAATGTCCTCGCATCAAGCAACCCAGTCCAGTCGAAGATTCAAGCTTCTCTACAAGTGTTTGGGGAGACCATGATGTCATGAGGTCCCCAGAGAGAGGTGTTTGGCAATCCCAGTACCTTTGCAGGAAAACAAATGTGAAAGGTCCACCTCTTGAAGGCCCTGGTGCTTCCTTTTGCGCTCTATCGTTATGAGATTTGAGAATTAAATGTAACGTAAGGCAACAACTGGATGCTCTTGATACTAGGTCTGTTCAGAGGATCTTTGCATGTGTTTTAGAATAACTGTTAATGACTCAGACTCACTTAATCAGCTGTGATGTTTAGACCATGTAGCACTAGCCACACTGCAGGTGCCTTAATGTGGAGGAGCAATTGGGAAAGACCAAGTGGTCCCTCATGAATCATCTGTGTGCCACAGATGGATGGCTACACTACTTTCGTATGTGGGGATGGAGAGACTCTCTGCCTGGGCAGTTGCCATCCTGGACCCAAAGCAGTTCTGAAATGTGGCAGATTCCACAATATGCAACACCATTCCATGCTCCCAGACTTGACTTGGCCTGACCTAATGGTAATTGGAAATGCATGTTGTAGAAGAGAGGACCAATGGTCTTTCCGCAAAGATGTTGTAATGGCTTAGACAGAGGACCCCCACACTGAGAACAACAGCAATGGAAGCTAAATAAAAGCAAGTTTATTGCCCACACAGACAATAATTGCAACAGTTTGAGCAACAGACAGCAAGCTTAGTTGTGACACAGACTGAGATCAGGCATACATGGGAACAGTCCAGCAGGCAAGGGAATGGCAAACAGATTATCCAATATATAAGCAGCACTCTACATGGGCCTTTCATGGTCTAAAAATATTGTGATAAAACGTCTTGGAATTTTATCTTTTAATTCAGTTATTTAAAGCAAACTGAATCTAATGTTGACTGCTGAGTCGGCATCTGTACCACAAATGCCAGGCAATAAGAAACCATTGGCGGTGATATGATGTCATACCTTTTGTTTTTATGCATGCCAAAACACCAGCATGTTTCTGTTTGACTAAACACCAAGTCAGCAGACTTTAAACACAAAGGAATCAGAACAAACATATATCCGTGCAAGGATAATCTTTGTCTTCAAGACAGTGCCGCGGCGCCTCTTGTCCTCCTTGTTTTCTGTGTGTAGAATCAAATGCAATATGAATGCTTTGACTTCTCCTCCTTTGCCCTCATCCTCTTCATCTCCCTCTTCTATGCTCATTGACATGCACAATGAGCGTCCACTGGGAGCAACACATCACCATTATTCATGGAAAGAGTACACCTCAGAGTCAGACTGACAGATCAAAAGATGCAGATGATAGGTGCGGGTAGTCACGGTTAATGTGATGAATGGCCCCATCTTTTGGTGATGCTGTGCTGCTATACGTGTGGGGACGGAAATGTTTTATAGTTTCCTATGTGGTTGTTTGTTTTGGCCCCCAGTCAACAATGCAAATACCCTGTACAACAGACTGTTGGCTGAACTCTTTGCTTATTCCTTCCCCACAACTCGCATAAATCAAAGCTTTAAGTATTTTGATAAAACTAAACTTGTGATACTTTAAAAGTTATGTCAGTTTCAGGTATATCTGCATAAACTTTTAAAGTAACAGCTTCAAACGTTTTATGATCCAGCAAATATACTGACGAGGCTTTGGAAAAAACGAGAAACGTATGATCATAGATAGTTGAATAGATGGCTAGATTAGATAGTAGGGGTGTGCTTTACTCACTTATAAATTGATGAAATACATATCCTGGGTATATATATCCATATACATGGGTTATGATACAATTCATGCACAGTATTTTTTCAGGGATTCAGCTGGTAAAAAAAATGTGAATGAGCCATTGGCCCCTTGGTACTGAACACAATGGGCCTTTTGCATTTTCAAAGGGCCATTTGCCACGCAATTCACTGGCTTTTTTATATTATTTTTATGTTTAAATGTTTAATGATGTATGACAAATCATCATCAAGGCTTGGGTTAATATACAAACCTTTGTAAAAGTTCTTAAGATTCTTCCTTATTCAGTTGCACTAAAACAACACTGACTTTGACAAATTATTATACCAAGCTTGACTTAGCAAATAAGAGGATTATAGCAAGTTTTGTTTCTCCAATAATAATAAAATAACATGCTTTTGGATTGCATTATGCATTTTCAGAGGACCGAGGTTCATGACCAGTCGCCCAAAATGACAGATAACTCGGGCGAATATCTGTCATTTTGGGCGACTGGGTGTGGACGGTGGGACTCAGAAAATGCATACCGTGGTACAACAGCATGTTATTTGCATTATTATCACTTTTTACTAACATACACAACACAACGCGTACATAAAAAGTTGGCTCACTTTAACTTTTGTCATGTCGGCTGGCGCGCGATGCTCTCCAAATTCGGCAGTGCATCCTCATCAAGCTGGCTGCTCATGGCTGCTGTTCTCATACTATCCACGAGAAAATCATCCGGAATATCCATATTGGGACCAACACACACTTCTCGCCTTTTTAGTTTTAGTTGCCCCCCACCCCCTGCGGACAGTTCTTGGGCTGCGCGCGCTATGACGTCATTTGTTTACGCACAGCGGGCGGGTATAGCCAGGTAGCGTCAATGTAAATCTACGATACCGGCCTAGCAACGCCTCGGTAAAGTGATAATAATATTCAGTATTTGAACAGAGAAATAAAGTCATATAGCCAACATCCATTTTAGAGTTACAAGCCATGAAATAATATGAGCACAAGCTAGTTATACTGAGATATTGTGCCGGTTGTAAATATGCACATGAACAATAACTTAATGAGTAATGAAAATAAGGAACTTTTGTCTGTGGTCCAGAATGAAAACAAGGTGTTCAATGTTTGACGGAATATTTTAAAGTACTTAATTGTTGGAATCAACTGCAACGTTAACAGTATCACCAGTGGGATAGTCTCCAGTGCCCCTGTTACCCTTAATTGGAGTAAGTGGGTATAGAAAATGGATGGATGGATGGATGGATGGATGACCAGTATCAATGAATTAAAAAAAGCAGCTAAGATGGCAGGAGATTCTGTGAGATCTCTTCTTTCGCTGAAGCTTTTTCTATACAGGCACTGTGAGCGAAGTTGTGGCATTTATTACCATCAGACTGATTTTTCTGGCGATGGCATCAAAATTAACGCAGTAATGCCTGTAAACTTTGCCTTTAATCTGCAATTCACACCGATTTAAACACGATTGAAACATTAATGTGTTGATGTGGCTTTTGGACACATTAAAGGTTAGAACTTTGTATGTTTAATGCATTATTGACATGGGCCATGGTCTAAGTTGAATTGCTGCCATTTATAATTGAACAATTCAGGACAGTGTAGTTCAGTTATTTGTTTAATGTACACCGCTGTTTTTTGTGATGAATCAGAATAAGCCAAATGTACATTCAAATATATATTTCATGAAAAAACAGGGACGTTGTTTAGTTTTTTGCTACAGTCATACTGCACACCGATGCTACGTCGGCTCACTTTTTGTTCACCACTGGGGGCAGCAACACATACTGTAGGAAAAACTGCACCATAACAGAAGCCCAGAAGAAGAGGCCAGCTGTTTTTAACCAGTTAGCATAGCAGGTGTGGCAGCCCAGTGGTTAGTGCCCCTGTTTCCAGAGCACAATGTTCCCGGTTTAAGACAACCCCTGCCCAATCTACGTGTAATTTGGCAGCACACCAGGAAGGACATCCAGTGTAAAACTTGTGCCATCGAACATGCAAATCCACCTCTGATCCACTATGGGAACCTCAAGCAAAAAAAAGGGAGAAGCTGAAGGGACATAGTAATTAGCATAGCAGAACTTTCCCGATCTGAACTGATGTGACAGTATGAACACTGACATTTTACTTCTATTAGAATTAAATGGTGCAGAAGTAGCGGTAAATCTAGCTCAGTTCAGCTGATTGGCAGCACCCTGACTTATTGGTTAGTACTGTTGCCTCACAGGAGGAAGGTCTTGGGATCACTTCCCACCTGGTCCTTTCTTTGTGGAGCTTGCATGTCTTGCCCGTGTCTCCGTGGGTTACGTCATGTCGCGTAGATGTGTCTGCCACCTGTTGGATGATAGACGAATGCTGATTGATGATGAATTAGAAGTAGGTGTGCTTGTCAGACGGAAAGATGGACTGTTTATGCACCGGATTATACAAAGGGAAGTAAACTTTTCTCCATGACATATAACCTCTTAGGAGTTTGGTTTATGGTTCTGGCATTCTCATTTGTAGTTGTATGATTTCATTTTTTACTTTTCTTATAAATATTTATTTTTGATTTTGTGTGTTGTATTGTGGTTTTAACTTCTTATGGGTCCTGACTCAAAATAACGGTGTCATGCCTCCACACAGCCCAGAGGAATAATGAAATGTATTGATTTATTTACGTATTCATTCAGTAATTCTTTCCTATTTGAAATTGGAAAGAAAGAGCAGTGAGAATGATGGAATACTGCTCCATACCACACCATTATGGTCACATTTGGTGATGGCACTGGTTTGGGACATATGCAATTATCTATCTGTGATGCTGCATCATGGTGGATGGCTCTGAAGGCCGAGATTTAAAACATACAGCCCACCACTGGTGTTGTTACGATGTTGCAAAATCCAACATGACCCCAAAAAGAAACTATTTTTATAAAGCAGTTGAATAAATCCATGCATGATACTTCTGTATCATGCATGGATCGTCTATTCCCACAAAGATTCTCACAAGACTTTTCTCACAGTCAGTTTAGGTGGTCTGTTTCACAAACCAGTGTGATATATTATGACCACTGTTTGTTCTCCTTTTTTTCTTTGTATATTAGTTTCAGGATTTTAATTTTGTGTTGCGCTGCAGCCATGTTCTTTTAGACGCTTTTGCGGGCATATCTTGTACTTGTAATACTGGAAAGGTACAACGTGTTCCTTCTAGCTTCCAGCTTTAATGAAATTGGTGGTGGGTATTTCTCAACAAATTAGCTATTCTTCCATCTCTAGCCTGAACCCAATTGCTAACCCCCACGCCACACACACACACACACACACACACACACACACACACACAAACGAAAGGCAAAATTTAAGATTCACATCACTTCAGCCGTTAATGTGCACATAGCATTGGGAATAGGGAGTATTTCTTCAGCGTCTGAAAGAGTTGACAGTGATTAAGTATCTGCAGTTATGAATATGTGCTCAGGCCCTTCTTGAAATTTTCACATCATGCACCACACACAAAATTATCTGAATGTCAGCAAATACACCTAAAAACTGCAGGCATGTGCATGGCTCAATCTTATTAGTTAAGTGGGGAAATATGTCTCGTTGTCATCTAGCTACATCGGCTGTAGCTGTAGATGCATTGTTGAGTCTCATTGCTTTTTGCATACATTTTTAAAAATCCACTGTGTTAGAAATTGGCCTCTTTGGTGGTATAAATAAGCCAGAACGCATGCCAGTAGGTCATAAAATATCTTTCCTTCATAATTTTTTAACCAGCTATCTGAACCGCTTCATTCCTCCTGCAGAGCACCTTGTTTTGGAGTCAGTTATCAAGATGAGTAAGACTGCACCATCAGGGGAAACGTTAAAAGCTTCCTCGTGGAGATGAGACAATATAGAATTGATTGAGTCATTTAAAGTCAGGAAAAAATAGAGGAGAAGCAATAACAGATATTTTTGTTTTGTTTTGTTCATCAAGCCTTATGACATAATTGTCATGTTGTCTTTGCCACTTTCATTCACAGCCATTGACCCAAGCACGGAGTCAGTGGAGGATTTGATGCAGAGATTCCAGGAGAGTTTTCGAGTTCCCAACACCCCAACAGACATGTCTCACTTCCAGCATGTCATACACAGCTCATCAACAAGTCGGCGGAGAGGCCCCAGCCATACCAGAGGTAAGACTGATTAGGGGGAAAAAAAAAAAAAAAGAAGTGAAAGACATTTTCTAAGTTGAATGCTTCAGATATTGCACGCAACATAATTTGCAATATCTGCATTGCTAATTTCGTTTTGCTGTGCATGCTGAATATTGTTTATTGACCTTTAGTACATCTGTGGAAGTAATATTAAGCGTTGGGCCTTGCAAAGTATTTAATTAATGCCTAAACTCTGGAGTCACTGCACAGTATGAAATATACATGAGATTAAATATTTAAGCAGCTCTATGTCGTGTTTATCGCAGATGTTTGATTGACCTGTGTTCTCGTCCAGTGTCCACTGGGGCAGGAAACCCAAAACAGCACTATGCATTAATTATCGTTAAATTACCCTGGCCATTTAGGGTTTACATATTCCATGACCTCTCTCCTGACCCAACTGATTTTCCAACCAAACTAAACAGACCTGAATTTTTTCAAGTACAGTGTGTTATATTATGTTCATTCATCCAATCTTCTGTGGATACTATACTGAATCCCTGAAACCACTTGTTTTATAGTCTTATGTCGAGTTTTATGTAGGATAAAAGTTTCTAAAGGTTATATTGGAAAAGAACTGAAATGCAAGATTTGCATGTCATTAAGATCTCCAATTCACTGAAATTAGTGAGAACTACTTGTTATTATACCAGACCAAAACATAAATAAAAAATGGGGGAAGGGGAGTGTATATAGGACCACCCCGTCCATGCCTTTGTCAATCATGGCCATATCACTCCTTCTAAACTGTTTTAAATTATACTTCACATAACAACACCATAAGGTAACATAACCATGTGATGTGGTATTCACATCACGTAGCATACCACAGGAAGATGTGTGTCGAGGAATGTAATTCTGGAGCAAGTTCTTCAAGGGGAGATAATTAGACTTGTGTATTTAATTGTTGCATTATACTGTATGATGTTGTCTGTATGTGCAACAACTCCTAAGCTGGTTTATATGTTTAAAGGAAATTTCACGCAGTGATAATGCCCCATATGAAGATAGGCATGAAAGAAAGTAAGAGCTTGTTGCTTTTTTAAATATAACATGTTCATCAATTACAGAGGTTGAGTGATTTGTTAACTGAGGTATTCACAACATTTTGTTTTTTTAACTCTGCTGCTGATATATAATACACGTACTGTTAATATGATTTAATGAGCTTGATCACAGATCACCTGTGTCTTCAGGTATAATTCACTGATGATATCACCAATACATTCATGCCTACTATCAGCCAAATTCATAATCATTGTAGTCACCCTACAACAAAATAAATAAATAAATAAATAAATAAAATTTTCAAAAAGTCATTTGCCATACTATTATAACCAATGGGGTATTGGCATTGAAAATAATACATTTATCCAAATTGATTCACATACCCAACCTATTTTCTTTCCTCTTATAGACTCTAAATCCAGAATTATAAATTATAATTTACAACCCCCAAAAAGTTGTGTGCATATGAAAAATGCAAATCCTCCCCAACCAAAACCACCACCAAGTGATTCCTGCATTAGCTTATGTATGAATGAACCCAAGATATTTTATGCCTTGTGTTGTAACTTTGTTTCATTTATTAATGTACATCCATTCCTGCATTTAAGGCTTGTGACACCTTACAAAAATAGTTAGGATGGGTACAATTTAGGGCTAACAATGATATGTTTTTTAAAAAGCTGATACAACCACAGGGGCAATTCATTACTTTGGAAAACCTTTGTCAATCACTACAATATGGAGTTTCATTAAAAAATGCCACTTGTAATTTTACTGTGCATAAAAGAAGCCTTATGTTAACCTTGTTCAGAAGTTAGATTGACTTCTCTGGTCTCAGAGGCATCTGGGATCTTTGCAGCCTTAACATAGTATTCAAAGTTAATAAATGTCAGCCTTGGGAGCAAATGATTCTTCTGGCATTTAATCACATACACGTATGCATGTCAAGATGTTTCCTCCCCGAGGTCAAGAGGGAAAATGTTCTCTTTGAGAGCCTATAATTACGAATGAAAGTTTTTCTGTTCCATTAAAATGTGAAGTAAATACTGCAATGATACTTCTTAAAAGAACAAACATGAAAGGAGTAAGATTTTTTTTTTTATTACAAAGATGCAGGTTAAAACAAATTCTTGGTGAGACTCAGAAGGTTAGGGCTGTATTCCATTCCTAAATGTCCTTGGATGTGTACAATGCAAGGATCAAGATGTTCAAAGTAGCGGAACTTTTTTTTTTTTTTTGCTGTGAGATTGCTACATTTCTCTTCACTGAGAAATGTTCTTTGTCTCCTTTATCACTGATGCATAACTTTGACATCATAAAGAAAATGTACTGTACCTTTGCTATAATGAGTTTGCAACTTTTGCAAGGTAATACAGTTTGAGTCGGTAGTTAACAGATCATTATCTTGCAGCATTGACCAAGCAATTCAAAATGATGTCAGCTTTTTGACAGTGGAATAAGACAGAGAGAGAACTACATCTTGAAATGTAGTGGTGAGGAAATGTGGTTTTCAGCTTTTAGCAAATGTCTGTATTTGCAATACAGTTGTAGTGCTCAGACTGATAATACTTTCCTTGTCCAGAATATGTTTTTAGTTCTTACAAATTGGATTTCCATTGTACCCAAGTTCAACGTTCATACAGCCCTTCTGATCAGACAGGGCAAACATCATCACCTTGGCAACTTTACACAGTATCCTTGTATTTTCAAATACTTATTTCCAGCTTCTCAGAAAAAAAAAACCAACAATAAAATAGACTAACCACTTATTTAAAAAGTAGCACAGTGTTCAGATGAGTCACTTGTGAGTTCAATAGAATGGTTCGTATTCAAGTTGAGTTGTTCCAACAGAGCTATTCCAAGGCAGACACTGTTCTTCTATACAAAAAAAAAAAAAAAAAACTAGTAGAGCCATGTCCAAAACTCTGAACAAGATTTGGTCAGGGATGGAAGTTGACCATAAACCATATCTAGTTGTATTGAAATGCAACACATCACATCCTGTACTGCCACCTGCCAAACACTGCCACCTGCTGGATGTGAATCCATGTTAGATTATGAATTTAATATTTAAAGACTACAGTCAGCGTAGGGTTTACGTGTGTACTACTTTGAATTCAGTATTAAATAATGGCCTGAACTCTGGTGTGTTACAGCTGACATTTTTGTTCCTTCATTTGAATATTTCAGCTGACTAAGGAGTTTTTTGTTTTGTCCTCACCTCAGTTTTCTGTGAATTCTGCTGCTCAGAACAGCTGTGCTTCATAGCTGCATTTCGTATTATCACTCCTTTGATGTCCAATTTGTCAGCACTAATCAAGCATGAAGGCTTAGTCCTGGATTTTGGAATAATGAATGCATATTACTCAGTCCAGTCCTCTTTGAATCGTCTGTTGAATTGATCAGCCTTTGTTTTCTTTGCTAACACTGAGAGCTACATGGTAGCGGGGGGTCGCTGACTGACAGTAATGAGTCATCATTTCAGCAAAATTACACTTCTTGTAATTGGACCGGGGTGGTGAATGCCCACATACAAAATAATGACAGGTGTGCACACACGTACACACTTATCAGCTCTGTGCACACCCGCAGACTGCCTGTCACATTGTGTGAAAGCAAACAAACAAATAAATATGCGGTCACGATCAATCACACGAGCACTGTGCCAAACCTGAAAATGCATCCCTGCCTCACGCGGCATACGGTGCACGATCTGGTTCACAGTTCTGTGCAATTCAGTCCAGATTAAAAACTCGGTCTTGGCGTTGAGAAGCACAGGGTTAGAGCTTGTGCATGAAAGGTTTACTAGAAGTTAACTTCCTACACTTTTGCATTGGAAGGATATCAGGCCTGAATGTGACCTGAACTGAAACAGCATGCGTTGTGTCTGCTCAGCGAAACCCTGCAGCTGTTCATCCAGTCTTTAACTGGTGTCCACAAACCTGCATATGGAAATTTTGCTTTGTGGCAACATTCTTTACATCCCTGTCAGCACATACTGCCCTAGTTTTCTTATAGCACTGTTGTACACCTGGCCTGGACATCGCCTTCCCCCCACTCTCCCCATGTCAGATTTTCACTATTTCACATTCAGCCCCTGTGATCCCAGAACCTCATTGAAGTATATTTGAAAACACTTCAGAAGATACCAAGCAGTCATTTAAATCTTCAGTCAGGGATGTGTTTCACCTCTTCTGGACTGGTTGTTGGATAGCTTTGTAAAAACCAGTGACTTAGGTGTGTTTGTTGGTGGGGAAAGGTTTACCAACCATGACTTTCCTGACACAGATGTCATCTTTGTGGAATCTGTGCTAATGGCAGCACTTCAGAAGCTGAGTGAGGAATCAGTGTCGGGGTTTGTGATTGTTCTGAATCAAGTCATGATTAAGATACAGCCACGTGGACTTGGCTAACAGATGTGTGTCTGTATGTGATGAAATTGTTGAAATTTGTACCAGCATTCGTTTATCTCAGCAGTGGCATTTATGCCTTTGGATCCTCGGCCTTTGAAAATGAGAGAAGCCATGGAACAGCTTATGAAGGGATGATCACTGGACGGAAGTATTTGCTGATACTGATACCTTTGCAGGAGAATGAAGACTTTTGCGTCCTCATGTTTCCTCTCTTACTGTATGGTTGTGAGACTTGGATAACCAGTGACAGCGACAACTAGATATTTGTGGGAATAGATCTCTTGCCACTATA
Source organism: Thalassophryne amazonica (assembly GCF_902500255.1). Lineage (NCBI taxonomy): Eukaryota > Metazoa > Chordata > Actinopteri > Batrachoidiformes > Batrachoididae > Thalassophryne > Thalassophryne amazonica. The sequence goes on from NC_047119.1 coordinate 24,974,941, forward strand.
GGGTACAACTGGAATCTCTTTGTATCAAAACTACTTAAGGAAGATCAGATGAGATCATGAGGAGTACTGGAGTATTGACAAGGAAACACTGATGCTTCACCTGGATACAGCAGATAGAAAACTACTTTTAGGACATAGGGATGTACTGGTTGTTTGCTTGGGTATTTTCTGTGCAGGATCAAAGATGGTTCTGTCATGTAGTGCCATTAAAAAACATCAGTCCTCCATGAACAAAATATGCACATTGCTGCCATGAAAGTTATGTCCTGAGGATAAACTGCAGTCTTAAGCACAAATGTTGCTCAACAGTTTACTGCAGACTGATTAAACCACTTAAATGAGCATTAAAACATCTTGAAACTAGACAAGATGTCTTGTTGTTTTCAGGTTAAGGTCTAGGTTATTGCTTTCCTAGATGACGGGCACTCCTCATCGATCGCCTGCCACCTGGTGGTAGATTGTAGTAAGGATAAATGACCCTTGCTTTCATATTCCGTGCTATGATGTAAGCTGGTAACATGCTTTATTGTTGCCTTCTGTGTGATGACTTGGAAGTAGAAATGAATGTTTTCCAGAGGTGTGCCGTCTTTCACCAGGCTGCTGCATAACCAAGAATAAAAAATACACCAGTGGAGGGAAGGCTCTTTGTTGTAGTGTTCCTCTCTGTTCCACAGTTTGCTTGATGCTAGGTGCGGAGTGGTTGTCTTTTATGGCTTGCATTCGTCAAAATTCTCTTTCATACCATGCTCAGCATATACAACAGAGACCTTTTGCTTTGTATCATCTTGGCCAGAGCTCTGGAAAGCTTTAAAAATAATGTTTTTGTTGTTTTCACTCCCACAATCATACCACCTCTAACCACTGGAAAACACTTTCAAAAGAAAGTGGCCACTTTATGCCCAGCAGTAAAGCAGGAAAAATGAAATAATAATTAAAACTAGTGTGTTGCCTGTGGGGATCCATGGGCTCTAGGTTGGGTAGTGTTTATAAGGCGGCTGACATTTTTCAAGGGTGGTAATAAATTAAGCAAAGGTTGTATCATGTGAAGGAATGGGATGTGAGTCCAGAATGTTTTAGAAATGTAGAGGTTTGTTGGGTTTTGGTTTTGGTCAGGGATTTTGTGTTCTTTTACTGTATGTGGTTCCTGTCCCCCTGTCCCTTTTCATATTTCTGGTTACCTCCTGTCTTGTCTTCCTGTAGGTTGTGTGAGTGTGTGCACATGTGGGTGTGAGCACGCCACCCTCCCAGTCCGCGTTCATAGGTCCTCCGGTTGTGGTCTTCTGGGTGTGCATGGGTGTAGATGTGAGCGCGTGTGCAGAGGTAGGAGTGGGTGGATGTGAGCCCCTGCGAGCCCCTCCCGAACTGTATGCAGGTGTTGTCCTTGTGTCTTGTCATCCATCCATGTTTGTCCTATTGTAGTTCCCATCCACTGTCCTCTGGTCTTCAATTTTTCAGGCTGTTCTTCTCATGTGTGTTATAAGATGGTCTTGTGTCCCTAGTTCTTAGTTGGTCACAGTTTTGTCCTGTCTTCATGCTTTTAATATAAAGATGACTTATCACCCCCCCTGCTGGAATGGCATGGGTTGTCCATAATGTAGTTAGCAACATCCATCGTTCACAGTATTAGCTAATAGTCGTAGCTTCTCAAGAATATTAGTCCTATCAATGTTCGATTTTGGTGGCATTCATCCTTGACTCAAAATACTTAAGCATACCAAATGGCAAATGTCAGCTCGCCACAGTTTCTCTGTCATCGAAGTTGCACGCACACATGCACTGCTTTTCCACAGTCTGCAGCAAGCAGGTGCTTCTAATTTTAGACAGGCAGAAACAGAGATGTCGCAGAAGACATCAAACAGACTAGAGATATCACCTATGGTACTGGCAACATTTAACAACTCACTCATGGTAACGGCAACATGAGACTTAACTAAACTGACTAAACCAATTCAGCTACAAAACACAATAAATGAATAAACCATACAACACTGTTAAACTAACATGAAACCCCAAAATCCCAAACTCCTATGGTGCATGCAGCACAATGTCCATTGTTTACTGGTTAGCTAAAACTGCTAACCTCTCTAAAAAAATATTTGTCCCGATCAACATTCCGTTTTTGCACTGTCATCCTCGACCCAAAATACATATGCAGACCAAAGGAAAATGTCAGCTCTTCCATTTTTTGAGTGATCAGAGCTATCACACACACAAGCCACTTGACTATCACAGATACCACGTGGCAAATGTCAGCTGTCCAGTTTCTCTGTGATTGAAGTTGCATGAATACATACACGAACAGCTGCTGTAAGCAGGTGCTTTCAATTTGACAAACAAAGACGGTGGCAGAAGACATTAAAAACACTACACATTTCACTCATGGTACCAACATGAGACTGAAATCACTCATGGTAACAGCAGCATGAATTTAAATAAACTACTAAACCAGTTGAGCTACAAAACTACAATAAATTAATATCACTAAAACAACACTGTTAAACTAACATGTAACATTTAAAACTTCAAAACCCCGAAGTCCCATGGTGCATTGCAGCACAGTATCTATCCATGTTTATGGTTAGCTAAAATTGCTAATTTCTCCAAAAATATCTGTCCTATCAACTTTCTATTTTGCAGCATTCATCCTTGACCCCAAAATACATAAGCATACAAAGGGCAAATGTCAGCTCTCCCAGTTTGTTGTGTGATCAAAGCCATACACACGCACGCAGACACACATGCCCACAGAGGCCACTTGGCTGTTATAATATAAAAAAAATGTAAGTCCTATTTTCACTTGCTTGCATAAATGAAACAAATGTCTTTTGCTCATGTTTGCTTGTGATCAGTAATTGCTTAACATCTAGCTACAACATCCCTACAATGACATTCAGTACACACAATGGGAACATATAATATTTGCAGAATGAGTATTGTTTCTAGGCTTTGCAAAAGCCAATTTTCAGTGAATAAATTGTACATCTCTAAATCATACAACATAGCTGGTCTCACTACTGTCTTGAAGACTTTCCACTTCACTCTTGCTGATAGTCTTTGGTCACAAATCACTCCTGCCACCTTTCTCCACCCACTCCACCCTGCCTGCACTCTCTTCTTCACCTCTCTACCACACACTCCATTACTTTGGACAGTTGACCCCAAGTATTTAAACTCATCTACTTTCACTACCACTACTCCTTGTAACTGGCCTATTCCACTGGGCTCCCTCTCATTCACACAAATGAAAGAAATAAAGCATTATTCTGATTGTTTAATAACAGTTGCATTCTAAAACTCAAACAACACTGTCATACCTCCACACAACCATGCAGAAAGGATTTTGTATGAATTTGGGTTTAGCCATGAGAGAAAAAGCAGTAGGGGTGGTGGCCAAGTGGTTATGCACTTGGTTTCAGTGTGGAAGGTTCCCGGTTCGAATCCATGTAATGTGGAGTTGCATCAGGAAGGACATCTGGCGGAAAATTTGTGCCAATTCAACATGCAGATCCACCTTGGATTTGCTGTGGCGACCTCGAGTACAAAACAAGGGAGCAGCCGAAGGGACTTACTTTTACCATGAGAGAAAAAGCAAGCAAGGGAGATGATCAACCAAAGCACACAGTGACTGGGGTCTGTGGGGGAGAGAGCATTTTTGCACAGTAATGTACTAAATCGAAGAAATAAATTATTTTGTTGTTGTTTTGCAGTGGTTACATTCGAACACTCCAGTCCCCTCAACCCTTTTGGAGGATTTTGCATGAATGTAGCCTCAGCAGACACTTCACCCTTCTTTTTTATCAACATATGTGTGTTTTTGAAGTTGATCAAAATTAACTTGGCATTTTCTTTCATTTCCAAAGTCAAGGTGTGGTGGCCGCCAAGGCCACCGCTGCCTGTGATATACTACAGCTACAATTTTTCTCCTGTACCTGCCCTTACTAAACACAAAGACACACATACTCTCAAACACCCCTTTAATGTGGCATACTTTGTGGTTTGTTCAGATACTGAAACACTGAGAACTGTGCAACTGGCTTCCTTTTTTGCATGCACCTCTGCACACTCTTCCTCGCTGTGGTGTTAATGCATTTCCATGTGCTGACTAGGAGCTGCAGCCATGTTTATAATGTGCCACAGCCAATACTTTGCTTCATTACGATGAGGACAGCCTTCTGCTTGTTATGTTTTTCTCCTGTTTAGTTGATGCTTTGAAGTAGCACATGAAAGTAGTTCTCTGGTGTCTTGCAGTCGTGTGCATGTGTATGTGAGGGAGCCAGAGAGAAACTCTTTTTCCAAGGTGGTTGAATTTATTCGATGCTCAGCTTTATTTCGGCAGTCCTTCTGCAATCTTTGCTGCAGACAAAACACAGTGATTACAGCTACGGGTCTGCAACTCCAGGGCTTCTCGTCAATAGTCCATACAGTTGATCAACTGCCAAGTCAGGACCACGTGTGTTCTTCTGTGATTTCTTTGTGAAACTAGAGGGAAAGAGTGCCCCCCCCCACACACACACACACACATAAATCGTTACATAAATCATGTGGATGACCAAGCTCACTTTCTCCAATTATTTTTTTTATGAGGAGAGTCGTTATTTTATTCATTGCTTGTTACTTTTTAGTGCCACAATACTTACACGACTAACCATTTTCTTTTTTTCAGTGCAAATTTTCAATAAAGCACAATAATAATAATAATAATGTAATGAGAAGCAATTTAGTTTAAATCCATTCATGCCTGAATTGTTAACCCTTTATAAACCAAGGGATTCTGAGTGGAAGAAGTAGTGAAGCTCCTCCTGTTCTGCTTAGTTTATTAAAACACATTGTATGTAAGTAAGTAAGGTTTATTTATATAGCACCTTTCAAGATAGAAATCACAAAGTGCTTCACATAAGAACAAAGAAATTAAAAGCAGCAGAAACATAGAACCATAAAACTAGGTAAAAGCCAACCTATACAAAAGGGTCTTTAGCTTCACTTTAAATGTTTCAACAGAGTCCACGGAGCGTAGGTCCAAAGGCAGTGCATTCCACATTTTAGGTGCCACCACCTCGAAAGCACAGTCTCCCCTGGTCTTCAGTCTTGTCCTAGGCACAACCAATAGGCCCAGGTCCGAAGACCTCAGAGACCTGCTTGTCACATATAGATGTAATAGCTCGGTGATATAAGATGGCATTTGACCATGCAGAGCTCTAAAAGTCAGTACTAGAATTTTAAATTGGAGTGAAATGGATGGGGAGCCAGTGCAAGGAGGAGAAGATTGGGGTTATATGTGACCACTTTGATGACCTCGTCAGCAGCCTTGCAGCTGCATTCTGAACCGTTTGTAAGCGGTCCAAAGAGGACTTGCTAAGGCTAAAAAAATAGAGAGTTACAGTAATCCAGACGTGACGACACATGCATGAATGATCATCTCCAACTCCGCCCGAGACACAATGCTGCGCAGACGGGCAATATTACGCAAATGGAAAAAACAAGACTGTGCCAGGCGGGTAACATCGATCACTCCCTCAACAAAATTGAGGGAGTGATTGAACGTAACACCCAAGTTCCTCACTGCTGAGTGAACAAAAGGGCCAGAGAACCAAGATTCCCAGCCACAGTGGGAACAAACTCGTCAGGGGCACAAACAAGGACCTCAGTTTTTGCTGTATTTAAAGACAAATAGTTGGCCGCCATCCAGCCACCAATAACCTCAACACAGCTCTGAAGAGCAAATACCCTAGAAACCGTTTGAGGAGTGAATGAAATATACAGCTGGATGTCATCCGCATAACAGTGGTAGGAGACATCTTTAAAACTGCTCAAGACATGACCAAGTGGGAGCAAATATAGAGCAAACAATAAAGGTCCCATATAATGTGTAACGATTATATTGTCCCAATATAATTGTTACACATTATATCCCATTTTTCATACTAGGGTCATAAAAAAGTAAAAGAAACAACAGCATGGGGTAACGTTTAAAATCTTTACCCTTAAAAATCTTGAAAATCTGTTAACGCTACAGTGTGTAAGATTTATTGTCATCCAGTGGTGCAGTGCTTGCATCATTAGGGAGCATCAGCTTCAACATTTTGGCCATGTGGTGTATTTCTCTATGCTTGATCCATCACATAGCTGCCTGAGAGCTGAGAACCCCAGTGGCTATAGAAGACCAAGGGGCGCCCATGCTACATGTGGCTGCGGAAGATAGACACTTACTTTCCAGAAATGGAAGTCGATCGGTTGTCTCTCTGGGTGGTAGCCACACAGGACCCAAGGTGGGTTCTGTGGTGTTATACCAGCTCATGGCCAGTCAGAACTTGAGTGGTGAGGTTGCACATTGCTTTGTGCTGTCACGCATTATGATTTTGATTACCTGCATGGTTTGTCTTCTTTGATGATGAGGATTCATGCTCCCTTGCCTTCTCGTGTGATAAGCAATATGTGTGAGCCTCCATTTCACAAAAATGAGGATTCTCAAACCTTTGTAGTCTGCAGTAACAACCAGTAAACTACTGATTCCAGTTCTTTGTTCTTAAGTTTCTGTTTTGTGCTATGAAGGGCGGGATAGGGATAAATATGTCCTATTTGGGCTTCTGTATCACCATAGCAGCCCATGTAGATATGAAGACCCTTCATAGTGGTGGCCACAAGGAAGGCCACCATCACCAATCATGCCTTCATAGTGGAGTTGCACAGAGAACAATTTTGTTTCAACAAAACAAATCAAATCTATGCTTGAATCTCCGATGTGCCTTCAAGCATATTGTAGTTGAACTTTCATGTGTTATTATTATTATTATTATGATGATGATGATGATGATTATTTATATATAAAAACCTTCCCTGTATCACTTCATCATGAAGCTGTATAACAGGTGATGCAAAACTCAAAACTTACACTATGCACAATTTCTTCAATTACAGCCACAGACATCTATAACTTCTTTTGGGTTGTCTGGGTGTCTTGGTGGCTTTACTCTCTAATCTCCTTCTTATATAGTCACTCGGTTTTTGAGAACTGTCGACAGACAGATTTGCCATAGAGAAACATACTGTCTTCATAATTCATGTAAATATAGTCCAAGACATAATTAGTGCCTTGGGAATGTTGATGTATCCATCCCCTGACTTGTCCAAAGAAAACTGGATGCAAACGTGATGGGCTATACTAAAGGGGGCACTTACTTATTCACATCATCATTTTGGCTTTGGATTTTTATTTGTTTTAATTCATGATATACTTTTCACTTTTAGTTTAAAGGGCATAACTTTAGAAATTTTAATTAATAAAGCCTGAAATTTTTTATTTTTTGATGCCCTAAAAAATTTCTAACATGCAAAGCTCAAGGGGGCAAATAAATATATATATATATATATATACTCCAAGAGTGCCAAACTAGCAAACCAATTAATTTTCTATACCATAAATATCTCAAACCGACAGAGAGACACCTCATTTGTGTCACTCAGATTGCGAACAGGGGTTACGGAATCAGAAACCTTAAGTGTTTGTGTGATTCATAAACACCATCCCCACTAAGTTATGCAGCTTGGGTGCCCTCCACAGAGCAGAGAGCAAAGGTCGGTATTTAATATGAATGTGAAACATGGTGTTTGACCAAATAAATAAGACATGTATCGAGAGATCTATTTCTCCACTTTTTCACATAAAATATTGGTGAGATGACTCTGAATAACAGTTTGTCTGCACGTTTCTTATCTCTCAGACAGACACACTTGCAAATCCATCACCTCAATTCATGCTTCACATTGGTGTATTTGGCTTTGACCTCTTAAAATGACATGATGCCACTCACTGTTAGTTGCAGTTTTATTCTTTAAGACACAGACCAACACGATTGTTAGCTGTATTGGTTGTGCCCTTCCAGTTTTTTTTTCTATTGAAATGCCAGACTGGATGAACATGAATGACATTTTGATAATACCAACCTTGAAATTGCTATCTTTGAGGGACCAATGGGGCAAGGGGCAAGATGGCGCCAGCGTGTACCGGCAGCCGTCTAGCTGCTCTGTGTTATCTGTTTTTTATTGCTGTACTGTCATTTATTTTGTGCCAAAGCACAACTGGATTACTAGTGTATGATCACCAGGCACTTATTGATCTTAAGCTCTCTCACGAGAACGTTTTAAGTAACAATTTTGGGGACCAAATATCCAGACTCCCCCCTCCCTTGAGCTCAAGTTAGAATGATATAGAGTCCAGTCGGAATTAATAAATTCAAAGCGAAACGCTGTTTAAATCAAATGACACCTCTTTTCAAACGTTGTAATACAAACAAACTGCAATGGATCAAAATGTTTTTCCTCCCAAAACGAGACGTCCTATGCTGACATGCAGCAGCCGGCTGAGCTTAGCTCAGAGGTACGGAGAGACATTCATGCCAAAATGTCTGAAAGGAAATGCTTTTGACAAAAACTACAGATTTTATTTATTTTTATTTATGTCCAGAGATCAAGGATTCAGTGACCAATTTAAAATGTTGTTGACATAGAAAACCTGTAAAGTCTATTTTTAGTACACAGAAAATTCTCATGAGGTATTGATAAGGGAATCGGATCAATAAGCGGAATCGCTAATGGCATTGATATCGATAAAATCTTATCAATACCCATCCCTAGTCACTTCTGGATTATTGTAATGCACTTTACGTTGGGCTGGACCAGCGCTCCCTACAGCGCCTGCAGAGTGTACAAAATGCTGCAGCCCGCCTTTTGACTAAAACAAAGAAGCATGAGCACATCACCCTTGTGCTCTGTACCTTACACTGGCTCCCTGTTGGCTTTCGTGTTAAATATAAAGTCTTGCTGATTGTTTTTAAGTGCCTGCACTGTACAGGCCCAATGTATCTGAGTGAGATCTTGCAGTTATACACTCCACATAGGGCTCTGAAGTCAGCTGACCAGCTTGTCCTAGCTGTTCCTAAAGCCAGGCTTAAATCCAGAGGTGATAGAGCCTTTTCTGTGGCAGTGCCATGACTCTGGAACAATCTTCCGCTGTCTGTCAGGTCCACCGAGTCTGTGGGACAGTTTAAGTCCAGAATGAAAACTTATCTCTTTTCCCTGGCTTTCAACACTGGCTAAGTGGTGTATGTTTTCTTTTGTTAATATTTTACAGTTATTGTATTGCTATTATTGTGAAGCACTTTGGTCAGCTGCAGCATGTTTAAATGTGCTATATAAATAAACTTGAATTGAACTGAGTGTGCACTAAATGGCAGCTGATTTTGTTGTGCTCGGCAGTAAGTACAATGAAACCTTTGCACTGCAAAAACAACTTGGAACAAACCTTTTCAGATATGTTCTTCAGGTACAAATACAGAAATTGACTATGTTTGAAAACTGTAAGACACAAAACGATGGACAAGATGGCAAAGATGTATAACATATTTTCTTCCGTTCAGGACAGCCCATGAAAATTCCCCTGGGAACAGAAGCCCAAACTATCCAAGGTTTGCTTTACAGATTTATTTCATTAGTTTAGATCTACGATATAACAAATCTGTTTCTAATCCTTGACCTTAATCCTGGTTTAAGGTGAAGTATCAAAACTTGTTCATTCACGTCATGTAACTTACTCAGTTATGGGGAGGTGATGGTCTAGTGGTTAAGCACTGAGCGTCAGACCAGAGGATCACTCGATTCAAAACCCAACCAGACCCGAAAATCACTAAGGGCCCTTGGGCAAGGTCTTTAATCCTCTAGTTGCTCCCAGTGTGCGTGAGCGCCTTGCATGGCAGCACTCTGACATCAGTGTGTGTGTGTGTTTGTGTGAATGCGAGGCATAATTGTAATGCGCTTTGAGCTTCTGATGCAGATGGAAAAGCGTGATATAAGTTCAGTGTATTTACCATTCAAATGCAAGATATGCAAAGTATATACATTTTTGCAACAAAAATAAATAAATTAAATTAACAAGCACAATAGGTGGAGTGTCCTTGACAGGCCACCAGCCTATCCCCAGAAATATCCCCACACATACACGGTGCATGCACGCACACACACATACACGCACACATTATTTCCACTAATTGCTTTATAAAATGGTTTGTCCAAAATCAAGCATTAAAACAGGGCTCTTCATTAACTGTACTGTGCAGAACTTGGTGTGTGTGTGTGTGTGTGTGTCCATCCATCCATGCATTTTCTTCCGCTTCATCCGGGGTCGGGTTGCGGGGGCAGCAGCTCAAGCAAATCCGCCCAGACCTCCCGATCCACACACACACACCTCCCCCAGCTCCTCCGGGGGAACTCCGAGGTGTTCCCAAGCCATCTGAGAGACGTAGTCCCTCCAGCGTGACCTGGGTCTTCCCCGGGGCCTCCTCCCGATGGGACGAGCCCGGAACACCTCTCCAGCGAGGCGTCCAGTAGAGGATGACATTTTTCGGGAATTCACGTGGGTCATGTGATTCCTGCGGGATTCCCGCGGGATGGGAGTCAAAATTTTATCAATCCCGTGATTGGGATGGGACGGGAATAAAAATGAACGGGAGCGAGCAGGAGTGGGAATGCCAAAAATAGATGATGATTTTCATCTATTTAAAACAACTAAAATTACAGCCATCCATTGTTACGCCGCGTTCACACCGGGCGCGATCAGACGCTACAAATTTGCGGGGGTCACGTGGCGACGGACGCGCCTCCTTCGCCCGGTGTGTCGCTCTACTTTTGCTGCGAAAATTCGCCCCGGTGCGCCGTCATCAAATAGGAGGAGCTTCCATTACGCTCGCCGGCTTCGGTTGTCAGTCAAGTTAACATGACTGACCTTGATCACACGGAGCGACTTGTTGTGGAAAGCTCCCAATACATTATTTGCTGCAGGAGCTGTGTCTGGATGACGGCCGCTTTCAGCAGTCCTTCCGCCTCTGCAGGACCCAGTTTGAGGACCTCCTGTCCCGTTCACGGGTGCACATGTAAACAATTAAAAAAAAAAAAAAAGAAACTCTGCTGCCTGCTGTGGGACTGCAGCTTGCTCTTCCCCCAAAAATTGTTTTAGAAACCAGTCACCATTTGTTTTATTATACATCTGTGTAGTTAATAAGTAAAATAATCTCCATGGACGATTCGCGCACGCGTGCACGTAAAATAATAAGAAAAAGAAACTCCGCTCCCGCTGCTGTGGGGCTGCTGCTCACTCCAAAAACTCTGTCATAATTGTGAAATAAAGGACAAAAGAGACTTAAGTCCTGCTCACAGGCTGCTACCAGAGACAGGACATGTTCACATCTTCAGTCAAACTCCAGACATCTCCACGTCACTACATATTTAGTCCCTGATTGGTCATCGCGGCGTGATGAGATGAAAAAGTTTATTTTTCAACTTGGGAGGAGGGCAACGCGACGTGATGTGATGCAATATTGCGCCACAAATGCGCCAATCACTCAAAATCGCTTAGAGCAGAGACCATGCGTTTACCACAGATCTGTGGTTAGAAGAGAGAACCAACACGAATTACATAACAGTCACCGTGCACTACATCCACAATTGGGAGATGTCAAACCGCATCCTAGCCACGAAGACATACGGGAGTGGGATGGGAGTGGGACTGATTTTGAGAGGGAGTGGGATGGGATTGGGAGTCATCTTTACAGGAGTGGATGGGATTTATTTTTTTACTCCAGTCCAGGATTGGGACAGGATGGGATTTTTTTTTTCTGGGAGTGGGATGGGACGGGAGTGAAAATCCACTCCCGTGTCATGCTCTAGTGTCCAGGTGGCATCCGGAAAAGATGCCCGAGCCACCTCAGCTGGCTCCTTTCAACATGGAGGAGCAGCGGCTCGACTCCGAGCTCCTTCCGAGTGTGTGTGTGTGTGTGTTTGTGTGTGTGTGTGTAAACAAACTACATGACTGTTTTTCAGTAATTTATGATTTTCAATATTGTAATTTTGTTATTTCATTATATTTGTATTTATTTCTTAAGAAATCATTTTGATACTGAACTCTCACTGGAAATTGAGGTTTATAATTTATATAGCACAGAAAGTACTGTAACTTTCTTCTGGCACCTGATAATGTAATTATTCAAGTTAGGGCTGCAGCTATCAATTATTTTAGTCATAGAGTATTCTATCTATTATTCCCACAATTAATTGGATAAAAAGTACTTTTGCGTTTCTAAACAACATCAATAGTCCAGTTCTCTCCCTAAGGAATGGCACAGTATCGCTGTGCCAGAGTGTTGACATTTTGCTGAAATTGCAATGGGATGTGGCTTTCTGTTTTGGTTTGTTTTTTTTGTCCGACTTGTAAAACTGAACCATTTTAACCATATTTTTTCTTTCTTTGTTGTAAAGGTTGCTGGACTGGGTCCACCAACCTTTAAAAATATTTTTTTATCCCTCTTTCTCTGCGATTCAGCAGATGCATTTCAGCTGGAGGTTGAGCATGCAAGCCTCGCAGTCACTGTTTTTTGTTTGCTTGCTTTTTATTTAAGTTACCGTGTTTGTGAAGCAATGCGTGTTGCCCAAACAAGTGAAAATTAAAAAGGGAAACACTCAGTGTGAGTCTGAGCAAAACACAGAAGAAACAGTGGACTTCTACTCAGAGGATCTTCTTTCAGTTACTGTTTGTCAGTGTGTCTCACCTGGTGTGAGGGGAGTGCTGAGAGCCCCTCACACTGGGCATAGAGAGACAGCACTCACCTGTCAGGTCAGTCGTCACTCCCCACATAGACCGGGCCGTGTGTTTTGCAAAAATAGGCAAACACACAGCTTTGCTTTAAATGCGCAGTCAGTCTGTTTCAGAGGATCAGCGTGGACCGTCTTTCTCTTAAAAGGCTTTACTCTGTGTGTCACGTTGGAAACCTGTAGCTTTGGGTGCTAAATTGATTAGCTGTTACACAGCCTGTGCGCGTGTATTCTTCTGTTTTTTTTTTTTTTTTTTTTCTGGGGACGTTGCAGCACCACACACAGTATTGAGATGGTTTGGACATGTACAGAGCAGGGATGCAGGGTATTTGGAGAGAAGGATGCTGAGGATGGGACCATAAGGCAGGTGTTTACATGGCCGTGCACAACCAGGTTATTGCTAATATTCCGGTTATGAAAGGGTTATTGGCTGCGTGTAAACGTAGTCAGTGTTACAGTAAAGGTTTCCCATCAATATGTAGCCATTATTTTGTCTTTATTTGCATCTTTAATTATTTGTCTTTAATTTGTATCTTGTTCAGATTTGTTTTCACTGTGACTTCAAAGGGCAATATTTTAGAAATTTTCTATATGAAATTGAAACCATGAAATAGTGAAACATCAAATACATTTTTAAACTCACATCTTAAAACATTAAGATGTGTCAAGCTAAAGGGTGCACAATGTTTCTCATGCCACTGTACTCAGTGGTGGGCACAGTTCCGCTAATCTGCTAATTATCGAAGATAATGTTTTCATTATCGGATTAGCTTTTCAGGTAACTTTGAAAACCATCATCAGACTAATTATCTTCCGATAAGTTTTGGTTCGATAATTTTTAGACCGCTAACGCATTTTTGCAGACGTGGTAAACAAAGCTGAATAGTTACAAACATTTATGAAATCTAAAATGAGTTGAGCACCTACCTGTTAAATGTTTTGTAGATGTGCAGTTCTGTCCTCCGTAAACAGAGGAGAACTGGTTCTAAAAGAAACCGCTCTATCCTCTGCAAGCAAAGGAGAATTGGTCACCAAAAAAAAAGCTCATTTCTTTTGACCCCATACTGATATGCTGGCAATATCTCCCAAGTCATCCAGAAGCATACAGTTTTAACTTATGGGTAAAATTTTAACCAAACTAATTTTGGACAAGTTATTTAAATTATCATCACATCTGAAGTTTTATAAAGTGAAAATATCAGATATATGTTTTAGTTTTAAAGTAATGCTCTAATTTTGAAGGTTTTAGTGCGGAGATGCTGTGCCCAGTGCATTATGGGTATCTCAGTACATTCACGACAGAAGAAATGCATTTGAGACGCTTTGACCAGGCTCCACACGGACAACAGCATTAAACTCTTTGTATATTGTGCCTAAAACTCTCGTGACTATATTCTCTGGGTTTATAGATGTTGTTATTGTGTTTGTTTTATGTAAAAATGCCAGAAGAAGCTCAGGTTGCTCTGCCCTTATTTTCAGTTGTAATCATTGCGATCAATTCCTGTTTGCTATTAGAGTCCTGCTTATGTCAAACACTGTCTGTCATCTTTGTTCCAGAGTAATGTATATATGTCTGAAATTCAGTTGCATTTATTAAATTCCACGCATCTTAAAGATAGCAGACACGGATTATCTGGAATTTTGTTTTGGCAAGTTTTCATGGTCTCTACTGCCATCTACTAGCCAGTAGTGTTCATGGCAGTATTCGCCCTAAAGCTGGGCAGACACTGTACAATATTTTCAATCATTGTACTCGGCTCCAGCTCAAACTGTATGACAAAACCGCATGGTGTAAAAGTTTATAGCACACGATTTATGTTCTCACACACATTGTACCTTCAAAAAACACACGTCAGACTTGTGTTTCCAGAAGCAAAACGTAAACAGAAACTTTTTTCAAACTTTATTTACGTTTCTTATTTTTACAAAAACTCTCGATGGGAGACATCGAAGTTTAAAAAAAAAACAAATACAAGACTTTACATGAGTTGAGGAAAGGGGGGAAAACGAAAACAGAAGCTCCTCTCCCAAAGAGATGATCACTGTTTATGCTCTCTCTAATTCTGCATCGGTGTTTGTACATGCACAATGCGAGAGGTTGAACGCTTGTAGCGCTTCAGCAGCGGGATACCCTCACGACAGCCAACCAGAATATCAAACAAGGTTTGATTTTCATCCGACCATACGATTGCCGATCAAGAGGTGATCGTGAGGTTAAACGCAGCTTGTTACTTCATGTATACTACACGATGCAGGACGCGCCATTAAGCTGAAACTCAGCACAGTTCCAAAAATTCTTGCACGAGTGAAAAATCCGCTGAAAAGGGCCAAAACTCACACAGTGTAAGCCCAGCTTAAGTACTGACATCTGGTCACCAGTAGATCATGGCAGTGTTCTATTTATTTTGACACCAGTTATATCAGACGGTTATCTAATTACAACTTGCCTTTTTTTTTTCTTTTTTTTGGAAAATGCCTTTTTTTTTTTTTTTTTTTTTTACAAATAAAAATTGCATATTTACAAAAGCACATTTATCTGTAACCACCAACACACCTCACATTAACTTGTTGGTTTACATAGAATGAATGAGTCAGCCAATCAGTGTTAGCGCAGGAACATTTTACCCTAAACCTTTGGTATATGTCTGTGTTTGTTACAAAACTTCAGAATTAGTGCATTATTCAACATTAAAATATATGTTATATTTAAGTTTGTACAAATGACAGAATTGACATTAATGGAGTTATTCTATCAGTATTATTTGTATTTATGCACCAAACCATAAGTCAGCACTGCTTTATTTTCCAAGACCTCTGCCTCACGGAAACGCTATTATTGAGTAGAGAGTTGAGTTCACTGCTCCTCTCAACTGCTTTGCTGCTGGAAGCTATGTAGTAAACAGAAGCTTCCAGCAGGGGGCAGGGCACACAAAGACAGAAGTGCTGACTCATTGTTTGGGTCTGTAGTTGCCTTTGATGCTACCAGAAGCAATTGTGGTGTTAAAACTCAAATCAGCTTGTTAGTAGTTGCAAGTGTACCGGAGACGATACGGGACGTTATCCGTTACATGGATGCTTATTCGCCGTCTTTGGATGGATTTCCGTCTTTTTACAAAATCTCACCGTCTAAAAGAACAAGCAAAACATTAATTTTTATTCCTCAATCTGTGAAATGGTATTTTAGCGAAAAAAACTCCAAATCGCTGAGAAATTTATCATAAAATAGTGGTGTGTTCAGGGTTCTAGCTAGCGCAAACTTGCGTTATGGCCCATTACGCTATAATTTTGGACTGTTACACTTATTTTGGACCGTTACGATTTTCAATACAGTGTCTGTAATCAACCGTTTCTGCAGCGCGACTTCAGTTTGAAGCAATGCTTCGATTCAGTGGCTCGTGGCTCTTTGATTCGGTGCTCTTCAGAAGCGGTAAGTCCACTTCTTAACCCCTCTGAAAGCCATTAAAATATCGAGTCATTTCTGTGTGGATTAAAATCACACGACTGGGACTCTGTCATGTTGCAGTCGAGAAACGAGCTTCAAACGCTGCGCGGACTCTTTGTCTCATCTGAGACAGAGTCTGCTCGGAATTAATAACTTCAAACAAATCGCACGCTTTAAATAAAATGACACCTCTTACAACGTTGCAATACAGACAATAAACTACAATCGACTAAAAGCGTTTTTTTCCTCCCAAAAATGAGACGTCCGGCATTCTTTATAAACCTGACCTGCAGCAAAGCTGCAAGAGCTGCAGCTCAGATATGGAAAGACATTCATACCAATAATAATGTCTGAACAGAAACGTTTTTGACAAAAACTAACAGATTTATCTTATGTTATGTCCAGAGATCAAGGATCCACCATGTAGAGTTTATTATGTCCAGAGTTTAAAGGATCCAGTAACCAATTTCATATTTATTTACTTTAAGACTCAATAAAAATGTTGTTCATTTCAATTTAATCAGCTATAAAGCGCCAATTACACAACTTTGAGCCCAATCAAAACAAACTAAATCAATAAAGTTTTTTGCATGAGTTAGCTATATTTGTAAACTAGTGTGTTGTTACATTCTCCTATACTCCTACAGGATGGTACAACATGCCATACTGCATGAGGTCACAAGAGAAATTTGAACTTGAAACAGCTGTTTCAAGTCCAAATTTAATCCAAATAATGCACCAGAATGCACCACAGGGCACTTAAATTCTTAGAATTTCATGGGGGGGCAAACCCCCACAGACCCCCCCCCCCCCCCCCTTCTGCTTCTCCACGAATAGTTGCTGTCTTTTAATTTACCAAGACTTTGTATTGCTGTCTTTTTTCTTTTTTCTTTCTTTTCATCCTAAGCATCCATGCGGGTTATAGGTTATCCATAGCTTCCAATAATTTGTGGGTGTTTATCGGTTTAGCTTTATAAAAGATAACTTTCAGTTAGCTGATTATCTGTTATCTAAGCTAATTTTTTGGTTAGCTGTGCCCACCACTGACTGTACCCCTAAGTGGTCTACTTTCCTGTTTTTATAGTAGTTCTAAATGTACAGGCACTGTCCTTATGTAGAAGAGTTCCAGTGAGAAATACTGAGTACACAAATACTGAAACCACTAGAGCACAAGAGCCTTGGTGAACCATCTTCCACAGACTTTCCTGTCTATATAACAGATAGCAAAACATAAATTTGGGTTATAAAATGTGTCAGTGGGCCTTATATTGTGATGCTCACTGTAATAACTTTCCGGAATGCTTTGGTTGTTTATGGATAATAGGGATGTGTGTGTTATGTTTGTGCAGATCTTTAAAAAGTACAGTGGTGAGTGATGTACAATTCATAGGATTACTGTGGGTAAGCAAATGTAGCAGGCGGAGAGTCAGACATGTGAGCTGTATGATTTACCTGCAGGCAGTACTGATGTAAGATGCATTTTGTGGGCTCACCACGATTGATACAGCCAATAAATCCAGTATTTTCCCTTTTGGTCAGCCATCCCCACCTTACCGCTTTCCAGGTGACCCATCAAACAATGGACATCTTGAAATGTTTGTATTTAAAAATTTAATTTTGAGCCATAATTGGAGATATTTTGCAAGAATATTGCCTCGAATGCTTTTCTTGTGAAGCCCATTCAGGAAATTAAATCAACAGTAGCTTCAAAAATTTGCCCCTTGCACGTTACAGTCTGACAAAATGGTCCACAGCAACTCTCAGTTGACTTTCATTATTTAAAAGTGTGCTTTCAGAAAATGTCAGGCTTCGCAGACTCCAGCTTTGCCCCAGTAATCCACTAGACCCTATATAAAAGTAGGGAAACCTTGAATTACAGGTTCTAACCTCTTTGATTTTTTTTTTTTCTGATCTCTGCAATTTCCTGGTTAAATCCCTTTAGTTGGAGCACCTTAGAATACCCTAGGCCGACCTGATTCTGTTTGTGCCCAGTTTAAGAAAAAGGACCTTATAGCTCCATTAATTCAAACGCATCTGCCATGTCGCGGCTTACCGGGATCTGCCTGCAACCATATGAGGCATCAAACAACTGTAAGTTTGTGAATGTACACAAATTTCTGTGATCTGCATTTAAGTTTTTATTCAGGAAGCACATCTTGAAACTGGCCATGTTGCATCCTAGTCATTTTCAGTTGCGACTGAGAATACAACTCGTCATATTTTTTTTCCTATGGCAGCCTGTCAGATGTTGTCTTGTGCATTATAAATGGAAAATTTGCATACGCACTCATTTGTTTGAATGTACATGCCAGTTTGTGTTGAGGGCGAGTTGAAAATATTGAGGTTGCTGCCGAATGTAGCTGTGGTTTAAACTGATTACCATTTTCTCAGCCGTGTGGGGACTTGTGTTGCTGTCAGCTTAATTTACTCGCAAGCACGCTTTCACAGAGAGACGTGCCCCGGCGCACATGCAGCACGAGCAAGCACAGTGTCGAGTGGAAAGGCGTTACAGATGTGCATGCAGACTGAAAATGAGCATGGATTACACATAGATGGCCAAACGTGCATGCAGATTCACACCGAGCGACCTTCCAAAGCCAAGCGTGCACACAAACACGTAGCTATAATACAAGTGATGTTTTTTGCCCTCCTCCTGAGCCACTGGTCGTAAAATTGCCAGTTGTAGGCATTTACTTTTGTGGACGCCAGCTTGCATGTCACAGCAAGCAATCTGGATGTGAAGTTTAAGTTGGCTTTGGTGATATCACTGATGGTTGGGAGACATGTGGGAGGATTAAACAGGACATTATCAAAGTCAAGGCAGAAAAGGGACAGTGCTCTTTATGAAAGATTTTGAAAAGCTCCCCCCATTTTTTTTTTTTTTTTTTACAAAACATTCAATAATAATGGAATATCTAAATTTCTGACTTTGTGAGACCATGTGAATGAATTTAAGCTGACATTTCAAATTGTAGGGTTAAACAGGATAGGATAATTCTAATTATGATGCCATTTGTGTAGGATTTTTAAATGAAAACTGTTTCAAAGTAATGAAATAGGCACTCAGTTACTGAAAATCTATGATTGGGTGACAGCAGATTAGGGTGGGATATCGAGAACCAGTTCTTTTCGGGTATCGTTAACAATGATTCAATCCACCAATATCCATAGTCTTTGTGCTTAACCATTCCCTTATCGGTCCTTCAGAGCATCCATTGTTTTTGATGGTGTTTGTCGGGAAAATGATCATTCCTCTACGTAATCAACCGCATCTGCAGCGCGACTCCACTTTGAAGCGTGAACCAGTGAAGCAGTGCTTTGATCCGCTGGCTCATTGGTTCTTTGATTCGCTGCTCTTCAGAAGGGCATGTCCGCTTCTTAACCTCTCTCAAAGCCATTAAAATATGTCAATCGTGAGTCACTTTTGTGTGGATTAAAGTCACTAACTGGGATTCTTGTCTTGTTGCAGTCAAGAAACAAGAATTTTCCTCCATTCTGTTCTCACAGCTCCAAACGCTGTGCGGCTCTCTGCCGAGACAGAGTCCCGGTCGGAATTATAACTTCAAAACGAATCACCACTTTAAATAAAATGATACCTCTTTCCAAATGCTGTAATACAAACAATAAACTACAATCAATTAACATCTTTTTTTTTTTCCTCCAAAAATGAGACATCCTGCATTCTTTATGAATTACATCCTGATGTGCAGCACAGCCAGCTGCAAGAGCTCAGCTCAGACTTATGGAAAGACATTCATGCCAGTAATGTCTGAAAGGAAATGCTTTTGACAAAAACTACAGATTTTGTTATTTATATTTATGTCCTGAGATCACGGATCCACCATGTAGAGTTTATTATGTCCAGAGTTTAAGGCTCCAGTGACCAATTTCATTTATTTACTTTAAGATTCAATAAAATGTTGGTGACATAGAAAACCTGTAATGCCTACTTTTAGGACACAGAAAATTTACAAGAGGTATCGAAAAGTGAATCGATAAGGAATCAGATCGATAAGCGGAATCGATAATGGTATCAATATCGATAAAATCTTATCAGTGCCATCCCTACAGCAGATTATTTGCATATGGCTACTGCTGTTATTGTGGATCTTCAACTTTAATTTGTACCTATGGAAAACCTTGAAAATAAAAGTATTTGGCAAATGCAGAAAGTTCTCTTTATGATACGACATTTATGAATGAATCTGAGACTAGGTATTTGTCCTTCCAGTAGCCAGAAAGCAAATTTTGAATTTAAATTACAGGACACTCCTACACTGGAGTGGCAAAGGACGCCGGTGCATTTTTTTTTTTTTTTGGTACTGTGCCACAGATTGAAAACTACCCTCATAGTAAATTATTTCCATTCTTGGACCTTTTTCGCAGTTTACAACTTCTTTGATTTCAATACAACTCTGCATCGACATTTACACAGTTACAATGAAAGAAAAAAGAAAAAAAAACAAAAACAACAACAAAAAAAACAACTTAGATTTAGAAGTGTTAGAAATTTATCTTGTTTTAAGACTTTTTTTTTTTTTTTTTTTTTTTTTTAAGTATCCAACATGCTTATTTATAGATTTAACAATCTTAATTCAAGAATACTGTGACGTGAAATTATGTTGCTGCATGGACAGATATTTCAATTGTTCTGAGTACCTTTTCCCTCAGATTTAGGGTTTTTATTTTGTTTTTAGACACCCTTTTTTTACAGTGTATTACTTTAAAAACCAGTAAACATGACATTAAATCTGTGGTTTACACTGTTGTCTGAATTTTGCAATTAATCATATCATATGCATGTCAAGCCATTTGGAGCTGTCGTTTTCAAATATTTGGCCTTTTCTTTTGGATTGTATTCTCAAAAGAAGTGAACCGTACCATTGAAATTGGACTGAGGCGCAACTTCTCAAGTGGTCCAGATGGAAAGAGACCATAGTCTGAATATGAAATTCTCTCACATTTTGACAGTTGTCAGGTAAATGGGCATTGCTTGCAACATGTTGGTTTGTTCTCATGTGCTTGTTGTTATTCATCTTATTTTTCACCATGTGGACTGGATGTTATGGGCTTAGTTTATCAACACAAAGAGGAGCGCCACTGAAACCGCTTCCATTCATTTCTGTGACTTAATGATTGATGGCACAGTGTAGCTCAGCGTGCAGTGCATGTTTGTTTTGTTGCGTGTCTAATTTGGATCCTGCACAGCATATCCTTTGAGGTGAAGCTTGCTTTTACAGTCAGTTTTGTTATTTTAGTTTTGTTGCATGTTTGTTATTTCCAATTAGAACTACAGAAGTGTCCTACAGGTTTCCTGAGATTCATTATTGTATCTGGAGGTGTTAATTGACAGTCATGGAGACATAATAGCAACATATTAACATTTTACTTTAAGAAGAATTTTCTTCAGATGGAGATGAGCAGTAGTTGCTCTGTTTTTAGGAAAATGGATCAAAAGACTATCAGGTCAGTCTGTGTGGTATGTACTGGGTACCTCACATTGCGGCATCCACCACACTGCATAACTGCTTTGGGTCCTGGATGGCAAGCACCAAAGCAGGCAACCAGTCCATCCCCACCTCTAGGTAAATGGTCTACATTTATAAAGCGCAACAGTTCTGGAAGTAAAAATCCCATGCATATTATCATATGGATTTAGATTATGGGCTAAGAAGTTATAACCAGGCATGCACATAACTGGTACTCATGGTGCTTGTGCATGCTAATACTAAATGATGAGCAGCAGAAAATACAAGAGAAGTGCTTCATAAGAGGAAAGCAATGACAGATTGTAGGAACAGTGTTTCCCTTTGCTGTGCAGCAATGATTTATTTTATTATATTTATTTATTTATTTTGCACAAACAAGCACGATGAGTACCAGTTATGTGCACCCCTGGTTATAACCATCCCATTCATATTGTCATAAGGATTTAGACTGTGGGCTAAGAAGTTATAACCATCCCAGTCATATTATAATAGGGATTTATATTGTGGGCTAAGAAGTTATTACCATCCCAGTCATATTGTCATTGGATTTAGATTGTGGGTTTAGAGGTTATAACCCATCCCAGTCATATTGTTATTGGGATTTAGATTGTGGGCTAAGAAGCTATAACCATTCCAGTCATATTATAATAGGATTTAGATTGTGGGCTAAGAAGTTATAACCATCGCAGTCATATTGTTTTTGGGATTTAGATTGTGGGCTAAGAAGCTATAACCATTCCAGTCATATTATCATAGGATTTAGATTGTGGGGCTAAGAAGTTATAACCATCCAAAATAGGCTCACTAAGACATGCAGTGTTATGGTAACATTGGCATGTTCTCCTGTAGAAGCCACAAGTCTGTATGATATTAACCGTATTTTAGAAAAAAAATGATTTTAAACTATATTAACCAAAGGGTAATTACTTGTTTTGCTGCTGGTGTACTCAGTTAATATGACATGGGGAATGTTGCTGAAGCCAGCAGCTCAGTGGCTCATTCAGAGCAGAGCACTTAGTGTTGTAGAGTTCAAATCCAGCTCAATATGATCTTACAGAGTATTATTATTTTTAATGTTCCCTGTTTGTTAGTTTTGCCATCTTTTGAAATTGATTGCTCACTAAACAATCATATTTATTGCAGGAGAGGTGGTAGGTGACTTGGTGGTGGCCAGAAATGCATTTCTAAGTGTGTGACAAATCAGGTTGGGAACAGTTCAGGATGAATCAGTCAGAAATAACGCACTGTACGATAACGAGGCTATAATTTACTATACACACAAAATAAATACAAAATACATACAAATTATTATTATTATATGCTATTATTTACCATACAAACACTACAGTAAGAAAATGGATTAGAAGAAGGTTGAGAAGGTTTGATTGACAATACAATATGGCATGAGTATTTCCTTCTCGCTTAAATGTTATGTACACAGTCTTATGCCTTTGCCTTTTTTCTTTGATCCAAATCATAAAAATATGCAGTGATTCTTGAAAGTAGCCATCTACCTCCTTCACTGGGGTCCTCAACACTGAGGCACCCGTGTGGTGATTTTGGCCAGAGAAACATGTCATATGGCAAAAATGTTGAAATTGTCATTCCCTGACAGTGGAGGTAATATTCCTCATAAGAGCCTCCACAAGTCTCTTTTTTGCTGCAAGGCATTTCAGCGGTATGCAAAGATCCTCCAAAGAGACCTAGTCCCAATGACATTGAGTCCCACATCCATACATTTAGACAGTAAGTACCAGGACCCTAAAGATTTGAAACTTTATTCTCCTGCAAAGATATCAGCACCACCAAACAACTGACTACATAAGCCCTTCACAGGCATCTCTCGATCTCAGTGGCCGGGGACCCACAGCCATGAATGACACTGCAGAGATATATGAGTGTCTCTACAACTTAAAATTAGATCAAACATCAAACATAAGAAAACGAAAAAAGCAGAGACGACCTTGGAGGACAGATTTATGAAGCCTTTCGAACGTTGTTTCTGAGTCATTCACCTGCGCATCATTTATCTAGCCTGTGCAGAAGCTCTGAGCCATTGTCCACCTGACGTCTTCATCACATAAACACTGTCAATCAATTTTTATGTGATTGCTGACGTGCCACTCTTGTGTGCATATGTGTTGTATTCGAAAGAAGATCACACAAATGCCAGATGCCACTGTTGATTCTGTGCACTGCAGCAGTGAGTGTATGTAACTGTGCCCATGAAAAGAAGGTCATGGTGGAAGACTGACAGTGGCTGAACATATTTCAAAACTGTACTGAACTAGTTTGAAAACAGAAAGAAATGCTTTAGGGCCCGTTCACTCATAACATGAAAGACGCAGAAACCGGAAGAAAATCCACAAACCAAACACGAAATGGGGAAACAAAAAACATTCCACCTGCTGTCGTGAAGGACGTACGGTCGCACAGGCATGCACAACACACCGGCAATGGTTTCATAACATGTTGCACCACATCGTGTTTCTGCTGTGGGGGGAAAAAAAAGAAAACCACACCATAAAAAAAACGCCGCATGTTATTGAATCCCTCTTATCAAACAAGTATGAATTGTCTGTTCCTCTGTATATGACCCATGGTCACAGACGTACAGTCATGAAATGACATGAATGAGGCAGTGCACTCTCATTATGATATGATATGAGATTTATTGCATTGTCATTACACAAGTGCAACAACAACGAAATTATGTTTACACTCCAATTACCTCAGACAAGATACAGCAATTAATCAACAATTATTACTTGTTTACCATAATAATGGCACACATCAGAATTAAAGACAACACATATACATTTGACATTGTTTATATGCACTAAACTTGAGGCAGTCTGTCATCCGAATTGAGGCAAATTGGGTGAAGGCTGCAGCGGGAGGGGCCCCGACCACCCAGCTTGGGGGGTTGAAAGCTGCGGCAGTAAAAACCATGCTGCCTTCGAGGAGGCAGGGAGGAAGCCAAGGTGAGGGGGGGTGGAGAGACATGGGGGGGTAATAGTGATAGAGGGAGGCAGACATGCGTCATGTGCAGATGAGTTAAGTTTCTGTCAGTTTCTCTCCATGTGTGTGTAAAGTCTGATGTTGCTAAGCAACAGCAGGCTGGGGGGTAGATAGATGAGAAGGGGAGAAGGTGTATATATTATGTCTTATTATGTCAAGCCGGGTATATATAATTAATACAATCACTGGACACTGATAGATTAGATATTTGTGTATAATTAGTGAAAATCACTGGGTTGATATAAAAAAATAAATAAACAAAAGGGGACCCAATACAGAACCCTGCAGTTAAATGCTGTAACCCTGGTTAAATAAAAAAATAATTAAATTCCACTTGCAGGATTCGAACCTGCAATTTACAAAAGCTCTGATTAACAGACGGAAACTTTACCACTGCGCTTTAATCGCTGTCTTATAACAGGAACGTAAAATGCTTAAAATCAACAAGGAGATAAATGTATGTTTTCAAAAGAAAGAAATTAGATAATGTATGGGCACTCGTGTTGGGCCGGCCCGCAGTCTGCTGAGGTGTGCTGTGTGCGGCCCGGCGCAAAGGCGAAAGATCTCTTATAATTGTATGTATTTCCATGTGAGGACAGCAGGCAGACACACGTGCCTCACAGAGGAAAGTTGGATGTTCATGTACTTCAAAACATGGCATGTGGTCCCCAGCTGGGATGTCCAGGAGCAGAGTTCTCAAAAGCAGCCACCCCCCCACCCCCCATCTGTTCAGCACCCAGACCAACGTGTCGCTCTGTTTCTGTGTTATGTGGTCATTCATTTTAGTTATTTGTTATGTAATTCAGGGCTGTGAAAACTCTGCTGATCTGAGGAATTTCGCGGGGGGGGGGGGCGGTGTTAGTGTTGTACTCTGTAATCGTGATCGTCACTGAGTTTTTAAAATGCCTATCGCAAAGCGTTCTTTTTTTTACAGCATTGTGCAAGTTTTATAAGTCCGTGGACACTAATCTGTGTGTTACAGATACAGTCTGTGTCCTCAGATGCACAGAAGTTGGCAGAGTCAAAAACCCTCTCTCAAAGTGTGGCTGTTGTGACAGTTGTCGTAAAGTGGGACTGGTTGGTTGCTGTGGTGATGCTCCAAGCTAAACGTAGCATGTGGACATTGCATACTTTAGGAGGCATCAAGTTTTTAAAAGATTATTTTGTGGCATGTCAGTGTGACGGAGTGACATCTGAGAGATGGTGAGAAACACGGTTTAAAAAAGTTGAATAAGAACAATAAAAATCCGTGGAATTGGTGCTGGGTTGAATTTAAAGTTCCTCGTCATGAACACAGATAAAAAAAAAATGGGAACAGCTCACTCCATCTTGTGCCCTCAAGAAATGTTAAGAATGTTTTTGTCTCTGGAAAATAAACATTTTGCTGTTCAAACAAGATTTCAAACAAGATTGTGACTTTTTT
This sequence comes from Thalassophryne amazonica, assembly GCF_902500255.1. Classification (NCBI taxonomy): domain Eukaryota; kingdom Metazoa; phylum Chordata; class Actinopteri; order Batrachoidiformes; family Batrachoididae; genus Thalassophryne; species Thalassophryne amazonica. The sequence goes on from NC_047119.1 coordinate 25,000,952, forward strand.
TAATTAATGTAGACTTTCTGTCATTGGAAAAAAAAAAAAAAAACGTGGCTTTGAATCAATTCACAAAAATTTACACAAGGATATGGGTTGCCATGAACTTTACACCGAGTGTCTTCTGGTGGCCATTTTTGGTCAATGAAAACATCGCCAAGCTCAATACAAATACAGGCAGTGAGAGCTATCAGCTGTCATTCCAGGTCGTCCTACTTCCACATCATATTCTGTTACTTAAACATTTTCATTGACAGTTCAAATGAAAGGTTGAATCTAGGATAATTTAAATATGCACTTCTTTTGAGATTTTTTTTCTTCCAGGAGATGCTGAAAATGTATCATTGGATACAAAATTAATTTGTTTTCCGGGGCTCCACGGGCCCTAAACCCCCCAGCTCCTGGGGAGCTGCGCACCCCAGACCCCCTGCAAATTTTCCTCTGATTTCACAATTTTCATTTCACAGCCCTGGTAATTGTGTATGTAGGTATTGTTGTAATTATTTATATACCTGTCCTGGTGATAGTCTCTGTGTTTGTAATGTTAAACATAATTTCCAGCTGTCAGTGTGCTGCGATCAGCTGACAGGCGCCTCCCCATTCTGTGTGCGCTCAGACGTGGCTGTCCGGCCCCTGTGTGATCATGTCTGTACATACATATAAGCATTTTATGCAAGTGTGCCCCCCTCTGCAGGCCACATGTGTAGGGGGAGTGGGTGGGAACACACATACGCCACATGTGGCGGCGCGACACGCACACGCGTGCAATATACCCGCACGCCACGTGTGTTGCTTTTTGCAAAGCTACACTTGTGGGGGCACTTAGACAAATTTCACATCCAGCTCAAAAGTGATCATCTGCTCACTGTTTTCGTGCTGACAGTGTAAATGGCTAAATATTTTCTAAGTGTCAAGTGAGCTGTGTTGGATGTTCATGTGTGTCACCTGGAATTTGGCCGACACCTGCCACGAGAGGGATCGAATGGGCTCTCAAAGGGCACTCTGTCTTTCAGCTGCTGGTGTGCATGAATAATTGTAGCGACAGGTGTTCGAGGCATTTGAGGCAGTTCCGATTTTTCATGATTGGCATGCAATTATTCCATTGTGTGCTAGTCGGTTTCAATCATGTTATGTGTGAAGGGGCCCTTATACACAAATAATGGGCAATAAGTGAAAGCAGCATTTGCCAGTCTTATAACGCCAAAGAAAAAAGAGGAAAGAGTGCTTACTAAACTTGAAATTGATTTAGATGTTCAATGAAGTGCTGACACGCTGTGGCAGTTGCTCTGTTTTGAATAGACATTTACTGTCGATATGAACAGTCTTGTCACTTCTGAGTCCTTTTCATTAGCTGAAAAGTGCACAAATTGATTTAGTTTTGTAAATTGTAAATTTTTACCATTGCACCTGTCAGGAGTATATATATTGGTTTGTTGTTTGGGTTATTTTTAGAAGGATGACTGAAAATCTGGTGAATGGTTTGGTGTAAATTTAAATAGAAGGTATTAAATTATGAGGTGGATGTGCAAAAAAGAACTGGGACAGAAAATTGGGGGAAAAAAACACTGAGCCTTAATTTTATCAGAAATGCTACCATTATTGTTTCTGAGTATTGGTTGGGTTGTTTAGCGATTCTCCTATCAATGTCTGATCAACCATCTCGGTCAAAAAATGTGGACCTACACAGGATAAGTACAGTTGTTTTCCTTGTTCCTAGATGCAGATGTTTGGCACCATGTCAGATGTGATGTTTTTGAAATGTGGAATTGTCAGGAAAAATATGCAGGCATTGATAAGGGGAATTGATAACATACATAAAATTCCTGTGGAGTGAAAAATTTTAAACTGTTTCTCAGTTGAAACTGTTTCTTGATTCCCATCCCTATTTATTTTAATTACCTACTGCATGCAGTCTATAGATATCACAGCACAAGTTAACTTGGGACGTGTCCTACCCCTCTTTGGTGTTTATGAGGTGCATAAAATGCATCCAATCTTTTGCCACAAAAACACAATTACTCACCTGGAGGTCGAAGGAGTCTCCTTGGGACACCACACACTTCTCCCAGTTGGTCTACCATTACTGACAGCATTTCTGGAAGGCTTCTTTTGTAATTTTGTCCAGCTAGGCTGTCGTGTTCAGCATAATGTGTCCTTGCAACTCAAATTGCCACATCACCAAAATGTCATGATATTCCTGATCTGATTCTCCTGAAGTAAATGCAGTTTTGTCCATTCCTCTTTGCAGCACCTCTCAAACTCCATAAGGTTGGATGGGGAGCGTCTGTGCACAGCCATTTTCAGATCTCTCCAGAGATGTTCAACTGGATTCATGTCTGGGCTCTGGTTTGGCCACTCAAGGACATTCACAGAGTTGTCCTGAAGCCATTCCTTTGATATATTGGCTGTGTGCTTTGCATCATTCTTGCTGAAAGATAAACCGTAGCCCTGGTATGAGGTCAAGAGTGCTCTGGAGCAGGTTTTCATCCAGGCTGTCTCTGTACGTTGTTGCATGCTACTTCAATCCTACTATCCTCCCAGTTCCTGCTGCTGAAAAACATCCCCACAGCATGTTGTTGCCACCACCATGTGTCAAGTAAGGATGGTGCCTGGTTTCCTCTAAACATGAAGCCTGGCATTTAGGCTGATTTAGGCTTTGATCCTATTTTGCCCCTTCTTTGCCTCATCTGTTCCCACCTTGATTTATTAGTTGCTTGTTTACATTATGTGTTTATTCTATGTTCCATTTTGCTTTGTCCTTTGTTTCCTTGTTACTTTTTACTTTGGCCTTTGTTCAGTTCTGTTCTAGTTTCTTCAGTCAATTGTTTTCATTTATTGTTCATTAATTATCACTTGTTTATTTAGTTCCTCTCATTTGTGATATCCGTTGTTGCTTTAATGTCGGTTTTGTTTTCTGTTAATCATTAGTCACTGTTTTCTTATGTTTTGTTTTACCGCCTGCTTTTCTTAGTTTCTGTGTAGTTTAGTTTAGTATTTATCTGTATTGATTCTCATGTAGTCTTCATTAGGTTTATCATTTGTTTATTTTGCTGTTGTTATTTGTGTCATCAGTTATGCTTAAGTATCAGGTTTTGCTTTCTGTTAATTATTTAGTCTTTGCTTATTTGTTCTGTCATCTGTTTATTTCCCCGGTTTATAGTTGTATTATATTCTGTCTTAGCTCTATTCTCAGTTTGTCCTCATTCCCATGTGTTTGTGCTCACTCCACTGCACCTGCCATCATGTCCCTCTCTCACACTTTCTGCTTTGTGTTTTCTTTCACTCACGCTCTTGCACCTGCTCACGGTTCTTTGTCTCTTTCATTAGTCCTCCCTCACTATCTTGCACAGTACATGATCTTTGTCCACTAGCCACGCCCCTTTCTGGATCTTTCCTCACGTGCACCTTGTTAATGCCACCTGTTCCTCGTCTCACACCCTGAATACTCCACCTGCATTTAAACCTCACAGACCTTCACTTCCCTGCCAGATTGTTGTCTTTGTGCACTTTAGTGCCAGTTTATCAGTCCTGTTTGTTGCCAAGCCGTGTATTGACTATTGCTCTGTGTTACCTCGACCATACCTCTTGCCTCTTCCTGGATGTCTGTGTTTGCTCATGCCACTGTACCCTGCTCGTCCATCACTGCGTCTCAGTCTAACCTTACTAGTACCTTTGCTCCGCTGATTGGCCACATGTGTACCGTGCCTGAGCCTGAATTAAAGATCATGTTTTCTCTTACACCAAAGCCTAGTCTGGGAGTTTGCATTGCGGGTTCTACCGCTCCTGGGGCCGGGTCACCACCCGCCATGACAGCATTCACGCCAAAGAGTTCAATCTTTGTCCCATTAAACCAGAGAATTTTGTTTCTCATGCTCTGGGAGTCCTTCAGGTGCCTTTTGGAAACATCAGGTGGGCTACCATGTGGCGCTAAGGAGTGGTTTCTGTTTGGCCACTCTACCATACAGGCCTGATTGGTGGATTACTGCAGAGATGGTTGTCCTTCTGGAAGGTTCTCCTCTCTCCACAGGGGAATACTGGAGCTCTGACAGAGTGACCATCAGGTTGTTGGTCACCTCCCTGACTAAGGCCCTTCTCCCGTGATTGCTCAATTAGACGGGTGGCCAACTGTAGGAAGAATCCTGGTGGATCTGAATACGAGATCGTATCTTCCACTTATGGTTGATGGAGGCCACTGTGCTCATTGGGACCTTCAAAGCAGCAGAAATGTTTCTGTAGCCTTCCCCAGATTTGTGCCTTGAAACAATCTTGTCTCGGAGGTCAACAGACAATTCCTTTGACTTCATGCATGGTTTGTGCTGATGATGATGGTTAATAATAAATTTCAAAATTCTAAAAAAAAATGTTTTTCACATTGTCATTATGGGTATTGTGTGTAAAATGTGAGGGATAAAAATGTATTTATTTCATCCATTTTGGAATAAGGCTGTAACATTAAAAAAAAATGTGGAAAAAGTAAATCACTGTGAATACTTTCAAGGATGCACGGTACCTTTAGGAGGCCAAGACCTTCAGATCGAGTAATGTTTTGCAATGTGAGGACAGTACAATCAGGCCTGATTTTGAAGCTGCTATGTAGAGTTGTAACTGTGTTTCAAGGTTTGGGTCAGAAATCATATTATGGATTGTAAGGAAGAGTAATGAGTTACAGCTATGTATGTTTGAAAGTATTTTAGTTTCACATGCTCATGTCATCTATATAGTACATAGTTATTCATTCTGTTTGTAGATGTAAATGCGTTAACCGTTTTGTCTTTCACCAGCTCAGTTTGTTGATTAAAGTGGGTACATTTCCTTGTGAAAATTTTCTGAGTCTCTTTGACAGTTATAAGCGATAAAACGCTTCGTTGCTAAATTCAGAGTGCTACCACAAAATGAGAATGAGGAGGATTACAATAGATCCAAAGTAACGTCACATATGTATCAGTAAAAATGTGTTGAGCTCTTACAACTGGTAAAACACATGTAAATGTTTAAGAAAAAACATATTTTGAATATGTTTATTGCTCTAAATTACATATTTTCTTTTTGCATATATTGTGCTTTAAATAGCCTTGCCATTTAGTCATGTTGCACACGTGTTTTGCTTGTATAATCCCCAGGATCGCTGTGGTTACACATTCTAATCTTGTGAAGTGTCAAAGGGGATAAAGGACAGAAAGAAAATCAATGTTTATTTCTTGGCTCTGAAGGGGAATTTGAGAAGAAATAATTTAAGTGTTAGGTTAATGCCTTGTAATTGTTAACTGCTCTCTCGGGCAAAAGGTTTCACAGTGATGATTCTGGGTCACTGCTGTGCATGTTGGTAAAATGGCTTAATAACTGTGTGTTTTATGGACAGTCATTACAGAAATTGCAAGCAACAGAAGTAAACAGGGTCATTAAGGGAGAAAAATAAATCTGTTGAGCCACCTGATAAAGGTTTTATTCTTCTTGCTTTTTCCATCAAGATGGGTTCTATTTTTGTAGCCTCTTTGTACAAACATATTTCACAAAATACAAGGGCAAAACACAATGCATCATACAACCATCAAACATGTATTCAAACTTCAACATCAAAATGTGTATGCTTGAATGGATTTCACAATAATGTAAACTTTTTCTACAAGAATTGGTTAAGCAAGCACACAAATCTGTGGAGAAACTTTCTGTTGGTGACTTGGACAGATGGATGGTTGATGGAGGATAGGATGGAGTGATCATTTATTGTGGATGAAAGGAGGGATCAATAAAGGGGGCTGACTGAGGAAGTACAGGAGGGAGGGTAATGGATGTTCAGGGATAGGGAGAAGGATGGATGCAGTGAGGAATAGATAGAGGGATATGTAGAGGTAGAATATGATGGTGGATGGGAAGAGAAATGGATTTATGAAGGCAGGGACTGTATGAGGAAATGAATGAGAGCGGGAGAGAGACGGAGAGACCATAGATGGAGGCGTCTATCCACGAATAAACTAATGCTGATGATTGATGGACAAGTGGGTGGTTAATGGCTCCAGGAATGAATTAATGATGATGGATAGATGACAGGAGTATTGAGATGGATTGATGCATAGATAGGATGGCTTGATTATGGATTAATTGATGGATACGGAGATGAATAGAGTGAATGGTAGGATGGACTGATGGTGATGCTGGATGATGGAGGGCTAAAAATGGATGGAGGGATGGCTTGTGTCATTGAGCAGCTTGTGTCATTGAGACAGATGCAAAAATATTTTAATAGTGTAAAACATTTTATAAAACTTGCAGAGAACCAAAGGTAGATGGCCACCATGTGAGTGGCATCATAGTGAACAGTGGAACGGTTTCTCTTGATCTCACCAAGGCCAGAGTTGAAAAACCTACAGTACAGTAAATGGGCAGTATTTATATACAAATTATTTTCCAAGAATCCCTCACATTCAGTCATGAACGTAGGTTTTGTGCAACAGGCTGACCTGAAATCAGCAAGTACTTTAAGCTTTGATCGCCACCCTCAAAAACATTTCAGCATACACATGAATAGCCGGGGGTGACCAACAAACCCAGGTTTAAAAAAAAAAACAAAAAACAACCTGCTCTTTCCACCTTCATCATAGTCAGCAGTAACAGGAGGTGATGGAGGCATGGGAGGGATTTCATAATCAAAGTTAAATAAAGTGAGACTTTTTGAAGTGTTTTGAAGCTGTGAGAAACAGCTACCAGCATGAAACGGCTTAATTGTTTGTTTTTCAGTGCGTGAAAGAAAGTGTGAAGGTCACTTTGAAGCACAGAAAAATCCAGAGGGGGTTACATCAGTTACATTCTGTCAGCTGCTCAGTCCCCGCCACCCCTCATTTAAGACTTTTTTTTTTTTTCTTTTCCAAAAATTCTCTGGAAATGCATGTGAACCCTACACATCTCCATATCTTTGTTTAATAGTTATGAAATATTAAAATGCTGTTGTCTGGTGCAACAAACAACAACTAAGAATTTGCCCACATCATAAGGACTTGATATATGAATAAAGGTGCATCAAGATGTAATAATTATTTTTGGTCTGGTGTATTTAAAATAATCAAAGGTTTAGTTAGATTTCGTGTCACAGTCTGGCTGTGTTTGGAGAGTGAGGTAATGTGGTGTAAAATAGGTTATGAATTTATGAATGATAGAATTGTCACAATAAGCGGTAGTGGGAGAGAAAAATCAGGCCAAGCAAGACAGATGAACAAATATTTAAAACTGAGCACTACTTCAGAAAAAGATCAGGTCAAATATTAGTTCTTTATATGAAAATGGTCTTAATTTTTGCAACACATGAATCTGCTAACATTTGCAAGTCTTCTGTAAAGGACTTGTATATTGCATGTGATGGCACATTTAATGAATTAATTACCATTCTGCCAGTACAGTGGCACAGTGGTTGGTACATGGTTTTAGTTCCACCAATACCCAGTTTTTTAAGTGTGGAGTTTGTACCTTTAGCCACCAACAAAGACTCATAAGCAACTAGTTCCCCAGTCCTATCTAATCAATCAGTCAATCAGTAAGAAGGCAGACAGTGATTAGAACACAATATGTAAAATGCAATTTTTGAATTGTAAATTGTATTTATTAATGCTGGCATGTGTGCCTAATCAGAAATAATATTTTAACCACAAGAAAAGGAATGTTCTGCCTCTCTCACCTTATTTTTCATCCCCAGTATTTCATAACAGGTTTAACTTATTCTGAAAAAAATGTGTGTATGCATGTCTGAAGGCATGCATGAGGTAAACACATTGTCACCACACGTTCTTTTGGAAAATCCCACTTTATGTGTTGGAAATGGCCCACGGGTGCCAAACTGTGGCTGCCAACTTCTCCATGTGGTTGGCGCGACTTTGAATGGGTTAAATGCAGAGGATATGTTTTGTTTAGAATCAGAATCAGAAGTAGTTTATTGCCATTGCCAATGAACAGGATTCACAGACTAGGAATTTGCTTTGATATAATGGTGAAACATTAAGCAGAAAGCCATATAAAATGCTAAGATAAAATATAAAATATGTGCTAAAATAAGATAAAATATAAGATAAATATGAAAGGCTGTGTGCAACAGAAAAACAGTGCAGTGGGAGGAGTGCAATTAAAACCAAAGTACATGCAGTACAATGACAAATTAAGCCCTTTCTTCTCCTTCTTCTTCTACTGTTTATTTTCATGTTTTTTTTCCTGACTAATTCTGAAGCTTTTCTGTGCATGTCCTGGTAATTAGTTTTCTTCTATGTGTATGATTAGGGAGCATAGGGTGTATGGTGTGTGTCTTTTGCAGTCCTTGAGATAAGTAGTGAATTGATACAGTACTTCAAGTTTGACGTTAAAGCTTGGCTACACGTGGCTGTCGTTGTTATGAGGCCCAACGTAAGTTGTGTATGTGTGTTTGCACGTCTGCACACGTGCTGAAATGAAAGCTTAAAACAAAATGTTGTGTTTTATTATTGGATTTGTTCTGTTCAGTCATTAATTTCTTTAGCTGTAAAATCAATCCAGGTGTATTTGATATTCTTTAGGTGTGTGTGTGTGTGTGTGTGTGTGTGTGTGTGTGTGTGTGTGTGTGTGTGTGTGTGTGTGTGTGTGTGTGTGTGTAATGGCTGAGTGGATCCTTGTAATTTGATTGGTGCTTTGTATGTCACGTGACATGGGTTATTCGTCCCCTTTGTGTTGCATTGCATTGACTGCAATTTGGTTTCATTTCGCGTGCAAATTTGGTTCCATATGTTTGGTACCACTGCACTCTGCAAACCCTGCCCACTAGTGCGGGCAGCGTTTAGCTAAAGATGCAGAATTTGTTTTGCTGACTGAGGACCATTTGGAGAAGCTAATTGACTGTGCTAATTCTCTGAACGCACATGCGCACACACACACACACAAAGCAAATAATAATGTCTAAAATGTTTTAAGTCTAAAATGTAACCTGTTAAAAATGTAATCTTTTAAATAATGGCTAAAATTCTGAAATAAGTCAGTGGTATGTGACAAAGTCAAAAAAATGTAATCTGTTAAGTAATGTTGAATAATGATGCTTAAAATTGAAAGATTGTATTGTAAAAAGGGGCAGAAAATATAAGACTTGTTCTTCCCTCTGCTCCTTTTCATTCAATGTCTTGTAATATATTCATTTCTGCTTTTCTGTTTTTCTTTTAAATGAATGAAATAAATATTGAAAAAAAAAATCCACTGCGCTGTAACCTGTCTGGAGGCATGAAGAGCTGTTAGGAGGAAGTTACAGTGACAAGCTGGACTACTTTATGATATACTTTTTTTCACTGCCCTGAGGAAGTACACAGTCTTTTTTATTGTTGTTTTTTGTCTTTGGAAGTACACGAAGTTGGTGCATGGCATCTCGGACGACATTGTCAGAATTATTTTTGGAGTCCTATTTAAAGTTTGTGTTGGATTGTTGATGTCAGAGCAGCAGTAATGCACCAAAGCTGGACAAATTTCTGACGGGATTTTTCACTGGAGTAAGGAAGTAGGGCTGCAACAAACGATTATTTGGATCATCGATGAATCTGATGGGGTTTCGACACGATTAATCAATTGGATTAGCGGGGAATTTTTTTAAATGTGCCAGGGAAACAATTTTTCTCTCCTTCCATCACTTTAACAACAGAACATTATTTGAAAACTTAAAATACTTGAAAATCAACAAATCGTCAAATGTCCCTTGGCTGTTAAAATATACAATAATAAAGAATAAAACTGTTTATAATAAAGAACAATAATAATTTCAAATGGCATTGCTTTATCAAAGTGCTGAGTTGCCATAAATCATTGAAAAATATTTTTTTCACTATATAAAATATATAGTGAAAAAAGAGGTATTTTTGTTGCTGCAAATGAGCAGTTAGCATAACCAGTAAAACCCAAATCAAAAACTGTATGCACATTATATGTGCAACATTCTCTGTATAACTTGTAAACTATGTGGTCATTTCACAATGACACATGTGACTCATGTCTCTTTCTCTAAAATTGGTCAAATGTTTCCTGTAGTTTTTCACCAGGTTTGCACACACTGCAGCAGGGATTTTGGTCCACTCCTCCATACAGATCTTCTCTAGAGCTTTCATGTTTGGTGTTTCAGCTCCCTCCAAAGATTTTCTATTGAGTTCAGGTCTGGAGACTGGCCAAGCCACTCCAGGAGCTTGAAATGCTTCTTACAGAGCCCCTCCTTAGTTGCCCTGGCTGTGTGTTTGGGGTCATTGTCATGCTGGAAGACCCAGCCATGACCCATCTTCAATGCTCTTACTGAAGGAAGGAGGTTGTTTGCCAAAATCTCTCAATAGATGACCCCATCCATCCTCCCTTCAATACGGTGCAGTCGTCCTGTCCCCTTTGCAGAAGAGCACCCGTAGAGTATGACGTTTCCACCCCCATGCTTCACGGTTGGGATGGTTTTCTTGGGGTTGTTCTCATCCTCTAAACATGGTAACTGGAGTTGATTCCAAAAACATCTATTATGGTCTCCCTGCAGGATTTTAAACCATGACAACCATTAGTAACATGTGTTACTAATATAATCTTTGTGACTGTGGTCCCAGCTCTCTTCAGGTGTTTGACCAGGTCCTCCTGTGTAGTTCTGAGCTTTCTCAGAATCATCCTTACCCCACAAAGTGAGATCTTGCATGGAATCCCAGACCGAGGGAGATTGACAGTCATCTTGTGTTTCTTCCACTTTCTAATAAATAATCTGAACAGTTGTTGTCTTCTACCAAGCTGCTTGCCTGTTGTCCTGTAGTCCATCCCAGCCTTGTGCAGGTGTACAGTTTTGTCCCTGGTGTCCTTAGACAGCTCTTTGGTCTTGGCTATGGTGGACAGGTTGGAGTGTGATTGATTGAGTGCGTGAACAGGTGTCTTTTATACAGGTAACAAGTTCAAATAGGTGCAATTAGTACAAGTACAGAGTAATAAATAATAAAATAAAAATAATACATTGTGATTTCCGGATTTTTTATTTTTTTTTTAGATTATGTCTCTCACAGTGGATATCACCTAAGATGAAAATTTCAGACCCCTCCATGATTTCTAAGTGGGAGAACTTGCAAAATTGCAGGGTGTTCAAATACTTATTTTCCTCACAGTGTATATATATATATATATATATATATATATATATATATATATATATATATATATATATATCAACCATGGTTTGTGGTTGTGATTGTCGGTTGATGTACTGTCAAATTCTCTAAAACACCTTTGGAGACAGCTTATGGTAGAGAAATGAGAAAACATTCAGCAACTCTAATGGACATTCCTGCATTCGGCATGACAACTGCACGCTCTCTCAAAACTTGTGACATCTGTGGCATTGTGCTGTGTGATAAAACTGAACATTTCAGAGTGGCCAGCCTAAGGCACACGTGCAATAATCATGCTGTCTAATCAGCATCTTGATATGCCACACCTGTGATGTGGGATGGGTTATCTCTGCAAAGAAGTGCTCACTAACACAGATTTAGACAGATTTGTGAAGAAGAATTAGAATTTGGACTGAATATAATTTTATTGCTTTGAAATATCTTGACTTTGGCTTAACTTGAATCTGATGGGTTTTGTCCACACTTTGAAGAAAACATCATTACCAAAATATTTAACTTTAGCTTGTTCTTATTGGACATATATATAACATTATTATTATTATTATTATTATTTTGCCCCATCCTTTTTCTTCTTCTTTTTAATCTCAGCAACCGGAGGTGTATTCGGCCCTCAAGGAGAGTCAGGATCAGAAGCCGAAGATGAAAATCAAATGAAGTTTTACACTGAGCAGAATAGAGGCCGAAGGCGAAGCAAAGGTGAGAGGATACACATGTATGTGTGTTTTAAATACATCAGCACAGAAAGAGTAATAGCACATGATGAGAGCCTCTTTTTCAAAATCAATTTTAAAGCTGTAATGTGTAGGATTTAGTTCTTGTTTCTTCCTACAAATGGAATTTAGCATTTTTAACCATCTCTTCATAAGTGAATTATTTACATACAACAAAAAATCAGTGACTTTTCAAGAGCTCACAATGATTCTTTCAGATCTGCAATGTGGGGGGGAGTGCTGCTGCGCCAGCGCCATGTTGCCCCACCATGTTGATACAGTTGACCAAAAGGGACCCATTTACGCCACCTTTCTCATTTTGCAACACAGCCGGAAGACTGAAGAAGAAATAAGAGGAATCAGTGGTTGATGCCCTATGCACTGTCTACTGGTTGACAAGTTTAACAACCCTAATTTTTGTGAAATGGAGGATCATATGGTCAACTGAAAAGTTCTGTCTCCTACAAGAGTATTAAAATAACCACCAAGATATTCACATGAATCACGTCTGCTCAATGCTTGAAATGTTCTCTATTAGGCAGTGTCATTACTTCCCCATTATTTCCCCTTTCCACACACTTACACCAAGTTTTTGCATCCTGTCAGTGATGAAATTGCATGTTTTCTTTCAGCACCAGCGATACACAATTGCTTACACCTCTGCATTTTAGTGTAATGCTGCCCCTTCAGGTGTTCTTTCAGCTTGGGGAAAAAACAGGAAAGCGTTCCGGACTGTGTGGTAAAAATTTGAGCCGCTGCAATGCGTCCTGTTTGTTGAATCGTGTGTGTGTGTGCAGCTCTTGCAAAGTGTCCACATGAGGAGCAATTGAGACATTTTGAGCCTGAACCAGAAAATGAAATGTGTGGTTCTCCGTCTTTTACATTCTGAGAAACCAACATTTCTCAGCATGCACTGAGTCAAAGCTTCACATATTTGTGAGAAATGTTAGTTTCTCAGAATGCAAAAGATGGAGAACCAAACCCTACTTTTTCCAGGTCATATTCAAAACTTGTTAATTGCCCCTTGTATCTGTCTGAGTTGACAGCATTACTCTATTCCAATACGGCCTATGCCATCACCCCCCCCCCCCCCCCCCCCCCCCACACACACACACACACACTCACACTCACACTTGATGCTGTCTGTGCATCTGTGGCTGTTAATGGGGCACCCCCTAGGGGCCTGGTCATGTAGTCTCTTCGTAGCTGGATTTTTGCCCGTCAAACAGCTTGCCCACCTCCTGACGGTACTGACATCTACACAAGCTTAAGTACAGACACACTCATTCGGTGTGAATGTTCACAGGTGTGCAAACCTCCACCGTGAGGAATTCTGTAACAGCACTTTGTTTCAAACACATCTCCATGTACTTCACCATTTTTTTGCCCACTACTGTGCACATGCATTATGTGAAAGGAGATTTGGCATATGCCTGAAATTATGTCTCAATATAATGGGAAATGTGATGGGTTTGACTGTAGCTAACTGACATGAGGCTCATTGTGCACACTCCCAGTGGTGCTTGATGCCTATGATATAAACTGAGATTAATAGCTTTGGGAGGAACCATGTCACATCTGTGAGAATGCTTGTCATTTCATGTGCATTTATGTGTTCCATTGTGTGCAATTGCAAAGCATTTATTCTGTTCCCCACATTAATACAGTGATTGTAATGTGAATCTGCACTTTCCTCAACCCTCATAGATAAGTGTAGTAAAAAAATGAAAGTGTTGTTCTGAATTGAACTTCTCAGGAGTCGCTGACTGCTTCTGAAGTTGTCTGAGTACTATACTACAGTGCTGTCTAAATTTCAGAACAAGAAAGTCTCCTGGGCTCTTTTGCACTTTATTCACTGCTCTGGTTCAAGCTGTTGAAAGCACAATATATATGCAGTCATCGTGGTGGCAAACTCGGATGTTTATTACTTGAGAGCTTGGTTCGCCTGTGTCAGCAGCAGAGTCCATCAGTGTAACCACACAGTGCAAAAAAGGACTCAGACTATAATGGCTGTTTTAACCTTCTACTCTCAAGAACGAATAAGCCTTGTGAGCAAAACTAAACTATTTTGGACCAATTAATAATGTACAATGCATCCAGAAAGTATTCACAGAATTTCTCTTTTTCCACATTTTATGTTGCAGCCTTATTCCAAAATGGATGAAATTCATTTACCCCTCAAAATTCTACACACAATACCCCATAATGACAATGTGATTTTTTTAAATTTATTTTAAGAAACTACCAAAAAACTAAGAAGTCGCATGTACATAACTATTCACACCCTTTGCTCAATACCTTGTTGATGCACCTTTGGCAACAATTACAGCCTCAAGTCTTCTTGAATATGATGCCACAATCTTGGTATACCTATCTTTGGGCAGTTGGGCAGGTATTGTGTGTAGAATTTTGAGGGGAAAAAAATCATCCATTTTGGAATAAGGCTGTAACATATCACTGTGGAAATGTGTAGTGCTGTGAATATTTTATGGATGCAGTGTAAGTCACCTCAAAGTGTGATAGTTAGGTCTTGACCAGGAGTTAGCATGGCATGGAAAAAGGAAAGGAAAATCTGTACTACCAGTCACCTCAGCAGTTGATTTCATAGCTGATCAGGATTTTAAAGTGGGGAGGGGGAATTCATCAACACACCCGCTTGCTGGGTAACCAGTTGCATGAAAAAGCTGTACCATTTTACCCACCCCATTAGCAAGCACAATGGCAACATGGTAACAAAAAAGTCCATTATCATTTTTTTTTGTTACTTTACAGCAAGAAACCTCACGTAGGCCACACTCATTGGAGTGCTTATCACTGCTGATCAGTGTAATTCATTGTAGCAATGGCAGAACCATTAGAATAGACACCACTGATGTGTGTCAGAGTCCTAGAGAAACAGACTTCTTGGATGAGGTTGTCTTTATGCTGAAGCTGGGTCTTGTTTATTAAAGTATTGGCGCCCACTCAAACCCAGATGGACCTCTAATTTGTCTTGCAAACATGGTCCACTCAGCAAAGTGATTTCCCAGGTTTTAAAAGGTCTGACATAAGGCCATCTGACACTTGCACAACTTTAATCCGCACACACGCGCTCTGCTGTGCACAAGAGTAAACTCATCTTAAACTTGTTGTAAACTGTGTGCAGCTTCATGCAACTGCACAAAAGACATTTTGAAATGTTCAAAATTGCCATCACACATTAATTACGTGAACTTCACGTGAACAATTAAAAAACACTTTGTGTGAGTGCGAGTGATTGCGTCAGCGCACCGCATCAGAGCGCAGCTCATCTGAATGATTATAACGAGATGTTAAATCTATCATACATGTTTTTTTTTTACAGCTGCTCATAAGAAGGAATGAACATGCAACTGTTTTACCAAGCCATTACAATATAACCATTACAAATAATGACCTTTTTAGACTGTTCCAAATGCTTTTGTCCATCTTGTTAAGAACGCGAGAGAGAGAGAGGAAAATCTGCAGCTGCAACAGTCCTTTGTTTTTACGGAAACAATTACAGGTGTTTTCAACAGCCAACTTGGAGAGAAAATTATTAATCCGCTATGAAATAATTATTTTATAAACGCAGCATCCAGTGCACAGCACATGACAGCCAGTGGAACAAAGCACAGCGTCCAGCTGGGAACACAGAGGGTGGGATCGTCACGACAATGTGCATGCAAGTGTGCGGATCAAAGTCATGTACATGTCCGGGGACCAATAGTCTCTCTGTATGTCAGTGCAGGATCTCACCCATTCAGATACAAATTATCAGACAATGCATGACACACATACTCAAAATCCTATGTGTTCTCAAGACGTTTTGTCAATATTTAAAGAGATATCCTTTGAGCCAAAAAATTTCCTATCTCTTCAATCCCATTCAATTCAATGACAAAGAATGATTGTAGGTTCTTATTGTTCCTATTGAAGCTTTAGCTTGATGCTCGTCCGACTCCCTTGTATCAAAAACACTCCAAAAATAAATCCACGAGTCCACTTCTTGATTTTAACTGTTTACTTGAAAAACTTAAACAACATTACAAAAACTGAAAAGATATCCATGATTACAAGGCTTTCAGAGTCAAATGGAGAGAGCCTGGGAAGAGATGTCAAAAAACTATTGCGCTCCAATCTCCTTTCTGTGTTGGGAAGGTGTCGTAGCACGGACCCACAACAGGGGGGCGCAAATGAACGGACAATGAGTAAGCCAAAAGGTAACAATTTAATGTTGTGATAATACACAACGAAACGTGTCGTAATTTTCACAGTCAATAAACACCAGGTGATGTGTGGGCAGGCTCGAAGATAGAAGACGCCCGACGAGAGAGAAGCCGCGTCCCACACGGCTTCCACCACCAACGGTCTGAAGAACACCGGAGCCGCCAAGTCCCAAGTCCCCAGGTGGCCTCTGTCTTCGACTGTCGACCCTGGTACTGCTGGCAGAAAGCAGAAATATGATGTGTGAGTGTGAGTCCGCACACTCAGTAATTTACAGTCCAGACACCGTTAGGAGGGAGCACCTCCACCTCCAAATCACACACACTCGTGCAGCTCCTGTTTGTCCCTCTTCTGGGTCTTCACAGGAATGCGACTGCACACAGAACAATGTTAGACAACGTATTAGTCAGCAGAGAAATTACCTTGGTACTGGTAGTCGATTTCTCGGCGGGGGAGGTGGAGTTGCAGTCCGGCTTTTATGGTGGTGATGATAAATGAGTGACAGCTGGTGCAGAGGATGAGTGACAGCTGTCACTTCTTCTGGGTCTGGCGCCCTCTCGTGCTTGGAGCCCGCACTCCAAGCAGGGCGCCCTCTGGTGGTGGTGGGCCAGCAGTACCTCCTCTTCAGCGGCCCACACAACAGGACCCCCCCCTCAACGGGCGCCTCCTGGCGTCCGACCAGGCTTGTCCGGATGTCTTGCGTAGAACTCGGCCAGGAGGGCCGGGTCCAGGATGAAGCTCCTCTTCACCCAGGAGCGTTCTTCAGGTCCATACCCCTCCCAGTCCACCAGATATTGGAAACCCCGGCCCTTACGACGGACGTCCAGGAGCCTGCGGACTGTCCAGGCAGGCTCCCCGTCAATGAGCTGGGCAGGAGGCGGCATAGGTCCCGGAGTACAGAGGGGCGAGGTGTGGTGTGGTTTGAGACGGGAAACATGAAAGACAGGGTGAATCCGCAGTGAAGCCGGGAGTTGAAGCTTCACTGCGGCCGGGTTGATGATCTTGAGGATCTTAAAGGGTCCAATGAATCTGTCTTTCAACTTTGGGGAGTCGACACACAAAGGGATGTCCTTGGTCGAGAGCCACACCTCCTGCCCGGGCTGGTATGTGGGGGCCGGGGAACGTCGGCGGTCCGCATGGGTCTTGGCCCTCATCCGGGCCTTTAACAGGGCAGAGCGGGCGGTCCGCCACACCCGGCGGCACCTCCTGAGGTGGGCCTGGACCGAGGGCACACCGACCTCTCCCTCCACCAGCGGGAACAATGGGGGCTGGAACCCCAAACATGCCTCAAAAGGGGAGAGGCCGGTAGCAGACGAGACTTGGCTGTTATGGGCATACTCGATCCAGGCCAGATGGTGACTCCAGGCCGCCGGGTGCGCGGAGGTGATGCAGCGAAGGGCCTGTTCCAACTCCTGGTTAGCCCGCTCTGCCTGGCCGTTGGTCTGGGGGTGGTACCCGGACGAGAGACTCACGGTGGCCCCCAGCTCCTTACAGAAACTCTTCCACACCTGCGAAGAGAACTGGGGACCACGATCTGATACAATGTCCGATGGTATCCCATGCAGCCGCATGACGTGGTGGACCAGAAGGTCTGCCGTCTCCTGGGCTGTCGGGAGCTTCGGGAGGGCCACGAAGTGGGCCGCCTTGGAGAACCGGTCCACTATCGTGAGAATAACGGTGTTGCCCTGGGACGGCGGGAGGCCCGTGATGAAGTCCAGGCCGATGTGAGACCAGGGGCGATGAGGCACTGGCAGGGGCTGGAGGAGTCCCGTCGTCCTCCGATGGTCTGCCTTGCCCCTGGCGCAGATGGTACAGGCCTGGACATAGTCCCGGACGTCGGTTTCCAGGGACGCCCACCAGAAGCACTGCTGGACTACTGCCACGGTCCTACGCACTCCGGGATGACAGGAGAGCTTGGACCCGTGACAGAAGTCCAATACGGCAGCTCTTGCCTCTGGTGGGACGTACAGTCTGTTCTTGGGGCCAGTCCCCGGGTCCGGGCTCCTTGTCAGGGCCTCCCGGACAGTCTTCTCCACGTCCCAGGTGAGGGTGGCCACGACAGTGGACTCGGGGATGATGGTCCTCGGTGGGGTTCGACAGCCCCGCTTTGGCCTCTTCTTCGTGCACCCGGGACAATGCATCTGGTTTTTGGTTCTTGGTCCCGGGGCGATACGTGATCTGGAAGTCAAAGCGCCCGAAGAACAGAGACCAGCGGGCTTGCCTGGGGTTCAGCCGCTTGGCGGTCCGGATGTACTCCAGGTTCCGATGGTCTGTGAAAACCGTGAAGGGCAACGATGCCCCCTCCAGCAGGTGTCTCCACTCTTCAAGAGCCTCCTTCACCGCACGAAGTTCCTGATTGCCGACGTCATAGTTTCCGTTCAGCTGGGGTCAACCTGCGGGAATAAAAGGCACAAGGATGGAGGACTTGATCAGCCTCCACGCTCTGGGACAGCACGGCTCCTATCCCTGAGTCAGAGGCGTCCACTTCTACTATGTACTGGCGATCAGGATCAGGCTGCACCAGAACTGGTGCAGTCGAGAACCGGCGTTTCAACTCCTGGAACGCGGCTTCGCACCGATCCGACCAGGCGAAGGGGACCTTGGTGGAGGTCAGGGCAGTCAGGGGGCTAACTACCTGACTGTAACCTTTAATGAACCTCCTGTAGAAATTTGCAAAGCCTAGGAACTGCTGTAGTTTCCTGCGGCTTGTTGGTTGGGGCCAATCTCTCACTGCCGCAACCTTAGCCGGATCAGGGGCGACGGAGTTGGAGGAGATGATGAACCCCAGGAAGGACAAAGAAGTGCGGTGGAACTCGCACTTCTCGCCCTTCACAAACAGCCGGTTCTCCAACAACCGCTGTAGGACCTGACGTACATGCTGGACATGGGTCTCAGGGTCCGGGGAAAAGATGAGTATATCGTCCAGATATACGAAGACGAACCGATGCAGGAAGTCCCGCAAGACGTCATTTACCAAAGCTTGGAACGTCGCGGGGGCGTTAGTGAGGCCGAACGGCATGACCAGGTACTCAAAATGACCTAACGGGGTGTTGAATGCCGTCTTCCATTCGTCTCCCTTCCGGATCCGAACCAGGTGGTACGCGTTTCTAAGATCCAATTTTGTGAAAATTTGGGCTCCATGCAGGGGCGTGAACACTGAATCCAACAGAGGTAACGGGTATCGGTTGCGAACCGTGATCTCGTTCAGCCCTCTGTAATCAATGCATGGACGGAGTCCGCCGTCTTTCTTGCCCACAAAAAAGAAACCAGCACCCATTGGGGAGGTGGAGTTTCAGATCAGCCCGGCAGCTAAGGAGTCCCGGATGTAGGTCTCCATTGATTCGCGTTCCGGACGTGAGAGGTTGTACAACCTACTGGACGGGTACTCAGCGCCCGGGACCAAATCGATGGCACAATCATACGGTCGGTGCGGGGGAAGAGTGAGTGCCAGATCTTTGCTGAAAACGTCAGCAAGATCGTGGTACTCCTTTGGCACCGCCGATAGATTGGGGGGAACTTTGACCTCCTCATTAGCCGTAGTGCTGGGAGGAACCGAGGATCCTAAGCACTCCCGGTGGCAGGTTTCGCTCCACTGCGTCACAACCCCAGACGGCCAATCAATCCGGGGATTGTGCTTCACCATCCATGGAAAGCCCAAAATCACTCGGGAGGTAGAAGGTGTTACATGGAACACTATCTCCTCCCTGTGATTCCCAGACACAACCAAAGTCACTGGTTGTGTCTGATGTGTGATTAATGGAAGCAGGGTGCCATCTAGTGCTCACACCTGCAATGGTGCCGGCAGAGCCACCAGAGGGAGCCCTACTTCCTTTACCCATCTGCTGTCCAGCAGATTCCCTTCAGACCCTGTGTCTATCAGTGCTGGAGCATGAAGGGTTAAATCCCCACAAAGGATTGTTACTGGGATTCGTGCAGATTTGCGGGGTTTTCCCGCGTGCGTGTTATGACCCACCCTTAGCCCAGTTTCTAAGGACGGGCGTTTTAGTTTGACCGTTTTAGGGCAGTCCTTCTGCATGTGCTCGCAAGAGCCGCAGACAAAACACTCCCCGCGGGCCAGCCTCCTTTGTCTGATATTTGATTTTAATTTGGCCCTGCTCGTGTCCCTAGCCTCCTCAGCAGGGGGAGCCGTAGCCACACGGAGCTCTCTGGCAGTGAAGCGTGGGGACGACGCCACCTTGTCGGAACCGGAAGGGGGAGGGACGGCTCGTGCCCGGTCACGCCCCCCGGCCTGCTCCCGACGATGCTCATTTAAACGGTTGTCTAAGCGTATAACCAAATCGATCAGCCCGTCAAATTCCCGCGGTTCCTCCTTGGCCAGTAGGTGCTCCTTAAGGACCGGGGACAGTCCATTTACAAAGGCGGCGCGGAGCGCAACGTTATTCCAGCCGGACCTCGCTGCCGCGATGCGGAAGTCGACTGCATACTCGGCTGCGCTACGGCGCCCCTGTCTCATCGACAGCAGCACGTTCGAAGCGGTCTCGCCTCTGTTGGGATGATCAAACACTTGTTTGAATTCCCGTACGAACCCAGTATAAGACGTTAGGAGCCATGAATTCTGCTCCCAAAGCGCCGTAGCCCATGCGCGTGCCTCTCCTCGAAGCAAATTAATAACATAAGCCACCCGGCTAGCGTCTGATGCGTACATGACGGGGCGCTGTGAAAAGACGAGCGAACACTGTATGAGGAAGTCCGCGCACGTCTCGACACAGCCCCCGTACGGTTCCGGAGGGCTTATGTATGCTTCAGGGAACGGTGGGGGGGTTCGTTGAACGACCAGTGGAACGTCTGATACAGGCCCAGGACCAGCCAGAGGAGGAGCTGCAGCAGCGCCCTGATCGCGCGCTTCCACCCTGGCAGTGAGAGCCTCCACCCTCCGATTAAGGAGGACACTCTGCTCGGTCACTAATTCTAACCGGGCCTTGAAGGCGGTTGGTTAAGATCTGCTGCAGCTCACTCAACCCGCCTCCCGCTGACGCCTGCGCTCCTGGCTCTTCCATTGGCCGTTCAAGCTTGAGTTGACGCCCCTCGGAGTCCATGACGATGGCCGAGAAATCCTGTTGGGAAGGTGTTGTAGCACGGACCCACAACAGGGGGGCGCAAATGAACGGACAATGAGTAAGCCAAAAGGTAACAATTTAATGTTGTGATAATACACAACGAAACGTGTCGTAATTTTCACAGTCAATAAACACCAGGTGATGTGTGGGCAGGCTCGAAGATAGAAGACGCCCGACGAGAGAGAAGCCGCGTCCCACACGGCTTCCACCACCAACGGTCTGAAGAACACCGGAGCCGCCAAGTCCCGAGTCCCCAGGTGGCCTCTGTCTTCGACTGTCGACCCTGGTACTGCTGGCAGAAAGCAGAAATATGATGTGTGAGTGTGAGTCCGCACACTCAGTAATTTACAGTCCAGACACCGTTAGGAGGGAGCACCTCCACCTCCAAATCACACACACTCGTGCAGCTCCTGTTTGTCCCTCTTCTGGGTCTTCACAGGAATGCGACTGCACACAGAACAATGTTAGACAACGTATTAGTCAGCAGAGAAATTACCTTGGTACTGGTAGTCGATTTCTCGGCGGGGGAGGTGGAGTTGCAGTCCGGCTTTTATGGTGGTGATGATAAATGAGTGACAGCTGGTGCAGAGGATGAGTGACAGCTGTCACTTCTTCTGGGTCTGGCGCCCTCTCGTGCTTGGAGCCCGCACTCCAAGCAGGGCGCCCTCTGGTGGTGGTGGGCCAGCAGTACCTCCTCTTCAGCGGCCCACACAACAGGACCCCCCCCTCAACGGGCGCCTCCTGGCGTCCGACCAGGCTTGTCCGGATGTCTTGCGTAGAACTCGGCCAGGAGGGCCGGGTCCAGGATGAAGCTCCTCTTCACCCAGGAGCGTTCTTCAGGTCCATACCCCTCCCAGTCCACCAGATATTGGAAACCCCGGCCCTTACGACGGACGTCCAGGAGCCTGCGGACTGTCCAGGCAGGCTCCCCGTCAATGAGCTGGGCAGGAGGCGGCATAGGTCCCGGAGTACAGAGGGGCGAGGTGTGGTGTGGTTTGAGACGGGAAACATGAAAGACAGGGTGAATCCGCAGTGAAGCCGGGAGTTGAAGCTTCACTGCGGCCGGGTTGATGATCTTGAGGATCTTAAAGGGTCCAATGAATCTGTCTTTCAACTTTGGGGAGTCGACACACAAAGGGATGTCCTTGGTCGAGAGCCACACCTCCTGCCCGGGCTGGTATGTGGGGGCCGGGGAACGTCGGCGGTCCGCATGGGTCTTGGCCCTCATCCGGGCCTTTAACAGGGCAGAGCGGGCGGTCCGCCACACCCGGCGGCACCTCCTGAGGTGGGCCTGGACCGAGGGCACACCGACCTCTCCCTCCACCAGCGGGAACAATGGGGGCTGGAACCCCAAACATGCCTCAAAAGGGGAGAGGCCGGTAGCAGACGAGACTTGGCTGTTATGGGCATACTCGATCCAGGCCAGATGGTGACTCCAGGCCGCCGGGTGCGCGGAGGTGATGCAGCGAAGGGCCTGTTCCAACTCCTGGTTAGCCCGCTCTGCCTGGCCGTTGGTCTGGGGGTGGTACCCGGACGAGAGACTCACGGTGGCCCCCAGCTCCTTACAGAAACTCTTCCACACCTGCGAAGAGAACTGGGGACCACGATCTGATACAATGTCCGATGGTATCCCATGCAGCCGCATGACGTGGTGGACCAGAAGGTCTGCCGTCTCCTGGGCTGTCGGGAGCTTCGGGAGGGCCACGAAGTGGGCCGCCTTGGAGAACCGGTCCACTATCGTGAGAATAACGGTGTTGCCCTGGGACGGCGGGAGGCCCGTGATGAAGTCCAGGCCGATGTGAGACCAGGGGCGATGAGGCACTGGCAGGGGCTGGAGGAGTCCCGTCGTCCTCCGATGGTCTGCCTTGCCCCTGGCGCAGATGGTACAGGCCTGGACATAGTCCCGGACGTCGGTTTCCAGGGACGCCCACCAGAAGCACTGCTGGACTACTGCCACGGTCCTACGCACTCCGGGATGACAGGAGAGCTTGGACCCGTGACAGAAGTCCAATACGGCAGCTCTTGCCTCTGGTGGGACGTACAGTCTGTTCTTGGGGCCAGTCCCCGGGTCCGGGCTCCTTGTCAGGGCCTCCCGGACAGTCTTCTCCACGTCCCAGGTGAGGGTGGCCACGACAGTGGACTCGGGGATGATGGTCTCGGTGGGGTTCGACAGCCCCGCTTTGGCCTCTTCTTCGTGCACCCGGGACAATGCATCTGGTTTTTGGTTCTTGGTCCCGGGGCGATACGTGATCTGGAAGTCAAAGCGCCCGAAGAACAGAGACCAGCGGGCTTGCCTGGGGTTCAGCCGCTTGGCGGTCCGGATGTACTCCAGGTTCCGATGGTCTGTGAAAACCGTGAAGGGCAACGATGCCCCCTCCAGCAGGTGTCTCCACTCTTCAAGAGCCTCCTTCACCGCACGAAGTTCCTGATTGCCGACGTCATAGTTCCGTTCAGCTGGGGTCAACCTGCGGGAATAAAAGGCACAAGGATGGAGGACTTGATCAGCCTCCACGCTCTGGGACAGCACGGCTCCTATCCCTGAGTCAGAGGCGTCCACTTCTACTATGTACTGGCGATCAGGATCAGGCTGCACCAGAACTGGTGCAGTCGAGAACCGGCGTTTCAACTCCTGGAACGCGGCTTCGCACCGATCCGACCAGGCGAAGGGGACCTTGGTGGAGGTCAGGGCAGTCAGGGGGCTAACTACCTGACTGTAACCTTTAATGAACCTCCTGTAGAAATTTGCAAAGCCTAGGAACTGCTGTAGTTTCCTGCGGCTTGTTGGTTGGGGCCAATCTCTCACTGCCGCAACCTTAGCCGGATCAGGGGCGACGGAGTTGGAGGAGATGATGAACCCCAGGAAGGACAAAGAAGTGCGGTGGAACTCGCACTTCTCGCCCTTCACAAACAGCCGGTTCTCCAACAACCGCTGTAGGACCTGACGTACATGCTGGACATGGGTCTCAGGGTCCGGGGAAAAGATGAGTATATCGTCCAGATATACGAAGACGAACCGATGCAGGAAGTCCCGCAAGACGTCATTTACCAAAGCTTGGAACGTCGCGGGGGCGTTAGTGAGGCCGAACGGCATGACCAGGTACTCAAAATGACCTAACGGGGTGTTGAATGCCGTCTTCCATTCGTCTCCCTTCCGGATCCGAACCAGGTGGTACGCGTTTCTAAGATCCAATTTTGTGAAAATTTGGGCTCCATGCAGGGGCGTGAACACTGAATCCAACAGAGGTAACGGGTATCGGTTGCGAACCGTGATCTCGTTCAGCCCTCTGTAATCAATGCATGGACGGAGTCCGCCGTCTTTCTTGCCCACAAAAAAGAAACCAGCACCCATTGGGGAGGTGGAGTTTCAGATCAGCCCGGCAGCTAAGGAGTCCCGGATGTAGGTCTCCATTGATTCGCGTTCCGGACGTGAGAGGTTGTACAACCTACTGGACGGGTACTCAGCGCCCGGGACCAAATCGATGGCACAATCATACGGTCGGTGCGGGGGAAGAGTGAGTGCCAGATCTTTGCTGAAAACGTCAGCAAGATCGTGGTACTCCTTTGGCACCGCCGATAGATTGGGGGGAACTTTGACCTCCTCATTAGCCGTAGTGCTGGGAGGAACCGAGGATCCTAAGCACTCCCGGTGGCAGGTTTCGCTCCACTGCGTCACAACCCCAGACGGCCAATCAATCCGGGGATTGTGCTTCACCATCCATGGAAAGCCCAAAATCACTCGGGAGGTAGAAGGTGTTACATGGAACACTATCTCCTCCCTGTGATTCCCAGACACAACCAAAGTCACTGGTTGTGTCTGATGTGTGATTAATGGAAGCAGGGTGCCATCTAGTGCTCGCACCTGCAATGGTGCCGGCAGAGCCACCAGAGGGAGCCCTACTTCCTTTACCCATCTGCTGTCCAGCAGATTCCCTTCAGACCCTGTGTCTATCAGTGCTGGAGCATGAAGGGTTAAATCCCCACAAAGGATTGTTACTGGGATTCGTGCAGATTTGCGGGGTTTTCCCGCGTGCGTGTTATGACCCACCCTTAGCCCAGTTTCTAAGGACGGGCGTTTTAGTTTGACCGTTTTAGGGCAGTCCTTCTGCATGTGCTCGCAAGAGCCGCAGACAAAACACTCCCCGCGGGCCAGCCTCCTTTGTCTGATATTTGATTTTAATTTGGCCCTGCTCGTGTCCCTAGCCTCCTCAGCAGGGGGAGCCGTAGCCACACGGAGCTCTCTGGCAGTGAAGCGTGGGGACGACGCCACCTTGTCGGAACCGGAAGGGGGAGGGACGGCTCGTGCCCGGTCACGCCCCCCGGCCTGCTCCCGACGATGCTCATTTAAACGGTTGTCTAAGCGTATAACCAAATCGATCAGCCCGTCAAATTCCCGCGGTTCCTCCTTGGCCAGTAGGTGCTCCTTAAGGACCGGGGACAGTCCATTTACAAAGGCGGCGCGGAGCGCAACGTTATTCCAGCCGGACCTCGCTGCCGCGATGCGGAAGTCGACTGCATACTCGGCTGCGCTACGGCGCCCCTGTCTCATCGACAGCAGCACGTTCGAAGCGGTCTCGCCTCTGTTGGGATGATCAAACACTTGTTTGAATTCCCGTACGAACCCAGTATAAGACGTTAGGAGCCATGAATTCTGCTCCCAAAGCGCCGTAGCCCATGCGCGTGCCTCTCCTCGAAGCAAATTAATACATAAGCCACCCGGCTAGCGTCTGATGCGTACATGACGGGGCGCTGTGAAAAGACGAGCGAACACTGTATGAGGAAGTCCGCGCACGTCTCGACACAGCCCCCGTACGGTTCCGGAGGGCTTATGTATGCTTCAGGGAACGGTGGGGGGGTTCGTTGAACGACCAGTGGAACGTCTGATACAGGCCCAGGACCAGCCAGAGGAGGAGCTGCAGCAGCGCCCTGATCGCGCGCTTCCACCCTGGCAGTGAGAGCCTCCACCCTCCGATTAAGGAGGACACTCTGCTCGGTCACTAATTCTAACCGGGCCTTGAAGGCGGTTGGTTAAGATCTGCTGCAGCTCACTCAACCCGCCTCCCGCTGACGCCTGCGCTCCTGGCTCTTCCATTGGCCGTTCAAGCTTGAGTTGACGCCCCTCGGAGTCCATGACGATGGCCGAGAAATCCTGTTGGGAAGGTGTTGTAGCACGGACCCACAACAGGGGGGCGCAAATGAACGGACAATGAGTAAGCCAAAAGGTAACAATTTAATGTTGTGATAATACACAACGAAACGTGTCGTAATTTTCACAGTCAATAAACACCAGGTGATGTGTGGGCAGGCTCGAAGATAGAAGACGCCCCGACGAGAGAGAAGCCGCGTCCCACACGGCTTCCACCACCAACGGTCTGAAGAACACCGGAGCCGCCAAGTCCCGAGTCCCCAGGTGGCCTCTGTCTTCGACTGTCGACCCTGGTACTGCTGGCAGAAAGCAGAAATATGATGTGTGAGTGTGAGTCCGCACACTCAGTAATTTACAGTCCAGACACCGTTAGGAGGGAGCACCTCCACCTCCAAATCACACACACTCGTGCAGCTCCTGTTTGTCCCTCTTCTGGGTCTTCACAGGAATGCGACTGCACACAGAACAATGTTAGACAACGTATTAGTCAGCAGAGAAATTACCTTGGTACTGGTAGTCGATTTCTCGGCAGGGGAGGTGGAGTTGCAGTCCGGCTTTTATGGTGGTGATGATAAACGAGTGACAGCTGGTGCAGAGGATGAGTGACAGCTGTCACTTCTTCTGGGTCTGGCGCCCTCTCGTGCTTGGAGCCCGCACTCCAAGCAGGGCGCCCTCTGGTGGTGGTGGGCCAGCAGTACCTCCTCTTCAGCGGCCCACACAACATTCTGATTCCTACTGACCCCACTCTCATGGCAACCAAACTAAGTCACCCCACTGGTGGGTTTTTAAATGTCACAATAATTTCAGAGAATTGATCAAATTTAGGCTCGAGTCTTCCATGTGCCTTCTGGAAAACTGACTAAAATTCCACATCTCCTTTCTAATCAAATTATTGTCCGTTGCACTCTACCATGTGGCTGTGCAACTTATGATGCAATAGAAAAAAGTTGCATCATGCCTTTTTGTTATTTTATTTTATTTTTTCAAAAGTTGCGTTATTTTTCCTCTCACAAACACAGAAGCCTATAGCTCCTGCAAAGTTGTCAGGGGTGTTTTGCAGGTTTCTCAAATAAAAAAAAAAAAAAATATATATATATATATATATATATATATATATATTTCAAACATAACATTCTCCATTTTTTAAATTCAATTGAAGATGTGCTCACAGGGAAAAGGGCTGCACAGTTGCGACTAAATGTGATAGATTTAAAGTGTCTCTTACTAAAAAAAAAAAAAAAATTGACAAATTGTCCGTCAAATTAGAACAGTAAAACAAGATAAATGCATTTAGAGTGGTCATCTTTATAAATTCAGCATACAGCTCCTTTCCAACCCACAGCCTATGAAAAATGTATTTATCTACTTATCAAACTATGGTTTGATGGTTTGTCTGAACAAGTAAAAGATGGCTTAAAATACCAATATTTTTCTCAGCAGTCATGTGATTTGTAATATTATTACCACAGACAGTTATAGATTGCTTGTTTACTGGCTGTTTTTGTCACTGTGAAGTTTCCATAGCCACTACATAATCAAAGGAATAAAATTAGCAGTTTTTTCACTGTTTTTCACAGTTATTTTTCACTGGAGAGCACCTGAATGGGTTGTGAGTAGGATCACTGTAAAGTCAAGTCTAGAGGTATTTGGACAATAACACAATTTATTAAAATTTGCCTCTGTACACCATGGAGGTGAAATTCAGTCATTTCTTGTAGTAGTGACAACATTCAATGTACTTGCAGAGCCCACAAGTAATGCGACAAATTAAATATAAGGATTTAAAAAAAAAAAGTACAAATCATCAATTTTATGGACAGTTTTCTTCAGACAATTTAGGAAATGTAAACATGAAGCTTTCCAAGTCACTGAATATGTCTTGCACATACTTTTCTTCAGTCATAAACAAATGCAAACTTTGTGGTATATCTCTCCGGAGTAGGCAATTCTTAAAACGGGAGACCGCGCAAGAATAAGATGCATGAGGGAAGCCACCAAGACACTCTGAAAAGACTTAGAGACTTGTCATGAAATTTTAGCTACAATTTAACAGAAGACACATGGGAGACTCGAGCCTACATTTGATCCATTGTCTTGTTGGATGGATGAAGAAAGAATGAACAAACTAGAATTCCCTGGGATGGCTCAATCGCAGCCGTGATGGAATTAACCACTGCTAACATTAACCTGTTCTGTTTGACCTACATCTTCATTAACCTGTCAGATCAGCAGAGGGCTTCAGTGTTGAGGAACCTTACTTTTTTTTTTTTTAGCAGTGAATTTCTAAAGTATTCTGATTTTGTAGCTTCAGTAAAACTGTGAGCTTCTCGGAGGAATGTTAAACATATTGAACATGTTGCCTGTAGGCGTGAGGAAATGACAGGTCTGACTGCTGTGCACAAGGCTGAGATGCAAAAGGAAAAAATTGGTCAGCAAATTCTTATCAAGGTAGATGATTATATGATAAAATAAGCTGCTTCTTTATTATTGTTTCTTTGCAGTTGAGCTCTGCACGTGTGAACTGCAGATGGTGCAACCACAGAAATGTTAATGCTTCCAGTGACATGCGGCACAAGGTCACGCAATTAGATCAAATTGGGGAATAAATCAAATGCCTAAATTGTTGTGATATTTTAAAGAGACAAAGACAACAGCTGTCGGAAGCAGCAGTGCCAGAAAGCTAATCCCTTTGGGGTGTGGATGAGGTCACCGTGCTTGTGACGGGGTGCCTCAATTACAGTAAAAGCCTCGTCAGTAAACAAAAGCATCAACAGTCACAAAGGCACAGGTTTACAGTGACGCACGAACCCCTTTGTGAACGTAAAGCAAATACAAACCACAGATACATCAGTCAAAGCAGTTACAAGATTAAAAGTTTAAACTTCAAAGCTTTTTCCCTTTTTTGACTTTTATTTACTGCCCTGAGTCCATCCATATTTTAGCGAGAGCATAATATTTTTACGCATGGCTGTAACTTTGATACGGATCATGGCCACAAGCTTTATGTCTTTCCCAGAGGCATGCCCACAATGCTTTGCTGCTAAAGTCTAAGTGTCCTTTACAGAGAGAGGTACAGCTCAGCCAAAGGCACACCGAGCCTTTCATCTCTCATACATTAATTCCAGGTAGGATTTTCAGTTTGGGAATTTTACAAAAGGAATTGTGTGTGTGGTGTGTGTGTGTGTGTGTGTGTGTGTGTGTGTGTGTGTGTGTGTGTGTGTGTGTGTGTGTGTGTGTGTGTGTGTGTGTGTGTGTGTGTGTGTGTGTGTGTGTTGTAGTATTTTTTAAATCATCATTTCTATTGTAACATTTTATTTGAAATATATGCATAGTACCTACACTGCCTATAAAATGTTATTTTCACCATTTACTATTTAACATGTTTTGTGGTATTAAATAAAAATGAATTCAGGTTTCCTGACACAGGAATTTTAAAAAATATATGCTTTTTGGCTTCAAAGTGAAACTAAACCTCGACATCAAAATCTAAAGTAAATAAAAATTGGTAACACAAACCAAAAGATTTGAGTAGTACCCATCTCCTTTAATAGGTGCTGTGGTGATTCCCCTGTCTTTTTGAAATTCAAAATAGCATTTTGTATTTGATGATAAAACTTTTATCATATACTTTTAAATACTTTAGTGGTTTATGTTTTCATCTTTTAAAAATACTGAAAACACTACCTGTAGCATCTTTTTATGAAGTGTTTTTGTCTCAAAATCTGGATCTTGTTAGTTATATAATTTTCTATTTGCATAGAAATTGTGACAACACAATGTCAGTTAATCAGTCAAAAATAAGGAGTCTCTTATTAAAAGAACAGGATGATGGTCAAACATAAAGTCTGTGTAATTCCATGCTCTGTGTGCCTGCACTCAAACAGCAGCAAGTGTTTCTAAGAGGTTCCCCAAAGGACACCTCAGACATGCATTCCCATCATGCACCACGACCAAAGGCTGTGGTGCGCTGTATGTTTTCTATTTCTCAGGAACTTTGAACAAGCTTAGGGGCAATGACAGTGAAAGAGAGGAATGCCCGCTCAGTTGGCCGCTAGCGCTTCAATGTGGGATTGATACCTTAGTCCTACACCAATTTACACCTTCACGTATGTTCAAACGGAACAAGGGTTTTCACAGTGAGTGGTGCGTCATCCCTGCACCCAGCGGCAGATGAACCTAAAGTGCATGTTTTGATGTTGAGAGGAAACTGCAGTGTCTGAAAGAACACCCGTGCAGCTACCATTGCTTCAGCTGTACTTGTATGTGTCCTTCAACCCCTTTGGGGTAAACCATGTTCCTGGGTTATCATTTGCAGTTAAATTTATCCTGGAAAAATTGTTTATGTTGCATTTTATGTACCTTGTGACCACTACTGTATACACAATAGTGGTCACAAGGACTGTTCGCCCTACCTCGCAACATGTCGTAGGCGATCATCACTATTAATGAGAAGATGATACCGTACGCATGGTGCACTATTAGCTTAAGTAGCTCAAATCAGTTTTGCAGCTAATTTTAATTGCTAATATATAAGCACTAATTAATGTTAGCTTGAATGGTTTAGCAAAATAAAAGAAATGTTTATGTCAATGTGAGCCAACGAGAAACTAGCATTAGCTTGAGTGACTTATCAAATATACCTGACATTTATTTACTAATGGGTTGGGTACATGCTAAGAAGCATTACCATGAATGACTAATCAAATTCCAAAGAACCACTACTATGCCAGCTGTTGGATTAACTGGTGTTAGTCTTAGTGATTGTCAAATTCCCATCAAAATCAATTTGCTAACGTAACATTTGTATGATGCATTGTCTGAACATATACAAAGTCTCTGCGGTAGGTTGTCTATATAATAATGAATAAAACTTTTTAATTTGCCAACTTGGTTTTCAGCTGAATGCTATGTATATTCCAGGACATAATATATCAATGTTTGTTTTGTATTGTTAACCTTATTAACTTAATAATCTCTTAAAGTCAATACCATCGTTACAACTGGTTGTATATAATACACTCCCTTTGGTGTTCTTCAGTCTTCGGGGGCATTGAAACACCATGGCAACGCATGCATTAATTGACCTTCATGACTCTCCCTGTTATCCAAAGGTCAGGGCCAGTTCACAGACATACTCTCTACTTTCAAATTTGCCAAGAGCTTGTCTAATTGAAAGTAAAAAAAAAAAAACATAAAATTTAGCTTGTTTGACCTCTTAGGGTGCTAGTTTTTCCAGTTGCAATCACGAAGAAGTTACAATTAAATAGGTCAAATGTTGCACTAGCACTGTGTTCTTCCTCAAAACAATGCAGAAAGGGGGAAAATAATTTCATTATTCTATTGTTTATATTGTGGTCCCTTTAGAAAAGAGCGCAACTTGTCCTTTTTTTATCGAGGATGTACAAAATAAATCATCCTTCAACTTTGATTACATCAAGTCAAAACAAGACCCCAACTGTTCACCTCTTCATTGTGTCTTCCTCTACCTCTAGGTCACCCACACAGTCCTCTGAATAAGGTCACCCTGACGCTTATCACCATCAGCACATGTGTCATTGCCATTGTCTATGCCACGCAGGATTCCTGCCCCCTCTCTGTCAAGGTTACTCTCCATGTGCCAGAGCACTTTGTCGCAGACGGTAAGTGCAAAATATTCATTCCACATAGGCACGTTACTAACACCACGAGGAAAGGACTTTTAGCTTTTTCTTTACGTGCACATTGTGTTTCTTTTTGCCTTCACATTGAACGTATGTGGGTCTGAAACCTGAATAGAAAATGAATAAAAGATCAGTCACTGGGGGGGGGGGGGGGGGGGAACCTGTTGCTTAACATGATGATTTTTAA
This sequence comes from Thalassophryne amazonica, assembly GCF_902500255.1. NCBI lineage: Eukaryota > Metazoa > Chordata > Actinopteri > Batrachoidiformes > Batrachoididae > Thalassophryne > Thalassophryne amazonica. The sequence goes on from NC_047119.1 coordinate 25,033,074, forward strand.
TGAGGATTTTCAAAAGTTCAGCAACTACAAGAAATCTAATGTGTTGAAAAGAAAAATGAGATCGTATTGTAGAAAACTGAAGGTAGTAATTGTATAGCTCTACAATACATCATGAAGATGCAATTTAATGTTGGGTTTCAAATGTAATATTTGTTTCATTTATCACAGCTGATTGTTCAACTTATTCTGTTTCTCTGGGGAACTTTATATCGAACTGTAGTCAGATACGGCTTTCCTTCAAGTGGAATTCTGCTGGGTTGACCGTGTCTATACAAGAACGACAGAGATTAATTGATTAATCAGTTACTAAATGATTCTGTAGCTATTTTCAGTTAATCATTTTGAGTCCAAGTTATCTGCTTTCTGCTTCTTTTTTTTTTTTTTTTTACACAAGTTTATTTACTCATCTCAACAGTACACCTAACAGGGTATTTGGTTGTGGACAAAACAAAACATCTGAGTACATTATCTTGGGCTTTGAGAAATACTGATCTACATTTCCTACCACTTTCTGATGTTTTATAGCTCAATAATGAGAGTACTCTTTAGCTGCAGCCTCATAAAATGTGGCATGGTTTTAATTTCTGTCTTTTTTATCTCAGTTAGAGGCATCTGCAAGAAAATTTCCATAATCCCCCTCCCCATAGATACATTTTCAGTTTTTGAACTTGTCCTTGTTGTGATTTTTTATTTATTTAGTTAGTGATTTAATAAGAAATACTTCTGAAATAATATTTGCATGCAATGTTGAATATTATTGGTAGAATTTACAGTTCTGATGAACTGGTAAGTTAACAAAATGATTAATTGACTGATCAGAAAATAACTATAAGATTAATTTAAAAAATAATTAATTGATAAATCAAAAAAAGGAAAAGAATAATCAATTACAAAACTCAGTGTTAGTTACAACCATAGTACACACTGATATTGAATAATTTTAAAATAATTTCTGTATTTTGTCTCATTTTGTAGGAACCTGGAATTCTTGGAGATGCATACATGATGTCTCAGTGTTGAATTTATTATGACCTCCAGTACATTTTCAGGATTAACATGTCTAAATTTTAGGTTTTTCAGGAACATCATGTCTCTGCACTGACAGCTTTGGTTTAATACCAAACGTGTAGGAGCAAATTTCAGTAAAATAAAGTCCAGCCATAGTTAAAGGTCTAAATGGAAATGCATGATTGCAGCATGGTAGAACGCTTAAGGCTGACAGCACATCAATTTTATTGAAAGCTTTTAATGTGCACAATGCATATTTAAGATTTGGAAAGTTTAATTTTGTTCACTGAGTATTTTGGCATCATTAAATTTTCCTGATTTAAAATGCTTTTGACAAAATGGCAGAATTCATCTCACTTTTGGATGCTGTGTTGTGTACGAGACAATTGCAAGTTTTGTTTTTTTTTGGAATGACACCATGGTATTATCCTCCCCACAAGATGGGCCAAAATAGAAACTGTGGAAGGAGTTAAGTGAAGTAAAGGGAGCGAAGAGCTCAGGCAATTTAACTAATGATTGCCATATCTCTGAAAGCTGTGCACTCGCATATCAGTCGATCAGGTAATCCTGCCGCTGGGGCCTCATTTCTAGTCCGCCCACACATCATCAATTGTCGTGCACAAGGAATACGCATCAGGAATGGAACAGTGCAGAATGCTTCAAGGTCTACAGTACATTCTGTAGCTGTGTATAAGATTAACACCTTTAAAATATGAAGTAGCCATCAGAAATGACACTTGGGGCCACAGCTTAAAGGCCTATTGTGCACAGTCTAAAGAGTACATCATAAGTGCATTTAGTGTAGCTCACATGCATATACTCGTAATCTGAGTGAAGAGTAAGATGCATAATGCAAAGCAGTTTATTTTTGGCCGCTAATTAATTATGGCATCTTTCATTCATAACATGAATTAAACCAATCAGATTTTGATCTGTCATTTCCTTGTACTTTGAAACTGGAATATTGCTATTTAAGCTATTGACCCAAGTGAGAGGTGTTCTGGCTAAAGATGTAGTGGATCACAAAACCCACAGTTTATGTCGAGTCATAGCTTTTAGTTACAGATCTATGATTTATTTTGTATTAATTTATTTATTTTGATGAGCTAAAAAAAGAGGGGCGAATAAACTGTGCTTTCCATTTTAAAAAAGAACTTCTGTTGTGGGGCCGCTGAAGAGGAGGTACTGCTGGCCCACCACCACCAGAGGGCACCCTGCCTGGAGTGCGGGCTCCAGGCACCAGAGGGCGCTGCCGCCTCACAGGAGCAGCCGGGGTGACAGCTGACACTCATCACCTATGATAGCTGTCACCACTCATCTGATCTGCATCGTATATCAGCAAGACGTCATCTCCACCTCTTTGCCGAGATATCGTTCTACCGAGGAGGTACACGAACTCAGCCGTTGTGTTGGTCTTTCAGACAGTGACTTTGTTGCTTGTGGTTGGTGAGTACTTGCAGCTGGAGACTGTATTGAACCCTTTTGATAAGTACTCACATTTTCCTGACAAGAGGTGGAGGTGGTTTTTTTCACCATCTGTGTTGCTGGGTGCAAACGTACCCACATCTAACTGTTTTTGTTCCTCGCCAGCAGTACCAGATCCGACAAGCGGAGGCAGTGGCCACCTGGGAGTTCGGGACTTGGCGGCTCCAGTATTCCCGGGGTTCGGTGGCGGAGGAAATCGTGTGTTCCGGTTCTGCTTTGGGACAGACGTCTTCTATCTTCGAGCCTGCCCACATGACACCTTTGTGAATTGACTTTATTATTTTCTATTGTAATCTGTCGTGCTTGTTGTGCTTATTTCACAACAGTAAAAGTGCTATTTGACTTCCTCCATTGTCCGTTCATTTGCGCCCCCTGTTGTGGGTCTGTGTTCCACACTTTCACAACAACTTCAAGAACAAGAAAAACAAGGAATTTTTGGGCGTGGTCCTGAATAAAAATAAAGTGTAACCTATTAAAATGATATTTTAAATTAAAATACTGAATTCTTATACGTAATTGCAGTATGAACAGAACTAGTGAACACAAAGTGGACCTTGTCAAGATTATAGAAAGTAATTTAACCCCTTAACGCCTGAATTTATATAGCTGTATATAAAAAAATGTTTTGTGTGTGTTTTTGCCTTTAAGTAGATGGTAAATAATGTTGAGATTATTAATTTCACTTTTGCATTAAAATAAATAGTAATTTGGTAATTTTGGTATGACTTTATGTTATATGTTATAATAATAATAATGGTAGTTGCAATTTGCGACAACAGGCATACTGGTCAGTTTGTTATGTTGCATATTTGAGTCAAATATTGTAAGCATATATGCGACAATAGGCGTTAAGGGGTTAAAAATAAGAAATTACACAAAGTGTTGGGCAGGTGTCGAAACACGGACCCACAACAGGGGGCGCAAATGAACGGACATGGATAAGAAAGGAGTAACAATTTAATGTTGCGAAAGAACACAACGGAATATAAACAAGAATAATGATGCCAATCATACACAGGAGGACTGCGGGCAGGCTTGAAGATAGGAGACCTCGGATGAACGAAGAGCCGGGGCCCACACCGCTTCTACCACCAACGGCCTGAAGAACACCGAAGCCGCCAAGCCCTCTTCAGCGGCCCACACAAACACAAAGTTTCTAATTTCAAATTCTTTTCAAAAGAATAACGTTTACATTGTCTGTTTAAGGTGGACAGACACTGTACGAGGGTGTAAAAGTTCAAAGCGCAGGATTTATGTTCTCACACTATATGGCCCGATGCTCTGATGCAATCGGACTACTCGCATTGTACGTTCAAAAACCACACGTCGGACTTGTGTTTCCGGAAGCAAAATGTAAACAGAAGCATTTTTTATTTTTTTTTCAACTTTATTTACATTTCTTATTTTACAAAAACTATTGATGGGAGACATCAAAGTTTTAACAAAAACATAAATAAATAAATACAAGACTTTAAATGAGTTGAAGAAGAATGGGGAAAAAAGAAACTGCTCTCCCAAAGAGTTGATCACTGTTGATGCTTTCGCCTGTGTTTGCTCATGCACAGTGTGAGAGGTTGTGGTAAATCAGCTCGTACAGCGCCTAACCCTTATGAGGGCCAACTAGAATATCAAACAGGTTTGATTTTCATCCGACCATACGACTGCCGATCAGGAGGCGGTCGTGAGAGGTTAAACGCAGCTCGTTACTCCAGGTACTACACAATGCAGGATGCACAATTAAGCTGAAACTCAGCCGATCCAAAAAATTCTCGCATGAGTGAAAAATCGGCACAGTGTAAGCCCAGCTTAGAGTCTAATAGTAATAATAACTTTACCTACATAGCACTTTCAGGATAAATGTATTAGTCCTTGCAAACAGGCGCTTCAATCAACAAAATTTAAAATCCCCCCCCCCAAAAAAAAGCTCAGTGGACTACCAGTCCTCACTGAGGACTGGAACATCATGAGAAACTCTCACTGATGTGAATGTTCTCAGTCATCAGTGCGCACATTCTGTCCTTAAGTCCTGATATTGCTGTGTCAGTATTTATTTGCTTGGACCCCAACCTGTGTTGAGCCTGCACCATTGGAAAGAGCACAATGCTGCAGAGGCCGTCTGCTTTTAACATACTGTCTTAACTGTTTGTTTTTTTTCCACTTCACAATTTCTTTAATTTCATTCCAACTCTGCAATGAGATTTATGCAGTTATTACTGTAAAACAAATCACCATGGCAATAAATCTGTAGTTCACACTATTATGTAAACTTTACAATTAAACTGCAGATCATTTGCATGTTGAACCACGGAGGGCGGTCTGTACAGTGTAAGAGATCAACTATGATCCCTTACATTACTACTTCTGTGAGTCAGTGGACCTGTACACCAAAGCACCCTGAGGTGAAGCAATGAAGTGCCTCATTCCTACAACAACTCCTCCTCTGTCTCAAACACCCTTATCCCCCCCGCTGCATCAGTCTCCAATTCTAAATATACCCTGTGCTGTATGTAAGTAATGGGCCCAAATTTTGACCCTGTCATGTGGACTTAACTTTGATACAAAGAAACTCATTCATTTAAATTCGTTCTAAACTCTTTGAGATAAGTTATGGCCATGTTCAAAAATATTGAAGCCTAACTGCTGATTTGCATTGCATTTCTCATGAACAAGCCATTATTTTATTTCGCACCATCCAGATGTATCTGTGAGTTGCCTATAGTCTCTTTGACAGGTACTGAAAATTTCATGGAAAAATTCTGCACGGTTCCAGAGATATGCACGAAATTTAACACAAAAATAGCACTTTTTTTCATGAATTTTGTGACCTTGATATTTAGCATTATCATTTAAAGTTGAATGTTAAAGAAATAACCTTGTATTTTGTCAGTTTGTTTGTGCTTCATACTAACACACAGTAATACATTTTTGTAAAGGTAGAAATATAATTTCCTAGAAAAAAACATCATGTTTCTAAAGCAAGGTAAAACTGTCGCAAGCGTAATGCTGAGAATAAGTCCTTGATTTATTTGTGTCAAAACCTTAGCTATATCTCCCACTCTGTTTCAACAGAATAATTATATTACTTGTTTAATAATACCAGGAACTAATGGACAGAATTTCTTTGTTTCAGGCTTCTGCAGACTAAAGAAGATACCTCCAACTGTTGTCGCAGCTGTTACACTAGTATATATGCACTGATAATTTCTAGCAATGACTGAACCGAGACCAATAGAAATAATGAAACTCTGATATATAACCATACCTAAAATGATAACATTTCACAAAAAAGACCACTTTTAAATTTTGATGGTTATGTCACACTTTGGCTTCATTATTTTTGAACTAGGTCTTATTTTTCCACACACGGATGGTCACAAAGGACTGAACACAACAGCCCAGCATGTGCTAGTGCACACAGGTATAAGAAGACATAGATGAAAATACAGGACAGTGGGTTGAAATGCTTTAAATGAGATGAGAAATGATGAATGTGTCAGCAAAAAAGTGGTGAGAATGGAAGAGGAAGAGTGTAAGGTAAAAGTGGAGGGGGATGCATAAAGTAAAAGAAGACTTGAAGGAAAAGAGGCCGATTGGGGAGGAGGTTCAGTACTGGACTGTGTACACAAGGTCGAGCTGACACATCGACCCTGCACAGACGTGGGAGAAAATGAAGTGAAAACTCTCCAAGTCTCCTGAGCTGTGATGTGACTCAGAAGCAGATGCACGAAGTAGATAAAAGGAGGCTTAACCCAGTAGTCTGACAGGCATACAGCTCAACAAACAAACAAATCCAACAAACAAAAACGAGATCTAGACAGACTAGGTTGGAACTGGGGGAGCCGAATGCTGCGTCTACAAGGATGATACCCGCGTGAGCTCGTCTCCATATTCACACTGCGTGCACGCAGCCGAGTGGGCCGGTGATGAGGTCAGGCGTGTGCGTGAGCTGACAACTCAACGGGGTGGAGAACAGATGAGGCATGACAATGTCTGAAACGACGAGAGGAGATGGTTCTGAGCAGAAAGTACCGAGGCAAACGAGCGAGGACGTATCAGATGCCTCTGCAAATATGCCTGGAATCAAGAAGTTCATATAAATGTCAGGTACTTAGAAAAAAAGAGAAGCTACCTCTATTTTCAGATCACCACAACATGCATTAAATATTTTATTTGTTCATTTTCAAAAGAATCGTAACCACCAAAAGTGCAGACTTTCTGAAATCATCCCTGTAGGGATGTCACAAGGTGATGATGAGTCTTCCTGCTTCCAGTGTCACATACGCTGTGCATTGCAAAGTACTTTTTCCTGAGTCCACTGCCATCAATCTGTGATATGCACAGCAAAACTACCACCACTCAGCAATGCTTATACTGCTCAGGAGGGGTTTCTTTACAGGTCTTTGAGAAAGCAGCCCATAATCTAACAGTTGCCTCCTGTCTGTGTGAGCTGAGGCTATTACATTTCTTCTTCTTTTTTTTTTTTCCTCACTTTCTCTGGAAATGAGAGCTGGTGGCAGTTCTGTTGTATAAACTGCAGTCTTGTTAGGCTCAGCTGTGGGAGGCCTGGCCCAGAAGCAGCTTTTAAGGATCCAGATTTATAAAATAGAAAATCCATGTTTATTTAGGCTTTTTAGCATCATGGTGGGTAATGAATCCTAGACCCCCCCCCCACAAGATTAACAACATACTTAACAAGGATTTCATTACTCCTCAGTACAGCATCTGTTTATGTAACTTTTAAATCTGCTTGAGACGAGTGTACTCTGGGGGGGATGTGCTGGTACTGCGTGGCGCTACATCCACCGCACCACAGAACCACCTTTGATCCTTAACTGGCAACCACCCAGACAGACAAGTGCTCCATCTACACTTCTCAACAGAAACCATGTATCTGTTGCAGCTTGATGAAGCGTGGTCATTCCATTGGTCTTTCCCAGGTACTGAGGTCCTCAACACTCAAGCACCTGTGTTCTGAATCATATCAATATAAATTTGCCACATAGCAATGATGTTGTAGCTGATACACCCTCGCCACACAAGTGAGTCTCCTCATCTGATTGTCCTCCAAGTAATTCATCGTTTCACTTAGTCAATCCAGGGTAAACCAGTCGCCAATCATCTACCTGCCACAGCCAGATAGACAAACCGAACCTGGCCGTGCCTTTGGCCTTTTCCAGCTGCTGGGGTTGTCAACGCTGAGCATCTTCGCCCAGTGCGCCATGTCATATGGACAGAATACTGTAGGTGATGTTCCTTCACAATGCAAGTGATGTGCTTCAGCTGGATCTTCGAAAGTAACCGTTCATTTAACACAAATTCTTTCTGGCAGCATGAAAGGATCCTCTTAAGAGACCTTATACCAACACATCTGGTCGTTACCTTGTGTCACTGGCGGGCATTCAAGTTTGACAACCATACAGTTATTAGAATTGTTGTGAATATATTATATATTGATATATTATAGTTGTTAAAGATTTTATGCAGTTTTAATAAATAAAATTGATTATAAATACTTTTAAAATTGAAGAGTGTACACACTCTACATTTTTGTTAAGTTTCCAGCACTTTGAGTGTGCCTGAAACAGTGCTCAGTGCTGTGTATATTTGACAGATTAATCTGTAATGAATATCGTTGCTTGTTGCAGCTTTATCTGCTTCCTAACCTTGGTGTGAAGTACTACTGGAAATTAAGTTTGTTTTTTTTTTTTGCTAATTATTCTTCCACTACTCTGCAAATTTCAGTCACACACACAAAAAATAAATGGTATAAGAGTCTTTGTCCTCATCAGAGAGCTAAAAACAATCTCCACATAGTCCCCTTTGAAACGAAAAGTCAGTGGCATCAATTAAGGATAATCTTGTGCCGTGATCGCAGTTAACGATTGGTCTGGGAGCTGTAAGGTAGAAAGGTAAGTACCATAGCGTTTACTGATTGACTCTTGAAACACTTTTAGCACCTTTATTGCACTTACCCAGGAAATCCTATCAGTACACACATTATAGCTCTTAATTTTCTAATTTCAATTCAGTCAGGTCAAGCTGGGAATTAAAATTACAGTGAAAACAAAAGAATTTGCTCCTTACAATTGATTTAGTAATAAGTCCTGGAATAGAGCTCTAAAAAACGAAATACAGAACAATCAAGCTGTCCTCATTTTTTTCAGGGGTGGTTGGGTGGGGGTGGGGGTGGGGGGTCCTACCTAAATAATTCTGTCTTGTGCTTTTTTCCCTCTCTACTTTTTTCCTCTTAGGAAGTAGTTTTGTGGTGAGCATGGGCAGCTTCCTGGATGTTTCAAATTGGCTAAACCCAGCCAAGCTAACCCTGTACTATCAAACCAACTCATCCACACAGTGGGTCCAAGACTACTGTGGCCAGAGGACCACTGAGCCCTGTGAACAGAATTGTGACCAGGACACAGGTTAGTAGTCTCTGTGTACACACTAGGAATTCTTATTTTCATTTATTTTTGCCGTATGGTTATATTTCCATTGTAAACCAGGGAACTATGTCATTAAAGTATTGATTTTCAACTCTGATAAAGAGAAATTCCATCTTTTATTGTGATAGGGAAAAGTGAGTCAGTTTTGAGGATCTTCCAGTTTCAAATATGGGTTCTAGATTTTTATTTTTATTTTTTCTATGTATATAATTGTTTTAATTGCAAGCTTGAGGCATTTAAACTCCTCTCCATGTATAGTGTAGACACATTCTGAAAGAAATTATTTTTAAAAAGTAGGACTAATGCTGTAAGATGCAATGTGTACAGACAGTGGGGTGAGAATCTGAAATATTTGCTCTGTTGTATTCTTCTTTGTTGTTGGCGGCGGTTGCGTGTTTTGTGTATTAAGCAGCTATGGACTTCTTCCAACTGAGTGTTTGGATTGCTGAAAGGTGACAGAATAGTCAGGGATAATGGTGTACCTTGCAAATTTATTGCACCAGGTTTATTCAAAAGACATCTTTGTTTTGCATATGTAATATCCCATAGACATGTCTGTCACCTGATGGATGGATAGTGGATGCTGGATGCTTGATGATGGATTAGGAGGAGGTGTGGTTGTCAGTGAGAGAGTGCAGACTGATGACCATGTTATTTCGGTTTTACAACCGAAATAACATGGTCATTAGTCTACACAAGACCTGGGTTAAAATCCTGCTCATGCTACATGTCTGTGTCCTTGGACAAGACACCTAATCTGCATTGTCTAAGTCCATCCAGCTGGAAATGGGAACCGGCTTTGGCAAGGGGAAGTAACCTGTACTGGGCTGGTGTTCCCTCCAGGGGGAGTTGTAGTCTCTCATCTGTTTCACACTACGGAATCTCGAGACAAGCATCGGTACCAGTGGGCCTCAGGGCCTATGTAGGACTAGTCTGCACAACTCTGCAGACTAGGATTTTGAAGGAATATAGCTGAAATGGGAACTTTTTTAATCTCTTTCTCACTTTCTCAACATGTGTGCTTTTGCAGTTACGCGTCACTTGAAATGAGCTTGTTTTTTTAGTTTCTTTCAAGGCTGCCACCCCTACTTCTGCTGTCTAAAAACAGCTTCAAAATAACCTTTTCTGTTGTCAATAAATGTTCCACACCTCTAATATAATAGTTATTAACACCCCAAGTTTAAATTGCACATTTGTTCAAAATGTGTCAAGCCAAGCACAAAACCCACTAGAATTTGCACATTTTATAATATACAAGAGGAACACCATGGATGCTGTGGGTCAAGTGCGAAAATGGACACATTAATATCAGATTTACTTTTTTCGTGGAATAATAAAAGCATACAATATCTGTGTCAGTAGATTTAAATGGGATTAATATAAGAAGTACCATAATCTTATGTTTCATATCTGTGTAGTTATTACACCATGTACTCCATCAACTCGTGCAGTTTTTCTGCCTGTTTTTGCTAAATTTAAATCTATACTGGGCGCAATACGAGAGTGTTGCACGGTGATTCTTATCTTCCACTGAGTGCCGTAACTCTCTTTTGTCTTTCTTGCTCAGCTAGATAAAGTGTAAGCTCATTAGAATGGATTACATCTGTAATGTATGTGAAATTTATGTCAACCCCCGGTCAAGGGCATGTTGCGGGCTGATGCATAATGTATTAATGTCCCAGATGCTCGGCTCAATACATGCTGAGATTCCAAACATATAGGTGGCACATGTGCATTTGAGTTTGTTTGCAAAAAAATAAAATATCTATAATGCACCGTGAGATTGCCAGTGATTGTAATTCTGTTTTGAGGAAGTCAGCAAGCTCACTTTAATAGTACAACTCCCTCTCTTGTAGTATTCTGTGTTTATTTCCCTTTTTATTCATTGGTTGTGAGCTTTAGACTAGTGCACCCGAATGTGTTGTATCTCCTCAGGGGAAACACATTCATCCGGCAAAAAACCCGAAGGTGTTCTTCACTATCCTCTACAAAACAGTGTAGCACCCACACGACACTTAGTTGTTTTTCAAGGCCACACACTTTCTTTCAGGATCCTTTATGATGTGTCAACAAGAATGGGAACCAGTTAAATGTTAAGACTTGAAATGCTTAGGGATCAAAAGTTCTGCTTCGCTGCCCTCTGTGCATTGAGTTTCCTGCAGTCATGGTCACACCATGTTGTCAGTGTTTTGCAGTTTGACAGGAGATAGAAAACACCTGGGTTTCCATCATTTTTCAAATGTTCAGACTTCCTCTTTCAACATGGAAGGTTATCTGTAATGTCCAGATGTGGCAGATTACATTTTGGAACGTGGCACCAAACAGGAAGCCATTATAGCATGTTCCTTTTTTAATCTTTTGGCTTGTCCACTTTGTCATTTCCTTTTTGAGTCAATACACTACTCCAGTCCAGTCCAGTACACATGAGCTGGGTATTTCCAGTTTCTCTTGTGTGGAGATGGAGGCAGATCAGCAACCCCTTCATTTGGGGGTTGGCACCAAGAATAGTCTGTGTTGCTGAAAAATGAAGCCACAATGGAAGTGAAAGCAAAACACAAAACATTGCAGGCCACATAGAGACAAACAAACACATTCACATCCGCACGCACACCTACGGACAATTTAAAGTTTCCCGTCCATCTAACGTGCATGTCTTTGGACGAGGGAGGGAACCCACGCAAGCATGGGGAGAACATGCAAACTCCACACAGAAAGACCACAGGTGGGAATCGATCCCATGATCTTCTTGCTGTGAGGCAACAGTGCCAACCACTAAGCCACCATCTCGTTTTGTCTTTTATAGAACCAATATGAAACTCATTATTGATGCAGCACGTTTGCCAGTTACATTTACAGAGGTTGACCAGTTTGTTAATTCTGGTGTTTCAGCACAAAAGCTTTACTACCACTGATATACATATAATACATGCAAGCAACTATTATGGCAGAGTGAGACCCATTAATGTGTTAGTATGATCACAGTTCTCCACTTTTCTAATGCAGTTTTCAGTTTTGTTTTGTTTTTAATTGAAAATTGGCAGCAGAATAAAGGCTACATTAAAACCTTTAACAACCTACACAGGATGTGTGATTTTGAAACACTAACTGTATAAATGTGCTGGTGTACTGACCTAATTGTACAGCATATTGTTGTCACTGAAATATGCAGTCTTTTACAATTTGCTGTGCAGGTCTTCTTTTCCTTTTTTTCATTTTCTTTTCATCTATATACCCCATTGTGCTCCTCAAATAGTATTTCAAAATTCTGAACTATGAGCAGATGTTATTGCGTGCTGCATCCTTTTACACACGCTTTTGCATTTATTCACGTTCCTGAATTGTGTCCCCTGTCGTGCCTGCCAGGTGCTGAATTAAATCACTGACTTGTTAGTTGTGACAACAAAGTGTTCTTGGCTTTATTGTGCCAATCCTTTTTTAATACTGGAGCCAAGGGTTGAATGTGCTGAAGTCTTTTTTCCAGTTTGGATTACCTGGTAGTTTTTGTTGCAGTGGAAAGGTCTTAACAGGCAGTAATGATTGTTTTGTATAAATAATAAATTTTTCAACGGTTGTCTTGTAAGAATTATTGCAAATTAGCATTTATTTATCATATATATTATAAAAAACTGGTTGCAGTTTTTTTTCCATTTTATTTTTGTTAAATTGCCTTATTAAAGTTTTCCATGTATCCGAGGATTGTTTTAAATAACATTATTATTTATTAGCAACTTCTGGGGTGCAAACAAACATGAACGCCCTCACTAACTGCAACTGAGTCATGTTTGTAACATGTTGGTGTGCTGACGTATTGTAGCACAACATTGTGTAACATATTTAATGAGGAATAAAATAAAAACAACAATCTGAAAAAACATATTTTAAAAGTTTTCATATTTTAAGTCATAGCTTCTCATATGAACATAGACAGATGCTTTCATTACACTCTGTAATAGGCAACTGAGCATGAAGCCAGTCAGGGCTATGACAGTCTGACATTTGACCCCGCTGACACTGACCTTCACCCAAATATTGGATCTCTGGCTGACTGTGCCAGGGCAGTTCTACTGGAGCAAATAACATCTATTTTACAGCAAAATCAAGCAAGTGCTGGTAAAAGAACCAAATTTGACATGATTATTCCCAAGGTAGTACTTACCCAATCTGGTCGATTGGCCTTTGCCACCATCTTGGAAAATGGCAGCCATCTGGAATTTTCAAGTGGCCAATTGACTAGCTATACTAAGTAATATTGTGAGAGTCACCATGCCAAATTTGGTGATTGTACCACCAAATGTGGGATTTTTCCATTATCTGCTCCCCTATTCTGGATTCCATCTATGTGTGTGTGCCAAATATGGTCCAAATTGAGTTTAAAATAAAATTCCTTGATCTTTAGCAAAATTAATTCTTTAAGGGCAGTTTTGGGGTCGGTCTTCATTGACGAAATAAGTTTCATAGAAATCCTCAATAAGACCTGGGAGGAGTCAGCCAACAAACATATTACCTTTCCCTAATAATTGATCTTTGGTCAATTTGACCTCAACTGTGTAATTCCAGATACCACCTCAGTATGTTTGCCAAGCGTGGAGGGTATTGGAGGAAAAAAAAAGTTGATCTTCCCTCAATGACTTTTCATGTTTGCCAAAACAAACCCTTTTACAGCCATTCTGTGATTGCCAGTCATCAAGGTGTGTTTGCTCATGTGGCTGGTGAGGTCTAGCCCTCAATCTGTGTCACTTTATGTAATTTGCAGCTATATTAGTGAACTGAACTGATTCAGTTGATGACTAATTAAAGCCTACTGTATCACATCGCATGCCACTGCCTGAGAGCTTTGTCTGCATGAAAATGGAAAAAAGGCAGCTGTCATGTCCTTGACAGTTTTTTCCCCTGTCAGTCAAAACATGAGGTAAGACACATTAACATGTAAATGCTATAAATGTGCAAAGTTTAACAACTTGCAACACCTGTGTTCCATAAACACACTTCAACAGGCAGACAGTTTTTCCATGTCTGTTTCCTGCACCTCCTCATTTCTGCTTCAGTGTCATGCTGGTAAGCTGTCAGAATTTGACTAGTAACTGTGTCGCTGTGTCTGGATCACCAATCCTCTCTTCCTCTGCTTTCACGTCCATAACTGAACTGCTTCCCTCAGCTGTGAATGACAGAAACAGGGAGGTCAGCGGAAGAAGGATGCTGCTTTTACAGGCTAATGGCTTTCATCCAAAAACTTATGATTGCACTTTGGAACTATGTTAGATTTGTTTTTTTGTTGTTGTTGTTTTATGAAATAATAATATAATAGCCTGAAAAGTAATCATTTGAGTGTTTCTCTAGGGATTGCTTTGTTGGCCCACTGGCCAGGTCCACAAGGTGCGACTGACCAACATTTACACCCAAAAGGGCATTTATTCACTTATTTTTACTAAAACGTCTGTTTGGTGGAAATTTTGTGTTCACAGTAGCTTTACTTTCTGCTCATTTAAGATTTGTTGTTTCTTCTTAAATAAACTCCAGGATTTAACAAGCACATTAATTCTTGCTGTAGTTCATTGTGCTTTGTCGCACGTGATACAAACTATTTTAGGCACACACACACACCATGTCTAAATGACTTTCCTTCAACATTGATGTACGTATGATAAATAAGTTATACATGTTAGGAAAACCTTAGCTGATGTTGGCTAAGTGATGTTTATTTTCAAATGTTGCCATTCTATTTTAACACTTTGGCTTTCACCTCCAGGAAGATAAGCAATTAACAGTAACTTTGCACATTTAACTTCACTGCATGCAGAATTTGTGAAGGGCAAATCCATTACAGATGCTGTAGCATTGTTGAAAGTGTATTTTCTGAAACTATTGTACCTGATTGCCACCAGGTCTGCCCCATTTGCAATACAAATTCTTACTGTACAAAATTTGAGCAATATGAGATAATATGATAATAGTCCATAGAAGTCTGTTTCTTATCTCACTCGGATCCACAGAATAAATTACATCCTCCATCTACCATTAGAAACCATCCTTTTAAGGAGCTTCTTTTGTTTTCCTTTTTTAAAAATGATGTTTCCTTTGCTCCTTAACCCTTATCTTTTTGGAAGTGAAGCTGATACGGTTGTTTTCCCTTTGTGATTTAATATGCATGGTACATGAATATGCACATGCATGCCTGTGAGAAAACATTTTTGACAAATCTGCCCAAGGTCCATTGACTGAATATCTTATTCTTCTAGAAATTACGCAAAAAGGCATAAATATTCACCAGGAAAACTATATGATGGTTATTGCTACTATGAACCTCAGAATGTGAAAATCACAGAATCACCCAGGCAACTGCAGTGTAGAAATTACCATGAAATATGTAATTTATCTGGTCAGTTGTCATCCAGGAGGGGAAAGTCTTAAAGTAAATATCACTAGTAAATGTCAAATGGGCTGACTATTCTAAATAAATAAAGAATTGCAAAACCTGATGTATTGCATTTTATTTTTGGTGTCACATGCCCTTAGAAATTAAGTAATAAATATGGGAAATTTACCTGATTTCACCTGCTGCTGATAAATGCTCAGAAACGTCAAGCTGTGAGGAATGTAGACTTGACTCAGTCTCACCTCTGATGGGGATGGGTCTGCCTACAGACGGGAGATTGATCACCTCATGTTCTGGTGCAAACAGAACAATCTGGAGCTCAATGCCCTCAAGACAGCGGAGATAGTTGTTGACTTCATAAAGAACCCAGTCCCAGCCAATCCAGTCACCATTATAGAGTCCTTCCATTACTCGGGGATCACCATCACCCAGGACCTTATGTGGGAGAAGAACATCAGCTCTCTTACCAACCGTTTTAGGCAGTCCTTCTGCATGTGCTCGCAAGAGCCGCAGACAAAACACTCCCCGCGGGCCAGCCTCCTTTGTCTGATATTTGATTTTAATTTGGCCCTGCTCGTGTCCCTAGCCTCCTCAGCAGGGGAGCCGTAGCCACACGGAGCTCTCTGGCAGTGAAGCGTGGGACGACGCCACCTTGTCGGAACCGGAAGGGGAGGGACGGCTCGTGCCCGGTCACGCCCCCCGGCCTGCTCCCGACGATGCTCATTTAACGGTTGTCTAAGCGTATAACCAAATCGATCAGCCCGTCAAATTCCCGCGGTTCCTCCTTGGCCAGTAGGTGCTCCTTAAGGACCGGGGACAGTCCATTTACAAAGGCGGCGCGGAGCGCAACGTTATTCCAGCCGGACCTCGCTGCCGCGATGCGGAAGTCGACTGCATACTCGGCTGCGCTACGGCGCCCCTGTCTCATCGACAGCAGCACGTTCGAAGCGGTCTCGCCTCTGTTGGGATGATCAAACACTTGTTTGAATTCCCGTACGAACCCAGTATAAGACGTTAGGAGCCATGAATTCTGCTCCCAAAGCGCCGTAGCCCATGCGCGTGCCTCTCCTCGAAGCAAATTAAACATAAGCCACCCGGCTAGCGTCTGATGCGTACATGACGGGGCGCTGTGAAAAGACGAGCGAACACTGTATGAGGAAGTCCGCGCACGTCTCGACACAGCCCCCGTACGGTTCCGGAGGGCTTATGTATGCTTCAGGAACGGTGGGGGGGTTCGTTGAACGACCAGTGGAACGTCTGATACAGGCCCAGGACCAGCCAGAGGAGGAGCTGCAGCAGCGCCCTGATCGCGCGCTTCCACCCTGGCAGTGAGAGCCTCCACCCTCCGATTAAGGAGGACACTCTGCTCGGTCACTAATTCTAACCGGGCCTTGAAGGCGGTTGGTTAAGATCTGCTGCAGCTCACTCAACCCGCCTCCCGCTGACGCCTGCGCTCCTGGCTCTTCCATTGGCCGTTCAAGCTTGAGTTGACGCCCCTCGGTCCATGACGATGGCCGAGAATCCTGTTGGGAAGGTGTTGTAGCACGGACCCACAACAGGGGGCGCAAATGAACGGACAATGAGTAAGCCAAAAGGTAACAATTTAATGTTGTGATAATACACAACGAAACGTGTCGTAATTTTCACAGTCAATAAACACCAGGTGATGTGTGGGCAGGCTCGAAGATAGAAGACGCCCGACGAGAGAGAAGCCGCGTCCCACACGGCTTCCACCACCAACGGTCTGAAGAACACCGGAGCCGCCAAGTCCCGAGTCCCCAGGTGGCCTCTGTCTTCGACTGTCGACCCTGGTACTGCTGGCAGAAAGCAGAAATATGATGTGTGAGTGTGAGTCCGCACACTCAGTAATTTACAGTCCAGACACCGTTAGGAGGGAGCACCTCCACCTCCAAATCACACACACTCGTGCAGCTCCTGTTTGTCCCTCTTCTGGGTCTTCACAGGAATGCGACTGCACACAGAACAATGTTAGACAACGTATTAGTCAGCAGAGAAATTACCTTGGTACTGGTAGTCGATTTCTCGGCGGGGGAGGTGGAGTTGCAGTCCGGCTTTTATGGTGGTGATGATAAATGAGTGACAGCTGGTGCAGAGGATGAGTGACAGCTGTCACTTCTTCTGGGTCTGGCGCCCTCGTGCTTGGAGCCCGCACTCCAAGCAGGGCGCCCTCTGGTGGTGGTGGGCCAGCAGTACCTCCTCTTCAGCGGCCCACACAACAGGACCCCCCCCTCAACGGGCGCCTCCTGGCGTCCGACCAGGCTTGTCCGGATGTCTTGCGTAGAACTCGGCCAGGAGGGCCGGGTCCAGGATGAAGCTCCTCTTCACCCAGGAGCGTTCTTCAGGTCCATACCCCTCCCAGTCCACCAGATATTGGAAACCCCGGCCCTTACGACGGACGTCCAGGAGCCTGCGGACTGTCCAGGCAGGCTCCCCGTCAATGAGCTGGGCAGGAGGCGGCATAGGTCCCGGAGTACAGAGGGCGCGGTGTGGTGTGGTTTGAGACGGGAAACATGAAAGACAGGGTGAATCCGCAGTGAAGCCGGGAGTTGAAGCTTCACTGCGGCCGGGTTGATGATCTTGAGGATCTTAAAGGGTCCAATGAATCTGTCTTTCAACTTTGGGAGTCGACACACAAAGGGATGTCCTTGGTCGAGAGCCACACCTCCTGCCCGGGCTGGTATGTGGGGGCCGGGGAACGTCGGCGGTCCGCATGGGTCTTGGCCCTCATCCGGGCCTTTAACAGGGCAGAGCGGGCGGTCCGCCACACCCGGCGGCACCTCCTGAGGTGGGCCTGGACCGAGGGCACACCGACCTCTCCCTCCACCAGCGGGAACAATGGGGGCTGGAACCCCAAACATGCCTCAAAAGGGAGAGGCCGGTAGCAGACGAGACTTGGCTGTTATGGGCATACTCGATCCAGGCCAGATGTGACTCCAGGCCGCCGGGTGCGCGGAGGTGATGCAGCGAAGGGCCTGTTCCAACTCCTGGTTAGCCCGCTCTGCCTGGCCGTTGGTCTGGGGTGGTACCCGGACGAGAGACTCACGGTGGCCCCCAGCTCCTTACAGAAACTCTTCCACACCTGCGAAGAGAACTGGGGACCACGATCTGATACAATGTCCGATGGTATCCCATGCAGCCGCATGACGTGGTGGACCAGAAGGTCTGCCGTCTCCTGGGCTGTCGGGAGCTTCGGGAGGGCCACGAAGTGGGCCGCCTTGGGAACCGGTCCACTATCGTGAGAATAACGGTGTTGCCCTGGGACGGCGGGAGGCCCGTGATGAAGTCCAGGCCGATGTGAGACCAGGGGCGATGAGGCACTGGCAGGGGCTGGAGGAGTCCCGTCGTCCTCCGATGGTCTGCCTTGCCCCTGGCGCAGATGGTACAGGCCTGGACATAGTCCCGGACGTCGGTTTCCAGGGACGCCCACCAGAAGCACTGCTGGACTACTGCCACGGTCCTACGCACTCCGGGATGACAGGAGAGCTTGGACCCGTGACAGAGTCCAATACGGCAGCTCTTGCCTCTGGTGGGACGTACAGTCTGTTCTTGGGGCCAGTCCCCGGGTCCGGGCTCCTTGTCAGGGCCTCCGGACAGTCTTCTCCACGTCCCAGGTGAGGGTGGCCACGACAGTGGACTCGGGGATGATGGTCTCGGTGGGTTCGACAGCCCCGCTTTGGCCTCTTCTTCGTGCACCCGGGACAATGCATCTGGTTTTTGGTTCTTGGTCCCGGGGCGATACGTGATCTGGAAGTCAAAGCGCCCGAAGAACAGAGACCAGCGGGCTTGCCTGGGGTTCAGCCGCTTGGCGGTCCGGATGTACTCCAGGTTCCGATGGTCTGTGAAAACCGTGAAGGGCAACGATGCCCCCTCCAGCAGGTGTCTCCACTCTTCAAGAGCCTCCTTCACCGCACGAAGTTCCTGATTGCCGACGTCATAGTTCCGTTCAGCTGGGGTCAACCTGCGGGAATAAAAGGCACAAGGATGGGGACTTGATCAGCCTCCACGCTCTGGGACAGCACGGCTCCTATCCCTGAGTCAGAGGCGTCCACTTCTACTATGTACTGGCGATCAGGATCAGGCTGCACCAGAACTGGTGCAGTCGAGAACCGGCGTTTCAACTCCTGGAACGCGGCTTCGCACCGATCCGACCAGGCGAAGGGGACCTTGGTGGAGGTCAGGCAGTCAGGGGGCTAACTACCTGACTGTAACCTTTAATGAACCTCCTGTAGAAATTTGCAAAGCCTAGGAACTGCTGTAGTTTCCTGCGGCTTGTTGGTTGGGGCCAATCTCTCACTGCCGCAACCTTAGCCGGATCAGGGGCGACGGAGTTGGAGGAGATGATGAACCCCAGGAAGGACAAAGAAGTGCGGTGGAACTCGCACTTCTCGCCCTTCACAAACAGCCGGTTCTCCAACAACCGCTGTAGGACCTGACGTACATGCTGGACATGGGTCTCAGGGTCCGGGGAAAAGATGAGTATATCGTCCAGATATACGAAGACGAACCGATGCAGGAAGTCCCGCAAGACGTCATTTACCAAAGCTTGGAACGTCGCGGGGGCGTTAGTGAGGCCGAACGGCATGACCAGGTACTCAAAATGACCTAACGGGGTGTTGAATGCCGTCTTCCATTCGTCTCCCTTCCGGATCCGAACCAGGTGGTACGCGTTTCTAAGATCCAATTTTGTGAAAATTTGGGCTCCAGGGGCGTGAACACTGAATCCAACAGAGGTAACGGGTATCGGTTGCGAACCGTGATCTCGTTCAGCCCTCTGTAATCAATGCATGGACGGAGTCCGCCGTCTTTCTTGCCCACAAAAAAGAAACCAGCACCCATTGGGGAGGTGGAGTTTCAGATCAGCCCGGCAGCTAAGGAGTCCCGGATGTAGGTCTCCATTGATTCGCGTTCCGGACGTGAGAGGTTGTACAACCTACTGGACGGGTACTCAGCGCCCGGGACCAAATCGATGGCACAATCATACGGTCGGTGCGGGGAAGAGTGAGTGCCAGATCTTTGCTGAAAACGTCAGCAAGATCGTGGTACTCCTTTGGCACCGCCGATAGATTGGGGGGAACTTTGACCTCCTCATTAGCCGTAGTGCTGGGAGGAACCGAGGATCCTAAGCACTCCCGGTGGCAGGTTTCGCTCCACTGCGTCACAACCCCAGACGGCCAATCAATCCGGGGATTGTGCTTCACCATCCATGGAAAGCCCAAAATCACTCGGGAGGTAGAAGGTGTTACATGGAACACTATCTCCTCCCTGTGATTCCCAGACACAACCAAAGTCACTGGTTGTGTCTGATGTGTGATTAATGGAAGCAGGGTGCCATCTAGTGCTCGCACCTGCAATGGTGCCGGCAGAGCCACCAGAGGGAGCCCTACTTCCTTTACCCATCTGCTGTCCAGCAGATTCCCTTCAGACCCTGTGTCTATCAGTGCTGGAGCATGAAGGGTTAAATCCCCACAAAGGATTGTTACTGGGATTCGTGCAGATTTGCGGGTTTTCCCGCGTGCGTGTTATGACCCACCCTTAGCCCAGTTTCTAAGGACGGGCGTTTTAGTTTGACCGTTTTAGGGCAGTCCTTCTGCATGTGCTCGCAAGAGCCGCAGACAAAACTCCCCGCGGGCCAGCCTCCTTTGTCTGATATTTGATTTTAATTTGGCCCTGCTCGTGTCCCTAGCCTCCTCAGCAGGGGAGCCGTAGCCACACGGAGCTCTCTGGCAGTGAAGCGTGGGGACGACGCCACCTTGTCGGAACCGGAAGGGGAGGGACGGCTCGTGCCCGGTCACGCCCCCCGGCCTGCTCCCGACGATGCTCATTTAAACGGTTGTCTAAGCGTATAACCAAATCGATCAGCCCGTCAAATTCCCGCGGTTCCTCCTTGGCCAGTAGGTGCTCTTAAGGACCGGGGACAGTCCATTTACAAAGGCGGCGCGGAGCGCAACGTTATTCCAGCCGGACCTCGCTGCCGCGATGCGGAAGTCGACTGCATACTCGGCTGCGCTACGGCGCCCCTGTCTCATCGACAGCAGCACGTTCGAAGCGGTCTCGCCTCTGTTGGGATGATCAAACACTTGTTTGAATTCCCGTACGAACCCAGTATAAGACGTTAGGAGCCATGAATTCTGCTCCCAAAGCGCCGTAGCCCATGCGCGTGCCTCTCCTCGAAGCAAATTAATAACATAAGCCACCCGGCTAGCGTCTGATGCGTACATGACGGGGCGCTGTGAAAAGACGAGCGAACACTGTATGAGGAAGTCCGCGCACGTCTCGACACAGCCCCGTACGGTTCCGGAGGGCTTATGTATGCTTCAGGGAACGGTGGGGGGGTTCGTTGAACGACCAGTGGAACGTCTGATACAGGCCCAGGACCAGCCAGAGGAGGAGCTGCAGCAGCGCCCTGATCGCGCGCTTCCACCCTGGCAGTGAGAGCCTCCACCCTCCGATTAAGGAGGACACTCTGCTCGGTCACTAATTCTAACCGGGCCTTGAAGGCGGTTTGGTTAAGATCTGCTGCAGCTCACTCAACCCGCCTCCCGCTGACGACCCTGCGCTCCTGGCTCTTCCATTGGCCGTTCAAGCTTGAGTTGACGCCCCTCGGAGTCCATGACGATGGCCGAGAAATCCTGTTGGGAAGGTGTTGTAGCACGGACCCACAACAGGGGGCGCAAAATGAACGGACAATGAGTAAGCCAAAAGGTAACAATTTAATGTTGTGATAATACACAACGAAACGTGTCGTAATTTTCACAGTCAATAAACACCAGGTGATGTGTGGGCAGGCTCGAAGATAGAAGACGCCCGACGAGAGAGAAGCCGCGTCCCACACGGCTTTCCACCACCAACGGTCTGAAGAACACCGGAGCCGCCAAGTCCCGAGTCCCCAGGTGGCCTCTGTCTTCGACTGTCGAACCCTGGTACTGCTGGCAGAAAGCAGAAGAATATGATGTGTGAGTGTGAGTCCGCACACTCAGTAATTACAGTCCAGACACCGTTAGGAGGGAGCACCTCCACCATCCAAAATCACACACACTCGTGCAGCTCCTGTTTGTCCCTCTTCTGGGTCTTCACAGGAATGCGACTGCACACAGAACAATGTTAGACAACGTATTAGTCAGCAGAGAAATTACCTTGGTACTGGTAGTCGATTTCTCGGCAGGGGAGGTTGAGTTGCAGTCCGGCTCTTTTAGTGTGGTGATGATAAACGAGTGACAGCTGGTGCAGAGGATGAGTGACAGCTGTCACTTCTTCTGGGTCTGGCGCCCTCTCGTGCTGGAGCCCGCACTCCAAGCAGGGCGCCCTCTGGTGGTGGTGGGCCAGCAGTACCTCCTCTTCAGCGGCCCACACAACATTCTGATTCCTACTGACCCCACTCTCATGGCACCAAACTAAGTCACCCCACTGGTGGGTTTTTAAATGTCACAATAATTTCAGAGAATTGATCAAATTTAGGCTCGAGTCTTCCATGTGCCTTCTGGAAAACTGACTAAAATTCCACATCTCCTTTCTAATCAAATTATTGTCCGTTGCACTCTACCATGTGGCTGTGCAACTTATGATGCAATAGAAAAAAGTTGCATCATGCCTTTTTGTTATTTTATTTTATTTTTCAAAGTTGCGTTATTTTCCTCTCACAAACACAGAGCCCTATAGCTCCTGCAAAGTTGTCAGGGGTGTTTTGCAGGTTTCTCAAATAAAAAAAAAAAAAATATATTATATATATATATATATATATATTTCAAACATAACATTCTCCATTTTTTAAATTCAATTGAAGATGGTGCTCACAGGGAAAAGGGCTGCACAGTTGCGACTAAATGTGATAGATTTAAAGTGTCTCTTACTAAAAAAAAAAAAAAAAATTGACAAATTGTCCGTCAAATTAGAACAGTAAACAAGATAAATGCATTTAGAGTGGTCATCTTTATAAATTCAGCATACAGCTCCTTTCCAACCCACAGCCTATGAAAAATGTATTATCTACTTATCAAACTATGGTTTGATGGGTTTGTCTGAACAAGTAAAAGATGGCTTAAAATACCAATATTTTTTCTCAGCAGTCATGTGATTTGTAATATTATTACCACAGACAGTTATAGATTGCTTGTTTACCTGGCTTTTTTTGTCACTGTGAAGTTTCCATAGCCACTACATAATCAAAGGAATAAAATTAGCAGTTTTTTCACTGTTTTTCACGTTATTTTTCACTGGAGAGCACCTGAATGGGTTGTGAGTAGGATCACTGTAAAGTCAAGTCTAGAGGTATTTGGACAATAACACAATTTATTAAAATTTGCCTCTGTACACCATGGAGGTGAAATTCAGTCATTTCTTGTAGTAGTGACAACATTCAATGTACTTGCAGAGCCCACAAGTAATGCGACAAATTAAATATAAGGATTTAAAAAAAAAAAGTACAAATCATCAATTTTAGGACAGTTTTCTTCAGACAATTTAGGAAATGTAAACATGAAGCTTTCCAAGTCACTGAATATGTCTTGCACATACTTTTCTTCAGTCATAAACAAATGCAACTTTGTGGTATATCTCTCCGGAGTAGGCAATTCTTAAAACGGGAGACCGCGCAAGAATAAGATGCATGAGGGAAGCCACCAAGACACTCTGAAAAGACTTAGAGACTTGTCATGAATTTTAGCTACAATTTAACAGAAGACACATGGGAGACTCGAGCCTACATTTGATCCATTGTCTTGTTGGATGGATGAAGAAAGAATGAACAAACTAGAATTCCCTGGGATGGCTCAATCGCAGCCGTGATGGAATTAACCACTGCTAACATTAACCTGTTCTGTTTGACCTACATCTTCATTAACCTGTCAGATCAGCAGAGGGCTTCAGTGTTGAGGAACCTTACTTTTTTTTTTTTTTAGCAGTGAATTCTAAAGTATCTGATTTTGTAGCTTCAGTAAAACTGTGAGCTTCTCGGAGGAATGTTAAACTATTGAACATGTTGCCTGTAGGCGTGAGGAAATGACAGGTCTGACTGCTGTGCACAAGGCTGAGATGCAAAAGGAAAAAATTGGTCAGCAAATTCTTATCAAGGTAGATGATTATATGATAAAATAAGCTGCTTCTTTATTATTGTTTCTTTGCAGTTGAGCTCTGCACGTGGTGAACTGCAGATGGTGCAACCACAGAAATGTTAATGCTTCCAGTGACATGCGGCACAAGGTCACGCAATTAGATCACATTGGGGAATAAATCAAATGCCTAAAGTTGTTGTGATATTTTAAAGAGACAAAGACAACAGCTGTCGGAAGCAGCAGTGCCAGAAAGCTAATCCCTTTGGGGTGTGGATGAGGTCACCGTGCTTGTGACGGGGTGCCTCAATTACAGTAAAAGCCTCGTCAGTAAACAAAGCATCAACAGTCACAAAGGCACAGGTTACAGTGACGCACGAACCCCTTTGTGAACGTAAAGCAAATACAAACCACAGATACATCAGTCAAAGCAGTTACAAGATTAAAAGTTTAAACTTCAAAGCTTTTTCCCTTTTTTTGACTTTTATTTACTGCCCTGAGTCCATCCATAATTAGCGAGAGCATAATATTTTTACAGCCAGGGCTGTAACTTTGATACGGATCATGGCCACAAGCTTTATGTCTTTCCAGAGGCATGCCCACAATGCTTTGCTGCTAAAGTCTAAGTGTCCTTTACAGAGAGAGGTACAGCTCAGCCAAAGGCACACCGAGCCTTTCATCTCTCATACATTAATTCCAGGTAGATTTTTCAGTTTGGGAATTTTACAAAAGGAATTGTAGTGTGGGTGTGTGTGTGGTTGTGTGTGTGTGTGTGTGTGTGTGTGTGTGTGTGTGTGTGTGTGTGGTTGTGTGTGTGTGTTGTGTGTGTGTGTGTGTGTGTGTGTGTGTGTGTTGTAGTATTTTTTAAATCATCATTTCTATTGTAACATTTTATTTGAAATATATGCATAGTACCTACACTGCCTATAAAATGTTATTTTCACCATTTACTATTTAACATGTTTTGTGGTATTAAATAAAATGAATTCAGGTTTTCCTGACACAGGAATTTTAAAAAATATATGCTTTTTGGCTTCAAGTGAAACTAAACCTCGACATCAAAATCTAAGTAAATAAAAATTGGTAACACAAACCAAAAGATTTGAGTAGTACCCATCTCCTTTAATAGGTGCTGTGGTGATTCCCCTGTCTTTTTGAAATTCAAAATAGCATTTGTATTTGATGATACAACTTTTATCAATACTTTTAAATACTTTAGTGGTTTATGTTTCATCTTTTAAAAAATACTGAAAACACTACCTGTAGCATCTTTTTATGAAGTGTTTTTGTCTCAAAATCTGGATCTTGTTAGTTATATAATTTTCTATTTGCATAGAAATTGTGACAACACAATGTCAGTTAATCAGTCAAAAAATAAGGAGTCTCTTATTAAAAGAACAGGATGATGGTCAAACATAAAGTCTGTGTAATTCCATGCTCTGTGTGCCTGCACTCAAACAGCAGCAAGTGTTTCTAAGAGGTTCCCCAAAGGACACCTCAGACATGCATTCCCATCATGCACCACGACCAAGGCTGTGGTGCGCTGTATGTTTTCTATTTCTCAGGAACTTTGAACAAGCTTAGGGGCAATGACAGTGAAAGAGAGGAATGCCCGCTCAGTTGGCCGCTAGCGCTTCAATGTGGGATTGATACCTTAGTCCTACACCAATTTACACCTTCACGTATGTTCAAACGGAACAAGGGTTTTCACAGTGAGTGGTGCGTCATCCCTGCACCCAGCGGCAGATGAACCTAAAGTGCATGTTTTGATGTTGAGAGGAAACTGCAGTGTCTGAAAGAACACCCGTGCAGCTACCATTGCTTCAGCTGTACTTGTATGTGTCCTTCAACCCCTTTGGGGTAAACCATGTTCCTGGGTTATCATTTGCAGTTAAATTTATCCTGGAAAAATTGTTTATGTTGCATTTTATGTACCTTGTGACCACTACTGTATACACAATAGTGGTCACAAGGACTGTTCGCCCTACCTCGCAACATGTCGTAGGCGATCATCACTATTAATGAGAAGATGATACCGTACGCATGGTGCACTATTAGCTTAAGTAGCTCAAATCAGTTTTGCAGCTAATTTTAATTTGCTAATATATAAGCACTAATTAATGTTAGCTTGAATGGTTTAGCAAAATAAAAGAAATGTTATGTCAATGTGAGCCAACGAGAAACTAGCATTAGCTTGAGTGACTTATCAAATATACCTGACATTTATTTACTAATGGGTTGGGTACATGCTAAGAAGCATTACCATGAATGACTAATCAAATTCCAAAGAACCACTACTATGCCAGCTGTTGGATTAACTGGTGTTAGTCTTAGTGATTGTCAAATTCCCATCAAAATCAATTTGCTAACGTAACATTTGTATGATGCATTGTCTGAACATATACAAAGTCTCTGCGGTAGGTGTCTATATAATAATGAATAAAACTTTTTAATTTGCCAACTTGGTTTTCAGCTGAATGCTATGTATATTCCAGGACATAATATATCAATGTTTGTTTTGTATTGTTAACCTTATTAACTTAATAATCTCTTAAAGTCAATACCATCGTTACAACTGGTTGTATATAATACACTCCCTTTGGTGTTCTTCAGTCTTCGGGGGCATTGAAACACCATGGCAACGCATGCATTAATTGACCTTCATGACTCTCCCTGTTATCCAAAGGTCAGGGCCAGTTCACAGACATACTCTCTACTTTCAAATTTGCCAAGAGCTTGTCTAATTGAAAGTAAAAAAAAAAAACATAAAATTTAGCTTGTTTGACCTCTTAGGGTGCTAGTTTTTCCAGTTGCAATCACGAAGAAGTTACAATTAAATAGGTCAAATGTTGCACTAGCACTGTGTTCTTCCTCAAAACAATGCAGAAAGGGGGAAAATAATTTCATTATTCTATTGTTTATATTGTGGTCCCTTTAGAAAAGAGCGCAACTTGTCCTTTTTTTATCGAGGATGTACAAAATAAATCATCCTTCAACTTTGATTACATCAAGTCAAAACAAGACCCCAACTGTTCACCTCTTCATTGTGTCTTCCTCTACCTCTAGGTCACCCACACAGTCCTCTGAATAAGTCACCCTGACGCTTATCACCATCAGCACATGTGTCATTGCCATTGTCTATGCCACGCAGGATTCCTGCCCCCTCTCTGTCAAGGTTACTCTCCATGTGCCAGAGCACTTTGTCGCAGACGGTAAGTGCAAAATATTCATTCCACATAGGCACGTTACTAACACCACGAGGAAAGGACTTTTAGCTTTTTCTTTACGTGCACATTGTGTTTCTTTTTGCCTTCACATTGACGTATGTGGGTCTGAAACCTGAATAGAAAATGAATAAAAGATCAGTCACTGGGGGGGGGGGGGGGGGGAACCTGTTGCTTAACATGATGATTTTTAATGAGGATTTTCAAAGTTCAGCAACTACAAGAAATCTAATGTGTTGAAAAGAAAATGAGATCGTATTGTAGAAAACTGAAGGTAGTAATTGTATAGCTCTACAATACATCATGAAGATGCAATTTAATGTTGGGTTTCAAATGTAATATTTGTTTCATTTATCACAGCTGATTGTTCAACTTATTCTGTTTCTCTGGGGAACTTTATCGAACTGTAGTCAGATACGGCTTTCCTTCAAGTGGAATTCTGCTGGGTTGACCGTGTCTATCCAAGAACGGACAGAGATTAATTGATTAATCAGTACTAAATGATTCTGTAGCTATTTTCAGTTAATCATTTTGAGTCCAAGTTATCTGCTTTCTGCTTCTTTTTTTTTTTTTTTTTTTACACAAGTTATTTACTCATCTCAACAGTACACCTAAACAGGTATTTGGTTGTGACCAAAAACAAAACATCTGAGTACATTATCTGGGCTTTGAGACATACTGATCTACATTTCCTACCACTTTCTGATGTTTTATAGCTCAATAATGAGAGTACTCTTTAGCTGCAGCCTCATAAATGTGGCATGGTTTTAATTCTGTCTTTTTTATCTCAGTTAGAGGCATCTGCAAGAAAATTTCCATAATCCCCCTCCCCATAGATACATTTTCAGTTTTTGAACTTGTCCTTGTTGTGATTTTTTATTTATTTAGTTAGTGATTTAATAAGAAATACTTCTGAAATAATATTTGCATGCAATGTTGAATATTATTGGTAGAATTTACAGTTCTGATGAACTGGTAAGTTAACAAAATGATTAATTGACTGATCAGAAAATAACTATAAGATTAATTTAAAAAATAATTAATTGATAAATCAAAAAAGGAAAAGAATAATCAATTACAAACTCAGTGTTAGTTACAACCACTAGTACACACTGATATTGAATAATTTTAAAATAATTTCTGTATTTTGTCTCATTTTGTAGGAACCTGGAATTCTTGGAGATGCATACATGATGTCTCAGTGTGAATTTATTATGACCTCCAGTACATTTTCAGGATTAACTGTCTAAATTTTAGGTTTTTCAGGAACATCATGTCTCTGCACTGACAGCTTTGGTTTAATACCAAACGTGTAGGAGCAAATTTCAGTAAAATAAAGTCCAGCCATAGTAAAGGTCTACATGGAAATGCATGATTTGCAGCATGGTAGAACGCTTAAGGCTGACAGCACATCAATTTTATTGAAAGCTTTTAATGTGCACAATGCATATTTAAGATTTGGAAGTTTAATTTTGTTCACTGAGTATTTTGGCATCATTAAATTTTCCTGATTTAAAATGCTTTTGACAAAATGGCAGAATTCATCTCACTTTTGGATGCTGTGTTGTGTACGAGACAATTGCAAGTTTTGTTTTTTTTTTGGAATGACACCATGGTATTATCCTCCCCACAAGATGGGCCAAAATAGAAACTGTGGAAGGAGTTAAGTGAAGTAAAGGGAGCGAAGAGCTCAGGCAATTTAACTAATGATTGCCATATCTCTGAAAGCTGTGCACTCGCATATCAGTCGATCAGGTAATCCTGCCGCTGGGCCTCATTTCTAGTCCGCCCACACATCATCAATTGTCGTGCACAAGGATACGCATCAGGAATGGAACAGTGCAGAATGCTTCAAGGTCTACAGTACATTCTGTAGCTGTGTATAAGATTAACACCTTTAAAATATGAAGTAGCCATCAGAAATGACACTTGGGGCCACAGCTTAAAGGCCTATTGTGCACAGTCTAAAGAGTACATCATAAGTGCATTTAGTGTAGCTCACATGCATATACTCGTAATCTGAGTGAAGAGTAAGATGCATAATGCAAAGCAGTTTATTTTGGCCGCTTAATTAATTATGGGCATCTTTCATTCATAACATGAATTAAACCAATCAGATTTTGATCTGTCATTTCCTTGTACCTTTGAAACTGGAATATTGCTATTTAGCTATGGACCCAAGTGAGAGGTGTTCTGGCTAAAGATGTAGTGGATCACAAAACCCACAGTTTATGTCGAGTCATAGCTTTTAGTTACAGATCTAATGATTTATTTTGTATTAATTTATTTATTTTGATGAGCTAAAAAAAAGAGGGGGCGAATAAAACTGTGCTTTCCATTTTAAAAAAGAACTTCTGTTGTGTGGGCCGCTGAAGAGGAGGTACTGCTGGCCCACCACCACCAGAGGGCACCCTGCCTGGAGTGCGGGCTCCAGGCACCAGAGGGCGCTGCCGCCTCACAGGAGCAGCCGGGGTGACAGCTGACACTCATCACCTATGATAGCTGTCACCACTCATCTGATCTGCATCGGTATATCAGCAAGACGTCATCTCCACCTCTTTGCCGAGATATCGTTCTACCGAGGAGGTAACGAACTCAGCCGTTGTGTTGTCTTTCAGACAGTGACTTTGTTGCTTGTGGTTGGTGAGTACTTGCAGCTGGAGACTGTATTGAACCCTTTTTGATAAGTACTCACATTTTCCTGACAAGAGGTGGAGGTGGTTTTTTTCACCATCTGTGTTGCTGGGTGCAAACGTACCCACATCTAACTGTTTTTGTTCCTCGCCTAGCGTACCAGATCCGACAAGCGGAGGCAGTGGCCACCTGGGAGTTCGGGACTTGGCGGCTCCAGTATTCCCGGGGTTCGGTGGCGGAGGAAATCGTGTGGTTCCGGTTCTGCTTTGGACAGACGTCTTCTATCTTCGAGCCTGCCCACATGACACCTTTGTGAATTGACTTTATTATTTTCTATTGTAATCTGTCGTGCTTGTTGTGCTTATTTCACAACAGTAAAAGTGCTATTTGACTTCCTCCATTGTCCGTTCATTTGCGCCCCCTGTTGTGGGTCTGTGTTCCAACACTTTCACAACAACTTCAAGAACAAGAAAAACAAGGAATTTTTGGGCGTGGTCCTGAATAAAAATAAAGTGTAACCTATTAAAATGATATTTTAAATTAAAATACTGAATTCTTATACGTAATTGCAGTATGAACAGAACTAGTGAACACAAAGTGGACCTTGTCAAGATTATAGAAAGTAATTTAACCCCTTAACGCCTGAATTTATATAGCTGTATATAAAAAAATGTTTTGTGTGTGTTTTTGCCTTTAAGTAGATGGTAAATAATGTTGAGATTATTAATTTCACTTTTGCATTAAAAATAAATAGTAATTTTGGTATTTTGGTAATGACTTTATGTTATAATGTTATAATAATAATAATGGTATGTTGCAAATTTGCGACAACAGGCATACTGGTCAGTTTGTTATGTTGCATATTTGAGTCAAATATTGTAGCATATATGCGACAATAGGCGTTAAGGGGTTAAAAATAAAGAAATTAAACAAAGTGTTGGGCAGGTGTCGTAACACGGACCCACAACAGGGGGCGCAAATGAACGGACAATGGATAAGAAAAGGAGTAACAATTTAATGTTGCGAAAGAACACAACGGAATATAAACAAGAATAATGATGCCAATCATACACAGGAGGACTGCGGGCAGGCTTGAAGATAGGAGACCTCGGATGAACGAAGAGCCGGGGCCCACACCGCTTCTACCACCAACGGCCTGAAGAACACCGAAGCCGCCAAGCCCTCTTCAGCGGCCCACACAACACAAAGTTTCTAATTTCAAATTCTTTTTCAAAAGAATAACGATTTACATTGTCTGTTTAAGGTGGACAGACACTGTACGAGGGTGTAAAAGTTCAAAGCGCAGGATTTATGTTCTCACACTATATGGCCCGATGCTCTGATGCAATCGGACTACTCGCATTGTACGTTCAAAAACCACACGTCGGACTTGTGTTTCCGGAAGCAAAATGTAAACAGAAGCATTTTTTATTTTTTTTTCAAACTTTATTTACATTTCTTATTTTTACAAAAACTATTGATGGGAGACATCAAAGTTTTAACAAAAACATAAATAAATAAATACAAGACTTTAAATGAGTTGAAGAAGAATGGGGAAAAAGAAACTGCTCTCCCAAAGAGTTGATCACTGTTGATGCTTTCGCCTGTGTTGCTCATGCACAGTGTGAGAGGTTGTGGTAAATCAGCTCGTACAGCGCCTAACCCTTATGAGGGCCAACTAGAATATCAAACAGGTTTGATTTTCATCCGACCATACGACTGCCGATCAGGAGGCGGTCGTGAGAGGTTAAACGCAGCTCGTTACTCCATGTATACTACACAATGCAGGATGCACAATTAAGCTGAAACTCAGCGCGATCCAAAAAAATTCTCGCATGAGTGAAAAATCGGCACAGTGTAAGCCCAGCTTTAGAGTCTAATAGTAATAATAACTTTACCTACATAGCACTTTCAGGATAAATGTATTAGTCCTTGCAAACAGGCGCTTCAATCAACAAAATTTAAAAATCCCCCCCCCCAAAAAAAAGCTCAGTGGACTACCAGTCCTCAACTGAGGACTGGAACATCATGAGAAACTCTCACTGATGTGAATGTTCTCAGTCATCAGTGCGCACATTCTGTCCTTAAGTCCTGATATTGCTGTGTCAGTATTTATTTGCTTGGACCCCAACCTGTGTTGAGCCTGCACCATTGGAAAGAGCACAATGCTGCAGAGGCCGTCTGCTTTTAACATACTGTCTTAACTGTTTGTTTTTTTCCACTTCACAATTTCTTTAATTTCATTCCAACTCTGCAATGAGATTTATGCAGTTATTACTGTAAAAACAAATCACCATGGCAATAAATCTGTATTTCACACTATTATGTAAACTTTACAATTAAACTGCAGATCATTTGCATGTTGAACCACGGAGGGCGGTCTGTACAGTGTAAGAGATCAACTATGATCCCTTACATTACTACTTCTGTGAGTCAGTGGGACCTGTACACCAAAGCACCCTGAGGTGAAGCAATGAAGTGCCTCATTCCTACAACAACTCCTCCTCTGTCTCAAACACCCTTATCCCCCCCGCTGCATCAGTCTCCAATTCTAAATATACCCTGTGCTGTATGTAAGTAATGGGCCCAAATTTTGACCCTGTCATGTGGACTTAACTTTGATACAAAGAAACTCATTCATTTAAATTCGTTCTAAACTCTTTGAGATAAGTTATGGCCATGTTCAAAAATATTGAAGCCTAACTGCTGATTTGCATTGCATTTCTCATGAACAAGCCATTATTTTATTTCGCACCATCCAGATGTATCTGTGAGTTGCCTATAGTCCTCTTTGACAGGTACTGAAAATTTCATGGAAAAATTCTGCACGGTTCCAGAGATATGCACGAAATTTAACACAAAAATAGCACTTTTTTTCATGAATTTTGTGACCTTGATATTTAGCATTATCATTTAAAGTTGAATGTTAAAGAAATAACCTTGTATTTTGTCAGTTGTTTGTGCTTCATACTAACACACAGTAATACATTTTTGTAAAGGTAGAAATATAATTTCCTAGAAAAAAACATCATGTTTCTAAAGCAAGGTAAAACTGTCGCAAGCGTAATGCTGAGAATAAGTCCTTGATTTATTTGTGTCAAAACCTTAGCTATATCTCCCACCTCTGTTCAACAGAATAATTATATTACTTGTTTAATAATACCAGGAACTAATGGACAGAATTTCTTTGTTTCAGGCTTCTGCAGACTAAAGAAGATACCTCCAACTGTTGTCGCAGCTGTTACACTAGTATATATGCACTGATAATTTCTAGCAATGACTGAACCGAGACCAATAGAAATAATTGAAACTCTGATATATAACCATACCTAAAATGATAACATTTCACAAAAAAGACCACTTTTAAATTTGATGGTTATGTCACACTTTGGCTTCATTATTTTTGAACTAGGTCTTATTTTTCCACACACGGATGGTCACAAAGGACTGAACACAACAGCCCAGCATGTGCTAGTGCACACAGGTATAAGAAGACATAGATGAAAATACAGGACAGTGGGTTGAAATGCTTTAAATGAGATGAGAAATGATGAATGTGTCAGCAAAAAAGTGGTGAGAATGGAAGAGGAAGAGTGTAAGGTAAAAGTGGAGGGGGATGCATAAAGTAAAAGAAGACTTGAAGGAAAAGAGGCCGATTGGGGAGGAGGTTCAGTACTGGACTGTGTACACAAGGGTCGAGCTGACACATCGACCCTGCACAGACGTGGGAGAAAATGAAGTGAAAACTCTCCAAGTCTCCTGAGCTGTGATGTGACTCAGAAGCAGATGCACGAAGTAGATAAAAGGAGGCTTAACCCAGTAGTCTGACAGGCATACAGCTCAACAAACAAACAATCCAACAAACAAAAACGAGATCTAGACAGACTAGGTTTGGAACTGGGGGAGCCGAATGCTGCGTCTACAAGGATGATACCCGCGTGAGCTCGTCTCCATATTCACACTGCGTGCACGCAGCCGAGTGGGCCGGTGATGAGGTCAGGCGTGTGCGTGAGCTGACAACTCAACGGGGTGGAGAACAGATGAGGCATGACAATGTCTGAAAACGACGAGAGGAGATGGTTCTGAGCAGAAAGTACCGAGGCAAACGAGCGAGGACGTATCAGATGCCTCTGCAAATATGCCTGGAATCAAGAAGTTCATATAAATGTCAGGTACTTAGAAAAAAAGAGAAGCTACCTCTATTTTCAGATCACCACAACATGCATTAAATATTTTATTTGTTCATTTTCAAAAGAATCGTAACCACCAAAAGTGCAGACTTTCTGAAATCATCCCTGTAGGGATGTCACAAGGTGATGATGAGTCTTCCTGCTTCCAGTGTCACATACGCTGTGCATTGCAAAAGTACTTTTTTCCTGAGTCCACTGCCATCAATCTGTTATATGCACAGCAAAACTACCACCACTCAGCAATGCTTATACTGCTCAGGAGGGGTTTCTTTACAGGTCTTTGAGAAAGCAGCCCATAATCTAACAGTTGCCTCCTGTCTGTGTGAGCTGAGGCTATTACATTTCTTCTTCTTTTTTTTTTTTCCTCACTTTCTCTGGAAATGAGAGCTGGTGGCAGTTCTGTTGTATAAACTGCAGTCTTGTTAGGCTCAGCTGTGGGAGGCCTGGCCCAGAAGCAGCTTTTAAGGATCCAGATTTATAAAATAGAAAATCCATGTTTATTTAGGCTTTTTAGCATCATGGTGGGTAATGAATCCTAGACCCCCCCCCCCCACAAGATTAACAACATACTTAACAAGGATTTCATTACTCCTCAGTACAGCATCTGTTTATGTAACTTTTAAATCTGCTTGAGACGAGTGTACTCTGGGGGGGATGTGCTGGTACTGCGTGGCGCTACATCCACCGCACCACAGAACCACCTTTGATCCTTAACTGGCAACCACCCAGACAGACAAGTGCTCCATCTACACTTCTCAACAGAAACCATGTATCTGTTGCAGCTTGATGAAGCGTGGTCATTCCATTGGTCTTTCCCAGGTACTGAGGTCCTCAACACTCAAGCACCTGTGTTCTGAATCATATCAATATAAATTTGCCACATAGCAATGATGTTGTAGCTGATACACCCTCGCCACACAAGTGAGTCTCCTCATCTGATTGTCCTCCAAGTAATTCATCGTTTCACTTAGTCAATCCAGGGTAAACCAGTCGCCAATCATCTACCTGCCACAGCCAGATAGACAAACCGAACCTGGCCGTGCCTTTGGCCTTTTCCAGCTGCTGGGGTCGTCAACGCTGAGCATCTTCGCCCAGTGCGCCATGTCATATGGACAGAATACTGTAGGTGATGTTCCTTCACAATGCAAGTGATGTGCTTCAGCTGGATCTTCGAAAGTAACCGTTCATTTAACACAAATTCTTTCTGGCAGCATGAAAGGATCCTCTTAAGAGACCTTATACCAAACACATCTGGTCGTTACCTTGTGTCACTGGCGGGCATTCAAGTTTGACAACCATACAGTTATTAGAATTGTTGTGAATATATTATATTGATATATTATAGTTGTTAAAGATTTTATGCAGTTTTAATAAATAAAATTGATTATAAATACTTTTAAAATTGAAGAGTGTACACACTCTACATTTTTGTTAAGTTTCCAGCACTTTGAGTGTGCCTGAAACAGTGCTCAGTGCTGTGTATATTTGACAGATTAATCTGTAATGAATATCGTTGCTTGTTGCAGCTTTATCTGCTTCCTAACCTTGGTGTGAAGTACTACTGGAAATTAAGTTTGTTTTTTTTTTTTGCTAATTATTCTTCCACTACTCTGCAAATTTCAGTCACACACACAAAAAACATAAATGGTATAAGAGTCTTTGTCCTCATCAGAGAGCTAAAAAACAATCTCCACATAGTCCCCTTTGAAACGAAAAGTCAGTGGCATCAATTAAGGATAATCTTGTGCCGTGATCGCAGTTAACGATTGGTCTGGGAGCTGTAAGGTAGAAAGGTAAGTACCATAGCGTTTACTGATTGACTCTTGAAACACTTTTAGCACCTTTATTGCACTTACCCAGGAAATCCTATCAGTACACACATTATAGCTCTTAATTTTCTAATTTCAATTCAGTCAGGTCAAGCTGGGAATTAAAATTACAGTGAAAAACAAAAGAATTTGCTCCTTACAATTGATTTAGTAATAGTCCTGGAATAGAGCTCTAAAAAACGAAATACAGAACAATCAAGCTGTCCTCATTTTTTTCAGGGGTGGTTGGGTGGGGGGGGGGGGGGGGGGTCCTACCTAAATAATTCTGTCTTGTGCTTTTTTCCCTCTCTACTTTTTTCCTCTTAGGAAGTAGTTTTGTGGTGAGCATGGGCAGCTTCCTGGATGTTTCAAATTGGCTAAACCCAGCCAAGCTAACCCTGTACTATCAAACCAACTCATCCACACAGTGGGTCCAAGACTACTGTGGCCAGAGGACCACTGAGCCCTGTGAACAGAATTGTGACCAGGACACAGGTTAGTAGTCTCTGTGTACACACTAGGAATTCTTATTTTCATTTATTTTTGCCGTATGGTTATATTTCCATTGTAAACCAGGGAACTATGTCATTAAAGTATTGATTTTCAACTCTGATAAAGAGAAATTCCATCTTTTATTGTGATAGGGAAAAGTGAGTCAGTTTTGAGGATCTTCCAGTTTCAAATATGGGTTCTAGATTTTTATTTTTATTTTTTCTATGTATATAATTGTTTTAATTGCAAGCTTGAGGCATTTAAACTCCTCTCCATGTATAGTGTAGACACATTCTGAAAGAAATTATTTTTAAAAAGTAGGACTAATGCTGTAAGATGCAATGTGTACAGACAGTGGGGGTGAGAATCTGAAATATTTGCTCTGTTGTATTCTTCTTTGTTGTTGGCGGCGGTTGCGTGTTTTGTGTATTAAGCAGCTATGGACTTCTTCCAACTGAGTGTTTGGATTGCTGAAAGGTGACAGAATAGTCAGGGATAATGGTGTACCTTGCAAATTTATTGCACCAGGTTTATTCAAAAGACATCTTTGTTTTGCATATGTAATATCCCATAGACATGTCTGTCACCTGATGGATGGATAGTGGATGCTGGATGCTTGATGATGGATTAGGAGGAGGTGTGGTTGTCAGTGAGAGAGTGCAGACTGATGACCATGTTATTTCGGTTGTAAAACCGAAATAACATGGTCATTAGTCTACACAAGACCTGGGTTAAAATCCTGCTCATGCTACATGTCTGTGTCCTTGGACAAGACACCTAATCTGCATTGTCTAAGTCCATCCAGCTGGAAATGGGAACCGGCTTTGGCAAGGGGAAGTAACCTGTACTGGGCTGGTGTTCCCTCCAGGGGGAGTTGTAGTCTCTCATCTGTTTCACACTACGGAATCTCGAGACAAGCATCGGTACCAGTGGGCCTCAGGGCCTATGTAGGACTAGTCTGCACAACTCTGCAGACTAGGATTTTGAAGGAATATAGCTGAAATGGGAACTTTTTTAATCTCTTTCTCACTTTCTCAACATGTGTGCTTTTGCAGTTACGCGTCACTTGAAATGAGCTTGTTTTTTTAGTTTCTTTCAAGGCTGCCACCCCTACTTCTGCTGTCTAAAAACAGCTTCAAAATAACCTTTTCTGTTGTCAATAAATGTTCCACACCTCTAATATAATAGTTATTAACACCCCAAGTTTAAATTGCACATTTGTTCAAAATGTGTCAAGCCAAGCACAAAACCCACTAGAATTTGCACATTTTATAAATATACAAGAGGAACACCATGGATGCTGTGGGGTCAAGTGCGAAAATGGACACATTAATATCAGATTTACTTTTTTCGTGGAATAATAAAAGCATACAATATCTGTGTCAGTAGATTTAAATGGGATTAATATAAGAAGTACCATAATCTTATGTTTCATATCTGTGTAGTTATTATTACACCATGTACTCCATCAACTCGTGCAGTTTTTCTGCCTGTTTTTGCTAAATTTAAATCTATACTGGGCGCAATACGAGAGTGTTGCACGGTGATTCTTATCTTCCACTGAGTGCCGTAACTCTCTTTTGTCTTTCTTGCTCAGCTAGATAAAGTGTAAGCTCATTAGAATGGATTACATCTGTAATGTATGTGAAATTTATGTCAACCCCCGGTCAAGGGCATGTTGCGGGCTGATGCATAATGTATTAATGTCCCAGATGCTCGGCTCAATACATGCTGAGATTCCAAACATATAGGTGGCACATGTGCATTTGAGTTTGTTTGCAAAAAAAATAAAAATATCTATAATGCACCGTGAGATTGCCAGTGATTGTAATTCTGTTTTGAGGAAGTCAGCAAGCTCACTTTAATAGTACAACTCCCTCTCTTGTAGTATTCTGTGTTTATTTCCCTTTTTATTCATTGGTTGTGAGCTTTAGACTAGTGCACCCGAATGTGTTGTATCTCCTCAGGGGAAACACATTCATCCGGCAAAAAACCCGAAGGTGTTCTTCACTATCCTCTACAAAACAGTGTAGCACCCACACGACACATTAGTTGTTTTTCAAGGCCACACACTTTCTTTCAGGATCCTTTATTGATGTGTCAACAAGAATGGGAACCAGTTAAATGTTAAGACTTGAAATGCTTAGGGATCAAAAGTTCTGCTTCGCTGCCCTCTGTGCATTGAGTTTCCTGCAGTCATGGTCACACCATGTTGTCAGTGTTTTGCAGTTTGACAGGAGATAGAAAACACCTGGGTTTCCATCATTTTTCAAATGTTCAGACTTCCTCTTTCAACATGGAAGGTTATCTGTAATGTCCAGATGTGGCAGATTACATTTTGGAACGTGGCACCAAACAGGAAGCCATTATAGCATGTTCCTTTTTTAATCTTTTGGCTTGTCCACTTTGTCATTTCCTTTTTGAGTCAATACACTACTCCAGTCCAGTCCAGTACACATGAGCTGGGTATTTCCAGTTTCTCTTGTGTGGAGATGGAGGCAGATCAGCAACCCCTTCATTTGGGGGTTGGCACCAAGAATAGTCTGTGTTGCTGAAAAATGAAGCCACAATGGAAGTGAAAGCAAAACACAAAACATTGCAGGCCACATAGAGACAAACAAACACATTCACATCCGCACGCACACCTACGGACAATTTAAAGTTTCCCGTCCATCTAACGTGCATGTCTTTGGACGAGGGAGGGAACCCACGCAAGCATGGGGAGAACATGCAAACTCCACACAGAAAGACCACAGGTGGGAATCGATCCCATGATCTTCTTGCTGTGAGGCAACAGTGCCAACCACTAAGCCACCATCTCGTTTTGTCTTTTATAGAACCAATATGAAACTCATTATTGATGCAGCACGTTTGCCAGTTACATTTACAGAGGTTGACCAGTTTGTTAATTCTGGTGTTTCAGCACAAAAGCTTTACTACCACTGATATACATATAATACATGCAAGCAACTATTATGGCAGAGTGAGACCCATTAATGTGTTAGTATGATCACAGTTCTCCACTTTTCTAATGCAGTTTTCAGTTTTGTTTTGTTTTTTAATTGAAAATTGGCAGCAGAATAAAGGCTACATTAAAACCTTTAACAACCTACACAGGATGTGTGATTTTGAAACACTAACTGTATAAATGTGCTGGTGTACTGACCTAATTGTACAGCATATTGTTGTCACTGAAATATGCAGTCTTTTACAATTTGCTGTGCAGGTCTTCTTTTCCTTTTTTCATTTTCTTTTCATCTATATACCCCATTGTGCTCCTCAAATAGTATTTCAAAATTCTGAACTATGAGCAGATGTTATTGCGTGCTGCATCCTTTTACACACGCTTTTGCATTTATTCACGTTCCTGAATTGTGTCCCCTGTCGTGCCTGCCAGGTGCTGAATTAAATCACTGACTTGTTAGTTGTGACAACAAAGTGTTCTTGGCTTTATTGTGCCAATCCTTTTTTAATACTGGAGCCAAGGGTTGAATGTGCTGAAGTCTTTTTTCCAGTTTGGATTACCTGGTAGTTTTTGTTGCAGTGGAAAGGTCTTAACAGGCAGTAATGATTGTTTTGTATAAATATATAAATTTTTCAACGGTTGTCTTGTAAGAATTATTGCAAATTAGCATTTATTTATCATATAATATTATAAAAAACTGGTTG
This sequence comes from Thalassophryne amazonica, assembly GCF_902500255.1. Classification (NCBI taxonomy): domain Eukaryota; kingdom Metazoa; phylum Chordata; class Actinopteri; order Batrachoidiformes; family Batrachoididae; genus Thalassophryne; species Thalassophryne amazonica. Next base: position 25,073,462 of record NC_047119.1, read on the forward strand.
CAGTTTTTTTTCCATTTTATTTTTGTTAAATTGCCTTATTAAAGTTTTCCATGTATCCGAGGATTGTTTTAAATAACATTATTATTTATTAGCAACTTCTGGGGTGCAAACAAACATGAACGCCCTCACTAACTGCAACTGAGTCATGTTTGTAACATGTTGGTGTGCTGACGTATTGTAGCACAACATTGTGTAACATATTTAATGAGGAATAAAATAAAAACAACAATCTGAAAAAACATATTTTAAAAGTTTTCATATTTTAAGTCATAGCTTCTCATATGAACATAGACAGATGCTTTCATTACACTCTGTAATAGGCAACTGAGCATGAAGCCAGTCAGGGCTATGACAGTCTGACATTTGACCCCGCTGACACTGACCTTCACCCAAATATTGGATCTCTGGCTGACTGTGCCAGGGCAGTTCTACTGGAGCAAATAACATCTATTTTACAGCAAAATCAAGCAAGTGCTGGTAAAAGAACCAAATTTGACATGATTATTCCCAAGGTAGTACTTACCCAATCTGGTCGATTGGCCTTTGCCACCATCTTGGAAAATGGCAGCCATCTGGAATTTTCAAGTGGCCAATTGACTAGCTATACTAAGTAATATTGTGAGAGTCACCATGCCAAATTTGGTGATTGTACCACCAAATGTGGGATTTTTCCATTATCTGCTCCCCTATTCTGGATTCCATCTATGTGTGTGTGCCAAATATGGTCCAAATTGAGTTTAAAATAAAATTCCTTGATCTTTAGCAAAATTAATTCTTTAAGGGCAGTTTTGGGGTCGGTCTTCATTGACGAAATAAGTTTCATAGAAATCCTCAATAAGACCTGGGAGGAGTCAGCCAACAAACATATTACCTTTCCCTAATAATTGATCTTTGGTCAATTTGACCTCAACTGTGTAATTCCAGATACCACCTCAGTATGTTTGCCAAGCGTGGAGGGTATTGGAGGAAAAAAAAAGTTGATCTTCCCTCAATGACTTTTCATGTTTGCCAAAACAAACCCTTTTACAGCCATTCTGTGATTGCCAGTCATCAAGGTGTGTTTGCTCATGTGGCTGGTGAGGTCTAGCCCTCAATCTGTGTCACTTTATGTAATTTGCAGCTATATTAGTGAACTGAACTGATTCAGTTGATGACTAATTAAAGCCTACTGTATCACATCGCATGCCACTGCCTGAGAGCTTTGTCTGCATGAAAATGGAAAAAAGGCAGCTGTCATGTCCTTGACAGTTTTTTCCCCTGTCAGTCAAAACATGAGGTAAGACACATTAACATGTAAATGCTATAAATGTGCAAAGTTTAACAACTTGCAACACCTGTGTTCCATAAACACACTTCAACAGGCAGACAGTTTTTCCATGTCTGTTTCCTGCACCTCCTCATTTCTGCTTCAGTGTCATGCTGGTAAGCTGTCAGAATTTGACTAGTAACTGTGTCGCTGTGTCTGGATCACCAATCCTCTCTTCCTCTGCTTTCACGTCCATAACTGAACTGCTTCCCTCAGCTGTGAATGACAGAAACAGGGAGGTCAGCGGAAGAAGGATGCTGCTTTTACAGGCTAATGGCTTTCATCCAAAAACTTATGATTGCACTTTGGAACTATGTTAGATTTGTTTTTTTGTTGTTGTTGTTTTATGAAATAATAATATAATAGCCTGAAAAGTAATCATTTGAGTGTTTCTCTAGGGATTGCTTTGTTGGCCCACTGGCCAGGTCCACAAGGTGCGACTGACCAACATTTACACCCAAAAGGGCATTTATTCACTTATTTTTACTAAAACGTCTGTTTGGTGGAAATTTTGTGTTCACAGTAGCTTTACTTTCTGCTCATTTAAGATTTGTTGTTTCTTCTTAAATAAACTCCAGGATTTAACAAGCACATTAATTCTTGCTGTAGTTCATTGTGCTTTGTCGCACGTGATACAAACTATTTTAGGCACACACACACACACCATGTCTAAATGACTTTCCTTCAACATTGATGTACGTATGATAAATAAGTTATACATGTTAGGAAAACCTTAGCTGATGTTGGCTAAGTGATGTTTATTTTCAAATGTTGCCATTCTATTTTAACACTTTGGCTTTCACCTCCAGGAAGATAAGCAATTAACAGTAACTTTGCACATTTAACTTCACTGCATGCAGAATTTGTGAAGGGCAAATCCATTACAGATGCTGTAGCATTGTTGAAAGTGTATTTTCTGAAACTATTGTACCTGATTGCCACCAGGTCTGCCCCATTTGCAATACAAATTCTTACTGTACAAAATTTGAGCAATATGAGATAATATGATAATAGTCCATAGAAGTCTGTTTCTTATCTCACTCGGATCCACAGAATAAATTACATCCTCCATCTACCATTAGAAACCATCCTTTTAAGGAGCTTCTTTTGTTTTCCTTTTTAAAAATGATGTTTCCTTTGCTCCTTAACCCTTATCTTTTTGGAAGTGAAGCTGATACGGTTGTTTTCCCTTTGTGATTTAATATGCATGGTACATGAATATGCACATGCATGCCTGTGAGAAAACATTTTTGACAAATCTGCCCAAGGTCCATTGACTGAATATCTTATTCTTCTAGAAATTACGCAAAAAGGCATAAATATTCACCAGGAAAACTATATGATGGTTATTGCTACTATGAACCTCAGAATGTGAAAATCACAGAATCACCCAGGCAACTGCAGTGTAGAAATTACCATGAAATATGTAATTTATCTGGTCAGTTGTCATCCAGGAGGGGAAAGTCTTAAAGTAAATATCACTAGTAAATGTCAAATGGGCTGACTATTCTAAATAAATAAAGAATTGCAAAACACTGATGTATTGCATTTTATTTTTGGTGTCACATGCCCTTAGAAATTAAGTAATAAATATGGGAAATTTACCTGATTTCACCTGCTGCTGATAAATGCTCAGAAACGTCAAGCTGTGAGGAATGTAGACTTGACTCAGTCTCACCTCTGATGGGGATGGGTCTGCCTACAGACGGGAGATTGATCACCTCATGTTCTGGTGCAAACAGAACAATCTGGAGCTCAATGCCCTCAAGACAGCGGAGATAGTTGTTGACTTCATAAAGAACCCAGTCCCAGCCAATCCAGTCACCATTATAGAGTCCTTCCATTACTCGGGGATCACCATCACCCAGGACCTTATGTGGGAGAAGAACATCAGCTCTCTTACCAAGAGAACACAACAGAGGATGTACTTTCTGCGGCAGCTAAGGAAGTTCAACTTGCCAAAAACAATGATGAACTTCTACGCTGCCATCATCGAGTCCATCATCTCCTCCTCCCTCACCGTCTGATACACTACTGCAAACTGCTAAGGACAGGAGCAGACTGCAGCATATCATCCATGCAGCAGAAAGTTATCGACTGCAGTCTGCCATCCCTGGAGGTGGAGGTGTACAGGTCCTGAGGTGAGCAAGGAAGATAACAGCCGATCCCTCTCACCCAGGACACAAACGTTTTGTCACCCTCCACTCTGGAAGACGGCTGAGGTCCATCAGGAATAAAACCTCAAGACACAACATTAACTTCTGCCAGACACCCCCCACGTACCCTGCCCAACCCCCCACTCCCACAAAGTACAAACTGAAAGGTACCGTATATCTGCATGCTTGCACAGCCCAATCCACTATATTTATTTGACAGTAAACATAGTTTTGCCCAGTTGTCTATTTGACTCCTTTACTTCTTACATAAGTATTTTTCCTTTTCTTTTATTATTATTTATGCACCAATTACTTCTTACAGAAGTTTTTATTTTGTTTTTGTTTTTTTTTCCTTTTGTTTTATTGCTATTTATGCACCAATGACACCAGATCAAATTCCTTGTATGTGAGAGCCTACTGAGTAATAAATTTGATTCTGATTCTGATGACATCATGTACGGTTAAGTCCCCTCCATACCCTCTATTGAAATGAATGGGGGGAACAGAATTTTTTTACAGTGTGAAATCAGTGGGGGTGGGGGGGGTGGGGGGTGTGGACTTTGATGGTGACTATGTTCAAATGGTTAAAATGTGTTTTGCAAGGATGTAGTCACAAGACTAGTGTTGCTTATTAGGTGGACAGATTTCCAACAATTACATTTTGAGGAGGTAAATGATGATTTTTTTTTTTTTTTTGGACAAACAGCAGAAGTGAAGGCCAGCATAGCGTGAGAATGGTCTTCAAAGCATGGATGTAACTACAGAGTTTATCCTTTCCTTTCATGTGACCAAACAAAAATTCCTGACAAAGCGTGTTTCCTCTTCCAAAACCGTGGAACCAGCCGTGTTTGTGGTTTGAGTCACATCACGCCATACTAAGCTGAGACGCTACGTGCGTGACACCAGCCAGTCTCGCTGAGGAAGCCGCTTCTGTGATCAGGGAATCATACTGAATGTGACAAGTGGCCACTGTTAACAGGACTACCAGACGTACACCAGCTTCAGCATTTGTTATTGGCCAAGCTGAGCTAAACCGATAGCTAAGCTAAGCTACCTGCAGCCGGTTTCTGGTGGAGCAATACTGTTTTCCTGTGGACAAAAGACAGTGCCATACAGTGGATCAGTAATTATACATGGATGTGTGTCAACACTCAAGCTTGTATTTTGACTCCAACGAGGACGTCTGGCTACATAATCAGAGTACATTCTCATAGAAGCTCATTTTAAAACGTCCAAATTTAGAGCAGAAATAAACATGTTTACAGCATGGTACAAAAAACAATTTTGGTCTCTATAGTTTCCTCCCCCATGACAACTGTACAGAGCATTTTTTTTTTCTATCGTCTTAGTTGAAGACATTTTAATTAAGCCCTGGTCCCACCGAATAATGAACAATGAATGATGAGCCACGTAGCATGTTTTTTTGGTACGAGTCCAGGTATTCAAAAAATGTTGGGGAATAGTGGCTCTTAGAGATAGAATATTTGGCTAACAAGGCTCATCTCTGAGTGTGGTGCTAATTTCAAAAGTTCAAAATTTAGCAACAACAGCGTGGGGCAGTTTGTGTACGGGGTATTACGAGGACAAACAAGGATTTTAGAGGCATGTTTGTTGTGAGGACGAAGCTGTTAAAAGCCCATTATCCGAGCAGCTGGCATCTATTTTGGACAGGCTATTTTGGCTCCGCCCTGTCATGCACTTCGTTGTGACAATCCCACCTGCTTTGTGCGCTGGACATTGTATAGAAAATAATTATTTTGTAACGGATTAATCATTTTCTGTCAGAGTTTGGCAGTTGAAGACACCTCTAATTGCTTCCGGAATCACAGAGGACTGTTTCATCGGGACCTTTTTTTCTTCCCTCTCTCTCATGCGCTGAGGTGGAAAACATATTTGGAACAGCCTAAAAGGTCATTATTTGTAATGTTTATATTACAATAGCTTGGTAAAATAGTTGCATGTTCATTCCTTCTTCCTTCGCAGCTGTAAATGTATGTTTATGATACATTTGACATCTTGTTATAATGGATCAGATGAGCTCCGCTGTGTGTGCACTGGCATGCTGACTCACACTCAACACGACCATTTACGCTGAATGCCAGGACAAAAACGAGTGATTTTGCTTACAATAACGGAGGAACACAAAGTTAAAAGTTGGATCACTGGTGTCACAATGAAGACAGGCATTTACGCAGAATCCAAGCACGCAAAAGAGTGATTTTGCAAACAATAACGGATGAACACAAAGTTAAAAGTTGGAGTCACCAGTGTCAAAATGACTGTAAGCCATGGAAGAAATAAAGCCAGAGAGAAAAAGTGCAGATGCAACTGTCCAGGAACTTGTGGTTTGGTTCTAGATGGTCTGGTTATGGATGGGTTTTGTTTTTGGATCTTTTTTTTTTCGTTTGTGTTTTGTTTTTGTTTGTTTTTGGGGGGGAAGTGATCCACACAGGTGCAGGTGTATATAATTAAAGGGGTCACCTCATTGTGGTGTCTTTTTTTGTTGTTGTTGTCACAGAGAAACCTTCCCATAGTAGTTCTTTTTCCTCCATCATCTTGCACTGGATGAACATGCAGAACTGCTGCCTGACGCACAGATGGGCACACTGGCCGGACTGTGCAGGAGTGGCTTTTTTGGCCTAAGTTTAAAAAAATGTGACAAAATCTTGAATGGATGCTGTGAATTGAAAACCCACACTTTAAAGGGACAAGTGTGGGAGGGGTGGAGGTTTGGACCAAACCCATACCTAAACGTGCCACCAATGTTGCATTTCATGGCGCTACATGGATCATATGTGGCTTGACGTAGATCATATGTGGCGACATGAGCCATTTGAGGCTGGACGGGGCTCAAATGATACCTGGCACATGCGAGGTACATAGAAGCACGTGGACGCTTCTTCGTAGCGGATACGTGATGGATTTATACGTGGCTCATCATTCAAATAATCACTGAAATTTCTCACAAATCCATACGTGGCTCATTATTCATGGCTTTATTATTCGGTGGGACTGAGGCTTTAGTAAAATTTTGTATAATTGTGACCGTGGTTGCTTTGAGTGACAGTGGCTGGGTCCAGCGATGCCTCCTCCAACCTTAAAGGAGTCACTCGCTGTTGTGTCTGTTTGGAGCATTTTATTACAAGCACCTGGAATAATCTGGCTTGTTGTGCAGTGAAACACCCAGACAGGTCATTTAAGAAGTTCCTGTTGCAGTTTTGACTCTGAGTGAAACGCTTGTCTTATTTAATGTATGCTAACGGCGTTAGCACTTTTAGCAGCTGTCGATAGATTCACTTAATGTACGATTACTGAGGAAATACATGGCATGTAACGTTTGCTGTCCACACCAACGTTACCCAGGCTAGCTGTGAGCTTGAGTTTTGTAGTCAGGAAGTGGGGTGTGTTCAGGTTTTTTAATCACACACAGAGCCACCCACGCTCCACCCCTTTATGCATGAATGAGTTCATGGCGAATCAGTGTGGGCGGGACTCTCAACATGGAAGGTGGTCCTTCGTTTTTTCCAGGTCTCTATAGAAAACCAGTGGATGACATCCAGCAGGCTCTGTCCAGTATATATAGTCTATGGTGCAAATACAGCAGGAGTGAAATCAGAGACAGCATTGCATTTGTGGTGCTGTAGTGTGTATCCGGAGAACATCTTTAAATTTCCGACAGAATTCAGAGGTGATTAAATGAATTAAGCTTACAGCATGTTATGATCAGTCAGCCATAGCTGTGGGCATGACTGCCATGAAGCCACTACATGAGAGGGTTACCGGAAAGCATTTAATTATCACTTAGAGCATTCATTAAGTTATCATCTCATTTATTAAAACAGCAACTTTTACAAGGCTCAGTTAAAGATAGAGGCATGTAATAAATAAAAGGTACATTTTGACTTTTTAAAACACAACAATCCAAGGATTTTGCAACACTGGCATGCGTATATAAGATGGGTGTTATCCTATTTCAGCTTAGACTTATGATATTGTCAGCCTGGGTTTTGATGACCCGGAGTTGTTTCTCGATCACACAGCATTGACTCGGGAAAAGGATGGATTTAGTAAACAAGGAGATTATGTATTTGATGCTGTTTATTTAGCCAGCCAGCCATCCAGTCAGTCAGTTATCAGGCAGATGGTATGTGGGATGTTGGTGAGGAACTTGACTTTGGGAGAAGGATGAGTTGATTAACTTCTATTGCAGATCCAGATCAAGAGGCAGATCTTGCCTTTAAGCTTTGATCTTTCATCCTAATTCTTGTGATTCTGACTCCTTTGTTCACCATCAATATTGCCATTGATCCATGATCTTTTAAGATCTGTACTTTGATCTTAATAACGTCGATCTTGGTTAAACTATGAGCGCTGAGGTCATATATCATCCACCCGGCATAAAGCATCATTGTTTATGTATATACAAGAGAGATGATGTTTTTGAAGATCAAAGCAAGGTACAACCTCCTTGACAAAATTCAGTGATAAGCGTTCAAGATCAAAGATGAGATCAAAGGAATAACTGACTTGTGATAAAGGAAGTACTGTTGGACCTCATTGGAGGCATGGAATGTCTGCCATTCTATTTTAATTGAATAAAGGCTTTCATAAAATGTAATCAAAATCCTTTCATCAGCTATTGTGATATCCTGGTTAAGGACAATCACACCCCTCCTTTTTGTTTGACAGAGATTGATATAATTTGTAATACTGTGGATTAATCAGTCAGTGACCACCTCCATGTCCGGCCTGTCAGACACTCATAAAAAAGCAAAGAGTGGGTGTAAATGACATTGATATGGCTCCTGTCTCTTCAGAATCCCAAGGTAACAGCAGCCCTGACTGCATTACAGCCACAGTGCATTAACAACTCGGTGACCATAAAGTTCAAGTTTAATGGTTGCTCAGCTCCCCGTGCCCTTGTGAGGTATTAGTTCTGTCTTTGTCTTTTTTAAGAAGCTGTTTTTATTAACTAATTCTGCACAGCTCCTGTTCATACATCATTTTGTGGCACACTCGACTTCTTTTGTCTGATACTTCAAAAACATAAATCTAACATTGAAAACCTTCCCTTTTTTAAATGCATGCACTATTTGACCCTGCTTTTTAAAGGCAAATAAATCTGCAGTACATGCAAAAGTGAACCTTGGAATGTGTGCAAAGGTTAGTTCATCCAGCAGAATGTGCCATCAGACAGATTTATCTGCCTGTTAATTGTTTGAACTTCAGTAAATGCACAAATGCAGAAAAGAGCTGACCTCATTACTTGTAATGCGCGTCTGTGATGTATCTGAAGTGCAAGGGTCCCTCGCTACATTCTGCAGCATGCACTCATACACATTACAATTGAGAACTGCATTTAACAAAACTATATGAAAATTTACCTTTTGATATTAGTTGGAACATCACAAGAGCAGGGCATGTCTGATTTATGTTCAAGGACTGTAGGAAAGAAAGTAACTTGGAAAACAGTAATGTATAAATGTCACTGAATATGTCTTGGACTTCATTTACATCAGTTATGAAGAAATACAAACAGTTTGGCACTCTATGGTAAATCTGTGTGGAGTAGACAGTTCTCAAAAACTGAGTGACTGTGCAACAAGCAGAAGAGTGAGGAAAGCCACCAAGACACCCAGACAACACAGAAGAAATTATAGGCATCTCATAATTATAGGCTTCTCTGGCTGTGATGAAGTGCTATAGAGGAGGATTTTCTTAAAAAGCAGACCTGAAATTTCAGCTACAATTTGCTAGGGGTGTAAAGATACACAAAAATCACAGTTCGGTACGTACCTCGGTTTTGAGGCCACGGTTCGGTTCATTTTCAGTACAGTATGGGAACAAAATGCAAAACCTAAATTTGCTTGTTGTTTAAATCAACAAATTATTTTAAATGATTAACATTACACAAACATTATACAAACAGGAAAATAAAATAATTGCAAAGTGCTGCCTGGTAATAACTTAAATAAAATGTTCTCAAATAAACAACAAATGTATGATATATATATATATATATATATATATATATATATATATATATATATATAAATTCCTAGTAAACAGCTTTGAACAAAACCTTTCCACAAGTAAAGTGCAGCACAACGGTTCCAGCATGAAGCCCTCTTCAATTTTATTCAACCTTCATATTTTTGGCAGAAAAATAAACTTGTCCAAAACTGCCGCAGTCTATAAGGAATTTTTAAGACAATTAATGTTAAAGAATCCCTTTACTTTTGTACAATTTATTTTATTTTCTACCTTTTTCTATTAACTGTTAATTTAATGTTTGTTAATATATCTTTTTAAATAAAGTTTTGAAAACAAAAACATTGTGGGAGGTGCAAAAAAGTGAGTAAAACCACCATAAACATATTTAGAACCACAAATAAACTTGATTCTTGCTTTGTTTATTTATTCTGCCATTAAAATTAGCCATCACTTATTAAAATAAAATAACTTCTCAAGGCCAGGGCTTCTCAAAGTCTGGGGATTATTTAATCACAGCGCAGCAAATGAGGTCAGTAGGCTGAGCGAGTTGAATGAGGAGGATTGTAAATATCCCTCCGCTCAGCGCTTTACAGGCTACAGTGGTCAGCGGAGGAGGGGGCAACCCGTTGCTGCTCGGTGACAACAGAGACTTTCACTTTCAGTCGGCAAACATCAGAAAAATCTCCAGTAACGCCAAGAAAAGTAGCTAGATTTGTCCCTAGTCGCTTTTGAGAAAATAAGTCATCAAGAGTGTTTGGAAAGTCACCAGATTTAGAGACAAAGTCGGCAAGTTGGCAACACTGAATGTAAACACACACAATACTAACTTATCCGTGCACAGCCCTGTACCGAACTGAACATCCTGTACCTAAACAGTTCAATACAAATACATGTACTGTCATACCCTTACAATTTGCTTGAAGGTACTTATGAGATGCAAGCCTAGATTTGATGTTTTAGTAAAAGAAAATCCTGAGGTATTTTTTGTATTTGCCATCAATGGCATAATGATATAAAATTGTGTGTGAAATACCAAGGGGCCCAATACTTTTGGAGGGTACTGTAAGTAGTTCAGTGGAATATGAGTTTGGCAACCATTATATAGAGCTGGGTTCAATGCCTGGTCATGCTATGTCTTTGTACCCTTTTTCTGCATTGTGTCAGACCACCAAACCATAATTGGTTCACAGCCTCGGCTGGTGAACTAACCTATGTTAGACTGGCATCCTATCGGGGGTGAATCATAGGCTCTCATCTGCTTCAGGCTATGGAATCAAGACATAAGCACAAGCACCAGTGTGCCTCAGAGACTACACAGAACTTTATCTCTTCTAACATCCCTAACACTAATCTTGCCCCTCCCAACTCCACCCAACCCTTGTATGTCCTCTTAATTTTAAAATTAATCCTTCCTCTTTCTACATCACTGAACTGAATGCATTCCCCCACAACCCCCGACCCAGAGGAGAAAATGGTTTTCTTCTGTCTCTTAATTCAGATTTTAGCCCTTTTCACCTTCCCAACCGAACACGCCCCTATTTCCCTGCTTCCGTCACCCCTCCCCAACCCCATCTTTTATCATTCATAGATTTTCTGAGCTCGCTTACTCCTGTTAAGGATCAGGGGGTAGCTAGAGCCTATTCCAGCAGTTACTGGGCAAGAGACAGGCCACCAATCTGTTTGTAAGGCCAGATACAACATAGACAAACCCATTCACACCTATGGCCAATTTTAAAGTTTCCACTTCACTTAGCCAGCATGTCTTTGGCAGTAGGAGGAAGCCGGAGCTCCCAGAGGGAATCCACCTAAACATGGGGAGAACATGTAAACTCCACACAAAAAGGACCAGGTGGGAAGTGAACCTGGAATCTTCTTGCTGTGAAGCAACAGTGTTAACCACTAAGGCACCATGCTGCCCCCATTTTTTTTACTTTGTTTATTTTAATAATTTTTTGTTATTTCCAAGCAATAATTCTCTTAAACTTTACATTTTTCAGTTGTGCAGACAGGTATTACATATCCACAATAACCAATTCATTTTTAATCTAGGGCTACCTTATCAGTGACGACAAAAATTGGGCTGCAATGGAAAAGGCATATTGCTGCAATGAGGTCATCTTGCAATATGTTATCAAAGCATGTCTTAACTGATTGACGTGCGTATTTTAATGCATGTTTCAAAATTACTGAATGTATGTATTGTATCGGTTTCTCAATCTTGGTCCTCAGGACCGAAGGTACTGGACAATTTCTATTTGTCCCTGCACTAATCAGCTCAGTCTGGTATGTTCAGCTTATCAACTGGTAATCAGTGAGCTGATCTCCTCTGATTAATTCAGGGACAAATTATTATTATTATTATTTTTTTTTTCCAGTACTTTGGGTCTCAAGGACCAATATTGGAAAGCAATGTTTTTGTTTAATTTGAATTATTCAAGACATCTGGATTTCCACTACTTCACATCATCATTTCATCACAATCCATAATACTAACATATATTAGTGGCGGGACGGGGGTGTTATAATTTTGTGAAAATGATTGTGCAACATAAACACTACAAAGCACATATTTATTGGTGTTTCATGGCAGTCTTGCTTTACTTGCTATTTTTTTTTTCAGCAAGGTAAACCTGCCTTAATGACATGTATGAAAATCCTCCTCCCCTCACTCCACACCTGCCCCCCCCCCCCCCCCCCCCCCCACACACACACACACACACTCCAAGAATAAGAGTTGCCCATATCCAATTACATTTTTCAACCATGCCCACATTGAGGTTGACATTTGTCAACAACAAGCAAAGTCTTGTCTGTGGCACGACTGAATACACAGTGCTCGTGTCTCCTTTTTGCAATTAATCAGAGGTGCTGTCGGGCAGAGTTTGATATGCAAATCATTACTCTTACTCTTGCATATGCAAGGAAAAAATCCCACATTGGGGCACTATTCTTAGCCAAGCATCTTGGAGTACTAATGAAAATAGACAATTCTTGCCTGTAGCAGACTGCAAGGGAGAAGAAGGAAAAACGGTTGTTCATCTTGCCTCCTTACCTCCTCCTAATGCATAACTGCCAACATGTGACCTAACTGCACATGTGCAAAATGGATTTTGTTAACCACAGCCTTCGGCATTGGGGAAGAATTAAACAGAACTCTGCTAACTGGCTTTGTAAGAAGTAGCAGTGGGAAATGGAAGTTTTTGAGTGTTCGTCCATGTTTGTATGCAAATCAAGTCATTTTTAGGGAACAAATGCAGGAATCATTGTTATTAAGAGAGTTAAGCTTTTTTAACCTTGAACACCTGTTTTTACTTAATGTCACACATTTCTGAGAACAGTTGTTTTAGTTTGTGGATCACGAGACTCCAGGTGAAAGAAATTAATTTTGTTCTAAATATAAGAACTTTAAAGTCTATTAATTCCACCAGAAAAGCAGTACATCTTGTACCACAAGGGAATATTCAAAGCCACAAAATGAATACACAACCAACTTTGACCAAAAGGTGCCCCTTATATACTTATGATGTTACAGACCTTTCTACAATATTATCATGCTTCATATTCTTTTACTGCATGCACCTGATTCCTTTCAGAATTTCTCATTTCCAGACTGGTCACTGTTTCTGTAACAATCTTGTACCTTCTAGAACCTTCCAGAATGATGTTTTTTGGAGTCTACTGTATTCCAAGACATACTACACATTTCATATTGTAATATGTAGAAACACTTTGAGCACTACCTTGACTATCTATAGCACACTGTTTAAAAGTGCATTAGCCAGGTTAGAGAGCATGTGCTGGTGCCGTATGTCCACCATACTGCAGACCCTCCTTGGGTCTTGCATGGTAACCAAGCAGGCAGGCTTTATGAAATTTGTGAAATTAATAGTCTTTCTGCTACAACCAGGTGAAACATGGACATCCCCTTGCCCTTCTCAACTCAGTGGGAATACAAAGTAATTCCAGAATTACCCAAGAGACCCAGTACCAAAGACACCTAGTCATTGTCTTAGGTCAAAGTCTCACAGCCATACAGTAAGACAGGAAGCACCAGGGGCCTCATGTACAAAGACTTGCATGGATTTCCTTCTGAAACATAGCATACGCTAAAACCCAGAAACTGGCGTAAGCACAAAAATATCCAGATGTATCAAAGTGTGCGAATGCATGGATCCAAGCGTGTTCCATTTGTACATCCCACTGAACATGGAATTGAGCGCACATGCCGACATTCCAAACTCCTCCCTCTCCATCCTTCTATTTAAATATGCAGATTCATTTAAATTGGACCTGGAACGTTGGATTCCCCTCTGTCCATGCTCACAGTGCGTCACTTTTGCCACATTTTGTTATGTTACATTCCAAAATGGATGAAATTCATTTTTCCCTCAAAATTCTACACAATACCCCATACTGACAATGTGAAAAAGTTGGTGATTTTTTGTTGTTGTTTTAGATTTTTACATTTTTTTTTTTTTTTTTTAAGAAAAAACTAAGAAATCACATGTACATAAGTATTCACAGTCTTTGCCTTGAAGCTCAAAACTGAGTTCAGGTGCATTCTGTTTCCACTGATCATTCCTGTGATGTTTCTGTAGTTTAATTGGAGACCACCTGGGTTAAAGTGAGTTGATTGGACATGATTTGGAAAGGCACACACTTGTCAACATTTAAGGTCCGCCAGTTGACAGTGCATGTTAGAGCACAAACCAAGCATAAAGTCAAAGGAATTGTCTGTAGACCTCAGAGACAGGATTGTCTTGAGGCACAAATCTGGGGAAGGGTACAGAAACATTTCTGCTGCATTGAAGGTCCCAATGAGCAAAGTGGGCTCCATCAGCCATAAATGGAAACACTTCAGATCCACCAGGACTCTTCCTAGAGCTGGCTAGAGCAATCCACCAATCAGGCCTGTATGAGAGAGTAACCAGACAGGAGCCACTCCTTAGTAAAAGCCACATGGCAGCCCGCCTGTAGTTTGTGAAAAGGCACCAGAAGGACTCTCAGACCATGAAAAACAAAATTCTCTGGTCTCATGAGACAAAGATTGGACTGTTTGGCATGAATAATATTAACAGCAGACGGGATGAGCAGACAGGATAAGTTCATCAATGAAATCACCTGGTGGAGTTGGTGGTTACAAAGAAACCTTCACCCTCTTTGCCCTTTCTGGAGTCAGGTTGACAACTATGCATCATGCTGTGGTTTTGGTTTTCAGCAGCAGGAACTGGGAGACTAGTCAGGATCGAGGGAAAGATGAATGCAGCAAAGTACAGAGACATCCTGCATGAAAACCTGCTCCAGAGCGCTCTTGACCTCAGACTGGGCGACTGTTCATTTTTCAGCAGGACAGTGACCCTAAGCACACAGCCAAGATATCAAAGGAGTGTCTTCAAGACAACTCTGTGAATGTCCTTGAGTGGCCCAGCCAGAACCCAAACCTGAATCTCATTGAACATCTCTGTAGAGATCTGAAAATGGCTGTGCACCGACGCTCTCCAACCAACCTGATGGAGCTTGAGAGGTGCTGCCAAGAGGAACGGGCAAAACTGGCCAAAGATAGGTGCACAAAGCTTGTGGCATCATATTCAAGAAGATTTGAGGCTGCATCGGTGCACTCTTTACCCATCCTTTACTGAGATATTTCCTGATTCAGCTGATCTAAATTGCACTTCGTATTTGCGTGATGTCTTATTTACATTCCAAATTTTCTCGAGGAAGCATTTCAAGAGCTCTTAGATTAAAGTGGCCACACAAACTTAACAACAAAAGAAATAAAAAACGTTTGCTTCTTCTCTTTCATTCCATGCTGGTGGTGCATGACTCCATAAGTGAGACTCGAGCCTATAAAACTAACCAATAAATTATTAAAGATGAGGTCATAAAATGTAAATGTGTTGCCTGGATGGCTGTTACACATTTTTCCACTGTTATGACTGCAGACAGGTCAACAGGAAGCAGTCAGCAGCATTTATTTCAGTCTTAAAGAGGCAATTCAGCATCTGGAATTCATTTAACAATTGTTTTTTTTTTTTTTTGCCACAAAACATTTGAAAGCCATTGCACATTCTCTGTGCCCTCTTTTTTTTTTATGTACACACGGCCATAAATGAGTAATATTTAAGACATTTGAACCATATCCTGTGTATATGCTTGTTTGCTCAGATTACTGTTCCTGTCACCAGGGAGTTTGCTTCTACTTCCATTTATATCTCAGCAATGTTACTCAATGTGCAAAAACTGGTTTAAATATAAAGTTGGAAACTATTCACTTGGAAAAAACTGCAGGGGCACTCATTGTAAAGGTGCTGAGGGGCTGCAGCATCCCCATCTGGCAACGGGTTGTACCTGCAAGCTAAACAAGTTTACCGAACATCAGTTTTTTTTAACTTGCTGCTGTTTAAAAAATCTGTTGCAGTTAATCATCTGCTGCAGTGTTTGTAATCTAAATCCATCAACTATTTTTATTACATTAACATAGTAATATAAAGCAACTAGGACGTTGACCTGCGGGGAACCATGGGTTATAGATGTGGTTGTTTGTACTATGTACGGAGGATAGCTGACTTTTGGGGGAAACCTGTTTCCAGTCTTTATTGAAGGTTTAATCTGTTTTTATTTGTGTTCAAGTTTCTAAAATGAATTTTTGTCATCAATAAGCTTTTCTGAGGCTACTTAACCAGTACAATATTCCATATAAAGAAATTATGAATAACTGTTTTATAGTTAAAGTTTAAAAGTTTAAGTTCAGAATCGCAAATTACAGTGACAATAAAGGCGATTCTGATTCTGATAAAGAAATTATGAATAACTGTTTTATAGTTAGTTTAAAGTTTTATATTTGCATGACAGTGTTCACATTAGATCAATTTGATGTAATTTATTTAAATTTATTTAACTTATATAGTGCCAAATCACAACAAAGTTGCCTCAAGGCGCTTCACTCAAGTAAGGTCTAACCTTACCAACCCCTAGAGCAAGCACACAGGTGACAGTGGTAAGGAAAAAAACTCCCTTTGAGGAAGAAATTTCAAGCAGAACAGACTCAAAGGGGTGACCCTCTGCCTAGGCCATGCTAAGTGGGCTGCATTTACATTGTGCTTTTCCATCTGCATCACAAACTCAAAGTGCTCTACAAATAATGCCTCACATTGGCCCTGATGTGAGGATGCTGCCATACGTGGTACTCACTACACACCGGGAGCAACTTTGGGATTAAGGACCTTGCCCAAGGGCCCTTAGCAATTTTCCAGTCAGGATGGGATTAGAATCGAGGATCCTCTGGTCTTAAACACAACGCTTTAACCACCATCACCTCCCCACCGACACAATTGACAATACGAATATACAGGAAATTTTGGGAGTCTGTGCTGGTGCACAGGGCTGGAGGCCTGCAGAAGAAGGCATCCACTCCCAGCTCTGGATGGAGCTGCACCTCAAACAGAGAGGACAAAAACAGAATCAGGCAACAGATACAGTATCATTTGTCAGCATTAAGCAACAAGAAAAACCGAAGAAATGCAATGGTGATCGCCAACCACTAGCCCTAAGCTTCACTAAAATACCCACTAACTAATGGGTATATAACTAATGACTAATGAGCCACATTGCGTGAATTTTTTTTTTTTTTTTTTTTTGTGAGAATAGTGACTTTTAGAGGCAGAATATTCAGCTAACGAGGCTCATCTCTGAGTTCAAAATTTAGCAAAAATAGTGAGTGGAGGTCAATATGTGTACGAGGTACTACGAGGACAAACAAGGATGTTAGAGGCATGTTAGTGGTAAGTACGAGGCTGTTAGAGGCCCATTTTCCGAGTGTCTGGTGGCTACAAGGACTGGACAGGCTACCTTGTAGATTTTTAACATCTGTTTTGTGTAATTCCTTCAGAATAACATCATATATGTGACGCATTGTTCGAATATCACTGAAATTTCTGACAAATCCTTATGTGGGTCATTATTCATGGATTTATTATTTGGTCTGACCAGGGCTTAAATTGGCAACACCAAGATTGTAGCAGACAGGATGTTGTGGTGTAGTTTGAAAACGAGAGCCACTCAAAAGCAATCAAATTTGTCTCTGCAGCTTTTGGTGGCCCACACTGTTCAGAAATATGACTTTCCTACACAGCAAAGATGTAAAGCAAGATGAGTCAAATGAATAATTTATACATTAGACATCAGTGTGTTTGTGTGAATGGGTGAATGTGAGGCATAATTGTAAAGCACTTTGAGCTTGAAAAGTGCTAGATTTTTTTTATTGTATCCACATGTAATCACCAATATTTTAACTCATAGCTGTAATTTAATTACATACTTTTTAGTAACTGCAAGGGATCACAATAACATTTATTTTGTAATGTAGTTAAGTAACTCGGTTAGGGCCCTGTCCCACTGGCGTTTAGCAGGATTTGCGCATGAAATGAGGAGACAAAAGCTGAGCGTCCGCAACAAAGGTGGGCGGAAATGACAAATGTCCTGGTGTGGATCAGCGAAGAGAGGAAGAAAAGCGGATATAACAGGGAACAGAAGCGAAGGCGACCGCGGAGGCGCCCCCATGAGGGGCACAGCGGCCGTGATGCACTCGCTTCATCCGTGCCCACTCTGTCTGCATGCGCGACATACCATTTGCGACCGTGATGTGGCCATGCTGGGCACGCGTCATATCTGTTTTGCACGCTGTCCCGGTCCACCGCCAAGCCGCGCCAACCCGTCGGTTGCGGATATCAGAGGATGACAGGGGATATGCGGCGCGTTGGTTGTGTATGTCCTGCGTATGTCTTCAGTATGTGTTCAGGCAGTGATGCGGATCTCATCCGCAACAGGATTTTTGAGCCGCTCCAAAATCCTGGCTGCGGACATGTGTGCCTCTGCGGATGATCACGGACGTGTTCGGATGGCGGCCGACTCATACAGGAATGTTACACGGTTATTGCGGTTGTTTGGTGGATGTGGGCCACTTTTGTGCGCATTCCATCCGCAAATCCTCCTAAACGCCAGTGGGACAGGGCCCTTACATGTAACTAGTGACTTCTCAACACTACAGATGACGTGCATACCCACGTATGCCCCGAAAATTTAAAATTTGCAACAGCAGGTTTTTCTAAATGGCTCCTGATACTTAATAAATGTGTTTTTGTACAATTGCGCAGCTCCTTGGATGTCTCTACCATTTTCATGCATGTCTTGTATCTTCTTTGAGTTTTCCCGGGATGTTGTTTTTCGGGTTACCAGCCTGGTGCATTAGAGGATAGTGGAATGTAGTCTGTTTGGACACTCATTCGAGTGCCATTCGACGGCAGCGACTACTACTACTACTACTACAGTAAATGCCTACTGGGTATTGCCTTTGCCTGTTACATGCTAAGATAGTATGAGTAGCCTTTTTGTCACATACCACAGGTGCAAGCTAAAGCAATGCTCCAGGGCTTTAAGCTGCAATTTGTTGTCAACAAATCATCAAAGAATCCCCTCAAAGAAAATAAGTCAGATGACAGTGAAGAAGTGATGCAAATGTGGTCTGATAATGCTCACTGGTGTGGAACAGCTGGTAAATTAGACGGCATGGCAGCTGATTATTTGATACGTCTGTGAAGGAGCAGGGCACAAATGGGTCACACACATCAAATTGTTCAGGCATTCAGAATACAAAAAATAGCTGACACTATGCCCCTTCCTGTTTTCTGTCGGCCACAGGAGAATGCAGCTGTCATGAAGGTTATTCCCCTGATCCCGACCATAAACACCTCTGTGTTCGGAGCGACTGGGGTCGCAACGAAGGGTAAGTTGTCATGTCCTACTTGTGTTTAAAAGTCTTTGCTGTGGTCTCCACAGTCTGAACTCGCACGTGTATTACCACACAATAATAAAAAACAAGTAGTTTACTTTGATGGATTTGTCCATACAATTTAAAAAATAGATCAAAAGCAAACTGATGTTCATCTGCTGGCAAATTATGGTTCTTTTCAGTGGTGGCTGGACACCATGGGGCATCAGATTATTGTCCCTCCTGAAGTTTAAATTTTATTTTATTTTTTTAATTAATTGAATTTCATCAGTGGAGTTTAAGGGATAACGAAAGCCGTTGTTGACATATGTCAGTGTTTATTTCAAATCGATACTCCTCCTGTTCCTATTGGCTCAACCTGAATTTTCCATCCTGCAAATAAAGCCCATAACGCCACAAACTAATGGAGCCAGAAGTGAGAATCTCCATCTATAATTAAAACAGAAAGGGGAAATAATGAAAAACACATTAAAACTTCAAATTGGTACTCCTCCAAGAGTTCTAACTGGATCAGTCTGAAATTTATACCATTCAAACAAGGCCTTCGGGCCAAAAAATAACAGAGCCAGAAATTTAAATTTCCATCTGCAGTTTCCTCAGGAAGTGGAAATATTGGAAATCAGGTTAAATCTTGTTGTCTGTACTCCTCCTTGGGTTCTTATTGGATCTGTCTGTTTTTTTTTTCCATGCAAACCAGCACCATAGGGCCACAATTTAACACAGTCAGAATTTTGAATTTCCATTAACATTTTCCCAGAGAAAGTAGAAAAAGTTAAATTTGCACCCAAACCACAAAAGGCTACACCTCCTGTTGTTTTCAGTGCATAAGTCTGAACTTTTACCAAGCAAACTAGGCCATTGTGGTGATAAATAGGAAAACAAACAAACAAAAAAATCATTCCTGTTCAAGTTGTAGAACCATTATCCTTTTGGTCAGTCCAAGAGCAATCGGGTGCATTATTCTGAGTGGCAGGGGCGTAGGCAGAAATCATAAAACGGGTGGGCCCAGAAAAAATCAGACGGGCCCAACCTTTGGGGTTGTAGGTAAGGTGTAGGAATTATAACACACTGCTTGAAAAAGTGTGCCTCGTTTGGACATCCCAAGCAACGTTATCACTTAGCCTACAGCACTGGCAAAGTGAGCACACAGACGCAACACGTCAGACACAAGTACTCTTCACGGATAATGCAAGCTGCAGTGCAGCGCCACACACACACACACACACACATTCAGTGCAAGTCTGGTAGCCTACTTGGCTCGGCCTAAACCCAAAACGTCAGTAGGTATTTAAATAAGGCATTGTTTCAAAAATGAATTCCAAGTTTAATGATGAACACATCTCAGCCAACTGCACAGACGCTGTGTGCACAGTTATACAGACGCAAAGTGTCAGACACAAGCACCCCATGGACAATGCAAGCAGCAACACAACGCTTAGTCATGTAAAGTCCTTTAAAATAAAAATTCAAAATATATCCGCAACATGAAAACAGGTTGGCTCGGCGGCCAAATTATGAAATTGATAAACAGTAGAAACCATGGCTCAGCGGCCAAATTAAAAACCATCAGAACGGACACCAACATGATTCGTGGCAGTTGCAATATAATATTAACAATTAGGCCTATTTAGAAGAAAAAAGTAATTAATGGTCTCACACTTACATTTGATGAATCCTTTTAATGCTACAGCAGGAGACGACAGGGTTTTTTGTTGAACTCTCTTATCACGTCATCATAGTCCAACAATTGATCAGTTCTCTTTCAAGGGAGAGTGCAGTCTGTGAGTCAACATGGATGTTCTGGTGGACGATTTTATCCATTTAACAGTAGAAAACAGCCGTTAGACGGTGCATGTTGTTATTGGCATTGTGATGAGGGCCCGCAGAAGACTATTTATTTGAGGAAAAATGTGCTCCCTCGTTTATCGCAGGAGTTACGTTCAAAAATAACCTGCGATAAACGAAATCCGGCGAAGTAGTCAGCGTTAGTTTTTACAATTATTATAGATGTTTTAAGGCTGTAAAACCCCTCACTACACACTTTATACACTTTTCTCAAACAGGCATTAACATTTTCTCACTTTTCTCTCTTGTGTAAACACTCTCTTTTTTCTTCTGGGCAAGAAGATTATAAACAGACACACGCAGAACTCTCCCTTCGCTCACTGCCTCCGGAGGTACGGATGCGGGACCCACAAAGAATCCAAGTCCTCTCTCGGTGGCCACAGAGCTCTGCTGCTGCGGTCAACATCCGCATCAAAACAGCGAGTGTATCTCTGGACCTGTTGCCAGATGTGGCGCAATTCCGCACAGCAGACAGGAGGAGGTGGCCCGCTGCTGCATTTACCGAGCCCGCAGAAAGTGCATCGGAGGCAGTGAGAGCAATCACGGTGATGCCGACCAGTGCCGCGAACGGCCCACCTGATAAGGACACAGAACACAATGCGCCGTTAAAAAAAAAAAAGCATGCAAAATTGCACTAAAAAATCCGCGAAACTTCGAGACCGCGAAAGGTGAACTGCGTTATAGCAAGGACCACTGTACTCTGAAAATGAATTAATAAAAATCACAGAAGATGAATCAGATTTTTTTGACAAAATTTATTAATTGTCGCTCAGTGCTAATGCAATACCATATCATAGGAATACAATGAGGCAACAACAGGTGACTGTCGAGTGTCGACTCAGCCTTCTCACTGGATGGGACGGGCCTGGCTGACAAGTGGGCGGGCCCAGGCCCATCCAGGCCCACCGTTGGCTACGCGTAAGCTGAGTGGTACAGTTACTTAACAAAAATCAGTTTTTTAACAGATTGAAAAGAATGGATCTGTTGTAAGAAAGTTCAAATTTCTTCTATCTCAGCAGAGCTTTCTGCCTGACAGATCTGCTTACTTTCTTGTTTAATGTAAACTAACTTACCAGTATCTAACTGCACTTTATTGTCATTATACATTTTATTAATATTATCCTTTCTTCTTATCTTATATTGTACAAAGAGATTTTCTGTTGCACTGTCCTGTAGGATTTTATCTTGTGTATATAGTTGGTACCTATATCTTCTTATAACTATTTTATACTTTACTTCTTTTATTTATTTATTTATTTAACTATTTGTTTGCACTGAAAAAGGAGAAGCTCTCCAATCTCATTGTGCATTTTGTATAATGACAGTAGCATTAGTTAGTTAACTCTCCTGTATCAGGTAGTTTGATCAAATTAAATAAACAAATAAAATTGGGGAGTGGGGGTGGGCGATAAATCAATGCCAGCAGCACTTAATTCCTCCTTTCCAGTTTGTCAATCTCACAGATGTGTGGGTGTGTTGTTTTATCAAGCCTTGATTTATAATTTTTCAGCTCAGGGCCAGCTGGCTCTTAAGAATTTTAAGGAGCAGCTAAAAAAAAAAAAAAAAAAAAGATTGTTTAAAAAACTACTTGTCACAGAAAATACAGTCTTTTTTAATGAAAGTGTACTCAAAGACAAGGATTGGTGAGTTGTAACATCATTGTGGTGCATGGGTGCAACACTATATTTGAGTATTTGCATATTCACTGTCAGAATTGCCCCAGTCATCACTGACTGATCTCTTCAAAGTTTACCTCCATGCACCCTGGTAAAGCATGACCACAAAAAGGAGGCTGTGCCAAACGTGCCCCACAGGACCGTTATTGCGTCCCCTGATTCAGGTGCAACACAATGGCTGACTTAAGATGCTGCTGTCCTAGAAACATCATGGAAATCACATTAAGAATCACAAAGTTTTCTGTTGTTTTTTTATTTTCATTGCACTCAACTCAGATGTCTGGTGTGAACAGGACTGATTGAAAAGGAGAATTAAAGTCACCAAAGGATCACACAAATGGAGAATTTCATGAAAAATTCTGGAGTTGGAGAATAGTGTCTGGTCAAAATCTGTGGAGTAGATGTCAGAAACTGACACCTTCTGTTGAAAGGTCTGACTGCTAACTTTAACTGATGCAGACAACAGCTGGGGTTTTTGTAACATACCCACTGACTGGGACTGTGCAATATCACAAAAATAAAAAATAAAAACATCATCACGATATCGGTCATTTCATATCCCAATATGTGTGGCAGGTGCATGTATGAATTCCGGCCCAATCTGAACCGGCAGTAGGGATCTAAATAGTTGCATCCAAAAACCAAATCATTAAGAATTGTCCGTCCCCATCACTGACCTGCAGCAGCCGGAGGAGGAAAAAAAAGATCCAGAACCCACTCCAGATGAAAAAATTATCACCATCCAGGAAGGAATCACACGTCAAATGTTTTTTTTCTGCAAACGCAACAGATTGCAGCATTGTCTCAACAGTGTAGGAACTGTACTTTCTTTTTGTGACATCACTGGTAGGAGTCGCTCCATAAGGAGTCAAATTACCGGTATATTGTCCGTCAGCACACACGCACGAGCAGAAGGCTGCCATTTGGACCCACGACTGCTCACACGGAAAATCAGCCAGGCAGCGATGCCTGGTGACTAACATATGTGACCCAGTCTTTAAACAAAACCAGCTGTATTTAAGGCAGGCATTTAATCAAGGAAATACAGTAGGCCTATCAATGTTCTGTTTTGGCGGCGTTCATCCTTGACCCAAAATACATAAGCATACCAAATGGCAAATGTCAGCTCTTCCCAGTTTGTCCGTGAACTAAGTTATATGCACACATGCACGCACACACGCATACACATACACAGAGGCCACTTTTCAGGGGTAGACATTGACCACTTCTACTGGCCCACAGAGCCAGTAGCTTTGAGAAGTTACTGGCTCCACCAAAATTCTATTGACCCAGGCGTACATGCGAGACACAAACTACAGCCGCCGAAAATGTTAGATTTTAATGCAATTTGTGCATTCTCATGCATTAGAAGGCTGAAGTAAATGAACACTAAGACTACACAAAATTGCCATTAGTTTACACCTTTTTTCCATTTCATATTTTGTTTCAATGTGTTTATGTTTGAACTTTCTTTGTACATAGGTTTTTGTGTTACTTATTTATATGCTATTCATTGTTGAGCATGTCAGTAAACACTTGTGCAGAATGACATTGTTAAATTGTTACAGTTTTACCTATTATTTTTGTTTGATTACCGCCACCAACTATTTGGATATGGAGCATTAATGGATTCTGACGTATGCTATATTCATAAGGAATTGTGGAGATGAGGGAGAGGAGGAAAAAAAGTGGGGGAAATTGTAAACAAACAATGTAAACAAATTCAACTTTGCCGCCAGAAAAAAATGGTCAAATAAGTAGAATTTTGTGAATATTTGTAGTGGCCCGAGCAGGCCATCATTTAATAAATTGTACTGGCCCATAGCAGCCAGAACATGGGCCAAATTGCTGCCAGGCCAACCAACAAATGGCAATGTTGAGCCCTGCTTTTAATATATAGATGATTTACTGCTCCCTGCTGGAATGGCATGTGAGTCCAGCATTTAATTATCAACGTCCATCATTCACTGTTGTTAACTAATATTCCTAATTTTTCCAAAAATATTAGTCCTATCAACTTTATGTTTTTGCGCTGTTCATCCTTGACCTAAATACATAAGCATACCAAACGGCAAATGTCAGCTATCCCCAGTTTGTCCATGATTAAAACCATACACACGCGCATGCACACTTACACAGAGGCCACTTGGTTATTAATATATATTGCACTTTAAGTATAAATAATAGCCATTTTTTGTATTTACTTTCAAGAGTGAAACCACAGATCGTAATCAACTTGATCATAAATGTTCTATTTTTGCTGCTGAAACTGCAGCAGGAGAGATGCTGTAAAGAAACAAGAGAAGAGCAGCGGTATCACATCTCATTTTTGCACTCCTTAGTTCCATCTTTGATACACCCCAATGCGGATGAGAGTCTGCAATGGAGACAAATGTTTCATCACAACCGTATTAACAAACATGACAGTACTTACAGTGGTTTTTCCTTTTTGCCTGTATGTTTCCTCTTCAGATGTTTGTGCAAAAAGCTAATGCTGTTGTTTTCCAATAAAGGCTTGTGCAATGATGATATTTTAACACCACTTTTACGAAATCTTCATTGATGAAATATATAACTGGAAAAGTGGCCTCTTATTCACGAAATGCAAAACAATGCGGGTACATTTTGACTAATCATCTTGTAATGAATGTCCCTTTACTTCTACTTTCTGAATATGAATTATGTGCAGTAAAATACAGAACAATATGCAAGTAGTGTAAAAGGTTTTGCCACAAACGCAACTCACTGGCTTCTAAAGGGGTTTCATGGCTACTGATGTTTTCCTAGTTGAGAGGTTTTTTGTAAGAGGAGTTAACCAGTCGCTGTTTCTTTAACCTCCCACCATCTTGAAAATCTTCCAGTTCCTCAGTTGGTTGTTTTTGGCTGACCCCAGCATTTGAGAAGCACCATTGTCCCTCTCCTTCCCTATCTCCTCTTTCTAGACACACATTCTCCTCTTAACCATTTTCAAACTGACTGGTTTGCCTGGATTGAAAGAATTGTTGCTCGTTCCCTCGGATCATGCAAGCCATGCTCCACTTTGCTTCAGAGCTGCAGTGAGTAACGATATAGCAGCTGCTGAAAAAGTTGAGATATTTTCAAAATAAAGCACTCAGAATGGCCAGAAAAACAAAAGCTGAAACACTGTGAAAATTATGCTGGTCTGTTCCACTCCTCGACACAAAACATCATCGCATTTTAATATTGTGAGATCTTGTGGCACAAGATCTTGTCACACTCGTAGTGCAAACCACTTTTTTGTTTTCAGCTAATTTGAAATAATCCCAAACATTTGAAGGTTTTGATATTTGAGAAGTTTTACCAACAGTGTTCGTACCTGAGTCTGTCTGCGCTGCAGTCGCTGTGATTCTTTTTAAGTGGAACAGAGCTGACCAAGGAATGGAGGCAAAAAGAACTCTCGTCACATCACCCATGCAGGCACACAGTCACAAAGCATTGTGGCTTTAAGGAGTAACATTTGGTATTGAACCATATTAGAAATCACAAATTTAAATTCATTTAAAAAAAATACATAATATGATGCATCCGTTTAAAAAAATAACATTTACACATTTTCAGCATCTATGTAATTGACTTGAATATCATAGCTGTCTATTTTGGAATGATGGTGGTTTCATGGTACATCCAAATTTCCACCTTTGTAGTTGCAAAGTCTTGAAAACAGCTCATATATTTTTTTTTTAATTTTTGTTTGTTGTTTGTTATTTATTGAGTCATTGTGGTGCATTTAGTGATATCCATCCAATGCTGTGCAGTTCCACTTTGATTTCATTTTTTTTTTTCTTTTCTTTATTTTTACCATCTGCTGCTGGCGCTTTAATATATGTCAAAGGGGAGTCCAAAGAACAAAAGAAAGGAGTTGAAAGAAAGTGTGAAGTCATGTTGCGCAATGGAACAAATTGCAAGCCTAACGAGTGAGAAAGAAGAGGACAAAACCTAAAAGAAAGACAGAAATGAGAATCAACATGATGGGGAGCCAGAACAAAGCCAAAGGAGGCCTCTTCCTGACTCCAACCTTGTTTGACATTTAGCTGGCTTGCCCAACCACTGGTTCAATATAAAAGGTCTCCTTCTGTTATCCAACTCCACCTGTCGTCAGCTGGAATCAGCCCATTCATAGATCAGGTTCCTGTTCAGTCTTTTCTATGGTTTATAGCAGAGGAAGTGTAATTTTATCCATAGCAAAACAGCAGAAATGTGTCATAGTTGTTAGTTTCATAAATTTTTATTTCATGATATATTGACTGTATGTTTGACATATTTTAATGTATACAGTGTGAAATATTTCATGCACTTCACTGTGCAATATTGTCATAGCTGTGTACATTTATTTATTTATTTACTATGTTAGTACTTTTTACTGTGCCCTTTTCGATTTTAATTCATTTTGTGCTGCTATGAATTGTGTGTTGTGTGAAGCGCCTTGAGGCGACTTTGTCATGAGATGGTGCGATATAAATTAATAAAACTGAAAAATTTGATTGAATTGCATGATAACAACAAAAAAATGTCCTTATTTCCCCCTTTTTATAATACATTTTTAAAAAATAGATTATTCAGCCCCCTTACAGATGTACATTCCAGCAGTTCACATTTTGAAACCTTGTCCTTTCCTTGGAAAACCTGAGAGCAGTGTACTGTTTCTGTAGAAAGTTACAGAAACAAGTTAAGAGGGAACTTAAACTTGCTAAACGTAACTATAAAGAGAAAGTGGAGTCATTTCTCCGCAACAATAATTCCCGCCCAGCCTGGGATGGGGTAAAGGCAATGATGTGAATGCAGTCCAGGAAAGCCCCAATCTCCCTTGGGAATAAGTCTAACTATAATCTGTCCAATGAACTGAATGATTTTTATAATCGTTTTAACATTCATGATTTTAGTAAAGAACAGTCCCTCTTCAAGGTTGCAGCTCCTGGACAGAACTCCATCCATGTCAGTAAGGATGTGGTTCAGAGGCTTTTCAGGACCACAAAGGAGAGGAAAAGTCGGGGCCCCGATGGCATTGGTGGTCACATTCTTAGGAACTGTGCTGATCAGCTGGCAGAGATCTTTTCTTTTATTTTTGAATGTTCTCTTTGTTTCCACAAGGTCATCAGTTTATGGAAAGACTCAATAATTGTTCCTGTGCCAAAAATCAGTGTACCTAAGCAGCTAAACGATTACAGGCCTGTTGCACTTACCTCCTTGGTGATGAAGACATTCAAAAAAATTGTGAAAAATGCTCTTTTAGACCTTGTCAAAGATGATTTGGATTCTCTTCAATTTGCATACAGGTCAGGTAGAGGAACTGATGATGCACTATGCACTTTACTGAATACAGTAATTGCACATTTAGAGGGGGCTAAAACCTTTGTACGTCTTTTATTCATTGATTTTTCTTCTGCTTTTAACTGCATTCAGCCACATATTCTAGCAGAGAGGTTAAAAAATGAGCACAACTTTGACCCAGGAATTTTATGCTGGTTTACAGATCTTTTAACTAACAGATCTCAGCGGGTTATAGTCATTGACGTTTTATCTGATGCTCTATTTTCTTCCACTGGTTCACCACAGGGTTGTGTCCTTTCACCTCTTTTATTTGTTCTATATACAACCATGTGTCAAAGTCAACATCAAGGCCGACTTATTGCTAAATTTGCTGATGATTCTGTCATTGTGTCTCTTTTAAATTCAGGTGATCATGACCATGGCCCTGT
The DNA here is from genome assembly GCF_902500255.1 of Thalassophryne amazonica. Taxonomy (NCBI): domain Eukaryota; kingdom Metazoa; phylum Chordata; class Actinopteri; order Batrachoidiformes; family Batrachoididae; genus Thalassophryne; species Thalassophryne amazonica. The sequence continues at coordinate 25,101,943 of NC_047119.1, forward strand.
GTTGTCAGATTTTATCAGCTGGTGTAAATCATCCTTTTTAGATATCAATGTGAACAAAACTAAATTAACCTTAACTAGATTAACCTTTGAGCACCAGATTGACCAGGTATGTAAGAAAGCTCACCAGCGCATGCATTTTTACCGTAAACTCAGGCATTTTAATGTGGACAGTACTTTTATGAAGATGTTTTATTCTTGTTTTATTGAATCTGTTCTTACCTTTTCTTTTATCTGTTGGTATGGATTTTTAAATTTGAAAAACAAAAACCGTCTGGATCGTATTGTAAATGAGTGCAACAAGATTGCTGGCGTTTTCTTAAACGACCCGCCATCTATATATAAAAACAGATTAATTAAGAAGGCGAGGTTGATCTTGGACAATTCCAGTCACCCCCTGTACCCTGAGTTCACAATGCTTCCATCTGGTCGTACATTTATGTCTAAGAAATGTAAGACCAATAGGTATAAGAACTCTTTTATTCCCACTGTTATTAGATTTTTAAATACTATCACGAGTGGTTTTTAACTAGGTTTTCTTATTACTGAGTTATTATGTTTACTGTGTGGTGAGTTTTCATGGTGAGTTTATATGCCATATTTTAGATCATGTTATGTTTATGTATGTCCAAATGTGTTCTACTGCTGGCTGCACAACAATTTGCCCCTGGGGGGCTAATAAAGTCTACTTGATACTGCAAGTGGGCTGTTGCTCCCAGTGTGCCATGAAGGTACTGGAGGCCTGCCAAGCACAGTCATTTCAAATAAATTTTTAAATGTCTTTGCGTTTCAGTTTTGTAATAATTAAAAATTACATTTATTACAATAATAATAGTAATAAAGCTGATTTGAAATTGGGCCCCAATATTTTTGGGCTGGGATGATGTCCGTGGCAAACCAAGATATTCTGCCATTGTACCATGATCGTGTTTGAACCTTAGCTGAATTTTCAAGACATTCAAATTCCCCCCAACAATCTTTGATATGCTTTGGTAATCCCTTGCATTTATGTGGAGCCTGTAATGTTGTAGCATGTCATAACATCAGCGGTAGGTTTTCTGAAAATGTTGCAATTGTGCTAAAATTATGCTATGGGCATGCTACTGTTGTATTTGCACACATCACACTGTACAAGCTTGGGACATTTGTCATTAAATTGCTCACTTAAATAGTGTGTTACATATGCAAACTACACGCTAGATCATAGTTGTGGCTAGCCATTATCCTCACACCGATCCAATCTCACGGCAAGTTCATGATGGCACCACGAGAAGTGATTTAATCTATTAGTTTGTGATACTGTCATGAAATATAGTAGTTTTTCGTGGTGTTGAAAAAAAAAATTCATGATGGGATCATGACATTTGGGGTGATGTGGCGATGGGCATTTGGTGTTATCTTTGGGTTTTGAGCTATAGGGTTAAAATTACTCAGAGGTGACCATGTCACAAAAATGTAATACATTCTGTGACAGTGTTGCATACAAAATAAAATAAAACGACGTGAGACTGGGCTGCTTCACACACTGGTTTTTCATGGTTACAGACTGTGACCTTTTGGGATGCCTGTCATTGTACAGTGCCTTGCAGAAGTGTTCATCCCCTTGGTATTTCACACATTTAATTTTGTTTATGCCATTTCAAAAACAAAAAGTAAATAAGGTGTCTAAAATCACCTTCCTTAAACTCAAACTCAAAGTAAATCTCTACAATTTGATATAAATTAATTAAAAATATGAAAGCCAAGATGATGGGTTGCATAAGTAATGGGCCCCTTTGGTATAATACCTGTAAAAGAAAGCTATAAGAATTATTAGTAAGAAGCCATATCGTGAGCCAACAAATCCATTGTTTTTTCATTTGCATATTTTAAAATTTTGGGATTTGATTGATTGCATCATAATACAAATTATGTTTAAAGTAAAAAATAAACTTTTACCACAACATGTACAGGACCTGTTTTAAATGAGAGATTCCAGTTATACTTTGCATGGAACATTATTATTTCAGAAATCAAAGATTTGAACTACTGTAAAAAGTCATTGTGTTTCTGTTTAAGGTGGTAATATTTGGAATAAATGTCCGGATAACGTTAAGTCACTCGGTAATTTCGTTCTACAAAAATGATTAGATTAGCTATAGCTAGCTATAGATATAGATTAGATATAGCATGATGAATTAGATTTATTGATTTTGTTTTGCTTTTGGTACACTGCTGTTTGCATGTTTGTGTTTTTGAAATTTTATTTTATTTTATTTTTCCCCTTCTGCATATATAGTAATGGTAAATGCCACACTGGCAGAACCATTTATGTACATTAATGCACATATATGCAATTTATTCTTGCAAGACAGAAGGTATGCAGTGTGAGTGAACGTGGTGTGCGTCCCCCATCCACCCTTCCCTATTAGCCTACACCATCCTACTCAAAGGCCAACCGACAACTTCTATCAGGAAGGGTCGACCGCCAAAACAACACAAAGACAGACAAGAACGAAAGACAAGTGGTGAAGACAGTAACTGTGATGAGAAGTGAGACACCAAGGAGACGGGGCCCCAACCATACAACTTACCAGGACAAACAACCACGCATGAACAAACAGTGACAGCAACAGTCTGTTGCCTAATTACACTAATCTAGGACACCAGAGTCTTGATCCCCTTGAGAGCACCCGAAACCAAATTGTGGTGACGGCCACAAACACATAACCATCTACGCACAGAGACCCAGATCGCAACTAAATATCCGATCACAACTGTGGCTGGTGTGTTGGAACAAGACAAACGTACAGAACCTTACCATATGATGTGGACCACTCTGGCACGCCTGGAGCCATACGGCCAACCGCAAGCAATGACGGACATGGGTCCAGGACGCAGGGCCCCAGGAGAAACCAGGAGAAAAAGGGAAGTGGAAGGGCATATGGACCAGGAAGGGCAGCCACCAGAGCAACGGCCTGGCAGCGCCGGAACGCACCCCTCGTACCGCCCCCCACTCCACGGAGGCACAGGAAGCAACCCCATACCCAAGGGAAGGGCATAGGGTGCCAGCAAGGGCCCACAAAAGGGAGGCCCTAGAACCACACCACCCGGGCCACGGCCTCCAAATGCGAGCGGCGGCGGGGACAGGGGGCCAAGGAGCCATTGCAATTGAACCCAAAGTGCGGGCAGGGACCAACGTGCCAAATGAGGGCGGGGTCCTGCCCCCAGACAAGAGGCAGGACCCAAGTCCCCAGGCCAGGAAACACACAAGGCTCCCCCAACATCCATATTATATATATATATATATATATATATATATATATATAATATCTGGACCTATATATTAATACCTGGCCCCTCCCCATTCCAGAACCTGCTGGATGATGACACTAACCTGGTTGAGGACTAGAATGACAGGCTGAAGGTTTCAGTATGTCTCCTTGCTGTTGCAGTAGTCAAGAAAGCCAAAGCCAGAGAAAGCAGGCTCAGATGCCAAAGAAAAATGAGGAGTGTGTGAGTGAGAGGATGGCTGTTGCAGAGACACAACTGTGGCATGAAAATTCAGTAAGGTGTATCTTCTATTATACATTGCAAATCTAAGGTGGAACTATACTAGTGTACACTAAGGTACTCCTAAAAAAAAAAAAAAAACAGAGAAAGAAAGAAGAAAGAGACAGAGCACCACATAGGTGCCTGGTCTTGAGAAGCAGGGATGGTACGTTTAAAAGCTTTTTTATCTCATGGGAACTCTCCCTACTCACCCAAGCGGCTCAAGAATATGGACAGCACATACTGTATATGAGTGACATTTACACAAACAGGGCAGTAAATAACATATACAAGAAATATAATAACTATATAATATTATAGGAGTTAGTTCCTGAAACCTAAGTGTTCATACAGAAAAAGATTGAAATATACATCTACCTAGTCTGTGGACTTGTTGTAAAACAAAGTAATAGCTAATAGGCATGTATGAGATGCTCATGAGGCACCTCAAAGAGGGGGATGTCAGGTCCTTCAGGAACTTTGTCAGAATCAAACCAGACATGTTCCAACAGATGATGGAAGACCTGACCCCTAGCATCCAGAAGAGGACAACCAACTTCAGAAAGCCTCTGTCCCCTTGACTGAAGCTGCCCATCACCCTCAGGCACCTGTCCACTGAGAACCCATGCAAGTCGCTGACCTATAGGTTCCGGTTGGCCCACAGCACCATCGTGACTGTTGTGCCAGAGGCGCGCCAGGTCATATATGACCACTCCCACGGCACATTCTTCAGGTGTCCCAAAACACCAAAGAAGTGGAAGGAGGTGGCCCAGGCTTTCACTGAGAGGTGGAACTTCCATTAGTGCTGTGGTTGTATTGATGTGAAATGTGAGGGTTCAAGCTTCACCTCTACTGTGGCAGCCTCGACTATAATTACAGAGGCTTCCACTCCATAATCATACTGGCCCTAGTGGATGTGAACTATAAGTTCATGTACATAGATGTGTGTGCATTGAGCTGACTCTGACGATGGAGCTTTCAGGGAGTGTGGACTTTATCATACTCTGGTGCAAGACAAAGCTGCTCTGCCAACACGTGGAGAATACTTCTAGCATCTTGACAAACAGGTATGTACAAATACATCTTTTTGCATTTCATGAGAACTTAGTCATGTAACTACTTATTTCACAAATATGTCACTTCGGTGTGGAGTTTTATGTGTTCAAAGAATGTTGTAGTAATACAATTACTTTTCTATGTATTTAGGTTCAGGTCTCTTCAGTCATGCATGTTGCCAAAGACCTCAAATTGTCACCAAGATTGTGTTGGCAGTCTGTACCTTACACAACTTGTTGGCTGACAAGAATCCTGCCAGAATCCTGTAAGCTCCAGACAGAGAAGACTGAAAGACAAATGAAGTGCAACCAGAGGAATGGAGACAGCAGGACCCTCTTCACGGCATGCACAGGCAAACATGTTGTGTGGGCCGCTGAAGAGGAGGTACTGCTGGCCCACCACCACCAGAGGGCGCCCTGCCTGGAGTGCGGGCTCCAGGCACCAGAGGGCGCTGCCGCCTGATGAGAGCCGCCAGGGTGACAGCTGTCACCCATTACTGGACACAGCTGACTGCACTCAGCACGGAGGTATATCAGCAGGACAGCGTCTCCACCTCAGTGCCGAGATATCGCCTTGAGTTTAAGGTAATCACCTCTGCAGCATATTCTGTGTTTTTGACAATACTTGATAAGCCTTTCAGGACAGCGGACTATTGGAGACCAAGTGTTTGGATAAGTACTCCCCTTTCCTGCTTCAGTGTAACAAGAGGTGGAGGCGGCTTCGCCCCTCTCCATCTACTGGGTGCGGTCGCATCCCTACCTGTGTGTTTGTTCTCTTTTCCGCCAGCAGTACCGGATCCGATGAGCGAAGGCAGTGGCCACCTGGGAATTCGGGACTTGGCGGTTCCAGTACGTCTGGGTTTCGGTGGCAGAGGAGATCTGGGTGGTCCCGGTTCGACTAGGACGGACGTCTCCTACCTTCGGGCCTGCCCACACGACACCAGCAGATTTCGGCTTACACCTCCAAATTGTTAATTGTTGTATTAGTTGTGCTCATCTCACAACAGTAAAACTTGTTCTTTACCTTTCTCCATTGTCCGTTCATTGCGCCCCCTGTTGTGGGTCCGTGTACCGACACTTTCACAACAGGATATCTCGGCCAGCGTCATGGACCCCGAGGGGCGTCAACCGGCTGTTGAACGGCCAATGGAAGAACAAGGCGCATCGGCGGCTTCGGGAGGGGTAATCGGTGAGTTGCAGCGGATCCTCACCGCTTTCACCTCTCGGATCGATTTAATGACCGAGCAGCACGTTCTCCTAAACCGCAGGGTGGAGGCTCTCGCCGCACAAGTGGAGGCGCGCCCTCCGGGCGCCGCTGCGGCTCTCCCTCCCGAGGACCCTGCGCGTGAAAGTGACGTTCCACTGGTCGTTCAACGGTCCCTTCCTCCGTCCCCAGAAGCATACATAAGCCCTCCAGAACCGTACGGAGGCTGTGTGGAGACGTGCGCGGATTTTCTGATGCAGTGTTCGCTCGTCTTCGCACAGCGTCCCGTGATGTACGCGACTGATGCTAGCAAAGTAGCTTATGTAATAAATCTGCTTCGCGGGGAGGCACGCGCTTGGGCTACAGCGCTCTGGGAGCAGAACTCACGGCTCCTTCATACATACGATGGGTTTGTACGGGAGCTCAGAATGGTGTTCGACCATCCCAACAGAGGAGAGTCCGCTTCAACCGCGCTACTGTCAATGAGACAGGGGCGTCGGAGCGCAGCTGCCTATGCAGTCGCCTTCCGCATCGCGGCGGCGAGATCCGGCTGGAATAGCACTGCCCTCCGCGCCGCCTTTGTAAACGGACTGTCACTGGTCCTAAAAGAGCACCTGGTGGCGAAGGACGAACCGCGGGACTTAGATGGGCTCATCGATCTGGTCATACGACTCGACAACCGGTTAGAAGAACGCCGTCGGGAACGAGGCGAAGGGCGTGGCCAGGCACGCGTCGTCCCTCTCCCTTCCGGTTCCGATCGAGCTCCGCCCTCCCCACGCTCCTCTGTTCCTGCGCTCCGTGCGCCTACGGCTCCCCCTGCTGACGAAGCTATGGACACGAGCAGGGCAACATTTAGGGCACCTGGAGCACAAAGGAGGCGGGCCCACGGAGCTTGTTTTGTTTGTGGCTCGATTGAGCATCTGGCAAACGACTGCCCCGAGCGGTTAAACTCCAACGCCCGCCCCTAGAGACTGGGCCAGGGGTGGGCCAAAACATTCACGTGGGACACACCCACATTGCCACACGACTCCCAGTCACGATCCTGTTTGAGGATTCAACCCTGAAGGCCCCAGCACTGGTGGACACGGGCTCTGAGGGAAATCTGCTAGACAGTAGATGGGCCAGGGAGATAGGGCTCCCTCTGGTGGCTCTTACCTCGCCTGTGCAGGTTCGGGCACTAGATGGCTCCCTACTCCCACCAATCACGCATAAGACACCTCCAGTAACTCTGGTGGTGTCAGGTAACCACCGGGAGGTGATCGAGTTCTTTGTGACTCAGGCCACCTCCCGTGTGGTTTTGGGTTTTCCCTGGATGCTAAAACACAATCCCCGGATCGATTGGCCGTCCGGGGTAGTGGTTCAGTGGAGCGAAACCTGCCATCGGGAGTGTCTAGGTTCCTCGGTTCCTCCCGGCTCCCAAGCTAAGGAGGAGGTCCGAGTCCCGCCCAATCTGAAGGCGGTGCCGGCGGAGTACCATGACCTCGCTGACGTGTTCAGCAAGGATCTGGCTCTCACGCTTCCTCCCCACCGCCCGTATGATTGTGCCATTGATTTGGTTCCAGGCAGTGAGTTCCCGTCCAGTAGGCTGTACAACCTCTCACGGCCGGAGCGTGAATCAATGGAGACCTACATCCGGGACTCATTAGCTGCCGGGTTGATCCGGAATTCCACCTCTCCGATGGGTGCTGGTTTCTTTTTTGTGGGTAAAAAAGATGGCGGACTTCGTCCATGCATTGATTACAGGGGGTTGAACGAAATCACGGTTCGCAATCGATACCCGTTGCCCTTGTTGGATTCGGTGTTCACCCCCTTGCATGGAGCCAAAATCTTCACCAAGCTTGATCTTAGGAATGCGTATCATTTGGTTCGGATCCGGAAGGGAGACGAATGGAAAACGGCATTTAACACCCCGTTGGGCCATTTTGAGTACCTGGTCATGCCGTTCGGTCTCACTAATGCTCCCGCGACTTTCCAAGCGTTGGTAAACGATGTCTTGCGGGACTTCCTGCACCGGTTCGTCTTCGTGTATCTGGACGATATACTCATCTTTTCCCCGGATCCTGAGACTCATGTCCGGCATGTCCGTCAGGTCCTGCAGCGGTTGTTGGAGAACCGCCTGTTTGTGAAGGGCGAGAAGTGTGAATTCCACCGCACTTCTTTGTCCTTCCTGGGGTTTATCATCTCCTCTAACTCCGTCGCCCCTGATCCGGCCAAGGTTGCGGCGGTGAGAGATTGGCCCCAACCCACAAGCCGTAGGAAGCTGCAACAGTTCCTCGGCTTTGCTAATTTCTACAGGAGGTTCATTAAGGGCTACAGTCAGGTAGTTAGCCCCCTGACAGCCCTGACCTCACCAAAAGTCCCCTTCACCTGGTCGGATCGGTGCGAAGCCGCGTTCAAGGAGTTGAAACGGCGCTTTTCGTCTGCACCAGTTCTGGTGCAGCCCGATCCTAGCCGCCAGTTAGTGGTTGAAGTGGATGCCTCGGACTCAGGGATAGGAGCGGTGCTCTCCCAGAGCGGGAAGACCGATAAGGTCCTTCACCCGTGTGCCTATTTTTCCCGCAGGTTGACCCCCGCTGAACGGAACTATGACGTCGGCAATCGGGAACTCCTTGCTGTGAAAGAGGCCCTCGAAGAGTGGAGACATCTGTTGGAGGGAACAGCCCTGCCATTCACGGTTTTCACTGACCATCGGAACCTGGAGTACATCAGGACCGCCAAGCGGCTGAACCCCAGGCAAGCCCGCTGGTCACTGTTCTTTGGCCGTTTTGACTTCCGGATTACCTACCGTCCCGGGACCAAGAATCAACGATCGGATGCATTGTCCCGGGTGCACGAAGACGAAGTCAAAACGGAACCGTCGGATCCCCCGGATCCCATCATCCCGGAGTCCGCTATCGTGGCCGCCCTCACCTGGGACGTGGAGAAGACCGTCCGGGAGGCCCTGACCCGTGACCCGGACCCCGGAAACGGACCAAAGAACAGACTATACGTCCCACCAGAAGCTAGGGCTGCAGTCCTGGACTTCTGTCACGGTTCTAAGCTCTCCTGTCACCCTGGGGTGCGAAGGACCGTGACAGTCGTCCGGCAACGCTTCTGGTGGGCATCCCTGGAGGCCGACGTCCGGGACTACGTCCAGGCCTGTACCACCTGCGCCAGGGGCAAGGCCGACCACAGAAAGACCTCAGGGCAGCTACAGCCACTGCCCGTGCCTCATCGCCCCTGGTCCCACATCGGCCTGGACTTTGTCACGGGTCTCCCGCCGTCCCAGGGAAACACCGTCGTCTTCACGATAGTGGACCGTTTCTCCAAGGCGGCCCACTTCGTGGCCCTCCCGAAGCTCCCAACGGCCCAGGAGACAGCGGACCTCCTGGTCCACCACGTCGTCCGTCTGCATGGTATACCATCAGACATCGTCTCCGATCGCGGCCCCCAGTTTACCTCACACGTTTGGAGGAGCTTCTGCCGGGAACTGGGGGCCTCGGTCAGCCTTTCGTCCGGGTACCACCCCCAGACCAACGGGCAAGCAGAGCGGGCCAACCAAGAATTGGAGCAGACACTACGCTGTGTGACAGCCGCGCACCCGACGGCCTGGAGTACCCACCTGGCCTGGATCGAGTACGCCCACAACAGCCAAGTGTCATCAGCCACCGGCCTCTCCCCGTTTGAGGTGTGCTTGGGGTATCAGCCCCCCTTGTTTCCGGTGGTTGAGGGAGAGGTCGGTGTGCCCTCGGTCCAGGCCCACCTACGGAAGTGCCGTCGGGTGTGGCGTGCTGCCCGCTCTGCTTTGTTGAAGGCCCGGACGAGGGCGAAGAAACATGCAGACCGGCGGCGGGCCCCGGCCCCCACGTATCGTCCTGGGCAGGAAGTGTGGTTGTCCACCAAGGACATTCCCCTTCAAGTGGACTCCCCCAAGCTCCAAGAACGATACATCGGTCCCTTCAAAGTCCTCAAAGTCATCAATCCCGCCGCAGTGAGGCTTCAGCTTCCGGCCTCACTGCGGATTCACCCAGTGTTTCATGTCTCCCGGATAAAACCCCATCACACCTCACCCCTCTGCACCCCGGGTCCGGCACCACCTCCTGCCCGGATCATCGACGGGGAACCGGCTTGGACCGTGCGCCGGCTCCTCGATGTCCGTCGAATGGGCCGGGGTTTTCAGTACCTGGTGGACTGGGAGGGGTACGGCCCCGAAGAACGCTCCTGGGTGAAGAAGGGCTTCATCCTGGACCCGGCCCTCCTGGCCGACTTCTACCGACGCCATCCGGACAAGCCCGGTCGTGCGCCAGGAGGCGCCCGTTGAGGGGGGGGTCCTGTTGTGTGGGCCGCTGAAGAGGAGGTACTGCTGGCCCACCACCACCAGAGGGCGCCCTGCCTGGAGTGCGGGCTCCAGGCACCAGAGGGCGCTGCCGCCTGATGAGAGCCGCCAGGGTGACAGCTGTCACCCATTACTGGACACAGCTGACTGCACTCAGCACGGAGGTATATCAGCAGGACAGCGTCTCCACCTCAGTGCCGAGATATCGCCTTGAGTTTAAGGTAATCACCTCTGCAGCATATTCTGTGTTTTTGACAATACTTGATAAGCCTTTCAGGACAGCGGACTATTGGAGACCAAGTGTTTGGATAAGTACTCCCCTTTCCTGCTTCAGTGTAACAAGAGGTGGAGGCGGCTTCGCCCCTCTCCATCTACTGGGTGCGGTCGCATCCCTACCTGTGTGTTTGTTCTCTTTTCCGCCAGCAGTACCGGATCCGACGAGCGAAGGCAGTGGCCACCTGGGAATTCGGGACTTGGCGGTTCCAGTACTTCTGGGTTTCGGTGGCAGAGGAGATCTGGGTGGTTCCGGTTCGACTGAGACGGACGTCTCCTACCTTCGGGCCTGCCCACACGACACCAGCAGATTTCGGCTTACACCTCCAAATTGTTAATTGTTGTATTAGTTGTGCTCATCTCACAACAGTAAAACTTGTTCTTTACCTTTCTCCATTGTCCGTTCATTGCGCCCCCTGTTGTGGGTCCGTGTACCGACACTTTCACAACAAAACAGGCAACACTGGAACAGCAGTTGGGAAAAGTACCTGACTGAGTACTACAGTAGTGCGGGAGTTGTGGCCCGAGTGTCTAAGGAGATAATTTTGTATAAATTTGTGTATATTTTGTACCAATAAACATATGGTTTATTAATTTAGAATGCATCCAGTCATTGTTAATACTTTAATGAACTTTATTACATTTATTTGTTACAACAAAATAAATATGTAACAAACAAAAACCTTCCTGAGTATGACACTCATTCACAGTCCCAGTCAAAAATCCTAACACCTGGCTTGTCACCATCAGGTAGGAATGCTGTGCTGTCTGCCAATTGGTGTTGTGGTGGGCATCAGGCAGGTGGTCAAGCAGGACTGGTCCAACTGCTGCAGTCCACCTCGTACCTGGTATAAGGGTTCACAAAAGGGTTTGAGCTAGGACGACTCTGACTATGTGATGAGAAAATTTGTTGTGCTGATTTTTTTTAACATGTTCAAAATTCAAGTGACACAAGACCAACCCACTGTGACTCAGGCGAGGAGATTGTGAAACCCTTTGAATGTTTATGGAATTTCGGGAACTCCCTCGCAAATGCCGTTTGCAAGTTGTCGCTGTCCAGTGACATACCGCTGCAAGGTTGTTTTTTTTTTTGTTTTTTGTTTTTTTTTTTTGTGGAAAATGCAAAATCATAATGTCCTACCTTAAAAAAAATCTGATGAAGCTAATTAATTCATTTTGCCTGTTGGTTAATTTAACAGGTCCTGATCCTGATATTTTCTTGAGATGATGTCGTAAATGGCAGCCCAGTCTTGCTTTTTTTTTTTTTGTGATACTGTTGCAGGCAAGTCTTAGTCATTATGTTTAACCCTAATGCTCCCCCCCACCCTGTGTCACCCCACATTTTGTGACACCATCACAAAATAGTTTTGTGATACTGTCATGAAAATGTAACAGTTTGTGATGGTATCACAAACGAATAGCTTAAATCACTTTTTGTGACGCCATTGCAAACTTGGTGTGCTGTTGGGTTGTAGATGGTGAATCATATTTCTTTTGCTATCTAAGGTGAATCTATGAAGTTTTCATTTAGTTTGTTCTTTCCAAAAGCTTTGTACCATTTCTTTCTACAGCCATATTGTAAAAGCAAAACTTTGACTTACAATTGACTTAAAATGAAGTGCTGTGCCCATTTTGTTTAAAAAAATAAAATTCTTCATCTTTAATGCTGCCAAGTGAAATGCAACAACCTCTTATCATTTTACTAATTGTTGATAAACCAGCTTCCACCATTACTGCCATCTGCTGGGCTGGAGGATAAATCATATCAGAGTCAACAATAAAAATAGCTTCAGTAGTTAACTTTGGTGATCTGTATTCCAGCCTTATCATGTCTCACTTTAGTACCACAATATTTGTTGTCACAATGTCTCCTGACACCTCTGTTGTTTTACCAGTAAGGATTTGCACATATTTTCTCAGTTTGATTCTGTGTTCACTTTTTTCTGTCCTTGTTCTAGTCCTTGGCCGTACGCTAACTTGGAGAAAGGCTATGACCTAGTTACTGGAGAGCAGGCCCCAGAGAGGATCTTCAGGTGAGATCCTTTGTTTTGGTGTGCATCCTGAGTGCATGTCTTCTGCTGACCATCTGTGACTATGAGCACAAACACTGGGGGTGATGGTGATGTTCTTCGCATATGTGCAAGTGTGTGTGAGCTTTGGAGCATAAAGCCGAGCAGCCTGGATGATCCACATAGACATATTATAGGGCCACACAAACTTACCTCTTGTCGAGGGGCAGTCTTAACCCATAGGTTGTCGTGCGAAGCAGTCGCCCACGGGGCTGTTCTGGATGAACCTGCTCCAGATGCTTTTACTGCCATTTTGGTTCAACTTTTCATTCTTGATGGGGTCATTGTGTCTGACATTTCCCAGGAAGAGCCAAGCTCAACGGACCCATTCAAAAACCATCCAGCTGTCCTTTTCAACTGGTTATGTTTTATCTTCATATTTATTTAATTTTATTTTTATTTTGTGCTATTAGTCCATATAACAATTGTACTTTCTCTGCATTCTTTCCATGAAATAGGTTGGAGCACCCAGTCTAACTGTGTTACAAAAGCATTGATGCTCCAGTTATTTTACAGAACAAAATTAGTATTCATATTATAAAAAGTACAATGGGTAATGAAGTCATAATTAAGTTAAAATAAATATTGGAATAAAGCTTTGAACTGTACAAATTCCTAAAACTGACACTGAATTGAGTGCGTATAATTGCAGCTACAGTTGTGTACCGAGTTGCCAAGACTTTTAACCTTTAAGATTTGAACTTTTTGCTGTGTTGCCAAGGGGATCTGATGTCGAGTTCTTTGGGCTGATCCATCTGTGTGCACATCGCAAATATGGCTGGTAATACTGATGTCACCATCTTCAGTGATGAGTGGAAAAAGTAGGCTGTCATTCTGAACACGGATAGAGCCGCTGTTAATATTGCACTTTGAGTTGTGACCAAATTATGTCACACTGGTGCAATCGGAGAATCTCTCGAGCTGCACTGAGAACACACTTCACATTGTTTTTAATTAGCTTTTCATGTGAGGGTGGGGGGGAACCACAGTGACGTAGATATTTTGTGGGGAATTGTGGAGAAGGGTTCACAATATCACATTTTCAGCACAGACCCGCATGTCTTTGCTGAAAGCATGGAGGAAATTGCCACCAATTAAAATTTAATTGGCTGCAAACAATGACAGTGATCTGCAGCATATCTGCAGGATTGTGTGCTTTCTTTCCACCGTACTCAGAATGTTTTGCCCACTAAAAGCCAATTTTGTATAAATATGTACATAGATGCAGACATTCAAACAGTACTGTTCAAATGTCTTCAGCAACTTGGTGTTTCTGAATAAATGTTTTTCTTAGTGTTTGTTCTTTTTTAGTATATCTTGAAATATTAAAAAAACTGAATTGAGAATTTGGCTACTTACGAAAACTAGCATATTAACAAAAGTAGCACACCTTTTCAGTTTTATTAAAAACTAATTTGGTTGTAGGTTTAAAGCTAATGAATTATTCCACAAAGACAAAAATTTGTGGGAAAATAATCAATAAATAATGAATAACCTTGGGATCATTGTCCCAAAATAATTCACCCCCCCCCCCCCCCCCCCCCCCCCCCCCCCCCCCCCGAAAAAATGTCTAATGTTTATTTTATTTCATCTTGAGTGGTTAACCACTGTTATTAGAACTTATTTAAAAGCTTTATGTTATTTTTGGAGCCTTCATCATGCTTTTTTTTCCCTCACATTGAGGTCAGTGTGCTTCTACAGTCAGCAGATTAGACATACAGTATCTTTCTCAAGGACATTTTGACACACACAACAATCAGGGATCAAATCCACCAACCCTTTTGTGAGCAAACAACCTCCTGAACCAGCTGAGCTATAATTGCCCCACTTCATTGTTTTTGTCTTTTTTATTTAAAAAGATTGTGATGCATAAGATTTTAGTGTGAAATTGAACATATACAGTAATAGAAATTATCAGATTATTCAGAATTTTTTATACTGTTGGATACCTTACCTCCTTCAATTTTAATTCCTCTTTATTAAATAATATACAATGATAATCATAATAATAATAGTCCTTTAACAGTGGACTCTTGGTGTCTCTCAAACTGTCACCACCCATTCACCAAGCAGGCTGTTACATTCTTGCCTTCATTCCAGTACCACAACCACATATTTACATTTTGCATGAGAAAAGAAATGCAGTAAGAGTAATTTGAGTGACGTTTCTTCCAATAACTATGCCAACAGGTCATTCTACAGTCTTGGTCAGGGCTTGTGGCTGCCAGTCAGCAAGAGCTTTGTGGTACCACCAGTGGAACTGTCAATCAGTCCCATCGCCAGCTGTAAGACAGACGTGTTGGTTACTGAAGATCCAGCTGAGGTCAGGTCAGTCTGCACACCGTTCAGAATGTTTCAGCTGAAAAACAGACTCTGAAGTACGGCTCTTCTGCAGGCTCAACCCCTGTATCACCAAAATGTCAGAAATGCGTGCATTATGTTGGATAAAGGGTGTTTCTTTAAGTGTGAGTTTTGGTAAAACTGTTGTGATGCTGTTATATTAATAGAGATCTATTATAGTCAACAAACATTAGAATGTTGCAGTGTCATTTCAGACATCTATTTAGTTATTTAGTACCACATCCAGTGCTGTCATGTGATACTAGAACACACCTGAGATGGTAGCACCTGGTGACTGAATTTTCATTTATTTATTATGTTTTTATAGGACTGATGAACATGCCATGCATACAAGACAAATATGTTTATTTAACAATTAATTAACATAATAAATACTGTAGTCATTTTTAAAACTCATAGATATTTAGCATTAATTGAGAGGTGGTTAAAGTTTTCCACAAATAAATGGATTTCTGGATTTGGATCATATTGCTCTATGAGTATACAGTGCATCTGGAACATATTCACAGCGCTTCACATTTTCCACATTTTTATGTTACAGTCTTATTCCAAAATAGATGAATTTTTTCCATCAGTATTCTACACATGATACCCCATAATGACAATGTGATTTTTAGATTTTTGCAAATTTATTAAAAGTAAAAAAACTAAGGAATCACATCTACATAAGTATTCACAGCCTTTGCTATGAAGCTCAAAATTGAGCTCAGGTGCATCCAGTTTCCACTGATCATCCTTGTGATGTTTCTCCAGCTTAATTGGAGTCCATCTGGGGTAAATTCAGTTGATTGGACATGATTTGGAAAGACACACACCTGTCTACATATAAAGTCCCACAGTTGACAGTGCATGTCAGAGCACAAACCAAGCATGATGTCAAAGGCATTGTCTGTAGACCTCTGAGGCAGGATTGTCTTGAGGCATAAATCTGGGTAAGGCATGGGTTAAAGTTCTCCATCACCACGACGGATTTCCGTCATTTGGACAATTTAACCACACATACCATTGTAAAACAGCTAACTGATCATCTGCAGAGGAATGGTCTATTTGAAGAGTTTCAGTCAGGTTTTAGAATTCATCATAGTACAGAAACAGCATTAGTGAAGGTTACAAATGATCTTCTTATGGCCTCGGACAGTGGACTCATCTCTGTGCTTGTTCTGTTAGACCTCAGTGCTGCTTTTGATACTGTTGACCATAAAATTTTATTACAGAGATTAGAGCATGCCATAGGTATTAAAGGCACTGCGCTGCGGTGGTTTGAATCATATTTGTCTAATAGATTACAATTTGTTCATGTAAATGGGGAATCTTCTTCACAGACTAAAGTTAATTATGGAGTTCCACAAGGTTCTGTGCTAGGACCAATTTTATTCACTTTATATATGCTTCCCTTAGGCAGTATTATTAGATGGTATTGCTTAAATTTTCATTGTTACGCAGATGATACCCAGCTTTATCTATCCATGAAGCCAGAGGACACACACCAATTAGCTAAACTGCAGGATTGTTTTACAGACATAAAGACATGGATGACCTCTAATTTCCTGCTTTTAAACTCAGATAAAACTGAAGTTATTGTACTTGGCCCCACAAATCTTAGAAACATGGTGTCTAACCAGATCCTTACTCTGGATGGCATTACCCTGACCTCTAGTAATACTGTGAGAAATCTTGGAGTCATTTTTGATCAGGATATGTCATTCAATGCGCATATTAAACAAATATGTAGGACTGCTTTTTTGCATTTACGCAATATCTCTAAAATCAGAAAGGTCTTGTCTCAGAGTGATGCTGAAAAACTAATTCATGCATTTATTTCCTCTAGGCTGGACTATTGTAATTCATTATTATCAGGTTGTCCTAAAAGTTCCCTAAAAAGCCTTCAGTTAATTCAAAATGGTGCAGCTAGAGTACTGACGGGGACTAGAAGGAGAGAGCATATCTCACCCATATTGGCCTCTCTTCATTGGCTTCCTGTTAATTCTAGAATAGAATTTAAAATTCTTCTTCTTACTTATAAGGTTTTGAATAATCAGGTCCCATCTTATCTTAGGGACCTCGTAGTACCATATCACCCCAATAGAGCGCTTCGCTCTCAGACTGCAGGCTTACTTGTAGTTCCTAGGGTTTGTAAGAGTAGAATGGGAGGCAGAGCCTTCAGCTTTCAGGCTCCTCTCCTGTGGAACCAGCTCCCAATTCAGATCAGGGAGACAGACACCCTCTCTACTTTTAAGATTAGGCTTAAAACTTTCCTTTTTGCTAAAGCTTATAGTTAGGGCTGGATCAGGTGACCCTGAACCATCCCTTAGTTATGCTGCTATAGACGTAGACTGCTGGGGGGTTCCCATGATGCACTGTTTCTTTCTCTTTTTGCTCTGTATGCACCACTCTGCATTTAATCATTAGTGATCGATCTCTGCTCCCCTCCACAGCATGTCTTTTTCCTGGTTCTCTCCCTCAGCCCCAACCAGTCCCAGCAGAAGACTGCCCCTCCCTGAGCCTGGTTCGGCTGGAGGTTTCTTCCTGTTAAAAGGGAGTTTTTCCTTCCCACTGTAGCCAAGTGCTTGCTCACAGGGGGTCGTTTTGACCGTTGGGGTTTTACATAATTATTGTATGGCCTTGCCTTACAATATAAAGCGCCTTGGGGCAACTGTTTGTTGTGATTTGGCGCTATATAAAAAAAAATTGATTGATTGATTGATTGACATACGTGTGCGTACGTGGTGTCATGCATGTTTTGGGGCCGAAATATGATAGTCTCACTGTCAAAGCAACATCCCATTCTGTGCTTATCAAAGCAGCAGTAATGTCAGCGTGGACTGCGGAAGAAGGGACTGTGTGAATTTTCCCTCCTCTACGTTCTGTTTACTGCTTGCCATGAGCCACGGTCCTTCTCCTCCCTGTCTTTGTGGGAACATTGGCAGACACTCCCCAAGTAGAGCGGGGTGTGGCTTGCTTTGAACCAGTGAAGCAATGATCCGACTCTGCTTCGATGGTTTGTTGCTTTATCTTCATTTTCCCCCGCTAAAACCCTAAAGAGCATATGTTTGTGAGTAATATTTACCTTTTTTATATTAAACCGACCTGTTATGGTCTTCTAAAACAGTTGATAGATGTATTTTATAACTTAAAAATGGGACCGATGTTAACGCGTTAGCATGTCTTTGGCGTTTTCAAAGTTAAACTTAGCATTAAGCTGTTCGCATCTCAGCACAGTTTGTGTGCATGTTTTCTGTATAATAAATAATTAATGGCTTAGTGTTTGTTGTCATAAACGAGTCAAATGTATTACGAATTGTAATTTATTTTTATTTATATATTAATAATAATAATCAGAAGAATCAGAATCACCTTTATTGTCATTGTAATTTCCGTTACAATGAGATTTGAGTGCAACTCCAAAAAGGTGCTTTCCGTGGTGCGAGTAATTTTTAGCCAAATAAAACATAGTGAAATTTAACGGTAAATTATTCAGAGTATATGCACAACTAATATAAACATAAGGTAAAATAAAATGAAATGTGGACTAAGTAATGTAAAACGAGAATTATATACAACTGTTTTATTTAAGTTAAATGACAATTTGTTTCAGTCAAACCACATCTAAGCTGTGTTTTTACACAAGAAAAAAATAAAATGCAGTAAACTGCACATTTGTGTCTTTTTTCATGAAAATAACTTATTAAAGATCACATATTACACTTTAGTCAGGCCTTTAAAATACTTTTGTGGACTCTTGCTGTAATATGTTGTCAGTGGTTGAGATAGTTTCTGTAGGCATCTAAAAATGCTCATAATCGGGTTAAACCTGATGGAAATCTCTTGGTGGTGTGTCGGTGATGTATGTATGTGCAAAATAAAACAAAACATTACTCCAGGTATGTTTTTGATGACAATATAACATCATAACTTTATTACAAGCTCAAACGTTGATGTTGCATGACAAAGGCCTTAGTAATAACTCACTTTAAGAAATAATGTCAAAACTCACATGTAAGTAAAAAACACACACAAAAAAAAATATTAATCGATTACTAAAATAATCGTTAGTTGCAGCCAAGTTTTTTTTTTTATGAGTGAGAGCATTTTACAGATTAAACGTGAATAAGCCAGTTTTGAGTTTCTCAGTGTGCATGCATTTTCAAAACTGGTGACAGTGTTACTTTGTGCACAGCAGAACAATAATGTCAGTTGCTTTAGGCCCTAATTTTGTATTTTATTGACTGTACAACCAGCAACACAGCACCCATTTGGTGCATTCACCGGATTAGAATGCACCCTACTATAGAAGACAAAGAATTCTTTCTTGACAGTTTGAAGTGAGTTTTCTTTGTTTCAGAGGACTTCATACCCATTAAAATTAACCAGAATATACAAAATTTGTCTTGCTCTTTTAAAAAAAATTCTGTGGGAGATCCCCCAGACCCCCATAGTTTGGTGTGAGTTTTCTTTGTTTCAGAGGGCTTCATACCCATTAAAATTCACCAGAATATACAAAATCTGTCTTCCTCTTTTAAAAAAATTCTGTGGCAGATCCCCCAGACCCCCATTGTTTGAAGTGAGTTTTCTTTGTTTTAGAGGGCTTCATACTCATTAAAATACACCAGAATATACAAAATCTGTCTTGCTCTTTTAAAAAAAATTCTGTGGGAGATCCCCCAGACCCCCATAGTTTGAAGTGAGTTTTCTTTGTTTCAGAGGGCTTCATACTCATTAAAATTCACCAGAATATACCAAATTTGTCTTGCTCTTTAAAAAAAAAAATTCTGTGGGAGATCCCCCAGACCCCCAAGTTTGAAGTGAGTTTTCTGTGTTTCAGAGGGCTTCATACCTATTAAAATTCACCAGAATATACAAAATTTAACTTGTTCTTTAAAAAAAAAAAATTCTGTGGGAGATCCCCCAGACCCCCAAGTTTGAAGTGAGTTTTCTTTGTTTCAGAGGGCTTCATACCCATTAAAATTCACCAGAATATACAAAATGTAACTTGTTCTTTTAAAAAAAATGTGGGGGAGATCCCCCAGACCCCCATAATCAATACTTTGTTTTTACTTCACAGATTGAAGTGAGTTTTATTTGTTTCAGAGGACTTCATACCTGTTAAAATTCACCAGAATACACAAAATTTGACTTGGTCTTTAAAAAATGTTCTGGGGAGCACCCCCAGACCCCCCACAATCAAGACTACACCCCTCCCACACCACCCTTTTATGTACCTTTATGTTCAAGTTTTTTATGCTTTGTCTGTCTCTCCTTAGAGGCTAGTTAGAATAGATTTGTATGCTGTATAATGTGTTTCTTGTATTTATTGAGGAAAAAAGAGTGTGTGCCCCCACTACGCCACATTTTAGCGAATTGCTGGCATTGATTTTTGCCAGGAAAAAAATTTCAGTCAGATAAAAATTTATTGCTTTAACCCATGGGGTAAGGGTATAGAAACATTTCTGCTGCTTTGAAGGTCCCATTGAGCACAGTGGCCTCAATCATCCATAAATGGAAGAAGTTTGGATCCAGGACTCTTCCTAAAGCTGGTCACCCATCTAAACTGAGGGATTGGGGGAGAAGGGCCTCATTCAGGGATGTAACCAAGAACCCGGTGGTCACTCTGTGGAGAGAGGAGAACCTTCAAAAGGACAACCATCTCTGTAGCAATCCACCAATCAGGCCTATATGTTAGAGTGGCCCAATGGAAGCCACTCCTTAGTAAAAGGCACATGGCAGCCCACCTGGAGTTTGTAAAAAGGCACCTGAAGGACTTGCAGACCATGAGAAAGAAAATTCAAAGATTAAATTCTTTGGTGTGAATGCCAGGCATCATATTTAGAGGAAACCAGGCATCATCCCTACAGTGAAGCATGGTGGTGGCACCATCATGCTGTGGGGATGTTTTTCAGCAGCAGGAACTGGAAGATGAGTCAGGATTGAGGGAAAGATGAACGCAGCCATGTACAGAGACATCCTGGATGAAAACCTGCTCCAGAGCGCTCTTGACCTCAGACTGGGGCGACAGCCAAGATATCAAAGGAGTGGCTTCAGGACAACTCTGAATGTCCTTGAGTGGCCCAGCCAGAGCCCAGACCTGAATGTGCTTGAACATCTCTGGAGGGATCTGAAAATGGCTGTGCACCAATTCCCACTTCAAAGAGGAATGGGCAAAACTGTGCAGTGATAGGTGCGCCAAGCTAGGGGCATCATATTCAAGACAACTTGGTGCAAGACAAAGGTGCATCATCAATGTATTGAACAAAGGGTGTAGATACTTATTTATACTTTTATATATATATATATATATATATATATATATATATATATATATATATATATATATATATATATATATATATATATATATATATAAGGGCTGGGCAACGTTAACGCGCTAACGTTGCGTTAATTATTGAGGTCATTATCGCCGAAAATTGTGTTCCTCCCCTTAACGCTGCGTTTTTTTTTTTTTTTTTTTTTTTTTTTTTTTTTTTAGCCTTTTATGACTGTTGCTCATTGCCTTTTATTTTGAAAGCGTAGGTCGGGGGCGAGCTTACGCTGCTGCTTCCTGCTGATAGCTGAGTTCACAAAGAAAACGACAGGAGGATCAAGAAAAGTACAGGCTATGCAATGCACAACAAAACAAAATGCAGAAAGACGCCGAACTTTTGAATGGACATTTTCGGTACAAAGTTCTACAGGATCAGGCCCGGATCCAGACCAGTTTGGACCGATGCAGCTGCATCAGTCAATTTTTTTTTTTATGCATCGTTCGTCATCTGTAAAAAAAAAAAAATCTTGAATAATCTCGAATAACCGAACGTGTCCCCGTGGTGAACACAACTTTTCGGTGGTTTTCATGTCAACCTATAGTCCGTAAATTATACGGATTTTTCCGAGTTTCAGAGTCATACGGACGTACAAATAAAGTCGAATATTCAGGGTTTGGACTGTAATAAACTATTTCTGCAGCGCGGCTCCACTTTGAAACCATGAACCATTGAAGCAATGCTTCGATCCAGTAGCTCGTTGGTTCTTTGATTCACTGCTCTTCAGAAACGGCAAGCCGCTTCTTAACCCCTCACAAAGCCATTAAAATATCGTCAGTCACTTTTGTGTGGATTAAAGTCACTAACTGGGACTCTTGTCTTGTTGCTGTCAAGAAACGAGAATCGTCCTCCGTTCCGTTCACACAGCTCGAAACGCTGCACGGCTGAAACAGAGTCCGGTCAGAATTATTAACTTCAAAATGAATCGCTGCTTTAAATAAAATGACACCTCTTTCCAAATGTAATACAGACAAGAAACTACAATCGACTAAAACGTTTTTTTCCCTCCCAAAATGAAACGTGCTGTATTTTCTTTTCAAATTACATCCTGAAGTGAAGCACAGCAGCTGTAAGCTCAGCTCAGATATATGGAAACACATTCATGCCAATGTCTGAAAGGAAATGCTTTTGACAAAAACTACAGATTTTGTTTATTCTTATTTATGTCCAGAGATCAAGGATTCACCATATAGAGTTCATTATGTACAAAGTTTAAGGATCCAGTGACCAAATTCATATTTATTTACTTTAAGACTCAATAAAATGTTCAATTTCAATTCAATTTAATCGGCTTATAAAGTGCCAAATCACAACAAAATCTAAATATACTAAAACAAATACATCACAATTGTATACATATCAAATTGTGGTATGTGTACAATTGTGACATATTTGTTTTAGTACATTTAGTCATGGACATGAATATTGTTATTTTGATATGAAACAGGATAACAAATGACCTGCCAGTGGTTTTATATTTGATTTCATTAGTGTGTTTCAGTTGAAATTTACATTTTCAAATTTATGCAATGTTCATTTACATTTTCAAATAAAACTGTGCTTTTAAGCGGCTTTTGAGTTCATTTTTGGGTTTCACATATACCATGTGATTAATCATGATTAATCACAGAAAGTCATTGAGTTAATGCGATTAAGATTTTTTATGTTTGCCCACCCCTAATATATATAAATTGGCAAAAAATAATAATAATAAAATTGTTGTTGTTGTAATTATGGGGTGCTGTGAGTACAATTTTGAGGGGAAAAATTAATTTACTCAATTTTGGAATATGGCTGTAACGTAACAAAATGTGGAAAAAATGAAGCACTATGAATAGTTTCCAGATGTACTGCATCAACATGGCACATGTTGGTATGGCAGACTGTTCTAAATCAAAGCCTCTCCACAGCTGGTGTAAACACATAAGCTAATACTAACTGTGTCTAATGCTAATCTCTGATGATGCGAACAGATGTGATTAGCATTTTTTTCTTTATATGGTGTACTTAAATTCAAGAAATTCTGTCATTTCTGAAAAAATTTCATGACTGAATGACGTACCGTTCTTACTTCTAAACATCTAAATTGTGATGTTGAATTATATATATTGGCTGCATTTATGGAGCACTTTTTCCATCAGATGCAGATTGTCAAACTAATAATAATATTATTATAAATAATATATTATCATATAGATATTTACAATAACCTCTGACACACTGACGTCAGGATGCTGCCATGCAAGGCCCCCAACTGCACAATGGGAGCAACTTGGGGTACCTCAGTGAATTGCTTGTCTGATGGGGTTTTGAACCTGTCAGCCACCACGTCCCTGACAAACACAAAAAAATAAATTCAAACAGGAACATTTTTTTCAGCAGGGTTATGGCAAATTCTGCAATCTCACAACAACATGCCGGCAGCTAAACTGTAAAATAAACCAGCCAGTGTGCACTAACATGCATCAATGCAGCATCACAAAGCATGTCCCAGCATCAGTGATGGATGTCACGAGCCCCGCCTCACTAAACAGTCGGTGGAATGGAAGTCATAACAGCCAGGAAAGCGGCACATGTGGAAAAACAAATTCTCTGTTATTGCAGTGAAAAATAATGCAATGCTTGTCACATCATGTGTAAGTACAAAGAAATGGAAAAAAAGTGCAATGTGATACTGATCAGCAGCTTCCTCCAGGACACACAAACAGGAACAGCATGGATTCAATCCCCTGGCCCTTTGGTTGGTCAGTGACCCGCTCCACACATTAAACTATGTTTTCAACAAACAGCTTGCCCTAGCGGCTTATTTGTGTTTCTCTTGGTGTGTTACCAGAATAAGTGTTTTTGCATAACTGTTTTGAGGTTAAATGCACAGAAAATGTGTGGTTGTGGCACATAAATTCACTGGTGTCCATTTCACAGTTACATTTGACAGATTGTCTCAAGCCCTGTTGGTGGTGCTATAAACACAGGCTTGTTTGCATAATATTGTTTGAATTAGCTACCTGAATATTGCATATATTTTCTCTTTTGTCTTTTTGTTTACCCGGCACCAAATGTTGCTGTGTATGCCCATGCTGTGGCATTATTTGCTTACGAAGTAGACTGCTTTCAAAGGAAAATGGAACGCTAGTCTGAGATCCTTGTTCTACCTCATACAGACAAAAATGAAGTCATTTTTAGTGTCAAGGGAAAAAAATGTACTTACGATGAATCATACTATTTGTTTACCAAAAGCCAGGAGAGCAGTCTTGGTGAGATCACATCAAGACGATTACAGAGACAGACTCTGACTCTAAACTTCTAGATTTGTTAAAAACATGACTTTTCTGGCACATTTTGTTGTGACGTCACTTTCTTGACAATTACGTGATTACATATCATCTGCTAATTAGTGAGTACATTTTTTCTTGCCTTTTTCAAATCACTCTTTCTACTCCTTCCCCTGGCCACGGCAGGTAAATAAATTTGTCCATTAGGATGTACAGTAGTGTTCAGAATAATAGTAGTGCTATGTGACTAAAAAGATTAATCCAGGTTTTGAGTATATTTCTTATTGTTACATGGGAAACAAGGTACCAGTAGATTCAGTAGATTTGCACAAATCCAACAAGACCAAGCATTCATGATATGCACACTCTTAAGGCTATGAAATTGGGCTATTAGTAAAAAAAAAAAAAAAAGTAGAAAAGGGGGTGTTCACAATAATAGTAGTGTGGCATTCAGTCAGTGAGTTTGTCAATTTTGTGGAACAAACAGGTGTGAATCAGGTGTCCCCTATTTAATGATGAAGCCAGCACCTGTTGAACATGCTTTTCTCTTTGAAAGCCTGAGGAAAATGGGACGTTCAAGACATTGTTCAGAAGAACAGCGTAGTTTGATTAAAAAGTTGATTGGAGAGGGGAAAACTTATACGCAGGTGCAAAAAATTATAGGCTGTTCATCTACAATGATCTCCAATGCTTTAAAATTGACAACAAAAACAGACGCGTGGAAGAAAACGGAAAACAACCATCAAAATGGATAGAAGAATAACAAGAATGGCAAAGGCTCACCCATTAATCAGCTCCAGGATGATCAAAGACAGTCTGGAGTTACCTGTAAGTGCTGTGACAGTTAGAAGACGCCTGTGTGAAGCTAATTTATTTGCAAGAATCCCCCACAAAGTCCCTCTGTTAAATAAAGGACATGTGCAGAAGAGGTTACAGTTTGCCAAAGAACACATCAACTGGCCTAAAGAGAAATGGAGGAATATTTTGTGGACTGATGAGAGTAAAATTGTTCTTTTTGGGTCCAAGGGCCGCAGACAGTTTGTGAGACGACCCCCAAATTCTGAATTCAAGCTACAGTTCACAGTGAAGACAGTGAAGAATGGTGGTGCAAGCATCATGATGTGGGCATGTTTCTCCTACTATGGTGTTGGGCCTATATATCGCATACCAGGTATCATGGATCAGTTTGGATATGTCAAAATACTTGAAGAGGTTGCCTTATGCTGAAGAGGACATGCCCTTGAAATGGGTGTTTCAACAAGACAATGACCCCAAGCACACTAGTAAACGAGCAAAATCTTGGTTCCAAATCAACAAAATTCATGTTTTGGAGTGGCCTGCCCAATCCCCAGACCTAAATCCATTTGAGAACTTGTGGGGTGACATCAAAAAAGCTGTTTCTGAAGCAAAACCAAGAAATGTGAATGAATTGTGGAATGCTGTTGAAGAATCTTGGAGTGGAATAACAGCTGAAAGGTTCCACAAGTTGGTTGACTCCATGCCTCGCAGATGTGAAGCAATCATGAAAAACTATGGTTATACAACTAAATACTAGTTCAGTGATTCACAGGATTGCTAAAAAAGCAGTTTGAACATAATAGTTTTGAGTTTGTAGTGTCAACAGCAGATGCTACTATTATTGTGAACACCCCCTTTTCTACTTTTTTTTTCCTAATAGCCCAATTTCATAGCCGTAAGAGTGTGCATATCATGAATGCTTGGTCTTGTTGGATTTGTGAGAATCTACTGAATCTACTGGTACCTTGTTTCCCATGTAACAATAAGAAATATACTCAAAACCTGGATTAATCTTTTTAGTCACATAGCACTACTATTATTCTGAACACTACTGTACTATAACTAAAAGCAGATGGACTGCTGATACCATGGATTAGTAAAAACAAAAGCCTATGTCTTATATCCTGAATTTATTTGTCATTTGGTCTATCCTCATAACCATGGGGAAAGACTTTTGGTCGGCACCAAGGTGCTTCTGGTTGACCGTGAGTCACCTCAGGAGGGCAAAACGGGGAACCATCCAAGGTGTCGACAGTAAGGATGGGACTCTGTTGACCTCAACTGAGGATGTAATCCGGTGCTGGAAGGAACACTTTGAGGAACTCCAACATCAGACCGGAGCACTCTCTGTAGTAGGAGCAGAGCTGGAAGCTGATGGAGGATTGTCATCAATTTCCTTGGTGGAAGTCACTGAGATAGTCAAACAACTACACAGTGGCAACACTTTGGGGGTTGATGAGATCTGTCCAGAAATGCTCAAGGGGTGGTATTGCATTTGCTCTACCATACTGTTGTGATGAAAATGAGAGCTGAACCAAAAGGCGAAGCTCTCGATCTACTGGTCATGATGGTTGGGTCATGACCGAAAGAACTAGATCGCGGGTAAAGGCCGCTGAAATGGGCTTCCTTAGGAGGGTGGCTGGTGTCTCCCTTAGAGATAAGGTAAGATGTTCAGTCATCCATGGGGAGCTCGGAGTAGAGCCACTGCTCCTTTGCGTTGACAGAAACCAGCTGAGGTGGTTCGGGCATCTGGTAAGGATGCTCCCTGGGCGCCTCACTAGGGAGGTGATCCAGGCACGTCCAGCTGGGAGGAGACCCTGGGGAAGACCCAGGACTAGGTGGAGAGATTATATATCCACACTGGCATGGAAACACCTTGGGATCCCCCAGTCAGAGGTGGTAAATGTGGCCTGGGAACAGGAAGTCTGGAGTCCCCTGCTGGAGCTGTTGCCCCCGCGACCTGATGCTGAATAATCAGTTGAAGATGAGTGAGTGAGTGTCCTTATCAAAAAAAAAAAAAAAAAAAAACCTTTTAAAGAGGTGAGGCTTTCATTAAATTATGCAGCAAATGTGGCAGCATATTTCTATGAAATGCACATTGCCCTTTAATCTTTTAATCTTGACCTTGAAATTTGGCGTTTAAGGTTTATTCTTGACAGTGACCTTGACCTCAGTGACATATGTTTACTTCAACATTATTCAAATATGTAAGAGGCTGTTTCACTTGACATTGACCAATGACCGCAACCTTCATTCTGAGAAAAGGGAGTTTCTTTACCTGCGTGCATGCCAAAAATCAACTTTGGAACACACAACATGCCTGCTGTCTGAGTCCATAGGGCACGTGATGACACATAAGGCTGCCAAGTTCCACAAGGTAAGGAGGAGCACAACCATTCACTATTTTATGTTTGAAACAAAACCTTGAAATCAGCCCTCACATGGACAGCGAGCCAGTGAAGAGAAGCTAACACCAGAGGAATATGATCGAATTTCCTAACTTTGTTCCAAACTCAACCAGCTGTATTCTGGATCATTCTCTGCTACGTAGTTGGATGAAGTTGTGGCCTGTACTCTGGAACATAAACACACATTTGACCAACTAGGGGGCAGTGTAGCTTTTATTTATATTTATTGTGCTGCTTATGAATATATTTCTGTGTCAAAGCTAACTGGACAGATAAACATTTTGTGATATTTTGTTCCATGGGGTGGGGTCGATCAAAATATATGTTGATAAGAAAGTGTCCTCAAACTGCCCAAGCCTCTGGTCGAAGACCCACATTTAAGGAAACTGCCCACATCTTCACATTAAATAATTTCGAGAAAACTAAATACGAATGCTGTGACAGAATGGCGTCCTGTCCTGGGTGTACCCTGCCTCGTGCTCTGTCTGCTGGGATAGGCTTCAGCCCCCCGCTACCCTTGATTGGACTAAGCGGTTGAAGATGAGTGTGTGAGTGTGTGTAAATAATGCTGTATGAAGGGTGATTGAAACGTTTTGAGCCTGACCCAGAAAATGCAGGGCATGGTTCTCCATCTTTTAATTCTGACAAACCAACCCACCTCTGCCGCTCCTCTAGGGCCAGCTTAGCGTTAGCGTGTGGTGGAATGTAAACAGTGTGATGAGTTCGGCAGAAAACTCCCTCAGCAGGTAAAATGGCCTGCATTTCACTGCCAGATACTCCAAAGCAGTCCTTTCGGCCCAGTAAATGGTGCAGCCAGCTAACCAGGAGTGTTTTTGTCCAGCCAGGTCTCTGTAAATACCGTCACACAGCTGTGGGTCTTGTTGGAGAATATCCTCAGCCTTATTTCGTCAGTCGTGTTGATGAGTGACCGGCAGTTGGGCATAAAGAGACTTGGCCGCACTGGTCGCTGCAGGTTAGCTCTTAGCCTAGACTGCAGGCCGCCTCTCTTGCCCTGTTTCTAGTGTCTCTGTCTGCATTGCCTGTGACGCTTCAGAGGTGGGGCGAGAATGGCGCCTCTAGGACTTTCCTGGCAAAGGATCTCCAGCGGAATATCAAAATTTGGTGTTTCGGCGGCTGTATGTTGCAAGTAATGTCTTCCCAGGCTGAGGATCTCAACTTGCTCATACTGTATGTGAGTCTTGCCTTCTCCAATTAAAATTCATAAAACATACACACACAAAAAAACTGAAAACAAAAGTATGGACAGTGCCGAGCCGCTGCATGCTTATGTGCCACCATCTTAAAAATAACATGGGGATTGTGTTAAAAATATAAAGCATTACATTTATCAGTTGTTGTTTCTTCTTGGTTGCGCTCAAAACTTTTCAGTCACCACCTGTATATGAAATGTTTGGCTGTTATGTTTTTTAGTACAAACTCGTCTGTGATTCACGAAATGTACTGTACATTGAAGTAATTATTAAACATGGTCTTTAATAACTATTTGCATTATATATATTGTTGCAAATTTTACATACTACCGTAAAAATCCAATCTCAGCCTAAGCCTTCTAAAATTGCCTTGGGATCAGCCAAGTCCCAAGATGGTTGTACACATCTGCTCATTCTGACATAAATGGCATTACAGCAAACCTCATGATTAATTAGCCAAGGTGTGCCATTTGCATTCAAAAAGGGATGAGATCAGTTAGGGGGATCTAAAAAAAACAACAAAACAAAAACCAAGGCTGTTTGATAGAATAACAGTATATATATCCATGTTTTTGCAGGTTGCACACGTGTTGATCTGATTTGCAGGCAGACATTTAGCACATTTCAGTTGCTTCATCCTTCTTTTGAATTTTAGCAATTATTTCAAAGCAGTTGCTTCTTTCACACATGTTCTTTATCTTGACTTATGCTCAATTGGGAGTGCTGCTGAAGAAAGATGAATAGATTCTCTGAGCTACATCACAACTGCAGGTGCAAATTGAGCACTTCAATAGAGAGCAAGAACTTAGACACAGCTATTCATCAAAGTGAATGACAGGCTTTCATAAAAGAGGGGCACGTGTCAGCTGTTACTTCATAATATGAGTAATTTCAGAATGCACCTGCTTCACCAGCTCCATTTAGACATACCCATCTACATTTTTTACATGCTTTAGAATTACACTTTATTGTTGCTAATCTGTTCCTTTTCCTTGTTCTCCATTTCAATTTCAGTATTATTTGCTAAGAGGGACAATGTACATTAATTAACAAATTTATCTTTAAAAGAAATGAAAATAAAAACGTAGATGTACACAATTGCAGCCATAGGCTGATTTCCATTGTCAGTCCCCCTGCCAGATGGTACAGGAAAATTCCTAAAATAGTAAAACAAAAACACATCATAAAATCATATTAAACACAGTGTACTCAACAACGCTGCTACAACACAGATTGCATCACATTCCCAGCCCTTTACACAATGTCCAAGTTTCTATACTAACTGTGAGGGCAGGTTTGGGTGGACATCAACCATCCCTTCAGATTTTTTTTTTAAATACTAAAAGCGGGGCATTCCCTAACAGTGGATGGTATGATGTTCTAGAAATGACCACCCTTGACAGATAAGGCCATGTGGCCAAAAGTGGTGCATCTACGTGGTATGATATGGTCACCTCAGTCATACCATGGTTCTGGTAATATATAACAGCGTAGGACATCAAAAATGGGAATGAGTGAGTTGATTAGTCTACCTCAACTACAGATTGTATTTATTCAGAAAAAGCCCCCCATGACATCGCCCACATCATGGATAAAGAGGCGGAGCATGACCTGGCTGTCAGGACAAATGAAGGCCAAACTTGCCTTCTTATCAAGCAAAGGCATCAGGCTAGGTCACCTGAATTCAGATTTTGTTATGCACTAGGCAGAGGTTCATGTAACAGGTGGATTAGGTGCAGGTATAAAAAAAAAAGAAGAACGGCTTACTGTTTCGATCACTGCGGCACTCTCACTGTGGCAAATGCCACAAAGTTGTCAATACCTGCTAATTAGCGTACAAATAATGAATGTTTATGAGTGCAATGGTAAGAATATTTCCTGAGGTGAAAGATGAAATATTCTTTCCATTACATGAATGAAAAAACATTAATTGTTTTATATAACACCTAACAATCCTGATGATGTAGCTCGTACCTTATGCATTTCATTGACTTCTTCGTGTATGAACTGCTGTCTTTCCTCAGTCCAGCTAAAAATTGCAACAGAAATTTGTAGAGCTCTTAATCACACACCGCTTGTACTTCAAGTAGAGACGTCCAGGTGAATACTACAAATGCCTCCAGACGGCTTACGGCATACTCAATATGTTTTGTTTGTTTGTTTGTTTGTTTTTTCATCTTTTTTTGTTTTTTTTTGTGTATTGCAAGAATGAGCACCGTTAATAAAACAAACCCTGCCATGTTTGTTTTTAAGCTAAGCGTCGTCACCGCTTGTGTGACCGTGCACTGTAGTGGCGCCGTGCAATGGTACAAAACATATGGAACCAAACTTACACATTAAATAGAACAAAATTTGCACGGTCAATGGAACACAATGAAAAATGGGACTAATCATTCATATCACGTGGCATACAAACCACCAATCAAATGACAAGGATCTATTTAGGCTTTGTAGAATGTGAACTGTGATAAAATGCAAATTAAGTTATTCTAAACTTCCACTCAGTGGAAATACTGGAGCACAAACTTCCTAGACAGCCCATACATTTAACTAAACATTAAGCCATATTATCTCAGATATTTGTAATAACTTGCTCAGAAAGGACAAGCAGCTAGCAGCCACTGTGAGGACGGGACTTCTCCCGGCACACTGTCACTCAAAGCAACAGTGACATAACATCATGGCTTAAAATTACTTAAATGGATTAGTTATATATACACACCCCACACAGTTGCCATGAACACAGTAGCTAGCTACAAACCAAGACAGTGTTTTTTTTGTTTGTTAATTTATGTCAGGCATGTGAACTGGATTGACGTGCTTTTGGAACCAACTTCAAGTGGCCATTATAGAAAAGGTTTTGTCACGTCCATTTTGGATTCATTTTTCTGCATCCAAGGTTGTCTCTTGATCCCAGGTGCCTTGTGAAGATAATAAGTCAAAAATAGTACAATGTCAAATTGTAATTCCCCAAATTAAAAAATAAATACATAAAAGATTCCATAATGGTAGTGAAACAACCAGTTTGTGGTTTACTTTGATAAGCTAGATCAATGTTAACAGCAACTTTATTTTGTGTATGTAATCTCCCATAGACGTGTCTCCCACCTGCTGGATGGTCAGTAGAATTTAGTTAGCTGAAGGGATTAAGGAAAACTATGAACAGCAGCGCTTCAGTTTTACATAGTTTCTCTGGCTCCTGCTGAAATACCAGGCACCTCTTGCACTTGTCAGGTGCGCCGCCCTTCATGTCAGCATTAGCTAACTCATTCATCTAGCAGTTTGATGCCCACTATGTGGGCAAACATTGGACAAAGTATGCAAGAGAACAGGACACTAAAACCAGAAATAAAGAAAACTCCTTCAGCATGTTTTAAAACTTTTGACACACTCGTGTTTTCAACATGACAAAAAGAAAACATCACATGATGTGCTGCCACCTGCTGACAGGTTAAGGAATGTGCATATATATGAATTCTGAATGTCATATCTAAATGCTGCTGTCAGTGGAGATCTGTACTTACTTTCAACTACAACACGCGTGCACATAAATCAAGGTGTGTATTAGATTTTTGATAGTAAAACAGAAATGATGTATAATGCAATTGTATGTTGTTTGTTTAGATCATTTATTCATGGGAGTCATGTTTTTGTGTCATTTTAAGTTTGTGAGAATATGTTTTAAATAATATTACAGGCGGAAATAACGAACACCTTTGAGAACATGGAGGAAACACTTTGTGTGTCTGATTAAAAGCCCACTTTAGTTTGAATAATAAATTAATGTGCTGTATTTGGTTAATAATTAGTTCCTACAACACAGGAGAATCTGTCAGATTGTCATGAATAATGCAAGTGACTCATTATCCAAACCATTTTTGTGGAACAAAGTCTCATGGGAGCTTGTGGCTTTCATGGCTGATGCACTTTCCTAAAGTATTTATGCTGGCATTAATGTAGTCAGCCATGAAAGACGTGTTGATATGTCAGCTCGCTTACGAAACTGGATCAAATTTGTCCTGCAGGCAAAAACAAAACAAAACACAGCAAGTGTTAGTGTCAACTCAACTGAGGAAAAATGTGCATCTTTTTTAATAAGCCTGTAAAATAATGTTGATTTAAAATGATTTAGGAGGGATACAGGAAAAGCATCAGCCTTGGGGTACAGTAGGCAGCAGCACCTGAAAGAGAGAGAGACAGAAAGAGAGAGTGAGAGTAGCACATAGGTTTGCTAAACAGACCCAAAAATAAATATACTGAAGCTGAGACCTGCTGCATCGTTAATGATAATAAAGGGGGGGTTCGATACAACACAGATATGTTATGCTGCGTTTACACATAACAACGACAAGTCACAAATGCCACGAAGTACACATTCTTGGCTGCTGATCACGAATGTGATGATTCGGGGCAGAGGCGTCAGGTGTCCTCAGGAACTGCTGCAACCTGTTGCCACACGTTACGATTAATGTCACGTGTTGCTGGAGAATTATCAGGAACCATTACGCGCGGTCAAGAATAGTGTTCCGCATTGTTGCGTGCTATTGCACGTAACAGCGCATCGTTAAGTTCTGTCACGTTGTGAACAAGGTGAATTGTCTCCACACACACACCCATATTCATCCAACCGAATTCACATCGCTCCAGTTTTTCAGAAGAACTTTGTGACTGCATGCGTAGTTGGGCTCTGTGCCATGGAGTGGCGCAGAGAGGAGGAGGAGGAAGAGACAGATGTGTGGCTTCATGTGGTTCGTCGTGGCGCGCAGTGAAATGTGACACCGCGTTACAAGTCGTGTCAAAACTTGACAGTTTCCGTGTCACTTCGTAATAACACGTGACAGTTTGGGCTCCAAGAACCATCACAGGAACCACTACGAACGTTGTCACGTTGTATTAAGGATCACTACTCATCAAGACGGATCAATACGCTCAGGTGCGACCTCCACAA
The DNA here is from genome assembly GCF_902500255.1 of Thalassophryne amazonica. Taxonomy (NCBI): domain Eukaryota; kingdom Metazoa; phylum Chordata; class Actinopteri; order Batrachoidiformes; family Batrachoididae; genus Thalassophryne; species Thalassophryne amazonica. Next base: position 25,135,702 of record NC_047119.1, read on the forward strand.
CGTGAGACGAAATGAGGGTGGTGTGTGACATTCGTGGAAGATTTTTTGACAGGCAAAAACATGCTCCACCAATATCAAGAATATCACGCACCAACACGCACTATTAAGAAACCTATTCAGATGCGTTAAGTCACATTAAGAATGTCAGCACTGTGTCACGAATGACAGAAAAATGACATTCGTAACGTGTCTTGGTTATGTGTAAATGCACCTTTAGTCATATGAAAGGGAAAAGAGAGGAGTCTTTAATCTGTACTCGAAAGACTCCAGAGAATCAGAGTGTTTTATCTCAGCGGGCAGATTGTTACACAGAACAAGTGCACAATAAGAGAACGTTCTGTGGCCTGCTGACTTCTTTCTAACCTTACACACACAGTAATCCTGCGTCCTAACAATGCAGAACCTGGGCTGGTGCCTAAGGTTTAATTAGTTTTGCCAGATAAGGAGCTGCTAGTCCATGAAGGATTTTGTAAGGTAATAAGGAAATTTTAAAATCTGACCTCTCAACAACAGGAAGGCCAGTGAAGGGAGTCCAGAATCTGGGAAATATGGTCAAAGTCTTTGCTCCTAGTCAAAGTTCGAGCAGGAGCATTTTGAAACGGTTGGAGACCTCTAATTAATGGGCTGTGGTGAACCAGAGAATAGGATATTGGAGTGATCCAATTCCAAAAGAGAATGGCATGGATCAGAGTCTCTGCATACAGAGATCTGGTAAGGGGCTTCAGTGACTGGAGCGAGCGGAACGGCCTTCTCCTGAATACATCCAACACCAAAAGACTATTGCCCTTGCCATAAACTTTTGTTTGTTTTATTTTTGGTGGTGTTTGTTTGTTTGTTTTTTGGTTTTTCTATGGCCAAGTTTCATCACTGAGAATTAGTTTAGTCACTACAGTTTTAAAACTTTTTGGCTTTGGGTCACCTACATAGGCAGCTACGTAGCTACTGCACCTGCACTTTTGGTGCTGTGAGGCACCGATGTAACTCTTCACAATAATTCATGGCTCTCAGTATTACACACCGCATTACGTCTACCATACTTTGCACATACATTCATAGCTTTCCCACACACATGTGGGCATGGCCATTTATGTAACTCAAGTTCCTTCACTATACCCCTTCATGCATGTAAATTTCTGCATATTTCTATGATTGCTTCTTTCATCATGAGCACTTAACAATACTGCATGCTCTATTTCTTTCTTTTATTTTTTTTTCCTCACTGTTCTTGTTAGCACATCTGTTGTTTTTGAAAGCACTGATTTTGTCACTCTCACTGTGTTTGTCTTAAGGTTCTTTTGTGTTACACTTTTAAAAAAAAATTACACAATGCACATAGGTGCTTCAAATATCCATACAGTACGAGTACTAAAAACACAAAAAGAGGCCTGAGAACTTTTAGTGTGTTGTGAATATAATAATAAATGTGAAAATATTTCTTAAGTCTAAAATCTTCAATAAAGGAAATCAGTAGCGGTTTTTGGTACGGGTGAACCTGGCAGCTGCCCGGGGCACCCCTTCCCCTTCTCCAATGGAAGGTGGTTAATGGGTTATAGTCGGTTCCACCTCGACTTTTTTCCAAATAATGCTCGTCTCACTCATAATATTATAAATACAGAACTATAATTCCTGCACATTTTTCTGCATTCTGTGAAATGGCTAATAAAAATAGGTGATACAAAATGATTATGTGGTCACCCAGGTGAATTGTTTTAGTCTAGACTTCTGTTCTGTTCTGTATGGTTACGGTATCCATATCATGAATGAAGGGCTAATGTTAATTGGTGATGTAACACGTTTGTTAGCCTACTTGCTGTGATGCTTGCTAAGTTGGTATGCTTGTACAACAATAATTTGGTCTTAGCAAACACAACATCTAATTTCACCATAAAATTGTACTCAAAATGGTCAGAGAAATTGCCAGGATTTTTAAAATTATTATTTTACACACTGCTAAATGGCATAAACTGGACTTTGTCAGAGGGATGCACTAATAATAATAAAGATAATAATTGGAAATTATTTATTTATGAGACATTGTGAGGTAAATTGGCTGAAGCTGAGTTACAGGTAAATAAAGTAATTGTTTAACTATTGCAAACATAACTTTCTGTTATTTTGAGGTGGATATTTTAGGGGAGAAATCTCAAATATTAAAGAAGTAATGTGTGTAAAATTAACAGATGCTTCAATAGAAGAATGCCTCATGCTTGCATCAAAACTGTTACAAGTTCAATTATTATTTATATCCAACATTTGGGTTAATGTTGGGCCCTGTAATTAGCCAATGGCATTTTCCTATCTGTAGGTAGTTTCAATGACGAACATTTGCCATTTGCTACAACTCTATTTCGTGACAAAGCATAGTTTAACCAGTCATAATTAAAGGTGTGCCAAGCACAGATTTCAAGGCAGTAACCAAGGAGCTAATTGTTAATCCCTGACAGACAGATTAATAAAGCGTTTAATGACAGACATTTAGCATGTAAGGGCATGTTTATTCAAATTTGCAATTCATGGTTGTTTTGTATGAGTTATATCTGTTATTTCTGATGTTCATTTCAATTGCAATTTCAGGGGCACTTAAATATTAATATTAATAGTAATAATAACATAATTTTTAAAAATGGCTGTTTGTGCAATTTTTTTTTATTTTTTTTTTTGGTGGGGAGGTGCTCTCTTGCCCAGGACCGCCACTGAAGGAAATATATATTTGTTCAGCTCTGCTGACCAGGTAGGAATATGTGATTGCCAAGAGATAATAGAACACCACAATGTACTGAATGATTCATCAGTAAATGGCCTCAGGGCAGAAACCTGGTATTGTGTTACCAGTACTTTTGCTGTATTGTCAATATTTGCAGCATGTATAACTTTTGGAGTGAGTTGTGTGAATTTGCAGTAGACCCAGTTTCAAATTAAATTGTTGCATGAACAATAGATAATATTTGTTTGTGTTTTCCATGTTTACAAGTGCTTTCTCAGTTTATAAGAACTTTCCTGCAGCTACCTTTTGTTGAATGATGCAGTTGTTTTTTTGTATTTGTCTTGATTTGAAGTGCTGTGCCCTGTCTCGGCACCATAGTACTGCACCATTTAAATACTGAAAATGCACTCTTTTCGACCAGGTTTTTGCTGATCTGTGACACAATCACTTTCTGTTTCCACACTATTCCAGTGCACCAGCACTGCACCTGATCATACCTTGTTTTTAAAGCAACATGCTTGTGAAAGCACAGATTAGTGTAATTGCACAAGTGGAGGAACATCTGAATTGGACCTGAGCTTACGCTGCAGACTGAGGCTTCACAGCAGTCCAATTAACAGACCAGAGAAAAGGAAGATGTATTCTAAAGAGATCGACGAAATGGAGACAGGATGCTTAGTTCTGAAAAAGAGCCCAGAGTAAAAATAGATGAGGTGCTGTGTGTAGACACCTGAAAAGTAAAACAATGTGGTAACAACCAAGTGTCCTTGCTTGTGTAATTCCTTTAAACACTATAAAGTTTTCATCTTAATGCAGCCGTATAAAATGCAAAGCCCAAAATGTGTTGTACATTTCGCTGCGTTTGAGACTCGATCTCGTTAGTTGATCAATAAGGGCCTCGGCCTTGGAATTGTAATGAAACTTTTTTGTTGCATAAGAATCAATGCGCTATTGTGTAGGCAGTACCTCCAAGCTTACCTTGCAGTTGTATTATGTGCAAAATGGATGTGTTTCTGTCACCAATAGATGCAATAAATAGCCTTAATACTATTGTGCTCTCCCTTGTTCTTATTGTTGAACTGAAGCCAGTTTGCCAACAAACAGCCCATAAATAATGTAGATTCACGTATTATAAATTGTGTTCAGAGATGAGAATTTTTGCCAACAAGAGACCGTTAATAATCTTGAGTAAGCGTGGCAACCGGCATCGATGATGTATGACTCCACTGAGTGTGGTCACGCCAACCATCCATCTGTCAAAACAACTCTTCACACCCACTCAAAAGTGGTCATTTCAATCTTTATTTCATCACTTACGATCGCCTCCTCTCCTCACCCACTAGGTTTTTCCACAGTGATTACAGTGAGCTTTAAGAAAATGCACTGTATTCAATGACAAAAACTGCCTGATGAGAGTCAGCATATTTGTGGTGAGCTGGAGCGCAAGCATTAATCAAGTGCAGGGGTAGCCCAATAGCAGGCTCTGTAATCATGCTGGAGCAGCGCTCTAACTTTGGGCACCGTCTCCTGGTCATTCATCATTTGGAAAAGCTTGAGGCAGAGAGGGAGATTAATAACAAGTGCATTAGTCAGTGTTTAGATGCAACCAATGTGCTTCTGGGTCAGGCAACAGAGTCACAGTGCCAAAGGAGGTAGTTCTGATTAGCTAACGATCGGCAAAAGGAACACCATTAGGATTTAGATTTTTCTTTTTTTTTCCCACCCAAGAGAATAATGCATAATTTGTACAATTTTGTGGAGTGGTGTATGGTGCATCTGGAAAGTATTCACAGCACTTCACCTTTTACACATTTTCTTACGTTACAGCGTTATTCCAAAATGGATTAAATTCAATTTCCCCTCAAAATTCTACTTGCAACACCCCATAATGACAACATGAAATAAGTTTTTTTTTTTTGGGGGGGGGGGGGGGGGGGGGGAATTTATCAGAAATATAAAACTAAGAAATCACGTGTACATAAGTATTCACACCCTTTGCTCAATACTTACTCGTCAATACTGTTTATGCACCTTTGGCAGCAATTACAGCCTGAAGTCTTCTTGAATATGATGCCACAAGCTTGGTGCACCTATCTATGGGCAGTTTTGTCCATTCCTCTTTGCAGCACCTCTCAAGCTCCATCAGGTTGGATGGGAAGCATCGATGCACAGCCATTTTCAGATCTCTCCAGAGATGTTCAATTGGATTCAGGTCTGGACTCTGGCTGGGCCACTCAAGGACATTCACAGAGTTGTCCTGAAGCCGCTCCTTTGATATCTTGACTGTGTGCTTAGGGTCATTGACCTGTTGAAAGATGAACTGTTGTCCCAGTCTGAGGTCAAGAGCACTCTGGAGAAGGTTTTCATCCAGGATGTCTTTGTACATTACTGCATTCATCTTTCCCTCAATCCTGACTAGTCCCCCAGTTCCTGCTGCTGAAAAACATCCCCACAGCTTGATGCTGCCACCACCATGCTTCACTGTAGGGATGGTGCCTGGTTTCCTTCACACATGACATCTACCTTCACACCAAAGAGTTCAATCTTTGTCTTATCAGACCAGAGCATTTTGTTTCTCATGGTCTGAGAGTTCTTCGGGTGCCTTTTGGCAAATTCCAAATGGGCTGCCATGTGCCTTTTACTGAGGAGTGGCTTCAGTCTGGCCACTCTACCATACAGTCCTGACTGGTGGATTGCTGCAGAGATGGTTGTCCTCCTGGAAGGTTCTCCTCTTTCCACAGAGGAATGAGGGAGCTCTGACAGAGTGGCCATTGGGTTCTTGGTCACCTCCCTGACTAAGATCCTTCTCCCGAATCACTCAGTTTTGATGGGTGTCCAGCTCTAGGAGGAGTCCTGGTGGATCTAAACTTTTCCATTTACAGATGATAGAGGCCACTGTGCTCTTTGAGACCTTCAAAGCAGCAGAAATGTTTTTGTACCCTTCCCTAGATTTGTGATTTGAGATAATCCTGCTTTAGAGGTCTACACACAATTCCTCTGACTTCATGCTTGGTTTGTGCTCTGACATGCACTGCCAACTGTGGGATCTTATATGTAGACTGGTGTGTGCCTTTCCAAATGATGTACAATCAGCTGAATTTATTCTAGGTGGACATCATTTAAGCCGTAGACACATGTCAAGGATGATCCGTGGAATCTGTGGCAACAGGATGCACCTGATCTCAATTTTGAGCTTCATGGCAATACTTATTTACATGTTTGTTTGGGGGAGGGGGGGTTGTGTTTTTTTTTTTATCCTTTTGCAAAAATCTCAAAAAACATTTTCACATTGTCATTAAGGGGTACAGTGTGTAGAATTTTGAAGAAAAAATAATTAATTCATCCATTTTGGAATAAGGCTATAAAATAACAAAATGTGTCTAGATGATATCTTTCCTCACAGTATTGCAGCTTATGGGCATTACAAGAAACTGTCCAATTGAGTCTTTTCTTAAGCATTTGTTTCCTGGATTCCCCCGACAGTCGTTGCAGCAGGCATCTTCAGTTGATTGTATTTTTATCGTGGACTCACTCGTTGCTCAGTCCACTTAGAATGCACCTCACAGTCAAGGCAACAAATTATTTTCATCTGCCTCACCTTCCCCACCTTCTGTTTTGCTCCGAATTAAGGAGTCATTTGTCAGTGCCTTGAGTGCATGGCAGAAAGTACAGATGCCCGGTTTGCTGAGGGTTGCCTTTCTCATTCTGAAAAATTATGTTGCCACATAAAGGGCGGAGAACAAGACATGGAAGTTGGAGACATATCAATAAACCTTTTTGAGTCGATTTCTTTGTGACTGCGCAAAACAATCACTCAGCTCAGGCAGTTACTGAGCCATAGCAGGGATATTTGGTGCCATTGTTACACAGGAAAATGTATTCAGCTAACAGTTTAGAGCCCTTTAAGCCATATATTTTCAAGCAGTCTCAACAATAGGCTGTGCAAGCCTACAATGACAATGAGGTGGGTTGTGCATAATGCCAGTTACTCACATCTCTCACATCATGACTTAGGTTTTAAGTTAGTAAAGACTAACAAAGAGTTTCTGGTGTTGCATTCACCACACCACAGCACCGCCTTGGGTCCTGGATGACAGCCACCCAAGAAGAAATCATCCTCTTCTGTTCCCATGCACAGTGGAATAGTGAGCTTGCAAGGAGCAGAGGTGGAGAAAGGTGGAGAGGTGAAAGGTAAAAGACAGTAGTGAGTCCAGCTATGTTGCATGGCTTAGAGGCAGTGGCACAAACAAAAAGACAGGAGGCAGAGCTGAAGAAGCTACGATTTTATTTGTGACAAGGATGGACAGGATTAGCCTGAACATATCGTAGGGGCCGCAGTGGTGGGACAGTTTGAAGACAACGTCAGAGAGGCAGGATTGAGAGGGTTTGTACATGTACAGAGGAGGGGTGCAAAGTATATAGGAAGAAGAATGCTGAGGATTGAGCCACCAGGCAGGAGGAAAACAAGGAGGCCACAGAGGAGTTTTATGAGGACAGGGTGAGATGGAGACACATGATCTGTTATAACAACCCCAAACAGGATCAAATGAAAGACAGCTGGTGAATATATATATATATATATGTGTATATATATATATATGTGTGTGTGTGTGTGTGTGTGTGACCACCAACCACAATGTAATATATAACAGTTGACTTCCCTTCAATTTTATATTATTTGTCCCATTTGCTATTGTGTTCCATTCACTGTGCAATTTTGGTTCCATTTAGCATGCAAGTTTGGTTCCATACATTTTGTACCATTGCACACTGCCGCACGCTCACACTAGCAGTGATGGCACTTAGCTTAAAACAAACATGGCAGGATTTGTTTTGGTGACATACGACGATTTGAACAAGCTTATTGATGGTGCTCATTCTTCAAACACAACAAAAACAAGTCCATTATGTTATAACCCACTTGGAGGCATTTGCAGTATTCGCTGGGACATCTCTAGCTGAAATAAAAATACTGTCAGATAAAGAGCTCGACAAACTCACAAAGTCAATGCACAGCATCAGCTACAGACTACATGGTCAGGATTGTTTTTGAACTGACTATTTTCGCAGGTTTACTGAGAACAATTTTGGATTGGATTGAGTTGCTATTTAAAGTTTTTGTTGTACTGTTTGGAACCACACCAAAATGCAAGTCCCTTTTCTTTTATTTATAAATTATTAAATATCAAATGACAAGGATCTATTCTAGGCATTTTATAAAACAAATAGACTGTTTTTTCATTCTTGCTGTGGAAATAATATTTCCACATGTAATGTCCCATTAAACAAGGCGCAGCCAAATAGAACTTGTAAATATTCATTATTAGTATTTTATACTATAATGTAATATCCAAATGTTTCTTGTCAAGAGATTTATAGAATCTGGAAGTGTTTGGTTGAAAAGCAGAAAGTGAACTGGAAGTGAGTCTCCAGTCAGCGATCGGATGCCTTAAATCAAATAGGAGCATAATCACATTCTGGGCTTGTACTTTTTTTGTCTGTTCTCCTTTGTCCAACATCTGTTTTCTTATCAGTTTGTGTGCCACAGCGAAGACAGTGAGTGATTTTCTATCAGCACAGCACTAGATCAGGAAGTGGTTGTCTTTTATAAAGGGGACAGTCCTGATGTGGTGTCAGAGAGCAATACTACATCACAGTTTATGCAAGAATTATTTACCAATTAAGTGCTGCTATGCCATGAATCTTTTATTTTCAAAGTCAACCTCATACTGCTGGTTGTAGAAGTATTAAGATATTGACAGATTTTATTGTCATTTTCTCTCCGTAGAGCACAAAAATGGTTTGAAATGAAACAATCAAAAGAGGCTTGTGTAGACTTTGAGCCTTAATTAACGGGTTTGAAAAAAATGCATTAACCTATTGAAAGTACAGCAATTTTTTATACATTTTCTCCATTTTCAGACACTGTAGGTAATTGGAAAAGTGACTGATGTGCAGTTTCATGGACAGATGTGGTGTTTTCCCTCATTACATCATGGCAAATGGTACATTCCTAAAAGGAAGGGATGCACTAGTGACTGTTGTGTGGGCCGCCAGAAGAGGAGGTACGGCTGGCCCACCACCAGAGGGCGCCCTGCCTGAAGTGCGGGCTTCAGGCACGAGAGGGCGCTGCCGCCTCACAGGAACAGCCGAGGTGACTTCTGTCACTCATCAACTATGACAGCTGTCACCGATCATCTGCACTTCACCCCGGATAAAAGCAGGATGACACCTCCACCACATCGCCGAGATATCGTTCTTCTACGGAGCAGTACCAGATCCGACACGCGGAGACGGTGGCCACCTGAGGGACTCGGGACCTGGCGGCTCCAGTATCCTTCGGGTTCGGTGGCGGAGGAAATTGTGTGGTACCGGTTCTTCTCTAGACGGACGTCTCCTATCGTCGAGCCTGCCCACACGACACCTTTATCCATTGACTTTGTATTTATTCTATAATCTGCTGTGTGTGGTTGTGGCATTCACAACAGTAAAGTGTTCAAATTTAACTCCTTCTATTGTCCGTTCATTTACGCCCCCTGTTGTGGGTCCGTGTCACTACACTTTCACAACAGTGACCTAAGAACCAGCAAAAGGAAGACCATTCTTTGAAGAAAACCCCCTTTACAACATCTAGCCAAGTTAAGATCACTCAAAATTTCTTAGACATATCATTGTCAGAGTCTGCAATCAAGAGATGCCATCATCAGTGTAACAGCACCAACAAGGTGCAAACCACAGGGAACACTCAAGAACAGGAAGGTCACATTAGACTTTGTCAGAAAACATCTTGCAGAAAATGCCACCCTAGTTCTGAAAGAGGATTCTTTGGATGGGTAAAGGCAGGATTAACTTGTTTCAGAATGTTGTGAAGAGAAGAATATGTATCAGGAAAGAAACGGTCCAAAGTTTACCATGCCATCTGGCAAACATTGCGTTGGCAGTGTTACAGCATTAGCACATATGGCTGCCATTGGAAGTGGGTCACTGGGGTTTACTGATGTGACTCCTTGTGGAAGTAGCAGAATGAATTCTGAAGTGTATCGGGTTTGCTCATAATCTGCTAAATGCTGCCAAACTTATCGGGCGCCACTTCACAACACAGGTGAATAATGAGCCAAAGGATACTGGAAAAGCAACCCAAGAACTGCTCAAGACACGTTTGTAATTGGAATATTCTTCAAAAGGCAGCATATATTAATAAGTTACAGTAATTAATTTTGAACGTTTTTTAATCACTTCTGTGCATACAGTGTTGATTTATTTCTTGCTTTTATCTTTTTTTTCATGCATCAGTGTTTCCCAGTGAGTTCTTTGTCAGTAATACAGCGATTCTCTTGAGTATGTCTGTGACATAGTTGACTATTTTATACTCGCTTAAAAATATCTGACACGCTCTTGTCCTTTGAAAGGTTGCTTAAGGACATTTTAATCATACTAACGGCATACACTACTGGTTTAATGAGCCTATTTTAAGTGTCTTCTTTGCAATGACATTTGCGGCAGACACATGAACACAGCAACAGTGACGATGCTCAGAAGCCATTTTATTGCAGCAGGGCATCTGTCTTCCTATCATTCAAGGTCATGTCACAATTTGTAGAGTCTCTGAACATTATTCCTGAGGTTTCTTCCCATGCCTTTTGCTTATTTAAAAAAAAAAAAAAAAAATCCAGGGTTCCTCACACACACACACATCCCCCCCCTTCTTTCAGTCTGACAGCGGGTGTGTAGATCTCAGTGTTTGGGCATGGCTGAGCACGGGTTACACTCCATCCAACAAGCTGGCATACTCTGAGGAACACACAACGATCCACTATGCTGGACAAGATAGATTGCTTCCACTTTGATTTAAGATTTTGTTCAGCACCAGGAGCTGTACACAAACCCACACACACACAGACACACACAAATCAATGACTTTTAAACCCAACTGAAACCCGATGGCTGTGCATGTCAACGTATACCTAAACATTTTACATTGTACACATGGCAATAAATATAGAGTCTTGAATGTATTCCTTTCTCAACTTAAGGAACTGAGATTATTTGAATTCTGACTTTTAAATCTTGCTCTACGAGGTCTGTTAGAAAACTATCGGACCTTTTTATTTTTTTCAAAAACCTATGTATTTGAACCACGTGTGCTTGCATGAGCCAACCTTGAACCTTTGTGCGCATGCATGATTTTTTTCATGCCTGTCGGTTGCGTCATTTGCTTGTAAGCAGCCTTTGTGTGAGGATGGGTGGAGTCTCTCGGCGTTTTTTCTTTGCAAGGAAATGGCGGAACAACTGGAGCAGTGCGACTGCATCAAATTTTTGCAGAAACTGGGCGACAGCCAGGTGGAAACCATTCGGATTATTCAGATGGCTTTCGGTGACGATCCTCTGGGCATCACACAGATTAAGGAGCGGTACAACCGGTTTAAAGACGGCTGCGAGAACGGTGGAGAAAGCGCCGCGCTCCAGTCGGCATCAACATGCAGAAATGACCAAAGCTCTTGCACCATTCAGAAGATTCAGATGGCTTTCGGTGGCTTTTCAGTCGTGTGACTATCCGAGAAATTGTGGACGAGGTGAGCATTTCCCAACATGTCCTGTGAGGCTTCAACACGGAGTTGCTTTTGCTGCGCATTCAGCTTCATGCCGAAGCCTTCGGCTGAATTTCATCGCCGCTCTTTTCATGGCCAAATCTTCTTACACAGTGGAATGTGCCGAAAAAGTGCTGATGTCCACCTCTTCCACAATTTTTCGGATAGTCACACAACGGTCCCACATCATCACAGCGTTCACTTTGGAAATGATCCGGTCATTTCTGCATGTTGATGCCGATCGGATGCACACTCTCCACCGTTGTGCGGCCATCTTTAAACCGGTTGTACCGCTCCTTAATCTGTGTGATGCCCAGAGGATCGTCACTGAAAGCCGTCTGAATAATCCGAATGGTTTCCACCTGGCTGTCGCCCAGTTTCTGCAAAAATTTGATGCAGTTGCGCTGCTCCAGTTGTTCCACATTTCCTTGCAAAGAAAAAACGCAGAGAGACTCCACCCATCCTCACACAAAGGCTGCTTACAAGCAAATGACGCAACCGACAGGCGTGAAAAAAATCACGCATGCGCACCAAGGTTCAAGGTTGGCTCACGCAAGCACACGTGATTCAAATCCATCAGGTTTTTGAAAAAAATAAAAAGGTCAGATACTTTTCTAACAGACCTCGTACACTCAACATTTTATTCTTTCAAAAGTGCAAAAAGGTTTTACAGTAATTTAACTGCTTCCAGCATTTGCAAAATGTGGGTGGAGGTTAAGTGATTGCACCATCATAATGAATCTCACTGTTGAAGTAAGTGAATCTCTCAACAATGTCAATGCTTCTGATAGATCGGTTCAGAAACGTGCAGTTATGGTTGCAATACCACCTAAGTATCACAACTATAATTACACAGATGCTTGATAAGTATCACTAGGAAATTTTCACCACTGATACATATTAAGCCATAGAAGACTCCATTCAATTTCAGAAGAGATCTGAATCAGAATCAGATCTCACTTTATATACACGCTTTGAAGGGTTACATCAAAACTGTTTCACAGATTGTCACCAAGTTTTGACCACAGATAGATATTAGGGCATGGAAGACGCCACTGAATTTTGCAGGTGATATGGATATGGATTCTAGATCAAGATTTCATTTTATATAGACTTTGAACGATTACTTCAAAACTAATTCACAGATTCTCACCAAATTTGCACCACAGATAGATATTAGGGCATGGAAAACTCCACGAAATTTTGGAGATGATCTGTATCGGGATTCTGGATGAAGATCTCACTTTATATAGGCTTTGAAGGGTTACGTCAAAACTCCTCCACGGATTCTCACCAAAGTTGCACCACAGATAAATATTAGGGCATGGAAGATTCCTCTAAATTTTAGAGGTGATTCGGTTCCAGATTGGCGGACATCAGAAATCTCTGATTGCTCTTGCTAGTTTATGTTAAAACCATAATTTGTGTGAAATGTCACGTGCAGTTAAAATACGCAAATATCTACTTTTTTCCATGTCGGAGGCATTTGAAGTACCAACTTCTTGATATGCCCATCTTCCAGGCTTCCCTTATAGAGAAGATGATGGCTAATTATGAAAGTAAACTCATTTAAACTGACTGTGTAATATAGCATATGCTTGCATTCCTCTAATTTCACTTCTTTGTTGTTTCTTAAATCTTAAATCCTTATTAATGCTTCTGTGTTACTTTTGTCATACCTGCACAATCAAAATGGTAGGGTTTTTTGTTTGTTTGTTTTAAACAATTGTTCACCTTTGTTATGCTTCCAGGCTTCTCCATGTAACCACGCGTGTTTAACATCACAAGGGTATGAGCTGTGAGTAATTCCCTTAATTCCCAAAGTGTGGGCTGCAGCCCCCTGTTTGGACAGAAGGTACTGCAGATGGGTCATGAGAAGTCTTTAAGAATAAATAATTAAAAAAAAAACTCTTTTAGGTTTAATTTTGTCATAACGTTTAGGATTGCCTAAAATAGTTGGTTATTTTTAAAATGCAATCAGAATTTTAAAAATGGGGGGAAAAAAAGCCATAGGTTTTAAATTGTCTTGTTCTTTGTTTATCTGAACTAGCTTAACAAATTGTGCATGTGGAAATGCTTGTAGATCAAAATTGTGATTAAATGTTTTTTTTTATTATTTATATTTTGTAAGCCACAGATATTTTCAAGATTTCAAAGTGGGCTGGGCTTTCTGAAGTTTGGTAATGCCTGCCTTAAGTAAAGTCTGAACCCAAAGTCAGCCCTGAACCCTCAAGCACTTATCAGGAATGTGCTTCAATATCTGAGTGTGAGGGTGGACATTAGGATTGATACTTAGTCTTGATGCAAGTCTCCAGTGATGCAATAAGTGATTCCATTGATTCCACGAAGGCTAACAAACCTTTCCTCACCAGCAATAACATTCCACTCAGCACATGCAAGCACTGTACCAAGTAGGAACCAGAACACATCCCTGATGAATGCCAGAATTAACTAAGAAGTCAGAGAATCTGACCCCGCTCCTCACTGTACTGGCAGCATAGGCTAGGCCAGGTTTGGTGTTCTTCAGCATACTGGGGGTTCCTGTGAAGTCTCATGATGTCCCACAGAACATTGTGAAACTCAAAATAGTCTGCAAAGAAAACATGCCATATTCAAACTTGTGATTACTAAGTACATCCAGCACTTGGATGCAGTTAATGGTTGACTTCTTAGGTGTGAATTCTGACCAGCAAATAGCTGTGATTGAATCCTGTTTACACCAAAAGCTGTATTGAACTTCACTATTTACTGCATTTATACTTTCATTAAATAGGTTATTTGTGCTTCTTTATATAATAAATTCAACATATCAATGGAAAGACAAAACATTTACACAATTGTTGCTCAAATAAAGAGTTGGCAGCAACACAAGTGGAAAAAATAATGGTACGGAAATGTCTCTGATTTTAATACAAAAAGAACAAAATCACACTTTAATTTGGCTCTTTATTTTCTTTCTTGAGATTTTCCACCATCTTTTTGTTATCTTACAGGACACAGCTCAATAAAAGTAATATTCTTGACATGTTTCTTTCTCGCTCTTTCATCGTTATGCACATTTATATTTGAGATAATCAAAACTCAAGCAATCAGATTATGTTAGTTAAATATTGTGGGAATTAAAAAATATACCCAAACACAGTCACAATGCTTATATAATATCTGAAAAACAATAAAATGAATTAAATATATCAATTAACACTTTGTTCTCCTTTTTATGCATGAGTTTGCATATGTGCGCTTTTTTTTTTTTTTTTTCATTTCTTTTCTTGTTGTAATTCTGCTGCTTCCTTCAACCCTGCCAGGTGGGTTGGGCCTTGGATTAGTCCGAGGAGTTAATGGATGGAGAATGCTGAATCCCCAGGCTCTCCATCAACACACCGTGACATTTCCAATTAAGGCCAAGGCACCGATTAATCCCAGACATGAACCACTGCGAACCGGCAGCAACCTCTACGTGAATTACTTCATAGCAGCAAAAGTTTTTGAACAGCTATTTTCTTTTTTTTATTCTGCAGCCGGCTGCAGCACAACACAAGCCTCTGAATCAATTTCAAACTACTTTCAGAAGCTGGATTAATAGCTGCACTGAAAATGCAACATTATTTTAAAGCTTATGGGGGGAAAAAAGATCATTTATGTCAGCTCGTTACAAATATATTATTTTGAAAAAGTTATGATCAACAAGAAGTGGAGTTGCTTTTTTTCTTACCAAGAGTAATTTGTTGATATTGATCAATTGATATTTGATGATGATTGGTAAAGATTACTTTCATACTTTTGGTACACTGTAAACAGAGTATAAATGCAAAAAATAAAATAAAATAAATGTTTGTTTCTTCTATTGCAGGGAAGAGGCAATGTTGTCTACATACTTTGAAACAGTAGATGATTTGCTGGCATCCTTCGGGCCTGTCCGTGAATGCTCCAAAGATAACGGAGGCTGCAAGAAGAATTTCAAATGTGTTCCTGACCGACAGTTGGACTCGTCTGGCTGCATGGTAGGTTTCTGCACTTGGCCACATAGCATTTCTTCTTGGGCGCATAAACCTCTTTCCCACATGGGACTGGCTCCATTTTTTCCAAGAAATCTACCCAACAACAGCATAGATTTGACCTTTCCATATCAGTTTTTATCACGTAGAAATTCCATGTTAGTCTGTTCCCATATGTTACAGATACAATCTTGAAATCATGTTGGTGGTATAAAGCATCATTTTTACATGTCAACATGTAAATCTTTAATGAAAATGAGGTCTGGTCAGTAATTTGATTAATCCGTCCTGTCCACAAATTTAATATGCAAATATGTTTTTTGTTATCATTATTGATGTGTTTTCTTTTTATTGATGGTGGAACTACAGAGCTTCTTAACAAGCCCCCGACTGTGTTCAGTATTTGTCAATAAACGCGTGTGTAATGTTGTGAATGTCACACACAGTCAGCCGCCGTGCCCCTAATGTTTTTACTTCAGTGCGCGCGTTGTTCTAGCCTCTGCATTTACACACATGGACACACTCATTTCATTTTTGTTTTACATCGTGGTGAACTGCGTGAGAGAACGGTGACCGAATCACAGCTTTTGTTGTTTTTGCACAGTCTCTAAAAGTTCTGTAATTGATACACATAACAACACAGAGACAATAGCGGATGTCATCAAACACACAACACCACACACTTATGGTGCCGTCAGCACAACACAACCAAGCTGTGTCAATAAATTTGCATATTCAGATGGAGGCGTGGCCAGGGAGGAGTTTGGTATGTGTGCCCAATTCCACTTTCAGTGGGATGTACAAATGCAACGTGCTTGGATCCATGCGTACGCACACAGTGATACATCTGAATTTTGTTGTGCTTATGCTAGTTTCTGGGTTTTGGCGTATGCCATGTTTCAGTAGAAAATCCATGCAGGTTTTTGTACATGAGACCCCTGATGTTCACATTATGAAACATTTCAACAATATATTTAATTTGGAGTAGATCTCTAAAATCATCCAGATTTAAATGGTTTAAAATCAGTGCATTTATATTGTTTAAGTGCAAAATAACAACTTGGTCTGGGAACCTGTAATTCAGTTTTTTTCACATATTCTGTGAGCATACAAACATAATATTTATTTCTGACAGAGTGAAGACAAAATGATTCAACTTTTATGGGATGATGAAGCTTTCAGATCAGTGTTCTCTGTTCACCAAGGAAGTACAGAATGAGGAAATGCCTGTATTTTTCTTCTTTGTGCAACCTGTGGTTAAAATACACTCAACAAAAATATAAACGCAACACTTTTGGTTTTGCTCCCATTTTGTATGAGATGAACTCAAAGATCTAAAACGTTTTCCACATACACAATATCACCATTTCCCTCAAATATTGTTCACAAACTAGTCTAAATCTGTGATAGTGAGCACTTCTCCTTTGCTGAGATAATCCATCCCACCTCACAGGTGTGCCATACCAAGATGCTGATTAGACACCATGATTAGTGCACAGGTGTGCCTTAGACTACCCACAATAAAAGGCCACTCTGAAAGGTGCAGTTTTGTTTTATTGGGGGGGATACCAGTCAGTATCTGGTGTGACCACCATTTGCCTCATGCAGTGCAACACATCTCCTTCGCATAGAGTTGATCAGGTTGTCAATTGTGGCCTGTGGAATGTTGGTCCACTCCTCTTCAATGGCTGTGCAAAGTTGCTGGATATTGGCAGGAACTGGTACATGCTGTCGTATACGCCGGTCCAGAGCATCCCAAACATGCTCAATGGGTGACATGTCCGGTGAGTATGCCGGCCATGCAAGAACTGGGACATTTTCAGCTTCCCAGAATTGTGTACAGATCCTTGCAACATGGGGCCGTGCATTATCCTGCTGCAACATGACGTGATGTTCTTGGATGTATGGCACAACGATGGGCCTCAGGATCTCGTCACGGTATCTCTGTGCATTCAAAATGCCACCAATAAATGCACCTGTGTTCTTCGTCCATAACAGACGCCTGCCCATACCATAACCCCACCACCACCATTGGGCACTCGATCCACAACATTGACATCAGAAAAAACCGCGCACCCACACGACGCCACACACACTGTCTGCCATCTGCCCTGGACAGTGTGAACCAGGATTCATCCGTGAAGAGAACACCTCTCCAACGTGCCAAACGCCAGCGAATGTGAGCATTTGCCCACTCAAGTCGGTTACGACGACGAACTGGAGTCAGGTCGAGACCCCGATGAGGACCGAGCATGCAGATGAGCTTCCCTGAGACGGTTCTGACAGTTTGTGCAGAAATTCTTGGTTATGCAAACCGATTGTTTCAGCAGCTGTCCGAGTGGGCTGGTCTCAGACGATCTTGGAGGTGAACATGCTGGATGTGGAGGTCCTGGCTGGTGTGGTTACACGTGGTCTGCTGTTGTGAGGCTGGTTGGATGTACTACCAAATTCTCTGAAACGCCTTTGGAGGCAGCTTATGGTAGAGAAATGAACATTCAATACACGAGCAACAGCTCTGGTTGACATTCCTGCTGTCAGCATGCCAATTGCACGCTCCCATCAAATCTTGCGACATCTGTGGCATTGTGCTGTGTGATAAAACTGCACCTTTCAGAGTGGCCTTTTATTGTGGGCAGTCTAAGGCACACCTGTGCACCAATCATGGTGTCTAATCAGCATCTTGATATGGCACACCTGTGAGGTGGGATGGATTATCTCAGCAAAGGAGAAGTGCTCACTATCACAGATTTAGACTGGTTTGTGAACAATATTTGAGGGAAATGGTGATATTGTGTATGTGGAAAAAGTTTTAGATCTTTGAGTTCATCTCATACAAAATGGGAGCAAACCAAAAGTGTTGCATTTAGTATTTTTGTTGAGTGTTTGTACTTCAGTCTATTCAGATGTATATGGACCTGGGGTGTGTCTTGTATGTGCATGCTTTGGTTTGCATATCTGTGTGTCACACGTTGCAGATAGAGTGTTTGTGTGTGTGTGTGATAGTGACATATAGCCCTGCAGATAAGATAGAATAGTTGCACAGTTGTCATCCAATCCCACTGTCATTTCAAATGGTCTTAAACTGGAGTGAACGAGCTTGTGGTGATTAGCAGGTGTTCGCCATTTATTTCAGTGGGGCATCAGACTAGTGATACGCTATTAGTGCTTGTTCCACACATTTCATCGAGCTACACTGTCGGGATCTCCAAGAAAATGCTGTCTGCACATGCTGGTACTGAATTTTCCAACAGACCTTGTGTCTTGCCTCAACTATTTCCCTCAAATCTCCTGTCGTTTTAGGGCACACTGGAAACTATTGAGACTGATGAGAGATAAATAACATAAAATCTCTAAAAGGGATCAACAGTAATCACAGTATTTAAAGAGTAAATGATCAGCTAATTAGTTTTTTAGTGTTTTTTTTTTTTTCTTTTTTTTTTGCTTCATTTCCGTTGCCTGAGTCTGAGAGGGAATAAAATATTTCATCTGTAAATTAACTACAGGAACATGTTTGAATGAAGTTGTTTAAATGATGGGCACGGCTGCTATTTCCTGCTGCAAAATCACCTCTTATTGTTTCTGTTCCAAGATAATTCTCTTGTTGAATTTGCATACCATCTGGTGTAACCGGAACAGACTTCTTTGATATTTCCAAAAACACATAATTTACTGATGAGCACCAAAAAGGCCTTTTATGATACAAGGAATTGTTTAATTAAAATTTCAACACAAACATTTTTGCAAATAATTATTTAAAAAAACACAATAAATTGTGAAATTTACCAGTTTTATGTTTTTGCAGAGATTACAAATAAAAAAAAAAAAAAGTAGGTTTCAGGTATTACAACCAATGTTGTGGTGAGGTTGTTGAGTTTCCCTGGAGGTTTTGACTGCAGTTGCACATGTTGACCATATCAACAATCTTCATGCTGGGTAACTTAGCATTCCATCCATCCATCCATTTTCTTCCGCTTTATCCGGAGTCGGGTCGCGGGGGCAGCAGCTCGAGCAAAGCCGCCCAGACCTCCCGATCCACACACACCTCCCCCAGCTCCTCTGGGGGAACCCCAAGGCGTTCCCAAGCCAGCCAAGAGATGTAGTCCCTCCAGCGTGTCCTGGGTCTTCCCCGGGGCCTCCTCCCAATGGGACGTGCCCGGAACACCTCTCCAGCGAGGCGTCCAGGAGGCATCTGGAAGAGATGCCCGAGCCACCTCAGCTGACTCCTTTCGATTTGGAGGAGCAGCGGGTCGACTCCGAGCTCCTCCCGAGTGACCAAGCTCCTCACCCTGTCTCTAAGGGAGCGCCCAGCCACCCTGCGGAGGAAACTCATCTCGGCCGCTTGTACTCGCGATGTCGTTCTTTCGGTCATGAGCCAAATCTCATGACCATAGGTGAGGATCGGAACGTAGATCGATCGGTAAATGCAGAGCTTTGCACTGGATGTTGTGGGACTGTCTTGGCTGACACGCCTCTGCAACATCGCGTGGTGATCGGGGACAGTGCCTCTGGATTGGCAGACCGGGGTGGTGGTCCCTCTGTTTAAGAAGGTGGACCGGAGGGTGTGTTCCAACTATAGGGGGATCACACTCCTCAGCCTCCCCGGTAAGGTCTATTCCAGAGTACTGGAGAGGAGAATTCGACCGATGGTTGAACCTCGGATTCAGGAGGAGCAGTGTGGTTTTCGTCCTGGTCGCAGCACACTGGACCAGCTCTACACGCTCCATCGGGTGCTCGAGGGTTCATGGGAGTTCACCCAACCAGTCCACATGTGTTTTGTGGATCTGGAGAAGGCATTTGACCGTGTCCCTCGGGGCACCCTGTGGGGGGGTGCTCCGGGAGTACAGGGTCCGGGGTCCTTTGCTAAGGGCTATCCGGTCCCTGTACGACCACAGCAGGACCTTGGTTCGCATTGCCGGTAGTAAGTCAAACCTGTTTCCAGTGCACATTGGCCTCCGCCAGGGCTGCCCTTTGTCACCGGTTCTGTTCGTTATTTTTATGGACAGAATTTCTAGGCGCAACCAGAGTGTAGAGGGGGTCTGGTTTGGGAACCACAGAATCTTGTCTCTGCTGTTTGCGGACGATGTGGTTCTGTTGGCTTCGTCAAATCAGGACCTTCAACGTGCACTGGGGCAGTTTGCAGCCGAGTGTGAAGCGTCCGGGATGAAGATCAGCCCCTCCAAATCCGAGGCCATGGTTCTCGAACGGAAAAAGGTGATTTGCCCTCTTCAGGTCGGTGGAGTGTCCTTGCCTCAAGTGGAGGAGTTTAAGTATCTTGGGGTCTTGTTCACGAGTGAGGGACGGATGGAGCGTGAGATCCATAGACGGATCGGTGCAGCATCTGCAGTGATGCGGTCGCTGTATCGGACATTCGTGGTGAAGAGAGACCTGAGTAACTTAGCATTATCATGCCAACACACCAGTCTGTTTTTACCACTATGCCACACCGATTTTTAGGGGGAGCTGGTTGCAAGATCTCATTGATGTAACAATGTATTATTATATTTCCTTCGACAAAATCTGAACTGAGAACAGATGGTACCTCACACCAAAACACTACCTCCATCAAAGCGCACCCTCTCAAGCAAAAATATTTACTTCAACTTCCCTACACTCTGAGTCGCTCATTGGTATAATTGACATCAAATGTTGATTTTTCAGAAAAACAAACAAACAAACATCTGGTCATGGTTAGGGCTGCAGCTATCG
The DNA here is from genome assembly GCF_902500255.1 of Thalassophryne amazonica. Taxonomy (NCBI): domain Eukaryota; kingdom Metazoa; phylum Chordata; class Actinopteri; order Batrachoidiformes; family Batrachoididae; genus Thalassophryne; species Thalassophryne amazonica. Next base: position 25,156,695 of record NC_047119.1, read on the forward strand.
ATTATTTTAGTAATCGAGTATTCTATCGATTATTCTGTCCATTAATCGAGTAATCGGATAAAATGTACTTTGCACTTTTACACATCAATAGTCCAGGGCTCTCCCTAAGCAATGGCACAATGTCGCTGCGCCAAAATCTTGACAACTTGCAAAATTGAACCATTTTAAGTTGTTTTATTTTTTTTTATAAATGTTGGTGGACTGGGTCCCTGCGTGATTATTATTTTTATGTTTTTTATCCACTCTTTCTCTATGATTCAGCAGATGCATTTCAGCTGGAGGTTGAACATGCAAGCCTCGCGGTCAGTTTTTTTTTTATTATTATTTTATTTAAGTTAATGTGTTTCTGAAGCGTTGTGTGTTGCCCAGAAAAGTGAAAATTAAAAAGCGAAACACTCAGTGCGAGTCTGAGCAAAACACAGAAGAAAGAGTGGACTTCTGCTGTTTGTCAGTGTAGCTGGTGACGGAGCTGTGACTCGCCCGGTCTGACAGCCCCTCACACCGGGCAGAGAGAGACAGCAGCTGGCCGCCAGGTCAATATTCGCTCCCCGTGTATAGCCGACTGTGTGTTGTTTAAAAATAGACAAACACACTGCTTGGCTTTAAATGTGCAGTAAGTCTATTTCAGATGATCAGCGTGGACCATCTTTCTCTTAAAAGGCTTTATTTTCCTCTGTGTGTCATGTTGGAAAGCGGTAGCTATCATTGCTCTAGTCTTCTTCTGTTTTTTCCTGGGGACATTGGAGCACCACACACAGGCCTGGCATATGTACTACAACGTTAAACGAAGCTTCAAGGGACAGAATTTGCCTCAAACATTTTTTATAATAGAATTGTTCGAGATGCTCAACAAATCGTTTCAGCCCTAGTCATGGTCTTTTGGCCATGTCACTTCTAGCTGCAGCATCTTTGTGCTGGTTTGTCAAAATCCATCTCTGATGTTCTCCTCGTTCACAAATGTCAACAGTTGCATCATGTGTACACACAGTTTGTCTCAAACATTCACTGAATTGGCTCTAAATGTATTACACGACAACACAGCAGTCCCGTTTTTTCCTGGGGACATTGGAGCACCACACACAGGCCTGGCATATGTACTACAATGTTAAACGAAGCTTCAAGGGACAGAATTTGCCTCAAACATTTTTTATAATAGAATTATTCGAGATACTCAACAAATCGTTTCAGCCCTAGTCATGGTCTTTTGGCCATGTCACTTCTAGCTGCAGCATCTTTGTGCTGGTTTGTCAGAATCCATCCCTGATGCTCCTCTTTCACAAATGTCAACAGTTGCATCATGTGTACACACAGTTTGTCTCAAACATTCACTGAATTGGCTCTAAATGTATTACACGACAACACAGCAGTCCTGTCTTGTAGGTGTTGCCCTTTGTGCAGCTGGCTGTTGTCAATCTTCCACCCTTACCATAAAGTGGTGATGACTGAAAATGAAAAACTGTGAGTGAGGCCTTCTGTTGTAGCCTTCCTGCAGTCATCATCCCATACATTTGTTTTCTTTGAGCTTGTGTTAATCAAAGGAACTAGTGCAGTGCCCGTAGGACGTTTGTATAGAAAATTGGGAGCTTAAGTATGTTCTCCTTGAATTGCTGGCTGTGGTGTCCAAAAAATGAGGTGGGCTTCATAGATAATTGGCAAAGCTTCTGGGGAAAACCTGGTCTTGTTAGGAGAGACGGCATCCATCCCACTTTGGATGGAGCAGCTCTCATTTCTAGAAATCTGGCCAATTTTCTTAAATCCTCCAAACCGTGACTATCCAGGGTTGGGACCAGGAAGCAGTGTTGTAGTCTTACACACCTCTCTGCAGCTTCTCTCCCCCTGCCATCCCCTCATTACCCCATCCCTGTAGAAACGGTGCCTGCTCCCAGACCACAAATAACCAGTAAAAATCTATTTAAGCATAAAAATTCAAAAAGAAAAATACACTTAACAAAAATATAAACGGAACTCTTTTGGTTTTGCTCCCATTTTGTATGAGATGAACTCAAAGATCTAAAACTTTTTCCACATACACAATATCACCATTTCCCTCAAATATTGTTCACAAACCAGTCTAAATCTGTGATAGTGAGCACTTCTCCTTAAAGGCCACTTCTCCCCTAAAAGGCCACTCTGAAAGGTGCAGTTTTGTTTAATTGGGGGGGGATACCAGTCAGTATCTGGTGTGACCACCATTTGCCTCATGCAGTGCAACACATCTCCTTCGCATAGAGTTGATCAGGTTGTCAGTTGTGGCCTGTGGAATGTTGGTCCACTCCTCTTCAATGGCTGTGCGAAGTTGCTGGATATTGGCAGGAACTGGTACACGCTGTCGTATACGCCGGTCCAGAGCATCCCAAACATGCTCAATGGGTGACATGTCCGGTGAGTATGCCGGCCATGCAAGAACTGGGACATTTTCAGCTTACAAGAATTGTGTACAGATCCTTGAAACATGGGGCCGTGCATTATCCTGCTGCAACATGACGTGATGTTCTTGGATGTATGGCACAACAATGGGCCTCAGGATCTCGTCACGGTATCTCTGTGCATTCAAATGCCATCAATAAAATGCACCTGTGTTCTTCGTCCATAACAGACCGCCTGCCCATACCATAACCCCACCGCCACCATGGGCCACTCGATCCACAACATTGACATCAGAAAACCGCTCACCCACACGACGCCACACACGCTGTCTGCCATCTGCCCTGAACAGTGTGAACCGGGATTCATCCGTGAAGAGAACACCTCTCCAACGTGCCAAACACCAGCGAATGTGAGCATTTGCCCACTCAAGTCGGTTGCGACGACGAACTGGAGTCAGGTCGAGACCCCGATGAGGACCCCCTGAGACGGTTTCTGGAGGTGAACATGCTGGATGTGGAGGTCCTGGGCTGGTGTGGTTAGACGTGGTGTGCGGTTGTGAGGCTGGTTGGATGTACTGCCAAATTCTCTGAAACGCCTTTGGAGACGGCTTATGGTAGAGAAATGAACATTCAATACACGAGCAACAGCTCTGGTTGACATTCCTGCTGTCAGCATGCCAATTGCACGCTCCCTCAAATCTTGCGACATCTGTGGCATTGTGCTGTGTGATAAAACTGCACCTTTCAGAGTGGCCTTTTATTGTGGGCAGTCTAAGGCACACCTGTGCACTAATCATGGTGTCTAATCAGCATCTTGATATGGCACACCTGTGAGGTGGGATGGATGGATCTCAGCAAAGGAGAAGTGCTCACTATCACAGATTTAGACTGGTTTGTGAACAATATTTGAGGGAAATGGTGATATTGTGTATGTGGAAAAAGTTTTAGATCTTTGAGTTCATCTCATACAAAATGGGAGCAAAACCAAAAGTGTTGCGTTTATATTTTTGTTAAGTGTAATATAGCACCTTCAACTGCACCACAGACTAAAACAGTTAAATGTGGTCTATTAAACATTAGATCTCTCTCTTCTAAGTCCCTGTTAGTAAATGATATAATAATTGATCAACATATTGATTTATTCTGCCTTACAGAAACCTGGTTACAGCAGGATGAATATGTTAGTTTAAATGAGTCAACACCCCCAAGTCACACTAACTGCCAGAACGCTCGTAGCACGGGCCGAGGCAGAGGATTAGCAGCAATCTTCCATTCCAGCTTATTAATTAATCCAAAACCCAGACAGAGCTTTAATTCATTTGAAAGCTTGACTCTTAGTCTTGTCCATCCAAATTGGAAGTCCCAAAAACCAGTTTTATTTGTTATTATCTATCGTCCACCTGGTCGTTACTGTGAGTTTCTCTGTGAATTTTCAGACCTTTTGTCTGACTTAGTGCTTGGCTCAGATAAGATAATTATAGTGGGCGATTTTAACATCCACACAGATGCTGAAAATGACAGCCTCAACACTGCATTTAATCTATTATTAGACTCAATTGGCTTTGCTCAAAATGTAAATGAGTCCACCCACCACTTTAATCATATCTTAGATCTTGTTCTGACTTATGGTATGGAAATTGAAGACTTAACAGTATTCCCTGAAAACTCCCTTCTGTCTGATCATTTCTTAATAACATTTACATTACTCTGATGGACTATCCAGCAGTGGGAATAAGTTTCATTACACTAGAAGTCTTTCAGAAAGCGCTGTAACTAGGTTTAATGATATGATTCCTTCTTATGTTCTCTAATTGCCATATACCAACACAGTGCAGAGTAGCTTACCTAAACTCTGTAAGTGAGATAGAGTATCTCGTCAATAGTTTTACATCCTCATTGAAGACACTTTGGATGCTGTAGCTCCTCTGAAAAAAGAGAGCTTTAAATCAGAAGTGCCTGACTCCGTGGTATAACTCACAAACTCGCAGCTTAAAGCAGATAATCCGTAAGTTGGAGAGAAAATGGCGTCTCACTAATTTAGAAGTCTTCAACTTAAGCCTGGAAAAAGAGTCTGTTGCTCTATAAAAAAGCCCTCCGTAAACCTAGGACATCTTTTAATGATTTTCTTCAATCACTAATTGAAGAAAATAAGAACAACCCCAGGTTTCTTTTTCAGCACTGTAGCCAGGCTAACAAAGAGTTCAGAGCTCTATTGAGCCGAGTATTCCTTTAACTTTAACTAGTAATGACTTCATGACTTTCTTTACTAATAAAATTTTAACTATTAGAGAAAAAATTACTCATAACCATCCCAAAGACGTATCGTTATCTTTGGCTGCTTTCAGTGATGCCGGTATTTGGTTAGACTCTTTCTCTCCGATTGTTCTGTCCGAGTTATTTTCATTAGTTACTTCCTCCAAACCATCAACATGTCTATTAGACCCCATTCCTACCAGGCTGCTCAAGGAAGCCCTACCATTAATTAATGCTTCGATCTTAAATATGATCAATCTATCTTTATTAGTTGGCTATGTACCACAGGCTTTTTATGTGGCAGTAATTAAACCATTACTTAAAAAGCCATCACTTGACCCAGCTATCTTAGCTAATTATAGGCCAATCTCCAACCTTCCTTTTCTCTCAAAAATTCTTGAAAGGGTAGTTGTAAAACAGCTAACTGATCATCTGCAGAGGAATGGTCTATTTGAAGAGTTTCAGTCAGGTTTTAGAATTCATCATAGTACAGAAACAGCATTAGTGAAGGTTACAAATGATCTTCTTATGGCCTCAGACAGTGGACTCATTTCTGTGCTTGTTCTGTTAGACCTCAGTGCTGCTTTTCATACTGTTGACCATAAAATTTTATTACAGAGATTAGAGCATGCCATAGGTATTAAAGGCACTGCGCTGCGGTGGTTTGAATCATATTTATCTAATAGATTACAATTTGTTCATGTAAATGGGGAATCTTCTTCACAGACTAAGGTTAATTATGGAGTTCCACAAGGTTCTGTGCTAGGACCAATTTTATTCACTTTATACATGTTTCCCTTAGGCAGTATTATTAGACGGCATTGCTTAAATTTTCATTGTTACGCAGATGATACCCAGCTTTATCTATCCATGAAGCCAGAGGACACACACCAATTAGTTAAACTGCAGGATTGTCTTACAGACATAAAGACATGGATGACCTCTAATTTCCTGCTTTTAAACTCAGATAAAACTGAAGTTATTGTACTTGGCCCCACAAATCTTAGAAATATGGTGTCTAACCAGATTCTTACTCTGGATGGCATTACCCTGACCTCTTGTAATACTGTGAGAAATCTTGGAGTCATTTTTGATCAGGATATGTCATTCAATGCACATATTAAACAAATATGTAGGACTGCTTTTTTGCATTTGCTCAATATCTCTAAAATTAGAAAGGTCTTGTCTCAGAGTGATGCTGAAAAACTAATTCATGCATTTATTTCCTCTAGGCTGGACTATTGTAATTCATTATTATCAGGTTGTCCTAAACGTTCCCTGAAAAGCCTTCAGTTAATTCAAAATGCTGCAGCTAGAGTACTGACGGGGACTAGAAGGAGAGAGCATATCTCACCCATATTGGCCTCTCTTCATTGGCTTCCTGTTAATTCTAGAATAGAATTTAAAATTCTTCTTCTTACTTATAAGGTTTTGAATAATCAGGTCCCATCTTATCTTAGGGACCTCATAGTACCATATCACCCCAATAGAGCGCTTCGCTCTCAGACTGCAGGCTTACTTGTAGTTCCTAGGGTTGGTAAGAGTAGAATGGGAGGCAGAGCCTTCAGCTTTCAGACTCCTCTCCTGTGGAACCAGCTGCCAATTCAGATCAGCAAGACAGACACCCTCTCTATTTTTAAGATTAGGCTTAAAACTTTCCTTTTTGCTAAAGCTTATAGTTAGGGCTGGATCAGGTGACCCTGAACCATCCCTTAGTTATGCTGCTATAGACTTAGACTGCTGGGGGGTTCCCATGATGCACTGAGTGTTTCTTTCTCTTTTTGCTCTGTATGCACCACTCTGCATTTAATCATTAGTGATTGATCTCTGCTCTCCTCCACAGCATGTCTTTTTCCTGGTTCTCTCCCTCAGCCCCAACCAGTCCCAGCAGAAGACTGCCCCTCCCTGAGCCTGGTTCTGCTGGAGGTTTCTTCCTGTTAAAAGGGAGTTTTTCCTTCCCACTGTTGCCAAGTCTTGCTCACAGGGGGTCGTTTTGACCGTGGGGTTTTTTTCCGTAATTATTGTATGGGCCTTGCCTTACAATATAAAGCGCCTTGGGGCAACTGTTTGTTGTGATTTGGCGCTATATAAATAAAATTGATTTGATTTGATTTGATTTAAGTAGATTTTTCATGGATGGTCGCATGAGGCTGTGTTTGAAGGTGGGATGTACAAAGAGGTGTACTTACTCTTACATAGTTTTAACAGACAATGTGTATGTTAGTTAAGACATGGTTGACATTGAGATACAAAGAGAAACAGAAATAGTTATTTTAAAGAAAATGATGGACATTCATCGAACATTGTCAAACATATATCATACACACACATAGAGATATAGGAAGGAATCATCACAGTTAGTGTACAACTCCAATTCCAATGAAGTTGGGATGTTGTGTGAAATGTAAATAAAAACAGAATACTATGATTGGCAAATCCTCTTCAATCTATATTCAGTTTAATGCACCACAAACACAAGATATTTCATGTTCAAACTGATAGACATTGTTCTTAAACTGTTGGACTATTTTTTCATGCAGTTGTTCACAAAGTGGTAATTCTCACCCTGTCTTTTATTGTGAATGGGTGAGCCTTTTGGGGATGCTCCTTTTATAACCAATCATGACACTCACCTGTTTCCAATTAACTTGCTCACCTGTGGAATGTTCCAAACAGGTGCCCCAGTCTTTTGTTGCCCCTGTCACAGCTTTTTTGAAATGTGTTGCAGGCATCCATTTCGAAATTAGCAAATATTTGCACAAAAACAATAAAGTTTATCAGTTTTAACATTAAATATCTTGTCTTTGTGGTGTATTCAGTTGAATATAGGTTGAAGATGATTTGCAAACGTCCCAACGTCACTGGAAATTGGGGTTGTTCATGAAGCACAAACGTATGGATGTGAAGTTATCGATCATGTGAGTCAGGGACATTTAGAGTTGTTGTGAAATGTGTGGATTGACTGATAACTATTCTGTTTTCATATACTCTGGCTTTTAGCAAGAACACTGTAGGTAGTTGAAACCCATTCTGATGTGAAAGTATTGCTAACGGTGCCTTTTGCTTTTTTTTTTTTTTTTTTTGGCAATTGGGGAAAAGCAAAAACAGTAATGCAACAGCATGACTTTTGAAAAGTGTTTTGAAGGCTCAATCTCTTTAGATTTCTTTTTTGATGTGAATAAAGGGTGTGTATGATAGAATATTGTAATAAGTATGAATTTGTTTAGGTGATCCGCAGACAGTTTTAACCATAAGATCAAGTGGGAGGGTGAAGTGTTGGCTTTTAAATATTGAAAGAACACTGGACTCAGCGAGAGGATTTGCGAGAGGTACTGATATAAGGGCCCTGTCCCACTGGGGAGAGGATTAATTGCATTAATTAATGCGTGGAGCTGCATGGCACAAAGCCAACGCCGTGATGAAGCCTCACAGGACATGTTCTGGCATGTCCAGCTCATGCACAATTTCTCAGATAGTCACACGACTGAAAAGCCACCGAATGCTGTCTGAAAGCCATCCTGTGAGACCAGCACGGAGGTGCTTTTGTCCCACGCCATGAGCAGCACGGTGGCGCATCCCTCCGCTTCTCTTTCCATGAAAAAAAACTCCTGTAACAGTGGAATGTGCCGGAAAGTGGTGATGTCCATGTCTTCTGCCATTTTGTGGAAGTCCGGACGACGTCCCGGATCAACAAAGCCTTCACTTAGAAATGATCTGGTTGTTTTCAGCGGGGTGTCAGCCTGTCGATCAGCGCTCGGAGTGCGCCGTGCTGTCAGATGCTGTGGCGGTCTTAAAACCGGCTGGAGCCTCCTTAATCTGTGTAATCCCCATAAAATCGTCCCTGAAAGCCATCTGAATTTTCCGGAATGGTTTCCACCTGGAGGTCTCTCACAGTTTCTGGAAAAATTTGATGCAGCAAAGCTCCAAATTGTTCAGACATTTATTCGCAATAAAAATCCCACGAGAGGGGTGGATCACTGCTCACACAAAGCCTGCTCACAGGCGAATGACGCAATCCGACAGGCGTGAAAAAACTCACGCAGTGCGCACGTAAGGTTCAAGCTTGGCTGATGCAATCACACGTGATTCAAATCCATATGTTTTTTGCCAAAAATCAAAAGGTCGGATACTTTTCTACAGACCTCGTATATCTGTTTTAACACACTGTCCCGATCCGCTGCCAAGCCGCAAATCCCCGTCAGTTGCAGATATCAGCGGTTAACGGCAGATATACAGCGCATAGAGTGAGTATGTATTGTGTGTGAATTGAGTATATATATGGAGTATGTAAGGCGGACATGCGTGCCTCTGTGGATTATCACGGGCAACTCATACAGGCATGTTACACGGATATTGCGGATGTTTGGCGAATATGTTCCAATTTTGTGCGCAATCCATACGCAAATCCTCCTAAACGCCAGTGGGACAGGCCTAATGGACTGATGCAGAGGTTGGCAGCAATGCACAATAAGGATGTCGGCTGTCCTTTTTCACCATAGAAGAAGAGAGGTGTACTTGATTGTTCACAGGGGTGCAACAGAGCGCATTTTGGCATTTACAAAATTCCACAAAAAAACAATTAAATAATTAAAATTAATGAAAGTACTTAAGTTCTCATATTTGCAGTCAGTCTGGGTTATTCTGGGTAAATCGTGGGACCCATTGATTGTTCAGCTAAGGCTAACCTAACATTAGCGGATTAAACTGAACACCATAGAAGAAGAGGGGGTGCACTTGATTTTAGTCATAGGCTTGGAGAAGCAATGCATTTCCCAAACCGGCCAACCTTGTAATGAAAATAAAGGTTTCAAAATAAAAGTTTAGAAAATAATTACCAAAATTTTCAGAATAAAGGATCTACATAATCGTGCCATGTGCAAGCCATATCCGAAAGCTAAGGCTGATCTGACAAACAGTCAGAGAGATATGCGAGCCACATACTCACACAGATGTTTCTTGCTTTATAAATAGATAATTAATAAAAACCAAAGCTACTGTACATTTTATAGGTGCAGCTTCAGAATTTGCATGTCTGAAACCTTCATGTACATAATGTGAATGTATGGCTGAGAAAATAATACCAAATACTGCTTTGGTGACAAACCAATTTCATTTGGCTTCTCCAATTTTTGATAGGGGCCATGAGAGCAGATGGATCTGAATGTTGATTTGGCACAATGTTTCTGCTGGATGCCCTTCCTCATGCAGCTTCAGAAGGGGAATAGTTAGCGTCAGACTGGGGACCTTGTTATTTTGTCCAGTACAAGTGCCATAAAATCCATGTTTTAAAAAGAAGTGCTGAAAATACCTTTTCAGTATATAATCGTAAATCATATTTCACATATTTTACTGATGGAAAGTAAAAAAAAAAACAAAGCAAAACTTGAGTTTAGCATTATATCAGCTGTATTTGTGTCACCTTTAATGATAATTTGAGCAAATACCTACTGTACTGTGTGTAAATGGTCTGTGAAAATTGGGTGTTTGTTAAAATCAGTTGTCCACAAATCAGATGCACAGCAGATGTAATACAAACGCTTTATCTGTGGCCAATCTCTATGCATTCACTATAACTTATTTTAGTCCGTGATGTGGACATGATAAGCATGCTATATATCCGTTTTACACACTGTCCCAGTCCTCTGCCAAGCTGCAAATCGCCGTCAGTTGCGGTTATCAGCAGACAGCGCATAGCTTCAGTATGTATCGAGTATGTATTGAGTAAGGCGGATGTCATCCGCAACCAAAATTTTGTGAGGCTCAAAAATCCTGGCAATGGAAAAAACGTGCCTCTGCAGATGATTGCAGACGTGTGCGGATGTCGGCCGACTCATACAAGCATGTTTCACGGATATTGCGGATGTTTAGCAAATATGAGACAATTTTGTGCGCAAACCATACGCAAATCTTCCTAAACGCCAGTGGGACCGGGCCTTAAGGAATAGAATTTTTGAAATGTTTATATTGAGAAGCCTGATTTACTTTTGTATTTGAAATGTCATAAACAAATTACAATGCGTGAAATACAAGGGGCTGAATACTTTTGCAAGCCACTGTATATATATATATATATTAGGCATGTGGAGATTAATCAATACAAATCGGTATCTAGATACAAATATGTGTGATGCGAGTACATCGATTCATTCAGTGTGCATCGATTCAGTTGATGGGTTGAATGGTGTTGCATCGCTCGCTGCATGCTTGCATTGTTTTTTTTTGTTTGTTTGTTTTTTCCAAGGCACGTTGAATGCACCACGGACGATTCGGGACACCGGAGTGGCAGTTGCTTTTGAGGGTGTTTATCAAGAAAATGATTATTTCTCTACATTGATTTCAGACTGCAATGGGTCTGCTTGAAGCAACGAAGCAGCGCTTTGACCCGCTGTCCTTTGGTTCTCTGCTTCGCTGGTTTTCAGAAGTTTCAAGTCCACTGGCGTGAGCACCAGCAAGTGCAATAATAATAATAATACTAATAATAATAATAAAATATATGAATATAATGCAGCAGCACAAAGCTCACTCATGGTACAGGGCGCCCTAAACAGGAAGTGCAAAAATTCAAATCCACAGTAAAACAGGAAATGTTCAAATGTCAAACACTTCCTGGATTGACAGACGAGATCCCATGGAATATCGCGGGAACTCAGTGGCAAGCTCCCACTCACACAGGAAGTGCCAATTTATCAGATAACTGGAACAATCCTTCAAATGGTGATACAAGCTTGAAATTGAGCACAAATACAGCTGGAGCTAAATTAATGGAGCAACTTTAACTTTTGATCCCTGTACAAACTGAAACTGACCTTTGTCACCATTCTTGCTGCTTTTACCTCATAACTCCATAATATTCAGTCACAGATAGTCCAAATTATACCTTTTTTTGGAATCTCTGTGATCAGGCAAATAACGTGGTGTAGTTTTCTATATGATTGGAGCATCTTTTAATTTAGACCAGGGGTGGGCAAGTTGCTCCAGAAAGGGCCAAGAGGGTGCAGGTTTTCTTTGCAGCCACCCTTTTCCACCAGGTGATTTCACTGATTAACTGATTCCATCTGCTCAAAGTGATATTAATCAGTGAAATCACCTGGTGGATTCAGTGGCTGCAAGGAAAACCTGTACCCTCTTGGTCCTTTCTGGAACAAGTTGCCCACTCTGGATTTAGACCCCTGTGTAATTCTTCTATTGACCCCGACCTGGCTGCCTATTGAAATTTCAATTGGCCAATCAGTTTTTTTTTTTTAAGAGTTATTGTCTATGGATTATTTGTGCCAGATTTGATGTTTGTATCACCAATTGCAGGAGTCCACTCTAAAAATTCTCTGCTGCACTATATATGAGATGTAAGATGCTGCTCCTCAGTGTTTCTCAATTGCCCTCAAAAGTATGCATTTTTTTCTAAAATTATCTTCTTTAAGTCAAACTGAAAGCAAATCTCTACAACTTGATATAAATTAATTAAAAATCTAAATCTAATCCAGCTTCCTGATGAAATGGTGTAGAGGAGGATTTTCTGAAGAAGAAGACCTGAAAGTTCAGGTACAATTTGACAGAAAGTACATTTGAGATGAAAGCCGAGATTTGATGTTTTGGTGAAAGACCCTTTTGTATTTTTTCATAATTGTTCATGTTTCCATGACTTGTCTAAAAAAAAATGGCAATAAAACTGATTCTTATTTACAGTTTTTATGAAGTTTTAGAGATTTGCTTTCAGTTTGAGTTTGAGGAAGATAATTGTAGAAATTTTATTTTATTTATTTATTTTTTGTATTTCTTGTATTTAAAATGGCAGAAACAAATTAAAATATGTGAAATTCCAAGTGTTACAATACTTTTGGAGGGCACAGTGTCTTAACCTTATGATGAGTGCAAAATGAGTGTGGTATTATTACTGTTTTGTTTAAGAATGTTTAATTTTCACCATTGCTGCACTTTGTGTCAAATCATAGTCATATGGTATATCATATTGATATGAAAATTCAGTCAGGTATATCTTCTATTATACATTCCAAATCTAAGGTGGAACTCTACTAGTGTTTACTAAGGTACACCGAAATATCTTCGAGAGAGAGAGAGACTTAGGTTGAAAAGCATTTTTATCCCATGGGAACTCTTCCTACCCACCTAAGGGGCTCAAGAATATGGACAGCATGTATATAAGTGACATTTACATGACAATTTATGTGACAATATAGAGATATGATCATTTGGCCATATTGTACAGCCCTACTGTCAACTCGCTGAAAACTTTGAATTTTAATTTACATCTACATAAAAAAAAAATGCTTAAAGTGGTAGGGGGTTAAGAGGGCTGTAATTGGGGGGTCAGCTGAAAAGCAAAAAAAAAAAAAATGCTTAAAAAGGTGAAGAGTATGGGGGCAGAGCCCCTCCAGAAGCTGAAAGGCAAAATAAGGAAAATACTTAAAACGGCAGGGGGTCTAAAAGGTAAGCTAAAAGGTTTTAGTCATGCTCATGCTCCCAAGAACCATTTTACTGAAAAAAGTCTGAAGGACCTAAAGGACATGGTTAGATGGCGAGGAGCTTTTCCAGGCATGTGAGAGGCAAATAAAGAAAAATGGTTTAAAAGGTGGGGGCGGGGGAGCTCCCCCCCCCCAGAAGCTGAAAGTTTTTTTTTTCCATGCTAATGCTCCCCTGAAGCATTCACTCAAAATAAAGTCTGAAGAACCTGAATGACATGGTGAGATGCTAACGAGCTTTGCTCAATCATGTCCACGACATATGCATATTAAATATAACAATAATATCCAGAGAAAAGGCACAGGTGGGGATCTTCTTGCTGTGAGGCAACAGTGCTAACCTCCAAGCCAACATACTACTATATACATAGTTGTTTGTAAAGGTTTGGGCACCCCTGATGATTTCCATGATTTTCTTTTATAAATCATTGGTTGTTTGGATCAGCAGTTTCAGTTAAATATATCATATAGCAGACAAACACATTGATATTTGCGAAGTGAAATGAAGTTTACAGGATTTACAGAAAGTCTGCAATAATTCTTTAAAAAAAATTAGGCAGGTGCATAAATTTGGGCACACCAACAGAAAAAAAGAAAATATTTAGTAGATCCTCCTTTTGCAGAATTAACAGTCTCTAAATGTTTCATATAGCTTACAATGAGAGTCTGGATTCTGGTTGAAGGTATTTTACACCATTCTTCTTTACAAAACATCTCCAGTTCAGTCAGGATTGTCGGTTTCCGAGCATGGACAGCCCACTTAAAATCACTCCACATATTTTCAATAATATTCACGTCTGGGGATTGAGATGGCCATTCCAGAACATTGTACTTGTTTCTCTGCATGAATGCCTTAGTAGATTTTGTGCAGTGTTTAGGGTCTTTGTCTTGTTGAAAGATCCAGCCCCGGCGCAACTTCAACTTTGTCACTGATTCATGAACATTGTTCTCAAGAATCTGCTAATATTGGCTGGAATCCATGTGACCCTCAACTTTAACAAGATTCCCAGTACCTGTACTGGCCACACAGCCACACAGCATGATGGAACCACCTCCAAATTTTACTGGAGGTAGCAAGTGTTTTTTCTTGGAATGCTGTGTTCTTTTTCTGCCATGCATACTGCCCCTTGTTATGTCCAAATAACTTCCTTTTTAGTTTCATCAGTCCACAGCACCTTCTTCTAAAATGAAGCTGGCTTGTCCAAATATGCTTTAACATACCTCTGTTTGTGGCTTGTACACAGAAAAGGCTTCCTCTGCATTACAGCATCTCCTTGTGCAAAGTGTGCTGTATAGTTGAACGATGCATAGAGACACTATCTGCAGCAAGATCATGTTGTAGGTCTTTGGAGCAGGTTTGTTGGTTGACTATGATTGTTCTCACCATCCTTTGCTTCAGCTTATCTGAGATTTTCTTGGCCTGCCACTTCGGGCCTTAACTAGTGCTGTGCCTGTGGTCTTCCATTTCCTCACTATGTTCCTCACAGTGGAAACTCACAGCTGAAATCTCTGAGATATCTTTTTGTGTCTTTCCCCTAAACCACGATGTTGAACAGTCTTTGTTTTCAGGTCATTTGAGAGTTGTTTAGAGGCTCCAATGTTGCCACTCATTAGAAGAGATGCAAAGAGGGGAAACATTTGCAAATGGCCACCTTAAATACCCTTTCTCATGATTGGATTCACCTGTGTAAGGAAGTCAAGGGTCACTGAGCTTGCCAAACCAATTTTATGTTTCAATAATTAGTACTAAATGTATTCAAATCAATAAAATGACAAGGGTTCCCAAATGTATGCACCAGCCCAATTTTGTTTAAATAATTATTGCACACTTTTTGTAAATACTAGAACAGATAATAGTTCACATTATTTACGTCGCCCATGGGGAGGAATGGACAAATATCTGTACTGTAAGGTCTGTTGTGGATATAACAGCCTGTTCAGTTTTGTGGCTGCATGCGCACAGTAGCGCACAGAGCTTTCGGTTTGATCGCCGCTGTTCACTTTCACTGTACATGATAATAATTCATAATTATTATTGTGATGAAGCCTGCCACATACATTTCAACAGTTCCTTTCCACTCGGTGGTGGGGGGGTGGACATTATTATATGTGGCACGTGCAAGTCATACCGGCAGGCTTTGCGGTGCCAGATCTATCTCGAGGTTCCCTCGTATGTGCTCAAATCGTTTTGCATCCTGTTTTTCCACCATTGGAATATGTAAATTGCGGTCAGATGGTCGTCAGATTACACATGGGTCGCTGCCTGATAGGTGTCCCATCTCGACCGTGCCCAGAGAGTTTTGAACAAGTGCATCACACTCAGGGCCGCCGGGCGATTTTGACCAACTGTTTCGACTTCTGCAGATGGCTGTCAGAACGTTTTGAAACTGAAATCCGATACTTTTCGAATGTGCGACGATTCATAATTCTGACGCAACTCTGCGTGATTCCGGCTATGTGTGATGGGGGTATAATACTATGGATACGGACTGAATGCATTCATTCATTATCATACTTGTATGTAGGTATGTGGCATTTTTCATCTTATTTAGATTATTGTAGCTTAATTCATTTTTTGCTGCAGCCTTGTAAACTGCACTACAAAGGAGGTTTCTTTCTGACATATTTCTAAGTCCAGGGTGACTGGAAGTTCTGATGCCACACAGGTGACACCTTGGGGTGGGTTCCGGTTATAAACTAAATCGCTGATGAGCCATCTCAATTGCTGGAGGATGGTTTTAGTCATTAAGGCTGTAACTCAACCGTGTCTTTTGGTTATTTATCATGACTAAAACTTTTGTGCACCTGAAATAAAAAAGACACTACTGTCAGTGCCAGCACAAACATTGCACAACCTCATGTACGTTTGATTCTCTTTTCTTTTTTGAAATGAAAGTTGACACAAGTGTTCTGCAATCATTTTTATCATGGCTGACAGTATTCATATGGGCACCTTGTCGAATTAACTAAATTAAAAAAAATCCAAATAATTCCAGTAAACCTCTGTGTTAATATCTTTCTCTTTTGGAAGAAATCAAGTTACTCTTCCCATGTGATCTGCAAACTCATCCCCCACAATTTACCTCCTACTGTGTTTCCATGACGACTCCTCCATATTAATAAACCCGAGTCATACTCCCCATCTTTTATCAGAATCAGCACAGTTTCCACTGTTTTATGCACTGGCTTAGTGCTTCGATTTTATTTATTGATTTATTTATTGCCTGCATACAGGGGTAATTGCTGTTTGCACTAAACATTCAGAGAGCAAAATATTCATGTTGCTGTGTTAATATAATAGTAAACCAGTCTTCCCAATAGTTGACTATCATTCTTTTGCTATGCCACTGTTGATATAGCTATTTTCTTTTTTCTTATTTTGTTTTAAATATATGCATGAACAGGGAATGTGCATTATCACCATATCACAACACAAATAAATGTGATATTCTCACACTGCAATTAGCACTTGGTGTTTATCTCGATATTTGCAAAGCTTTACTAATCTCAGTGGTATTACCTTTCCCAGTTGTTTTAGTTTGCATACGATTTGCAACAAGGGATTTGTTGTGCAACATTTATTATTACAGTATTAAGTGCAAAGTCTGCCTTGCAGGTGTTTCTGAATATTATGCACCCCACTGTGTTGTTACACTGATGTTATACAACCAAATTCACAGTTCTTATTGTTTTTACATCTAAACTCGAAGCGTTTTTGTTTTTGTTTTTTCCTTGTTGCATGTTCTGGTTGGCAGTCTTAATTTATTCTATTTTAATTTGAATTTTATATGATTCTTAGATGGTGGCTGTCTAAAAATTATAGCGCCCAATCTTGATGATCTCTGCTGCATGGTCTGAAACGCAGAGTTCAGGTGTAATTGGGCCGTGTCCATGCACACATTGATATCTACATGGTGGGACATCTGACCACAAACTAGTGCACGTGGTGCCAAAAGTTTGGATAAAATCACCTCATTAGTCATGGGCATGTTGTGGGCATAAATTGAAACAAAACAATCAGAGTATTTTTTGTTCTTGCCTTTAAAAGGGAGTACACCAGGAGCACAGTGCATTGGTATTGAGAAATGGGCAAGAGTGAGAGGTTTTCTGATGAGTAAATATATCGTCAACCTATTAAGGCACACCATCAGACAGTGAGTGCGAAAACTGCCTAACATGATGGAGTAGGGTGAAGTTTTAGAGGTCTTGACTTCCTGTTCCGGAGCACAGCGGTGTTCTGCTGTATCTGTTAGCTGTTTGAACTGAGCTGTTTGAGTTCTTTGAATTAACAGTCTTTTTCAAGACTTTTTTACTTTTTTTTTACTTTTTCACCGTGCTCCAACGCCTAAAGAAGACCTCTAACGGTCGAAGCATCGCGACGGAGCACTTTTATCAGCTAACCTTCATCAGCGTTGGCAAGGTAACTAGCTTGCTAACGCTTTCGTTTTTATTTTTATTTTATTTTTTAGCACTGTTGTCGTGCTGCTCCACAGCCTGCCTAGTGGATTTTTATTTTATTTTAGCGCTGTTGTCGTGCGTTACCTGTGCTGCTCCACAGCCTGCCTAGTGGATTTTTATTTTATTTTAGCGCTGTTGTCGTGCGTTACCTGTGCTGCTCCACAGCCTGCCTAGTGGATTTTTATTTTATTTTAGCGCTGTTGTCGTGCGTTACCTGTGCTGCTCCACAGCCTGCCTAGTGGATTTTTATTTTATTTTAGCGCTGTTGTCGTGCGTTACCTGTGCTGCTCCACAGCCTGCCTAGTGGATTTTTATTTTATTTTAGCACTGTTGTCGTGTGTTACCTGTGCTGCTCCACAGCCTGTCCAGTGGATTTTTATTTTATTTTTTAGCACTGTTGTCGTGTGTTACCTGTGCTGCTCCACAGCCTGTTCAGTGGATTTTAATTTTATTTTTTAGCACTGTTGTCGTGCGTTACCTGTGCTGCTCCACAGCCTGTTCAGTGGATTTTTGTTTTGTTTTTTGGCACTGTTGTCGTGCGTTACCTGTGCTGCTCCACAGCCTGTCCAGTGGATTTTTATTTTATTTTTTTAGCACTGTTGTCGTGTGTTACCTGTGCTGCTCCACAGCCTGTTCAGTGGATTTTTACCTGTGCTGCTCCACAGCCTGTCCAGTGGATTTTGATTTGATTTTATTTTTTTTTACCACTGTTGTCGTGTGTTACCTGTGCTGCTCCACAGCCTGTCCAGTGGATTTTTATTTTATTTTTTACCACTGTTGTCGTGTGTTACCTGTGCTGCTCCACAGCCTGTCCAGTGGATTTTTATTTTATTTTTTACCACTGTTGTCGTGTGTTACCTGTGCTGTTCCACAGCCTGTCCAGTGGATTTTTATTTTATTTTTACCACTGTTGTCGTGTGTTACCTGTGCTGCTCCACAGCCTGTCCAGTGGATTTTTATTTTATTTTTTTACCACTGTTGTCGTGTGTTACCTGTGCTGTTCCACAGCCTTGTCCAGTGGATTTTTATTTTATTTTTTACCACTGTTGTCGTGTGTTACCTGTGCTGCTCCACAGCCTGTCCAGTGGATTTTTATTTTATTTTTTAGCACTGTTGTCGTGTGTTATCTGTGCTGCTCCACAGCCTGTCCAGTGGATTTCTATTTTATTTTTTACCACTGTTGTCGTGTGTTACCTGTGCTGCTCCACAGCCTGTCCAGTGGATTTTTATTTTATTTATTTTATTTTTTTTAGCACTGTTGTTGTGCGTTACCTGTGCTGCTCCACAGCCTGTCTAGTGGATTTTTATTTTATTTTAGCACTGTTGTCGTGCGTTACCTGTGCTGCTCCACAGCCTGTCTAGTGTCAGATTCCCTGTTTGGGACTCCGCTAGCTTAGCGTAGCTACTAGCTCTTAGCCGTTTTAGCATGGCGGCTTCTCCTGTCTCTCCCCCACTTTTCTGCTCTGGGTGTGAAATGTTTAGTTATTCCTCGGCCTCTTTTAGCAGTAACGGTACTTGTAATAAGTGCAGCTTATTCGTAGCTTTGGAGGCCAGGCTGGGCGAATTGGAGACTCGGCTCCGCACCGTGGAAAGTTCTACAGCTAGCCAGGCCCCTGTAGTTGGTGCGGACCAAGGTAGCTTAGCCGCCATTAGTTCCCCCCCTGACAGACCCCGTGCAGTCGGGAAGGCAGGCTGACTGGGTGACTGTGAGGAGGAAGCGTAGCCCTAAACAGAAGCCCCGTGTACACCGTCAACCCGTTCACATCTCTAACCGTTTTTCCCCACTCGACGATACAGTCGCCGAGGATCAAACTCTGGTTATTGGCGACTCTGTTTTGAGAAATGTGAAGTTAGCGACACCAGCAACCATTGTCAATTGTCTTCCGGGGGCCAGAGCAGGCGACATCGAAGGACATTTGAAATTGCTGGCTAAGGCTAAGCGTAAATTTGGTAAGATTGTAATTCACGTCGGCAGTAATGACACTCGGTTACGCCAATCGGAGGTCACTAAAATTAACATTGAATCGGTGTGTAACTTTGCAAAAACAATGTCGGACTCTGTAGTTTTCTCTGGTCCCCTCCCCAATCACACTGGGAGTGACATGTTTAGCCGCATGTTCTCCTTGAATTGCTGGCTGTCTGAGTGGTGTCCAAAAAATGAGGTGGGCTTCATTGATAATTGGCAAAGCTTCTGGGGAAAACCTGGTCTTGTTAGGAGAGACGGCATCCATCCCACTTTAGAGGGAGCAGCTCTCATTTCTAGAAATCTGGCCAATTTTTTGGGATCCTCCAAACTGTGACTGTCTAGCGTTGGGACCAGGAGGCAGAGCTGTGGTCTTATACACCTCTCTGCAGCTTCTCTCCTCCTGCCATCCCCTTATTACCCCATCCCCGTAGAGACGGTGCCTGCTCCCAGACCACCAATAACTAGCAAAAATCTATTTAAGCATAAAAATTCAAAAAGAAAAAATAATATAGCACCTTCAATTGCACCACAGACTAAAACAGTTAAATGTGGTCTATTAAACATTAGGTCTCTTTCTTCTAAGTCCCTGTTGGTAAATGATATAATAATTGATCAACGTATTGATTTATTCTGCCTAACAGAAACTTGGTTACAGCAGGATGAATATGTTAGTTTAAATGAGTCAACACCCCCGAGTCACACTAACTGTCAGAATGCTCGTAGCACGGGCCGGGGCGGAGGATTAGCAGCAATCTTCCATTCCAGCTTATTAATTAATCAAAAACCTAGACAGAGCTTTAATTCATTTGAAAGCTTGTCTCTTAGTCTTGTCCATCCAAATTGGAAGTCCCAAAAACCAGTTTTATTTGTTATTATCTATCGTCCACCTGGTCGTTACTGTGAGTTTCTCTGTGAATTTTCAGACCTTTTGTCTGACTTAGTGCTTAGCTCAGATAAGATAATTATAGTGGGCGATTTTAACATCCATACAGATGCTGAGAATGACAGCCTCAACACTGCATTTAATCTATTATTAGACTCTATCGGCTTTGCTCAAAAAGTAAATGAGTCCACCCACCACTTTAATCATATTTTAGATCTTGTTCTGACTTATGGTATGGAAATAGAAGACTTAACAGTATTCCCTGAAAACTCCCTTTTGTCTGATCATTTTTTAATAACATTTACATTTACCCTGATGGACTACCCTGCAGTGGGGAATAAGTTTCATTACACTAGAAGTCTTTCAGAAAGCGCTGTAACTAGGTTTAAGGATATGATTCCTTCTTTATGTTCTCTAATGTCATATACCAACACAGAGCAGAGTAGCTACCTAAACTCTGTAAGGGAGTTAGAGTATCTTGTCAATAGTTTTACATCCTCATTGAAGACAACTTTGGATGCTGTAGCTCCTCTGAAAAAGAGAGCTTTAAATCAGAAGTGTCTGACTCCGTGGTATAACTCACAAACTCGTAGCTTAAAGCAGATAACCCGTAAGTTGGAGAGGAAATGGCGTCTCACTAATTTAGAAGATCTTCACTTAGCCTGGAAAAAGAGTTTGTTGCTCTATAAGAAAGCCCTTCGTGAAGCTAGGACATCTTTCTACTCATCACTAATTGAAGAAAATAAGAACAACCCCAGGTTTCTTTTCAGCACTGTAGCCAGGCTGACAAAGAGTCAGAGCTCTATTGAGCTGAGTATTCCATTAACTTTAACTAGTAATGACTTCATGACTTTCTTTGCTAACAAAATTTTGACTATTAGAGGAAAAAATTACTCATAACCATCCCAAAGATGTATCGTTATCTTTGGCTGCTTTCAGTGATGCCGGTATTTGGTTAGACTCTTTCTCTCCGATTGTTCTGTCTGAGTTATTTTCATTAGTTACTTCATCCAAACCATCAACATGCTTATTAGACCCCATTCCTGCCAGGCTGCTCAAGGAAGTCCTACCATTATTTAATGCTTCAATCTTAAATATGATCAATCTATCTTTGTTAGTTGGTTATGTACCACAGGCCTTTAAGGTGGCAGTAATTAAACCATTACTTAAAAAGCCATCACTTGACCCAGCTATCTTAGCTAATTATAGGCCAATCTCCAACCTTCCTTTTCTCTCAAAGATTCTTGAGAGGGTAGTTGTAAAACAGCTAACTGATCACCTGCAGAGGAATGGTCTATTTGAAGAGTTTCAGTCAGGTTTTAGAACTCATCATAGTACAGAAACAGCATTAGTGAAGGTTACAAATGATCTTCTTATGGCTTCGGACAGTGGACTTATCTCTGTGCTTGTTCTATTGGACCTCAGTGCTGCTTTTGATACTGTTGACCATAAAATTTTATTACAGAGATTAGAGCATGTCATAGGTATTAAAGGCATTGCGCTGCGGTGGTTTGAATCATATTTGTCTAATAGATTACAGTTTGTTCATGTAAATGGGGAATCTTCTTCACAGACTAAAGTTAATTATGGAGTTCCACAAGGTTCTGTGCTAGGACCAATTTTATTCACTTTATACATGCTTTCCTTGGGCAGTATTATTAGACGGTATTGCTTAAATTTTCATTGTTACGCAGATGATACCCAGCTTTATCTATCCATGAAGCCAGAGGATACACACCAATTAGCTAAACTGCAGGATTGTCTTACAGACATAAAGACATGGATGACCTCTAATTTCCTGCTTTTAAACTCAGATAAAACTGAAGTTATTGTACTTGGCCCCACAAATCTTAGAAGCATGGTGTCTAACCAGATCGTTACTCTGGATGGCATTTCCCTGATCTCTAGTAATACTGTGAGAAATCTTGGAGTTATTTTTTATCAGGATATGTCATTCAAAGCGCATATTAAACAAATATGTAGGACTGCCTTTTTGCATTTACGCAATATCTCTAAAATCAGAAAGGTCTTGTCTCAGAGTGATGCTGAAAAACTAATTCATGCATTTATTTCCTCTAGGCTGGACTATTGTAATTCATTATTATCAGGTTGTCCTAAAAGTTCCCTAAAAAGCCTTCAGTTGGTTCAGAATGCTGCAGCTAGAGTACTGACGGGGACTAGCAGGAGAGAGCATATCTCACCCGTTTTGGCCTCCCTTCATTGGCTTCCTGTTAATGCTAGAATAGAATTTAAAATTCTTCTTCTTACTTATAAGGTTTTGAATAATCAGGTCCCATCTTATCTTAGGGACCTCGTAGTACCATATTACCCCATTAGAGCGCTTCGCTCTCAGACTGCGGGCTTACTTGTAGTTCCTAGGGTTTGTAAGAGTAGAATGGGAGGCAGAGCCTTCAGCTTTCAGGCTCCTCTCCTGTGGAACCAGCTCCCAATTCAGATCAGGGAGACAGATACTCTCTCTACTTTTAAGATTAGGCTTAAAACTTTCCTTTTCGCTAAGGCTTATAGTTAGGGCTGGATCGGGTGACCCTGGACCATCCCTTGGTTATGTTGCTTTAGACGTAGACTGTGGGGGGGTTCCCATGATGCACTGTTTCTTTCTCTTTTTGCTCCGTATGCATCACTCTGCATTTAATCATTAGTGATCGATCTCTTTTTCCTGGTTCTTTCCCTCAGCCCCAACCAGTCTCAGCAGAAGACTGCCCCTCCCTGAGCCTGGTTCTGCTGGAGGTTTCTTCCTGTTAAAAGGGAGTTTTTCCTTCCCACTGTGGCCAAGTGCTTGCTCATAGGGGGTCGTTTTGACCGTTGGGGTTTTTCATAATTATTGTATGGCCTTGCCTTGCAATGTGGAGCGCCTTGGGGCAACTGTTTGTTGTGATTTGGCGCTATATAAGAAAAAAGTTGATTGATTGATTGATTGATTTTACATTTTTCTATGAGTATTGACTTCATAATCACTTTCAAATCAGTTTCATTGTCTATACCAGCAGGGTGAATATGTGTCCTGAGCACTCATGTGTAAGGTGTGTCTCAGCGATGGGACATCTAAATATAACAAATGCACTGCTCCTGACTTTCAGCAAGGTTTTTCCTGGTGTATAGCACAACCTTGTTGTGTTGCTAGATGATATCAATGCACCAAAGCTGCATCTGACAACAATTAATTTTTTAAATCGACACACAAATGGGTGCAGAAATTAGAACAGTTTTACTCAGGTTTTTGGCCACTTAAGCAATCAGCATGAAAACCAAGTCTTTGTTTTATTTGTACTTGATGCTTTCTGCTTAGGACTCCGGTGGGGGGGGGGGGGGGGGGGTCGCATCTCCTTGCATCTCCTCCTTGATCAGCTGGTCTCTCAATGCTGTTGACACCATTTTTTCAGCAAGGAATCAGGGCTGGGGGACCCTTCGTGCCCAGATGGAACCTATTCTGCGGGCTATGTTCTCGACACCTGGGAGAAGTGGCGCGTTGCGTGCTTGGCACCACTCTTCGTGGAAGATGTTGAGGATTTATTCTTATTTTCCTTTATGGTAGGAGGTCTTTTGCTGCTTGGATTATGCGCTGCCCTGACCTACCGGAAAATTGGCAAGACGGCTGCTACCAAAACCATAACCCCACATTTGTCCATCATGATTAACAAGGTGGGCAAAGCGGTGCATTCTCATTTTTGAACATAAACGCAAGTTGGAAATCATCCTGGAGCAATTGTCTACACTGCAAAGGAATTGATGTTGGAGACTAGTGAATATTCTCAATTGCATGTGGATGGTTAAAGAAAGGCCGTATTGGAATTCTGTGTCTATCTGGCTAACCCAAACATGGCAGCCTTATCAGCTACCAAAGGTCAAATGCCCCGCTGTTTTCCTCCAGAAGAATTTCAACTGCCTTGCCATTTGGCTCCCTCTTCATCTGCCCCCCCCCCCCCCCCCCCCCCCACACACACACACACACCCACTCCAGACTCTATGCACACACGGACAGAGACTGACATGAACTCATCTGCACACATGACGCACACTCCCCCACCCCTACCCCTACTTTGTGTTTCTGTCCCCACCCCTGCCCTCTGTTCTGCGACTCTGGGAGGCCGTGCGGCACAACTTGCAGATACCTGGGTGCTTGCCATCATGGGACAGCTCCATAGTCAGGTGGATGTGATACATGCAACACCAGTGCATGTTGCCATGCCTGACCTCATCTGCATCTATAAGGAGCGCATGCGCTTTGCTGTTTTTGCATTCATATGATATTTTATGCCTTGCAATGGAAGAACTGGCCAAAATTGCATCAGGCTTCAAATCCCTGTTCAGAGTGTGCATGCAAAGGAGGATAGAATGGCGTGGGTTTCCATCTTTTGCATTCTGAGAAATCAACATTTCTCATGAGAATATGTATGTGTGAACTTTTGACTTACTGGGTGCAATGTTGCAGTCACAGTATTTCAGTAAAGTGAGTTGGGGTGTGTCAGATTGGCTAAATGGACAAAGCTGGTCGACATGCTGTGGTCCAGTATCTCACAAAAAAAGGGAATGTCTCCAGAGGAGATGCATGAGGATATGGTAATGACATTAGGGGAGGATTTCCTGCCTTATGCGACAGTGAAACACTGGCTAGCTGAAGTCAAGAGGCGCAGAACAAGCATCAAAGATGGAGCAAGGCCAAGAAGACCCAGAATTGGCACCTCAACTGATATGATCCAGAAGATCCATGATATGGTCCTCACTGACAGAAGAGTGAGGGGGTGTCACATAGCCAGTACTGTAGGCATTTCCCTCGAGAGAGTGAATTCAGTTCTGACAGAAGACTTGGGAATGATGAAAGGTTCAGCACGAGGGGTCCCAGTGCTTCTCACGGCCGATCACAAATGCAAGAGGTTCCAGATGTCCAGGGAGAATGTTTAGCTTTTTTAGTGAGATATGGATAACTTCATGCGACGATTCATGACCATGGCCGAGACGTGGGTCCTCCACTTTGAACCGGAGTCCAAACAACAGTCAAAGCAATGGAAATGTGGGTTCTTCTCCACCTGAAGAAAGCCAAAGCTGTCTCATCTGCTGGAAAGGTCATGGCCTCTGTCTTCTGGGATGCTGAGGGCATCATAATCGTGGACTATCTCAAGAAGGGACAGACCATCAATGAGACCTATTATGCTTCCCTTTAGCAACACCTGCAGAAGAAAATAAAGCAGAAGTTGTGTGGAATGTGTCAATGAGGTGTTCTGATTCTGCAGCAACACTGCAAAAAGTGTTACATGGGGATTATGTTGAAAAATAAAGCATTATGTTAATTCAGTTGTGGTTTCTTCTTGGTTGAGCTACAAACTTTTCAGTCACCCCTTGTACATATTAGATTCATATACTTATTTTTTTAGGCTTGGTCAAAAATAATTCTTGTAAATAATGCTTTTTTTTAATATACTTTTCTTATTACAAAGCAACATAGAAATTCAGGACACAGTGGGGCCTGGTTGAAGCTGAAATCTAAAATCTGACAATCTGATCGGCATCTGAAGCTTCACTGTTTCTGAAGTGTTTCCTCCAGACATCAAAAGCACAGAGGAGATTTGACGGAACCAGAACATGATGCATCCTGATCCAGAATCCTCATCAGTGCTTTACAAACACATGCCTAACTGGCATATTCCTGCTACCTGAATCTCTGAACTTCTCATCAGAGCCTCTGCAGATTGTCAGCTCAAGTCAGCTGACCATGGTTTAGAACAACTGGATTTAATGATGACAAAAGATGTTCAAAAAATAAATAAGGAAAATTCCACATTGTTTGAGGCCATTTGCAGCTTCATCACTGCAGCATTTGCAATGTAAATCTGTATTTAAAGGAATTAAACCAAGTGTATTCACAGTCATCCCGCCAACTTCCTTACTCGATCCTGAGCATAGACTGTGACACGGCACATGAGTCTCGGTTGTCCAACGTGGTCTTTTTGCCTGAAAACATTCCCTTTTATAAAAACCTGGAGAGCTGCACTTAGCACAAGTGGGAATCATGTGATCAGTAAAAACCGAGGGTTTGCTTGGCGGTGAGGTATGAGCGGTCAGATTTGGGTGGAAGCTGTGGTCAGTGTACTGTGTCATTCCCTTTGTTTGAAAGTGGTCTCACCATTTCACCCAGTCAGTTCTCGTGACACTTCTTGGTGAAGTTCAGAAGTCGGCAAATGTGGGTTGTTTTTTTTTGTTTTTGTTTTGTTTTTTCTTGGTACCTTGACATTTTATACTTTAAGTTTGACAGCTGGGGTTTCTGTGCTTTAAGGAATGGAGAAGCAATCCCTCCTCACAGCTTTATGACTCATTCTTGAAACCAGTATCTGTCTTGCTAATGGAAGAACTCGGAGGAAGAGCAGATGGTGGGATATTAGTGACATATCTTTCATCAGTTGATGTCCCTTTTGGGATGTCTCTGGTAAAGTTGATTGAAGGAGGTTTGACAAAGAAGTTTTTTTTGTTTGTTTGTTTGTTTATTTTACTTCAAACACCATCCAAAACTTTTAATTTTGTCTTGTCAAACTCGAGCAGTTTATTAGAATCCTGAAAAGATGGATAATGTTGTGTTTCATCTCATTCCAAGGCACTTCTCGCCCAGGAGTTTATTAAAATGTGTGGCACACTCCAAAAGTCGGGAATTAAATGATGAGTTGTCGGAGTGGAGCCACATTTCCACTTGGTTGCCTCTGGTTTGCATAAAGAATCATCATGCAGGAAAAATGGCAAATCCACACAAACAAAGTTTTCTACACACACTCATCACTTGATCTGTCACCGTCTGCTGTGTGGCCTGTAATCTGTCCTGACCCCTCTGCTCTGCTGCACAGGCGTGGCTCAGTTTATCTGATTCCTATTGAATTTCTGTGCCCCATGGTTTGAAGTTAATACATTGTAATAACAATTATCTCACCCTTTTATTCTGACACTGTTGATTAAATAACAAACTGAGTGTATCATTTCATGGAGCATAGATCCCACACAACCTCGATGTAGAAAGTTATACTCCGCACCTCAATTACTCCATGTAGGACAGGTTTGTGATGCATGGACACAGATCATACTACCACAAATAAGAGTTGAACACAAACAGTAATAACAAAATATATGTACATTGCATCCGGCCAGTATTCATAGCACTTCACTTTTTCCACATTTTATCATGTTGCAGGCAGGCTTATTCCAAAATGGTATGAATTCTTTTTTTTCCCCCACAAAGTTCTAATCACAACACCCCATAATGACAACATGAATTTTTTTTATTTTTTTTTGCTAATTTATGAAACTGGAAAAACTAAGAAATCACATGTATATATGTACGAGGGCTGTCAATAAAGTAACGGTCCTTTTTATTTTTTTCAAAAACTATATGGATTTCATTCATATGTTTTTACGTCAGACATGCTTGAACCCTCGTGCGCATGCGTGAGTTTTTCCACGCCTGTTGGTGACGTCATTCGCCTGTGAGCACTCCTTGTGGGAGGAGTCGTCCAGCCCCTCATCGGAATTCCTTTGTCTGAGAAGTTGCTGAGAGACTGGCGCTTTGTTTGATCAAAATTTTTTCTAAACCTGTGAGACACATCGAAGTGGACACGGTTCGAAAAATTAAGCTGGTTTTCAGTGAAAATTTTAACGGCTGATGAGAGATTTTGAGGTGATTCTGTCGCTTTAAGGACTTCCCACGGTGCGAGACGTCGCTCAGCGCTCTCAGCCGCCGTCGTCAGCCTGTTCAAGCTGAAAACCTCCACATTTCAGGCTCTATTGATCCAGGATGTCGTGAGAGAACAGAGAAGTTTCAGAAGAAGTCGGTTTCAGCATTTTATCCGGATATTCCACTGTTAAAGGAGATTTTTTTAATGAAAGACGTGCGGACGGGTCCGCGCGTCGGGACACAGCCGCCGCGACGCTCCGCCACAGGAAAAACACCTCTGTTGGAAGCCTTAAGGACAAGTTGGAACATGTCCTGCTGTTAAACAATTTCTCATATACTCACTCCACTGAAAGCCATCAAAAGCCGCCTGGATTTTACAAATGGTTATCAACACGGAGGTGTTTTTCCTGTGCCGCCGCACCGCGTCGGCTGCGTCCCGACGCGCGGACCCTTCCGCACGTCTTTCATTAAAAAAATCTCCTTTAACAGATGCCCTTCCTGACGCAACTCCACATTACATGGAGAAATGTGGCAGGGGTGAGATTTGAACCCGGAACCTTCTGCACTAAAACCCAGCGCATTAACCACTTCGCCACCACCTCTGTGGGTTTTATATATGTATATATATCTCAAAAAACTTTTTTCACATTGTCATTATGGGGTATTCTGTGCATAAAAGGTTAGTAAGCCATCAAAGGTACCAATGCTGTTTGTTTCAACAACCCTGCCCAACACCCAGTACATGCAAGCATTGAACAGTGGAAGAGCTAAAACACATCCCTGAAGAACACCAGTATTCATTGGGGAAAACGTGAAAGATTCTACCCTGCTCTGCACAGCACTCACAGTACTTATTCAGAAGTACACATGCACGTAAGAACCATGTGCATGATAGCAAAATCTGTCCTACTTTTGAATTAAACAAACTAACAGAACCAGATAATCTCCGCACCCCAGTGCCAGGCAGTGGAGATAATTAAGCAAGCATTTTATGTTTACATGTGTAAATTATTTGCTGACAAAAAAAAGGTTAAAAATATGAAAAGGGAATAAATTGAATTTTAAGCAGTGAAAAGTTATTTTGGTATCAGTCCCTGGTTCACCACAATTGTTTATGGTTTTATATTTATGATTTACTTTAAATTATGAAAATAAACAACTTTGGTTTGCTCACGAGGGGCCGAATCTCACCCTGCCAAACTTCTTTATTCTTGCTGCAATATAACATTTGTGCTTAATTTAAACCGCTTCAGGAAGAACATGGCTGCAGGGTATGCATCTCTGCCACCCGGAAACCAGATTAACTTGTCAAATATCCTCTTAGACTATTTGATTTTTCTCTGACCTGTCAGTGTGATTTAGAGGTATACTGTTTGGAAGACCTGTATTGTACCAAGCACACATCCTACTTAGAGAAATATTGTGTTGCTTTCCCTGCAATTCCTTCCCCTGAACAAAACGCCGGCTTAAACAGATTTACACAAACATTCTTTAAGCCAAAATATTTCTGCAACTGCAGCAAATAAGGCTGCGGTGGGAAGTCGTCGATGCATGTTTGTGATTAATAAGAACTTTACTTTTCTTGCCATGTCTTTCTCTGAAATGTGTGATCAGCAACAATTAAGAACATCTCGCATCCTAATTTTGATGAGATCATTAAGAGACTGATTATGCTCAGTTCCTGATTAAAGCTCAAGGCACTAATGGGTAATTAGGAAAATGAATAGCGTTCATTCAGATTATGTGAACTTCAGTTTGTTGGAGTGATCTATGCGCGGGGTGTAATGTGTCAGGTGATGCATGTGCAGTTGTGTGGGGTGACGTCCTGTGAGAGGCCGAAAGCACAATATGTAAACAACCCATCCGTCATCTCTAATCTAATGGTTAATACTTTGACTTAAAGTGGATTAAGCTTGGTTTTGTTCCAAATGCAATGTGCAGCGTGCGCGTTTTGGCGACATTTTGTCATACTTAGATGTGTGTGCTGCAGTGATTATACAATTGCCAGAATGGTTTTATAACGCGTGTTCAGCTGTCAAACTGGTAATTATGTATAAAAAAAAAAGCCCTTCGGTCAATAATTTTTTTTTGCATCGGTGATTCTACAAAGAGCTGTTTGCAGTTGTTCATTGTGCTGCTGAAGCAGACTCACTGCGAAAAGACAGACTGGAAAGAATTAATTTAAAATGCTAATCCTCCCAATTGTCTAAGCCCGACGCCTTTGGAGAATTGTCCGTGCAGAAAGATCAAGCAGCTCGTGGGCCGAGCTAACGGTGAACCTGAAATCATTCCGTTCAATCACGGAGGCTTCATGACAATTCAGAATTACAGACAGCTATTCCCGCAGCTCTGCCTCAGCGTGATGAATGACTCCAATCTTGGTTTAGCCTTACATTCATGAGATACAGTAAAGGCCTTTCAAGTATGGGAGCTTTTCCATTGAAAGGTGACCACACTGCGATCTGCAGGGAACTCACATGGGAACATGTGCACAACACAAAGATTTATTGAATATTTATCGTGTTGTTATCCCCCCAGTATGAAATAGGGGGGATATAGAGATCAACATATCAGTCCGTCTGCCCCTCCGTGTTTGCTTGTTAGTGTGATACAGTATCTCAAGAACCAGTTGACCAATTTTACTCATATTTAGCATAAGTGTGTATTTGGGTGATCCCCGACACTTTGTATTACTGATGTGTAATATAAAGGTGGGATATGTCATCTCCTGATAAGTCTTGTGTCTTTTGGCAACAGCTTTCTGAATGGAAAAAAAAACATGTATCCCTGCTTATTGGTGGAAAAAACCTTTAAACATTTAATGATTTTTTTTTTCCCCCTTGTGATTACAGTCAAACATTACTTTCAAAAAGCAAGACTTCGAGTGAAGTGAGTTCCAAGTTACAATTAATATTATTCCTCTGCTGTTTACAAAAATTGGGCTTGTTCCTCCTAAACTGTCTTTCTCTCCGATTGTTCTGTCTGAGTTATTTTCATTAGTTACTTCCTCCAAACCATCAACATGTCTATTAGACCCCATTCCTACCAGGCTGCTCAAGGAAGCCCTACCATTAATTAATGCTTCGATCTTAAAGATGATCAATCTATCTTTATTAGTTGGCTATGTACCACAGGCTTTTAAGGTGGCAGTAATTAAACCATTACTTAAAAAGCCATCACTTGACCCAGCTATCTTAGCGAATTATAGGCCAATCTCCAACCTTCCTTTTCTCTCAAAAATTCTTGAAAGGGTAGTTGTAAAACAGCTAACTGATCATCTGCAGAGGAATGGTCTATTTGAAGAGTTTCAGTCAGGTTTCAGAATTCATCATAGTACAGAAACAGCATTAGTGAAGGTTACAAATGATCTTCTTAGGCCTCAGACAGTGGACTCATCTCTGTGCTTGTCCTGTTAGACCTCAGTGCTGCTTTTCATACTGTTGACCATGAAATTTTATTAGAGATTAGAGCATGCCATAGGTATTAAAGGCACTGCACTGCGGTGGTTTGAATCATATTTATCTAATAGATTACAATTTGTTCATGTAAATGGGGAGTTTTCTTCACAGGCTAAGGTTAATTATGGAGTTCCACAAGGTTCTGTGCTAGGTGTTGTGGGCTGGGGTGTTTGGCTGGCTTGGTTTTTGTTTTCTGTTTCTCCCACCAGGTGGTATGCATTCAGGACTGAGTGGCTGAGCATTAGGACCTCACCCTGAACACCTGAGGCTTGTTTTCACGTGCAGGTCATCAGGACTCACAGCTGTGGTGTATTTTGTCTTGATCAGAGATTGCTGCATTTAAACCTTGAATGCACAGTGTGTGATTGCCAGAGACTCGACCTTGTGAGCAGACGTGTGAGATCGACGTCAGGAGAACAGTCTCACCATCACGGACGCAGAGACCGCTCCAGGTTTGACGCCACAGTCTGTGAAGGAGGATTGGGTGAGGTCTCACGCTCTTCAGCACACTTCCTGAGGTAATTCGGTTTTTGGTGACTTTTATGAAGTAATGACAGTGGATTTGGTGTCCCTCACACCTTGTGTTAGTGAGCTGTCACGTTATGCTAATTGTCTAATCAGCTTCTGCTGCAGTGGAGATTTGAACTGAGTTGTTCCGTGCCTGCAGGGTAAGAAGCTGATGTATAGATTTAAGCCAGGAAGTGTTTGCTGATTGCGTGCACCTTTGAGTTGTGTCTCTCTGTGTGGAGTTGGACTCACCTCATGTTTTCTTTCTTCACAGACTTGGTTTGTCGCAGCCACCTGGGGGGTGTCGGCGGGGTCCCTGGGTCCGAACTGCTGTGGCTCGGGACCGTTTGCGCTGTTGAGAGCGCGCCGTGTTTCCACCTCACCAGACCGCGGACTTTTTGGTTGTTTAGCACTGCACACTGTTATGTTTATTAAATTCTGTTATCTTTTGAACCGTGCTCTGCTTATTTTATGCTGGGTCCTTTCAAACGCTGGGTCGGTGCTCCGACCGCGTCCGAAACATAACACTAGGCAGTATTATTAGAAAGCATTGCTTAAATTTTCATTGTTACGCAGATGATACCCAGCTTTATCTATCCATGAAGCCAGAGGACACACACCAATTAGCTAAACTGCAGGATTGTCTTACATACATAAAGACATGAATGACCTCTAATTTCCTGCTTTTAAATTCAGATAAAACTGAAGTTATTGTACTTGGCCCCACAAATCTTAGAAACATGATGTCTAACCAGATCTTTACTCTGGATGGCATTACCCTGACCTCTAGTAATACTGCGAGAAAACTTGGAGTCATTTTTGATCAGGATATGTCCTTCAATGCGCATATTAAGCAAATATGTAGGACTGCTTTTTTGCATTTGCGCAATATCTCTAAAATTAGAAAGGTCTTGTCTCAGAGTGATGCTGAAAAACTAATTCATGCATTTATTTCCTCTAGGCTGGACTATTGTAATTCATTATTATCAGGTTGTCCTAAAAGTTCCCTGAAAAGCCTTCAGTTAATTCAAAATGCTGCAGCTAGAGTACTGACGGGGACTAGAAGGAGAGAGCATATTTCACCCATATTGGCCTCTCTTCATTGGCTTCCTGTTAATTCTAGAATATAATTTAAAATTCTTCTTCTTACTTATAAGGTTTTGAATAATAAGGTCCCATCTTATCTTAGGGACCTCATAGTACCATATCACCCCAATAGAGCGCGTCGCTCTCAGACTGCAGGTTTACTTGTAGTTCCTAGGGTTTGTAAGAGTAGAATGGGAGGCAGAGCCTTCAGCTTTCAGGCTCCTCTCCTCTGGAACCAGCTCCCAATTCAGATCAGGGAGACAGACACCCTCTCTACTTTTAAGATTAGGCTTAAAACTTTCCTTTTTGCTAAAGCTTATACTTAGGGCTGGATCAGGTGACCCTGAACCATCCCTTAGTTATGCTGCTATAGACGTAGACTGCTGGGGGGTTCCCATGATGCACTGTTTCTTTCTCTTTTTGCTCTGTATGCACCACTCTGCATTTAATCATTAGTGATTGATCTCTGCTCGCTTCCACAGCATGTCTTTTTCCTGATTCTCTCCCCTCAGCCCCAACCAGTCCCAGCAGAAGACTGCCCCTCCCTGAGCCTGGTTCTGCTGGAGGTTTCTTCCTGTTAAAAGGGAGTTTTTCCCTTCCCACTGTCGCCAAGTGCTTGCTCACAGGGGGTCGTTTTGACTGTTGGGGTTTTTCTGTAATTATTGTATGGCTTTTGCCTTACAATATAAAGCGCCTTGGGGCAACTGTTTGTTGTGATTTGGCGCTATATAAATAAAATTGATTTGATTTTGATTTAAACATGAATAGATGAATGAATAACTGAATGAATAAGTCCATCCCTTACATTTTGTTTGTGTGATACAGTGGGGGAAATAAATATTTGATCCACTGTCAGTTTTGCAAGTTTATCCACCTACAAAGAATAGAGAGGTCTGTATTTTTTATCGTGATCCCCTAAAAAAAAACAGACCTTAACAACTGGTACAGAAACATTTGTCTGCCATTACAGAGGTCAGATGTTTCCTGGAGTTCTTGACCAAGTTTGCATACACTGCAGCAAGTGATTTTGGTCCACTCCTCCATACAGATCTTCTCCAGATCATTCAGGTTTGGAGTTTCAGCTCCCTCCAAAGATTTTCTATTGAGTTGAGGTCTGGAGACTGGCCACTCCAGGACCTTGAAATGCTTCTTACGGAGCCCCTCCTTAGCTGCCCTGGCTGTGTGTTTGGGGTCATTGTCATGCTGGAAGACCCAGCCATGACCCATCTTCAATGCTGTTACTGAGAGAAGGAAGTTGTTTGCCAAAATCTTGCAATACACGACCCCATCCATCCTCCCTTCAATACGATGCAGTCGTCCTGTCCCCTTTGCAGAAGAGCACCCCCCAGAGTATGATGTTTCCACCCCCATGCTTCACGGTTGGGACAGTTTCTTGGGGTTGTTCTCATTCTCTAAACACGGCAAGTGGATTTGATTCCAAAAAGCTCTATTTTGGTCTTATCTGACCACATGACCTTCTCCCATGCCTCCTCTGGATCATCCAGATGATCACTGGTGAACTTCAAACGGGCCTGGACATGTGCTGGCTTGAGCAGGGGGACCTTGCTGCCCTGCAGGATTTTAAACCATGACGGTATCGTGTGTTACTAATGTAATCATTGTGACTGTGGTCCCAGCTCTCTTCAGGTCATTGATTAGGTCCGCTTGTGTAGTTCTGAGCTTTCTCAGAATCATCCTTACCCCACAAAGTGAGATCTTGCATGGAATCCCAGACCGAGGCAGATTGACAGTCATCTTGTGTTTCTTCCACTTTCTAATAAATAATCATAACAGTTGTTGTCTTCTACCAAGCTGCTTGCCTGTTGTCCTGTAGCCCATCCCAGCCTTGTGTAGGTCTACAGTTTTGTCGCTGGTGTCTTTAGACAGCTCTTTGGTCTTGACCATGGTGGATAGGTTGGAGTGTGATTAATGCAGTGTGTGAACAGGTCTTTTATACAGGTAACAAGTTCAAACAGGTGCGATTAATACAGGTAAAGAGTGCAGAATAGGAGAGCTTCTCAATGAAAAACTAACAGGTCTGTGAGAGCCAGAATTCCTGCTGTGGTTAAGGGATCAAATACTTATTTCATGCAATAAAATGCAAATTAATTATTTAAAAATCATACAATGTGATTTTCTGGATTTTTTTTTTTTTTTTTTTTTTTTAGATTGTGTCTCTCACAGTTGAAGTGTACCTACGTTAAAAATTACAGACCTGTCCATTCTTTGTAGGTGGGAAAACCTGCAAACATGACAGTGGATGAAATACTTATTTCCCCTACTTTAAATCAAAAACTACTGATGTCCCAATCCAGTCAGAAAGCTCCATATCAGGTCTGATCAAGCCAAAAATTGTCAAGTATCCAAGGAACAAACTGTTTCTATCTCCCTGTCACTTTAAATGTGAAGCTGCTGGTGCTTACCCCCCCCCCCCCCCCCAACCCCTTGTCCAAACAGAAGGGGAAGCAGTAATGATGGCAATGTCATGCTTGAACAGTCCGAACGCAGACCAGATCAGGGGGCGTGTCCCACCGAGCAAGCAGAAGTATAGATCTGCAATTCTGTGCAGTGTCACCGCTTGAACTGCATGCATCGAGGTTTGTGACTTGAATAAATGTGCCATGAAATATTCCATGTGAGTTGTCTTTCTGAATTCATATTATTTGGGGCACACTGCATTTGCAAAATGTCACAGTCATCCACTGCTGTAATTATGAGATAGTGAATTTTTAATTACTTGATAACATTATCTTGCCCTGATAAAGGCTTATTATGAGGGAAAAAAATCTCAAAATTGCTGAAAAACATTCCCTCATCATTGAAAACTGACGCATTCAGTCACTGCCGATGTCTGGGAATACCGTAGCGCTGTAAAGCGCACTGTTGATTATTGCAAAGCTTTTTGGCAAGACTAAACACATAAGATAAGCCTAAAGGAGCCAAACCTGTAGTTTTTTTTCAACCCTTTCTTCCACAGTTGTCAGTGTACAAAATATAAAGTAGACGGGAACAAGCAGAGCCTTCAGGCAAGAAGTGAGGTCAAAAAACAGAAGCCCAGCATTCTGCCAAATGTCAAAACACATAATTTACTATACTAAAGATCGCACAGACAGCAAGTCCGCTTCTTTTTCTCTCAGCGAGGTGAAAGAGATCCAGTCCGTTTGCTGTCTGCAGTGGAGTCTCATGCTTGATGATCTTGTCAGACGCCTCAATAAATGGTGTTTGTCTGCTGGGACTTACAGTAAGAGTTCGGGGTTTGACATTTGGAGTAGTCCACAACAATAGAGTGTATTTATTTATTATTTTAGCTGTTTGCATGGAACAGAAATATGGCTTAGATTGTCAGAGAGCTGTATAATATATCTTTTATGCAACTAATCACTGGCTCTACCAGTATTGCCAAATTTTCAATTCCTTCATTTGAGATTTTCAGAGAACTTAACTTCTCAGCATTCTTTTTATTAAATCCAACTACTCAGGCTAAGGTTAATATTTCACTTTTCATTGGCACCAGCCATAACTTTCAAAACATTCCCTCACTAATAGGCTCTATTTCACTCTGGCCTTTGTAACCCAGCCTTCCATTATTTTATTGTATTTTTTTCCTGATTACATAGGTTTTAAATAAAATAGATATTTTTTCGTTAAAGTGTAAATATTTTTCACAGGGGGAAGTCTGAATGTCCTTTAGTGTAGTTCAGAGTCCTTGGAGAAGAAAATCTTGAAGTTAATAGAGCATAGACAAGTCTATGTACGGTGATCAAAACAGCATGAAAGGCTTGAGAAGAGTTATGTTTTTGTCTTTGCATCTGAAGCTATAATGTGTAGGAATTAGTGTCATCTAGTGGTGAGGTTGGAGAGTGTATTGTGCTGTCACTGGTCACAATTTGTTTTTTCCTTCGTTTTCTCTTCAGCAATGGGGATTCATGCTCCCTTGACTTTTTTTGTGAAATGTATTACGTATGATCCTCCATAATGTGAAAGATGTCGTAAGTATGTCCCTTTTGGACTACTGTATCAACATGGTGATGCAACATGCCGGCATCCTTGTGGAAATGAAGGTCTCGTTCTATATTTATAAAAACACATCAGTTTGTGTACACTGATGAACAGGTGGTTATGAATGCTGTATTCCATTCCTGCAAGAGAAAAAGGCCGTCGTTCCACAAATAATTTTCAACATATATGTAGAGTAACTTGGTTAATTTAACTGCAAATCCAAAGCTTTTGAAATTAAACTATTGTTCACAAAATTAAAGTGTCCTTCTGGATCAGTATCAAAAGACAGTGTCTTTGTTACCATGATTGATTGAATGCATTAATGCCAGTGTATTACCACCTGCTGCTGTCAAGCAACAGAAAGACACATTTAGCTCATGGAACCGATTACACACTGTGTGTCAAATTAGAACAAAAGATCCAAGAACATCTCTTATGTTAGCATTTTGCACAATGTTACATTAAGACAGGAAGCTCTGGCTGTACCTGTTTTAACATTTGATGATGGCATGTATCATCTTGGTGTGCGGCTCTTACAGTCAGCTGTGACCAGATTTTGGTAAGTGTTCTCATTGAAAACAGAAGGTCCAGGGTATTGTCTGCTCACATGCAAACATGTGAATGCAGCATGAAGGTCTTTTTTTTTTTTTTTTTTTAACTGTGAGACTGAAACTGTTTTGTTTGAGCTATCCAATGGAATATTTAAGAGTACTTATTTGCCAGTTTTCTAAAAAAATCCATTATTATTAGTCAATTTCAAGGACTGGCCATCAACCGCAGTTCTTTTCTTTGCTAACTCTTTGTTACCGGCTCATGGACATCCACATCTTCAATGAATACATAAGTGGCATAATTCATTCTTTGAATCCTCCTCTCATCTTTCATGTCTTTCTTTTATTGCTTAGTCAGTTCTGCTTAATCCTGATTAACATGCACACGCTGACCTCTGCGCCTCACTCTTACGCTCCCCTTAATCTATCCCTTTGTCCTCACCCACTCTTGACTTCTCCCTCACACCGCCACTTTTCTCTCTCTCTCTTTTATTTCTTACAGTGTCCTGAGGGGCTCAGGCCAATGAAGGATGGCTCAGGTTGCTATGACTACTCCAGGGGCATCGACTGCACGGATGGCTTCAATGGAGGCTGTGAGCAGCTGTGTCTCCAGCAGCTCGTGCCCCTTGAGGCTGACCCCACTTCCAGCAATGTGCTCATGTTTTGCGGGTGAGAATGACTAACAGTAAAAAAAGAAAAGATTTTCCAGGCTGTCTGGAATTAATACTTCGTCTTGAAATAGGCTTCGTGTCATTTCAATCATGTAGGTCTTTCACCAGTGTCGCTTGTGTGGGATGTGAGACAATCCGAAAAAAATGTTTAACTACAGTGTAGTATTAGTACACGACTTTAAGACTAAACCTGAAGTGGTATTTAATCTTTTTGATGTACCATATTTTCTGGAGTATATGTTGCACTGAGGTGTAAGTCATACCTGTCAAAGAAAAATGGCTCTTGAAGGGGGGCGGGGCGACACAAGTCATACCAGAGTATAAGTTGCACGTTTTTATGTATTTTTGTGTTGTAGTGTACTTTTTTATAATTGGTGTTTATTCTTTAATTGTTTGAGTTTATTTTTAAGTGCTTTGATTCCTGGGAAAGTCCTATATAAATCATAATTGTTCTTATTAATAACAAACGTGATTTTTCAGTCATAATGGAGTATAAAGGCACCTTGACACTTGAAAAAGTTTTATCCCTGCACTGGCACACAGTCTGGCATGCCAGTGAGTAAACACATCGTAAACTGTGTGTGAAGTATGAGTGG
This sequence comes from Thalassophryne amazonica, assembly GCF_902500255.1. Taxonomy (NCBI): domain Eukaryota; kingdom Metazoa; phylum Chordata; class Actinopteri; order Batrachoidiformes; family Batrachoididae; genus Thalassophryne; species Thalassophryne amazonica. Next base: position 25,195,635 of record NC_047119.1, read on the forward strand.
CTGCGCACCAGTACGTAAAGAAAATTTTGAAATGTTCAAAACTTCTGGCACGCATAAATTTTGTAAACATTGTACAACGTATATGGAAACACTGCGTGTCAATGTGTCTCATTGCACACAGAGCATCTAAACAATTATGACGAGATATCTATGATAAACATAATTTTACAGATACATTATCTAACTCATAAGAAGGAATGAAAATGCAACTGTTTCCCAATTCATTACAATATAAATATTATAAATAATTACCTTTCAGACAAAATTCCAAATGCATTCTCCACCACACAGTGGAGATGAGACAACCTGTAGCTGTAGATAATTTCTCTGTGATGCTGATGAGAGAATGTTTTTTTTCAGCCACATTCAGAGAGCAAATGTGTCATCGGTTGCAAAATGATTATTTTATATAGCGTGGGGTTAAGTGGGACAAAGTGTGGCATGAAGCTGGACAAAAGCAGGTCAAAGCGGGTCACACTGGCACAACGAATTGCGCGGCATTTGCAGGGATCAGGTTTATGCAAGTGTCAAGGTGCCTTAAGTTGCAGGACCTCCCAGACCCATTCAAAAAATTTATACGACAGAAAAAGACAATATATACTGTACTAGAAATAAAATGTTGGGAATGTGCTGGCCTTGCTTTAAATATAAAATAACACTTAGCCATAAAGTAATCATATACTATAAAGAAATGTGAAACATTTTAGAATGCAGATGTGCATTCTATAGTGAAACTGAAGCCCATATTTGACTGCACTTATAGTTTTCACACACAGCGCCCACATCACATAAATGCAGAGTACAATTGCCCTCATCTGTCCACCCATGGGCATGATGGTCTAAAACTGATGTGTTGTCAGGAGCAGTAATGGGCTATATATATATGGGTGTATTTTGTATATTTAAATGGCACAGTATTCTGATGTGCGTAAGAGAGTTCAAGACACGTGCACTCACTTGTATACACAACACAACTGAATACAAAATGAGCATGAAAAAAACAATTACAGTAAAAACGGTATGGCTTTTATGTTTTGAACCAAAATCTAACCATGAGTTACAAAGAGGATAAATGCAACTCTAACTTGTGCACAGTTTATACACCATGTGCATTGCAAATATGAGTTGGTCATACCCCAGAAGAACTTTCACTATGTGCTTTATACTGTGCACCATTTCAGAATCAAAATCAAGTGTGAGATATTTGGCTTTGAGATATTTTTACAGCAGTTTTTGGTCTATATTTTCCATCGCTGCTATAACAATACCCACACCTCAATTACTGCATGTGGAGATTTCTTTGCTCGTGCACTTAATGGCTGAACTCACCTGGTGTAGTGAATCGGGTTGCTTGGGTTTATAGGAAAAAAAAAAAGCAAAAATAAATAAACATGCAGTGTAAATCCTGATGAATTAAATGGCTGAAGCCTTTCATATACAACCCCTGGCAAAAATTATGGAATCACCGGCCTCGGAGGATGTTCATTCTGTTGTTTAATTTTGTAGAAAAAAAATGCAGATCACAGACATGACACAAAGCTAAAGTCATTTCAAATGGCAACTTTCTGGCTTTAAGAAACACTATAAGAAATCAAGAAAAAAAGATTGTGGCAGTCAGTAATGGTTACTTTTTTAGACCAAGCAGAGGAAAAAAATATGGACTCACTCAATTCTGAGGAATAAATTATGGAATCACCCTGTAAATTTCCATCCCCAAAACTAACACCTGCATCAAATCACATCTGCTCGTTGACATTGACCCTATGTGTCTTTTTGCAAGGAATGTTTTCATAGTTTTTGCTCTATGGCAAGATGCATTATCATCTTGAAAAATGATTTCATCATCCCCAAACATCAGAAAAGTGTCCAAAATATCAACGTAAACTTGTGCATTTATTGATGATGATGTAATGACAGCCATCTCCCCAGTGCCTTTACCTGACATGCAGCCCCATATCATCAATGACTGTGGAAATTTACATGTTCTCTTCAGGCAGTCATCTTTATAAATCTCATTGGAACGGCACCAAACAAAAGTTCCAGCATCATCACCTTGCCCAATGCAGATTCGAGATTCATCACTGAATATGATTTTCATCCAATCATCCACAGTCCACGATTGCTTTTCCTTAGCCCATTGTAACCTTGTTTTTTTCTGTTTAGGTGTTAATGATGGCTTTCGTTTAGCTTTTCTGTATGTAAATCCCATTTCCTTTAGGCGGTTTCTTACAGTTCGGCCACAGACGTTGACTCCAGTTTCCTCCCATTCGTTCCTCATTTGTTTTGTTGTGCATTTTCAATTTTTGAGACATACTGCTTTAAGTTGTCTGTCTTGACGCTTTGTCTTCCTTGGTCTACCAGTATGTTTGCCTTTAACAACCTTCCCATCTTGTTTGTATTTGGTCCAGAGTTTAGACACAGCTGACTGTGAACAACCAACATCTTTTGCAACATTGCGTGATGATTTACCCTCTTTTAAGAGTTTGATAATCCTCTCCTTTGTTTCAATTGACATCTCTCATGTTGGAGCCATGATTCATGTCAGTCCACTTGGTGCAACAGCTCTCCAAGGTGTGATCACTCCTTTTTAGATGCAGACTAACAAGCAGATGTGATTTGATGCAGGTGTTAGTTTTGGGGATGAAAATTTACAGGGTGAGTCCATAATTTTTTCCTCAGAATTGAGTGAGTCCATATTTTTTTCCTCTGCTTGGTCTAAAAAAGTAACCGTTACTGACTGCCACAATCTTTTTTTCTTGATTTCTTATAGTGTTTCTTAACTTGTTCAGATAAATCAAACCCAAGAGATATTCATAAAAACTCCATCAATTATTATATATATTTTTTAATATAACCTTTTTTTAACCAGGGGAGTCCCATTGAGATCAAGATCTATTTTGCAAGGGAGACCTGGGCAATTGTAAAGTTTCCAATTCACCTAACCTGTATGTGTTGAAACCAAGGCACCAGGAGGAAACCCACGCAAACACGGGGAGACAAACTCCACACAGAAAGGCCTCAGGTGGGAATTGATCTCATGATCTTCTTGCTGTGAGACAACAGTGTTAACCACTAAGCCCCCATGCTGCATGTAAAGGTTTTAAATTAATCAGTTAATTCAATTATGAAAGTGTCAGAATGTGAGAATTAATTAATAAAGTAGGCCAGATATTTACTTTAAATTCTTCTTCTAGGAACTAAAAAAATCACCAGTTTTGGGCCCAGCTAGTTCTAAAGCACTGTATGCATGTACCACTAAAATAATATGAATGCTATTACTGAGAGTAATGGTATTTCTACAGCAATGTTCAAAAAAGCATTGCAAAAGTTTAAAGACCATGACAGTACAAATATATAATATACAGTTTTTGATGTATTCAGCTTGTGCACATGAGAAAATCTGTTTGTTTTGTTTTGTTTTTTTGAGGGGGGGGGGGGGGGGTAGACAAACTGAGTTTTATCTACAGCAGAAAGTCTTGTTTAAATATTAGATTTTTCACTGTTGGCTAGTGCATAAAACTGAGATAAACAGTGTTTATATAACTGTACAGTACATTGATTCTGAAGACGCAAAGACCTTTCATGAAAAATCAAAGCCAAGGATGATTTGGACCATATCAGTACTTGACTGAGAAGAGAACTTCAGATGAAATGAATCATCACTGAATCATTATAAGCTCCAATATCTTTAACTATGAAGTTGTTTCTCAAAGTCCATTCACTGTAGACAGTTCAAAGCAACAGTGCAAAAACAATGCAGGTTTATATATATATATATATATATATATATATATATATATATATAAACATGGTACACATTCTTTTTTTCTTTTCTTCTTTTAAGTTGATGTGGAATAATGCACAGCTGTTTGTATTAGTGTGCCATTGAAACTTTCAGAATACAGATTTATGGTGGATGTACAACCCCAATTCCAGTGAAGTTGGGACATTGTGTAAAATGTGAATAAAAACAGAATATGATGATTTGCAAATCCTCTTCAACCTATATTCAGTTGAATGCACCACAAAGACAAGATATTTAATGTTCAAACTGATAAACGTTTTTGTTTTTGTGCAAATATTTGCTCATTTTGAAATGGATACCTGCAACGCATTTCAAAAAAGCTGGGACAGTTGTATGTTTACCAGTGTGTTACATCACCTTTCCTTCTAACAACACTCAATAAGTGTTTGGGAACTGAGGACACTAATTCTTGAAGCTTTGTAGGTGGAATTCTTTCCCATTCTTTCTTGATGTACGACTTCAATTGTTCAACAGTCCTGGGTCTCCGTTGTTGTATTTTGCACTTCTTAATACGCCACACATTTTCAATGGGTGACAGGTCTGGACTGCAGGCAGGCCAGTCTAGTACCCGCACTCTTTTACTGTGAAGCCACCCTGTTGTAACACATGCAGAATGTGGCTTGGCATTGTCTTGCTGAAATAAGCACGGACGCACCTGAAAAAGACGTTGCTTGGATGGCAGCATGTGTTGCTCCAAAACCTGGATGTACCTTTCAGCATTGATGCTGCCATCACAGATGTGTAAGTTGCCCATGCCATGGGTACTAACACACCCCCCATACCATCACAGATGCTCTGGTGCCGAGGCCTTACTCCAAACTGGGTGACTGGTAGTTAGGCCAAGGCCTCCTCTTCCATGCCGAACATTTCCCACAATCTCAGTATGTCTGAGCGCCGATGTTGCCTCCTCCACTGCTGTTGCTGGTGTCCATTTGTGCCCGGTAGCCATGATTGGAGCATTGTTCCTCACCACTGTGTCCTGAGATTGGTTCAGTGTCATCTGCAAGCATGCTTTTGTGCACTTGAACTCCTCCGTGAGACTGGTGAGGGGCAACTTGAGAATACCATCTCCGTAGAGGCCTATGGTGGTGAGGCATCGAGGAACACCAAGCCACTTCTTGATGTAGGCTGTAATGCCTCTTTCCAGCTTCTCTGTGGTCGAGATGGGGACCTCGTAGACTGCAAGGGGCCACATCACCTGGGGAAGAATGCCGAAATGAAGGCACCAGATCTTTAGCTTCCCCGGCAGTTGGGTGCTGTCAATGGACTGTAGCCCAGTGCTGATGTCCTTGCGTAGTTGTTTAATCTGGTCACTGACCTTCAGGTTTGCATCATAACGCCTTCCCAGGCTTTTTACAGGCTGCTCAGATACTGTGGGGATTGGAATACCTCTGATGAAGAAGTTCAGATCAGCAAGCACTCCCTTCACCACTGAGATGCTGCGTGACTTGGATGGTTTTATCTTCATACGGGCCCAACTGATGTTCTCCTCCAGTTTTCTGAGCAATTTCCTGGTGCATGGGAGGGTAGTGGTCAGGGTGGTGATGTTGTCCATATAAGCTCTGAGTGGGGGGAGGCACAGACAGGAGCCGAGTCGCTGACCACCTACCACCCAGCTTGAGGCTCGAATGATTATCTCCATCGCCATGGTGAAAACCAAGGGAGAGATGGTGCAACCAGCCATGATGCCTACTTCTAGGCACTGCCATGAGGTGGTAAACTCATGAGCTGAGAAGCAGAACTGCAAGTCTTGGAAGTAGGTTTTCACCAGAGTAGTAATGGCGTCCGGGATGTTGAAGAACTTCAAGGCAGTTCAGAGGATCTCATGAGGCACAGAACCAAAGGCATTAGCGAGATCCAGGAAGATGACGTGGAGATCCTTTTGGAGAATGCTTATGCCCTCCGTTTGTACTCCCGAAGCTTTCTTCCAATGTTTCCTGAGCTGCCTCCTCTGTCGGACGAGGCGCTTGATCTCCTGTTGCCTCCTGGAGACCGGTGGGGTAGGAGCCTCTTTAGCAACTTTTGCCTCTTTTACTCCAAAACGTTCTGACCCGTACTGGTAGATGATGTCTCCCATCTGATCCAGCTTTCTCTCTGCTGTGCCTCGCAGTTGATCGAGTGTCCGGCTCAAGTCAGCATTCACCGTCTCCCACAGCTTCTTGTCAGCAGCACCGGGCCATTTCAACGGCAAACCTGTGCCCTGGGAACTTTTTTCCCACTACAGGTCTGGGAGGCTGGGCGGGTTCACCATCTGATGTTTGTACCACTGTTGATTCTGTGCTTGGGGTTTCCTCTTCCCTGACAGTGGTGCTGATGCACTACAAGCTGTGGCTTGTATCCAGTTGCTGTGCTTCACTTGACTGATTTGACCCCTTCCGCAGAAGACAGTCAATGCGAGGCCACTGTCTTTCTTCACTCAAGCACCTTTTCCTTCCCTGGTGAACCCTCAACCTATGGTGAGATGTCACCTTCCTCCATCCACATACACAGACCTTCAGCGTTTCAGGAGTATATCTGTGAAAACACTTATGGAATTGTGAGACTTTGGAGATGTTGAACATTATCAAACACATGAAAATGTAAAAGACAGATTAAAAAGTGATTTGGCACAAGATGACCCTTTTAATGTTTATCTTAGTGGATCCAAGACCATTTTATTTTCAAATCTGCCCATTGAATATTAAAGCCTGCATGAAAAACATCACGAATCAGAGATTTTTAGACTGTTTTAAACCTGGAGAATATGGAAATAAGTGCACCTAACCCTGTCTGGTGCTGTTTAAACCATGGGAAAAAAGTGTCCGAAGCCAAGGACATCCAAAACAGTTATTACTCTCAAAAATACTCTTTATTAACAGACCAGGAGATGTGAACACAAAGGTTCAAAGGGTGATGGATTAAAATAATAAATATACATGTTGTAGGTGCTGTAATTGATTTAAATTAAATTCATCATTTCGACAGCCACAGTGATAATATGAACATTGTACAAAGCAGGATGATGGCTTTAATGTACAGAGGAAGAGGCACAGCCAATTTGAAATTTAAGAGCAAACAACTGGTAATACTATTTATTGGTTCTTCATCAACTTACATCAACAGCAATAAATTAAATAACTTGAAATGTTCAAATGATACCACTGTTTGCATTGTTGGTAGAGATAATACATAAGGTTTTCAAGCACTGCAAGCAGTTTAAATACCATAGAAAATACTGTAGAATCCACATACAATGTTATCCACTGTGAAGGATTTCGGATTTTTATTTTTTCAATCTTCTCATTTGAAAGGTAGCTTCAGGGATTAAACCTGAATGTCATCCCATGCTGGCTCTATCTTCTGCACATTATTTTTCGAAGGCTTCTTTTCATGAACGTCCTCTACTTCAACCCCCAACTTTTCTATTGAGTTTATACTTGTGAACTGAGAAAGCTTTTTATTTTTAAGATATTTTCCTGAAACTAAAACTAAACTAAATTACATTATGGCATAATAATCTCTCTGGATTTCCTTTTGAAAAACATTATACTGTGACCATGAAGAGATGCAGCTGCTCAACAACAGTGTAACGCTGTGGCATTTAAACAGTTTTTGCTTTCTACAACCCAAAAAGTTGGGACTGCATGGAAAATAAATATATATTTTAAAAAAAAACACAGTGATATGGTATAAAACAAGTCTAAAAATCAGGCTCTGTCATGGCATGGGGTTGTCGGTGAATAATAATAACAAATAAAATGACATAAAAAATAAGCAACAAAAAACAGAACACAATAAAGAATATAATTCATTTCAGTCGGCCCAAATTGAAGTCAGTGATTAAAATAATATATTAAGAGATAACTATGTTATTTATTACTAAAAAAAAGGATATTTCCTGCTTGAATGTAAAAAAACAAACAAACAAAATGACAGTTTGACTGTCGAAAAACTGTTCCACAAAACAGACCTAAGTTAAAGCCCCCAAGATCCTCTATGAAAGAAAATATAAAATGTTTCAAAATCCACATCAGGGTCCTAATTAATGCCAAAATTTTGAGCAATGTTCTACTTGGTAAGATGAATCATCACACCAAATTTTGTGGATATCACCTGAAAATCTTTTGAACAACTCTTCTAAATGTTAGACAAACAAACAAAGAGATAATTACTTTATCAAGAGGATTGACATTTTGAAAATCATTCCACTAATCCAGCTAACAACATCACATATTTACTAAAACTGTAGAAGAATGCCTGATCGATTTGAATTCCCTTGGCTTACTCATGTTCCTAGATGTCCCAAGTTATAATCCTTCATGCACACATCTTTCACAGTCAAAGCAGTCAGCTCCAAATTTCAATTACCTCTGCCAAGATTAAACATGCACGTCTGTCTGATAGAGGATGAGTCAAATAGCTTTAGCCCAATCACCACAAAACTTTGTGAATCAAGTGGTAGGAAGAGCCGAATAAATTTACAAACAGCAGCCACCTGCGTGTGTTCTTCAAGGGGGAAGATTTGTCTCGTCACTCTCCAGTCTCCTGCTGTGGGAGCTCAAATGTATGCTGCTGGGAGCGACTGATGTTAACGCTTTTTGATACCACACGTTATCTGCTGCCCTGAAATCATAAAATATTCCAAGTTTTCTCACTGAAATGAAGTTGCAACATTGTAAGAAGTATTATGTGAGAAGCAGGGCTACAAACATGCATGGCCATGTGAGAATGTTCAGTCTTAGGTGTGTTTGAAGTTTAAAAATGAGATGCTGTCTCTACGATTTAACATAGTGCATCCCATTTTGTACCTGACGCAAAACAGTGAATAACACAACACGAGTGTTACTAATAGTTTCCACCCACGTCATCTAAAAGCACAAGACCACTTAGCCTGATGTGGGTGGGTTAGTCTAAAACTGAGGTGGGATCACGCGTGCAGTCTAGAAAGTGTTTGCATCATAGACCAGGAAAAACCTCATGTAAATTCTAGTATGCTGTTTTTCTTGTATTGAAAGTGTAGGAGCATGAAAGTGAATTGAACACAAAAATGTTCAATGAAAGAACAGGGAGTGTGGATGTGAGAATATCAAGGTAATTCCACCACACTTTTGGAACCTCTCCAGGTCGTGGATGACAAAAACACAAACGGACAACTGGTCGGTCCCTCCCCACCTCTCAAAACTAATGTTTTCAAACTGGGGTTTTGCAAAGAGTTCAGTATGCTGCTAAAAAAGTGTTTTCATTTTGACTAATTTGCAGTACAGACAAAAAGTTTTGGAATCACCCCTGTTAGTCCTTCTGTCAATTCTTTAATTACAGTTTTACTTTTCATATTCTGTTGCATATTTTGTACTGTATTTGGCCACATGTTGGGTGTTGTATTTCTCCCTGCGGTTGCTGTGTTAAATTGCTAGTTGACAATCGCGTGAAGTGAGGTGCCACACCCAGCAGGTGTCAGACATGTCTACAGGATATTACAGCAAAAACAATGTTGCTTAATTGGTTGTGTGGAGAAAGTCGGGATTTCACGCCCTACGCTGTATTTTAAAACATTTTTGGGGCCATCTTTTCATTTGGGACCAAAACAGTTGCAATTGTTCACCACCACAGATGAATGCGAAGGTATGGCACTAATTATTTGCATTTACTGAGGTAAATATGCACACGCGCACCTCTGCAGGGTAACACTCTATGCTTTCCAACATGTCTAATGATATCTGAGCATATTCAGTGGTGATAAGAAGCATTTTACTGCTGTTTTCTGATTGCCCCATACACTTCCTATACTAACTGTTTAGCACATTACTATTTTAACAATCAAATTAAATACTGGATCGATTAAAATCTTTTTTGTGCAGATTAGAAAGATGATCCCAAAAAGACCTATAAATAGAACCTAGGCTGTAAAATCCTGTACCTCACCTTTAACCATCATCCACTGATTTCATCTTCTGTATTTGCCATTTTAATTTAGTGAGTTATAAGAAGGTAGTATTCATTATTTTTGAGTTATTGCCTCCACAGCTCACCCACCCACTCCTCTGTATTTTTGCTGTATGCTGTGACCAGTACAAGGAATGCCAGGACATATAAGCAAATATTCTAAAGTCTCTTTTCTCAGTTATATTCATATTCATCTCAAACTCGGATGTCTTCAGCATGTGGCAAAAAATAAATAAATAAATTGACCTTGTTGTTTCAGTACTTAAGGAGGGGGGGGGGTGTAGCTTTGCGTGCACTATGCACAACATGATACTGACAGCTTACCTCACTTCCTCAGATGTGTGCAGGAGTACAAACTGGCAGCGGATGGGTGCTCCTGCCTCCTGCAGTCAGACAACTGCGAGGGACCAAAATGCCCAAGGCAGAATGTCCACTTCAATGACACCCTGTTTGGTGAGATGCTGCATGGATACAACAACAAAACCCAGCAAGTCAACTTGGGACAGATATTCCAAATGACCTTCCGGTAACTAGTGTCCAAGTATGCACATTTACATATACACAAATGGACGCTCAGTGGCAGGAAAAATGAAATAATTTCCATAAATGAGAAGTTATGCTCTGTTAAAAATAGAAATGCATTGGTATTCTTTTTTCTGTATTACCTACAGTCTTCTTTTATAGGCTTGTGCTTGGAAAATAATCTATTTTCCATCTCGCTATTTTGTCTGTCTTTGAAAAGAGTTGTTTTTTGTTTTCACCGACTCACACCAACCACCTTATATTGCACTTCCAGTTAGACCTTTTCTTTCACATCTCAGCTGTTTACATTTTTTCCAGTGTCCCTGAAGACACATCATCAGGAGTCAGTCATCTTTTATCAGTTTTGCGTTGTGGGGAGGGATAAATGTGAAGCTTTGAGGTCTCAGTGGAGCAGCTGTGAAAATCAGAGGCAGAGGGTTTGTCACTGGGCCGCCGCCACCCGCGTCTGTCCGTGTGCACGCCAGTGCATGTGAGAAGGCGATCAGAGAGTGATGGCTGAGGAAGGACTGAGAAAACCTGGCCGTCTCTGATAAGTCGTGTTGTGTTTGTGGTGAAGCGCTCCTGTAATCACAGAGGGATGACGAGGCTCTGTCTGTGTGCAAATACAGCACAGCGCACTCAGAAATCCACCATCAGCCTGCATCTCTCTTTCTGTGCCACATTCGCTTTCATTGACACACACTTTGTTTATGTCCACATTTAGAGGCCTGGTGGCAAATTGTGTCTCCTGCAATCTGTCGTTTGGGTGAGGGTAGCTGTGTAAAGCTAAAGCTAAATGTTGCACGTTGAGACACAACTGTAAACCTGAATATCTGCAGAAAACATGATTCACTGGATTTTCATGTTTACTCTTTAGTTTGTTTTTTGTTGTTGTTGTTTGGTAAAGTAACTTTTACAGTAATTTGGAAGTCAGCAGAATTCTGCACTGCACAAAAAAATGTAGTTTTTGTCCACAGACTGGCACAGCTCTAATTATGTTTTGTAATTGAATAATTTATCTATTATTTTTTTATTAATCGATTAATCTAGCATTTTTTATTAGTCTATTGATTATTCATGGATTATTCCAATATGCTTTAGTTCATTTTATAGTAATGAATGTCAACCTTGCAATAAAATATCTTGTCCTTAAAAGTATTTATTTCACAATTGTTTGTTAAACCCCAACATATAAAGTGACAAAAATAAAAAAAGGAGACCACTCTTCCTGAGACACAAAGCTCAATTAATCTGTTGCTAATTTTCAGGATTGCTCCATTAGCTGTTCATAAAATGTCAGAAAATGGTGAAAAATATTGATCAGTGTTTCACAGAGACCAAAGATACTCAGTTAACTGTAAAGAAACCAGAAGATATTTGCACTTACGAATCTGAAGTGTAAGAATTTGGACATTAAAAAGACACATCAAAATAACGAATCAGTTCCCAATATAGCCGATGATTATCTTTATAATCAGTTAATAATCAATGAATTGATTAATTGTGCAATAGATTGCCTCATGTTTGGGAAGAGACAGATGTCGGTTTATGTCCCAGGTCAGGACACCCTATATTAAAAAAAAGAAAAATCAATAAATAAATGTTTGATGTTAATTTGCTGATCTGTTGCTGTTGTTCATAGCATGCATGCACTTTCATTTGGAGTGAATTCATTATGGGCACAGTCATTCTATGCACTGTCCACATGCTTTTATGTCACTTAAGTCCACATAGTAAAATGGTAAAATGGATTGCACTTCTGTTGCGCTTTTTTTTCCATCTGCTGTAGATGCTCAAAGTACTTTACAGTGTTGTCTCACATTCACACATTCACACACACATCAGTGTCAAAGTGGTGCCATCCAAGGCGCTGAACTACTCACCAGGAGCAACACTGGGAATTAAGGACTTTGCCAAAGGGATCTTATTGATTTTATATATATATATATATATATAACAGGGTTCAGTGCCAGGTGTCTGGTTCAGGCTACCTACCAGTGTCCTTGGTTAGGACATTTAATCTTCATTCTCCCAGTCCACCCAGCTGTTAATGGGTAGGCAGGGAAGCAGTGTTAATTTTATCAATGATAATTTTGATGATATTTAGTTGATGACCTTTTATTTTATGACTTTAATTGTAATGACAACATAAATTAAAAAACAATATTTTGCTAAAATAATAATGAAATTTTTTAATTATTGTGCACTGATGATTAAAAATTAGACAAAATTCCCTTTGTACTTTCAGGAGAAAAGAGAGAATTGACCTAGAATAAGGTTAAACATTTCCCTTTGGATTAAAATGATTTGAATTGGTCCGGTATTTAGAAAGGTTGTTAAAATGGAGAACACACCACAATGACTTCTCACTGGCCACTGAATGTGCTATAGAATATCAATAGATATGTTAAGAAGTATAGAGAGTTTAGGTGTGGGTGTACAAATGTGCATATTTCCCTCACTAATGTAAAGTTTTAAAACCTGTGTTTAAAACTACTGATTATGGACGCCACACCCTGCTCATTATTTGTCTCCATCAGTCCACTGTAAGCAAAGGTCACAATGGCACATTCAATTTTATTTATTTATGTTAACCAGCTAAGAAGAAATCAAGTCTGTTTTCAAAGTTATGACCAAATTTTTACTTACTTTTGACAGTACAGATGAGCTAATGGCTGCCCAAATTTGATTGACCCAAATATAGTGAGAAACAGCTGCCAGCTGCAAATAAACAATTTCAGATGTATTTCTTGCTAAACATTGCTAAAGGGCGTGATGTGTTGTGTGATAACATCATCACAGCTGCCAAACGAAAAGGTATCTTTTCTCAGAGAGCTCTGCCTTTTTGTGTGACCCTACTGAGCAGTTTAAATTGAACATCTCTGAGCTTTTCACAAAAGCCTTTTTAATAAACCATTCAGGTGGGGAAAAGCTTGTCACCAATAAAAACAGAAGACACTTATTTTGGCTGTCTCCATCTACAGTCAGCTGACATTGCAAAAAAATCTATCACGAAGGGCATAAAGAGCTCATCAGATTGTACCGAAATGTTGCTGGTGAGGGTGAGTGCTTTTTAGTAGAGGACCTAACAAAGACATTTATGCACATCATTTAGGAGAGGATAATTGTTGTAGACTACACAGTGGTGTCAGTGTTAAAAATCTGTGGGAAAAAAAAATCATCTGAAATGTATTAGATTTAATTATCAAATATTTGGTGAATGGGCACAAAGTCAAATTTGAATAAATATTTACATGCGCTTAGTAGATTTATTCAGAAAATAAATCCAACCTGTGAAGGAAATATGACTGTATTCCAACAAAATTTGGTCATTCATTTTTTTTTAATTTTGTATGGAGGTACCTGAGATTGTGTTACTCAGTAACACAATCTCACCCGAGATGATGAAACACTTCAAGGAATGCTTATAAAACAAATTTTTACTCCTAGAATGCCCTTCAGCAAAATCAGTACTTTAAACCTTTAAACCTTCTACAATTTTCAGTAAGTGACGAAATGGTCAAAGTTAGCACTGCTGAAAATTAACTTCAGATGGACTGTTGTGCCATACATGGGTAGTCATGGATCCTCATCCACTTCATGCTCTGGTTCCTTGGCTTGTAGAAGATGTAAGGCCCATGTCCATATCATGTTTTTTTGTTTGTTTGTTTGTTTGTTTGGAGCAGCATCTTTTTTTCAAATTGCTCCAGATGGGATCTGAGTTTATGCAACCACATGCAGCTGCCGAGAGAAAAGGTATCTTTTCTCAGAAAGCTCTGCCTTTTTTGTGACCCTACTGAGCACTTTAAATTGAACATCTCTCAGCTTTTCACAGAATCCTTTTCAATAAACCATTTAGGTGGGGAAAAGCTTGTCACCAATAAAAACAGAAGATGATACTTGTTTTGGCTGTCTCCATCTACAGTCATCTGACATTGCACAAATTCTATCACAAAGGGTATAAAGAGCACATCAGATTGTTCTGAAATGTTGCTGGTGAGGGTGAGTGCTTTTAAGTAGAGGACCTAGCAAAGACATTTATGCACATCATTTAGAAGAGGATAACTCAACTGTTGTAGACTAATATGACCCCAGTGAACAACTTGGGACTTGTGCCAAAATCTCTATCCGGGACGAACAGCCCGAAAATGACCATGCCCTTTTTCATCCCAAGTGTTACTTCAAATGTAGCTGTATTTTCCTAACTGCAGCAGCTATAGATTTTCCAAGGTATTCAGTATATTCAGAATGACCAGTACATGTTTTGGAGGGTCATAGAAAAATGTAAAATTTCTAGTTTGATATTTTAAAAGAAAAATGGCTAAAATAAGTGTGTCAACTTATTACACTGAAAGAAACAAACATTTGCCAAATATAATGAACTTTTATTTTAGTCATACTGTTATCAATGGAATATTGATTTAAAGTGAAGAGGACAAAACAAAACCTGTTTCTTTAACAGACAGCAGTATCTGGGGATCTTAAAAGTTTTAGAGATTATCTGGGAACTTTCCCAACATATATTGTTGCCCCAAGCGGCTTGGGGCAACTGTTTGTTGTGATTTGGCGCTATATAAATACAATTGATTTGATTTGATATATGCACATAATTTAAGCCTAGAAAGTTTAAGTTATACGAGGTCTGTTAGAAAAGTATCGTACCTTTTTATTTTTTTCAAAAACTATATGGATTTGATTCATATGTTTGTACGTCAGCCAAGCTTGAACCTTCATCTTCGTGAACACCTCCATTTCGGAGTGCCAGAGGACAAGTTGGGACATGCCTATCTCGGCTTTCAGTGCTTACCAGTCGAGTGAGTATAAGAGAAATTGTGGAGAGCTGGGCTTGTCCTCTGGCACACCGAAACGGAGGTGTTCCTTTGTCTCGCTTCATCAGCGAATCGATCGTGACGCGCGAAGCCTCCTCGCTTCTTTCCATGACAAAATCTCTTGTTAAAAGTGATATCTGCCGGAAAATGGCTGATGTCCAGCTCTTGTGATAACCAGAGAAATTGCACACGACGGTCCCGGCTCCACACAGCCATCCGTTTAGAAATGATGTGGTGGTTTCTGCCTCTCGATGGCGGCTCGGAGCGCGGCGCGCCATGCGCCATTGTGGGCCATCCTTAAAGCTGTAGTAACACTCCTTATTCTCTGTGAAGCCCGTAAAATTTTCACCGAAAGCAGATCAATTTTTCGAATGGTTTCCAGCTGCCTGTCTCTAACAGTTTCTGAAAAAATTCTGATGGAAAAAAAGCCCAAATCATTCCGCCATTTCCTCGCAATGAAACAACGATGAGAGGGGTGGAGCAGTGCTCACTCAAAGCCTGCCCACAGGCGAATGACGCAACTGACAGGCATGGAAAAACTCACGTATGCGCACGAAGGTTCAAGCTTGGCTGACGTAAAAACATATGAATCAAATCCATATAGTTTTTGAAAAAAATAAAAAGGTCCGTTACTTTTACAACAGACCTCGTATGTGGCAATTCCGGACTGTATGTAGTTTGTTTGACCTTATGATTTCTCACGGTTTTCTGTTAAAATATCAAAATTTAAATTTTACACTTTTCTATGACCCTTCTAAACATGTATTGATCATTCTGAACATATTGACTACCTTGGAAAATCTGTAGCTGCTGCAGTTTAGCAAATACAGCTGTATTTGAACTAACACTTGGGATGAAAAAGGGCATGGTCATTTTTGGGTGCTTCATCCTGGATAGAGATTTTGGTGCATACAAGTCTAATACCCAGTCACACTAGAGCATGAATTGGACAAATGTCATACAAATTGACATTTGAATGACATTTGTGCTGCATTCGAACGCCTTGTACAACATTCCTACAACAGTCAGCACATTCGTGTGTCGCTCGTGCTGGAAAACATCAGAATGGTGGTGGAGTCAGTTGTACCGCATTCTTACTGCTGTAGCAATGGACATTCGACCTGCAGTTGAATTGATTTTGATCTGCAGCACGAAATTGCATGAATACCATACAAATTGATTTTCGAACGACATTCGCGCAATTCGTGCTGTGTTTGAGCTACATTTAAATTCCTCGGACAGCATTGTGGGGATTTAGGGAAATTCACCAAATTGGCAGTCCAGCACGAATGTAGAGAACAGGCACACTACTGTCGTGCTGCATTTGAACTGGGGAATAGTCGTATGGCGGTTGTACTGCTGTGTGACTGGTAGCTCGAACTGGCATCTGAAATGGCAATCCACCAGCATTCGGAGCAGTCTTATCACGTCAGCATGTCCTGATTGTGCCACAGATTAGCCGACTCCCCCTCCCCATCCTGTTCAATGCACAAAGGAAATATTGTAATGTGCAAAATCTGTGGCACGCAGTCATCATGTGCACTAGATATGAACATTGTCCAATCACACTGAATACACCGCGTGTCACTGTGAGTCAGTGCGTCTCTGTGACGCATTGATACACTCTGTGGCCATGTAGATGGGGTCTAACAGCCATGATGACATGATAATACAGATGGATCCTCTGACACATGAGGTGGACTGACAATGGATGAGCATGTGATTACATGCTCATTCGGGATGTTCCCTCTTCTCCTGCTGCCCCCAGTCACATTATTTGCCTCTCCTTTTTCACCCAAAATAAGCTCCTTCAGCTTCTCCCTTGTTTCACTCAGGGTCACCATAGCAGATCCGAATTGGATCTAAATGTTGATTTGACACATTTTACACCAGATACCCTTTTTGATGCACCTCCACATTACATAGCGAATGATCAAGGGTGGCCTTGAAATGGGAACCTTCTGCGCTGGAAACAAGCACACTTAACTGCTTGGCCAGGACCCAGTAGCCCAATTTCCACTGACACTCTGTTGGACAACAGGGCCTCAACTGATCTGATGTGGAAACATGAGGTGTGATATGCGTATTTGATTTGGCAAAATTTATGCCAGATGTCTTTCCTGATCCAACTCTACTTATTTATCCAGGGTTGGGACCAGAATTCCAAATATGGATGAGATTTCAAAAACTTTCATGTGTATGCCATTCCTCCTGCTACCCTCCTCATTTATCTGGGCTTTGGACTGGCACTCAGAATGTATTGGCTGTATACCCTGTGTGGTTTACTTCATAGGTCTTCAGACTCTTTGTACAATGGCTGACATCAAACTTGTACAGAGATGGAAAGGGATTTGCACTCAAGCCAGGCAATACACTTGACAGGTTAAAACTCTTGAAGCATCTTGGCAGCTGTGCAAGACACAATAGGCAAGTGGTGAAACATCTCACTATTCATTATTTATTGACATTGTTTTGGCTCTTGTTCCTTTCAGCACTATTCATTATCACCGGGCATAGATCTGAGATCCTTTTTGTTGAAATCAGGCCTTGCTGGTAGGAAATCCTTCAGCCCTTGTTTCTTTCATACCAAATCAAACTTTTAAAAAGTTGCTTGGGGAACTCTAGAAGAATTAAGAATGAGTCAAGTAAGTAAAAAAAAAAAAAATACATGTTCATCAAATTGAGCGTCCTTGTTCTTGAAATAGTAGCCTCTTAGGCCTCATGTTTTTGTAAAGACTATAATAATTCAGTGAGGTATCACTCCAAGTCAAGTTCAGCATTATGTCTCTGTGGTTCAAATCCCATTTTACAGCCTCTGTAATGCAGCCACCCTCTTCTCTTTCCGGTTCAACATACATTATGTGTTCAATTATAATCCACATCCTTTCGACACATATAGTGTTCATCAGAGATCAAAATGTGAAATTAAGTGACTGTCGGCATGGTCACACAAGATAGCACAATGTTGTGCGGGAGAAAAATAAATAGGAAATAGATGAACACTAGAACAAGGAGGGACAACTTTGAGAAGAGGAAGAATTAAAATGTTGATTGTTAAACGGCCAGGACATATATATACTGAATAAAAGTTACTATCATAAAATACTTTAGTAATTATGTCGGCATGTCGTCCCCAAACCCCAAAATGGTAGCATCTTTGAAATCTTTTGTGCACGTTATTGTCTTATGGGGAACAAGTTATTTTGGTGGAACAATTAATTAACTTCTGCCCATAAAATAATTCCCTCCCTGGAAGAAGTTATAACTTGCACACAAGAAAATGCCTTGTACCCACTAGATAATAACTTGTGTACATAATATTACAAGATCACACATGATCATAGCATTAGCACACAAAATATTTACTTGTTCTAACAGGATAATTATCTTGTGTACACGTTTTGAGAGTCTGGGATTTGCTTTCACAATCATCAATCAAATAAAATACAGAAGGTTTGTGGTCCTATCGTGATTGATTTGTACCATGTGGTTTAAAGCATATAATGCAAGTGCATTTGAGATATCCAACTCCACTTTATTTCCACAGTGCATAAAAGTCTGGCACTTTTGTCAATTATTCATACATCAATTGTATGATAGCTTTGCACATGTAGAGGCGTGGGTTTGCTTACAACATGCATCTTGCATTTGTATCTTCATTTTTATTATTACTACTACTACTACTAGTAGCAGTAGTAGCAATAATATTTAGGTATATTTAAGGTATATTTATTCCCAAATAAATGCAAGATATTTGTGTGATGGACAAAACTGCTAAATCGGTGACATGACCCTGCATATTTAGTGGTGCACTTATTCATTGTCTGCAGTAACTCTGTGAAAGTGCAGTGCAACTTCATCTTGCTCACCTCCCATTTTTATTAGCACCACACCATTTGCACCTGCTCTTAGAAAACACAGACATTGCCATATTAATTGTGAGAATGCATGGTGATCCGCACTTTTCATGTTCTCGCCACTTAGAGCCAAACTTTAATAGTTCCATGCCTATGAGCAGCAGAGTGCATTTCCCTACCGGTGTGCCTTTTTGATGAATAACATAAATGTCTCTCAGTGCAGAGTTCACCTGAAATGAAGCGCAAAAAGCACTTATGCTAAGCATCGCAGCCAAGCAGTACTACAGAGAGCTGGAAGAAGAAAGGACTTATTCTTAATGCAGAATGAAACAATATGAGCAGTAAAACAGGATGGGCATTGTTTGCTGCTAAGCTGTAGGCTTTTTCTGTGCATCAACATTGTGGTTCCATCTTTTTTTTTTTTTTTTTTGTGACATTTAAAGTCAACCCACGCACTAACTTATAATGATATCCTACTTACTCCCTGTAATTAAAACTATTACTGCACGGTCATCTTCCAGGCACCAACCTGGTTTAACTTTATCAAAACTTATTGTTCTTCTCTTTTGATGAGAGGAGAGTTTGTCTAGTAACCCTGTGCAAATGTCTGTGGAAACAGGGTAAAAAAAAAAAAAAAATTATTATATAGATATATAGTACTATAGATATTTATGTATATATATAGTATATAAAATATGGCCGTTTTTATAAAATAGGTAGCGACACTTTTTGCAGCCCCTTGACCCACATAGCACGATTGAGGCCGAATGGCTATGAAGGGAGGATTCAAATGCCACTCATGAAATTTTGGAGTCAGCCTCCAAATTGCATCATACCAGAAGTCACCGCAACACTTTGGCTACAGTTACATGCACTCTACATTTGTGTATTGCTCGCGCTGGAAAACCAATTGAATGGCAGGCAAGATGAGGTCCCACTGCTATTTGATCATGCTTGCAACATTTGCATGGCATGATGAACGCAGGTCAGACATATTGTGCCACGGCCGAGGAGCTGCACAAAATCATCGGCCACGTCAAGCTGTGACCAAATGGCACGATGGAGGGAGCCTTCATACCAGTGCCCAAATGATGGCGAATGCTGGGCGAGCGGCTATTCGACCCACTCTCGGCAGGAGTCGTTGTAGTCCAGGTGCCACCCATAAACATCCAACACCACTCGCGGGGCACTTAGAAACAGTGGGGCCATTCGCGCAGACAGCATGACAGTAGAGCGCAGGCGACCACTTTCGAGCTGGCTGTGCGAATGACCCTGCATTGTCTAAGTGCCACGCGAGCGTGCCATTACTGAGCAACACAAATGGCATGCGAGTATGCTCCCCCTACAACACAAATGGCATGCAAGTGTATTGTGCACCCCCCCCATGATCCAACATTGTCGAGGTGCAGCTGAGGTGGCCGGAGTGCGATCACTTTCCAGCACAGCGCACATGTGGATGGCTGTCATGTCCATGCTGGAACAGCTGAACGCTGGTGTACTCGCAACTCACAGCTGGAGAACACATATCGTGCCTTGAACAACATCTGCTCTCAACACTCCACACAATGCATGTGTGGGTGTGCTCTCAGGCTGTAATGACATGCTGATAATTACATACAAACAAGATGACATTTGGACCGACCAGCCATGTCCCAACGTGCACGGCACGGAGTGAACTTTGTTACCAGCTGGACAGCCAGGCTAATGTCACTTCCACCACGTAAGTTATAGTCTACATGAACGGTAAATGGTAAATGGAGTGCATTTATATAGCGCATTTCCATCTGCATCAGATGCTCAAAGTGTTTTACAATAATGCCTCACATTATATATACAATATAACCGTTTCACAGAATAAATTTAGCCGACGGTAGAGATTTCGACTCCACCGACCAATCACGGTAATGCTTGTTGATGATGTCATCGTATCTTCCTCAGTGACTCTGAATGACTGGAAAAGGCTGCAGTCAGTGCTTTGGTCACAGGCTCCATCTCCAGCTCGATAGATTAAAACTTCTCCTTGTAAGAGTGTAAAATTATAAGTTATTTTAACCCTCTGGAGTCAACTGACTGAATTTGAGCATGTAAAAGTCACATGAACGAATTCAGCAACTGTCCCATTAAATTCACCAGACTCAGTCTCCCTTTCAATGCAATTTAAAAGTGCATGCTTCAAGCTTCATACGAGTTTTTAAATTATGTTAATAGGCCTACTATAACCTGAATTACGATTAATAATTTCCACAATTTGTTTTGTGAATTTTATGGTCATATTTGGTGCGTGTATTTGCGGAAAGCCGCAGTAGACAGCCTCACATTTCCTCATTCAACTACACTGACAGCTCTGTCTCGGGGCAGGAGAGCAGAGAAAAAAAAACGCGCCTTCCGCTTTATCATTGGTGGAACCCCACGACATATGCCAATCAGGATCATCAACCCACATGGTGGCATCTCCGGGGTCATTCTGGACAACAAAAAAAGCGAGTTCTCCGCGCTTCTGTACAGCACAAAAATCTGGTGCTACCAAATAGGACTGACTTGTAGAAAAGGAAAGTAGCTGGTGCAACACAGAAGTAGGTGCTGAAAAGTTTAATAAGGTGCTGAAAACATAGATAAAGACTAACATTTCGATGTGCAAATCACATCTTCATCAGAGTCCTGAAAAGACCTGGATGGTGCAGCCTAAATACTAACAGGAGCCATACTGATTGTCAATCAATCAATCAATCAATTTTTTTATATAGCGCCAAATCACAACAAACAGTTGCCCCAAGGCACTTTATATTGTAAGGCAAGGCCATACAATAATTATGTAAAACCCCAACGGTCAAAACGACCCCCTGTGAGCAAGCACTTGGCTACAGTGGGAAGGAAAAACTCCCTTTTAACAGGAAGAAACCTCCAGCAGAACCAGGCTCAGGGAGGGGCAGTCTTCTGCTAGGACTGGTTGGGGCTGAGGGAGAGAACCAGGAAAAAGACATGCTGTGGAGGGGAGCAGAGATCGATCACTAATGATTAAATGCAGAGTGGTGCATACAGAGCAAAAAGAGAAAGAAACAGTGCATCATGGGAACCCCCCAGCAGTCTACGTCTATAGCAGCATAACTAAGGGATGGTTCAGGGTCACCTGATCCAGCCCTAACTATAAGCTTTAGCAAAAAGGAAAGTTTTAAGCCTAATCTTAAAAGTAGAGAGGGTGTCTGTCTCCCTGATCTGAATTGGGAGCTGGTTCCACAGGAGAGGAGCCTGAAAGCTGAAGGCTCTGCCTCCCATTCTACTCTTACAAACCCTAGGAACTACAAGTAAGCCTGCAGTCTGAGAGCGAAGCGCTCTATTGGGGTGATATGGTACTACGAGGTCCCTAAGATAAGATGGGACCTGATTATTCAAAACCTTATAAGTAAGAAGAAGAATTTTAAATTCTATTCTAGAATTAACAGGAAGCCAATGAAGAGAGGCCAATATGGGTGAGATATGCTCTCTCCTTCTAGTCCCCGTCAGTACTCTAGCTGCAGCATTTTGAATTAACTGAAGGCTTTTTAGGGAACTTTTAGGACAACCTGATAATAATGAATTACAATAGTCCAGCCTAGAGGAAATAAAATGCATGAATTAGTTTTTCAGCATCACTCTGAGACAAGACCTTTCTGATTTTAGAGATATTGCGTAAATGCAAAAAAGCAGTCCTACATATTTGTTTAATATGCACTTTGAATGACATATCCTGATCAAAAATGACTCCAAGATTTCTCACAGTATTACTAGAGGTCAGGGCAATGCCATCCAGAGTAAGGATCTGGTTAGACACCATGTTTCTAAGATTTGTGGGGCCAAGTACAATAACTTCAGTTTTATCTGAGTTTAAAAGCAGGAAATTAGAGGTCATCCATGTCTTTATGTCTGTAAGACAATCCTGCAGTTTAGCTAATTGGTGTGTGTCCTCTGGCTTCATGGATAGATAAAGCTGGGTATCATCTGCGTAACAATGAAAATTTAAGCAATACCGTCTAATAATACTGCCTAAGGGAAGCATGTATAAAGTGAATAAAATTGGTCCTAGCACAGAACCTTGTGGAACTTAGTCTGTGAAGAAGATTCCCCATTTACATGGACAAATTGTAATCTATTAGACAAATATGATTCAAACCACCGCAGCGCAGTGCCTTTAATACCTATGGCATGCTCTAATCTCTGTAATAAAATTTTATGGTCAACTGTATCAAAAGCAGCCCTGAGGTCTAACAGAACAAGCACAGAGATGAGTCCACTGTCCGAGGCCATAAGAAGATCATTTGTAACCTTCACTAATGCTGTTTCTGTACTATGATGAATTCTAAAACCTGACTGAAACTCTTCAAATAGACCATTCCTCTGCAGATGATCAGTTAGCTGTTTTACAACTACCCTTTCAAGAATTTTTGAGAGAAAAAAAAGGAAGGTTGGAGATTGGCCTATAATTAGCTAAGATAGCTGGGTCAAGTGATGGCTTTTTAAGTAATGGATTGTGCCTCTTTATTTAAGAAGAAATCCAAATCTTCTTCAACATCTAAATTGTTTTTTTCTGCCTGCTATACCCCACTGGCGGGAAGAATAAAAAACACAATTTACAAATATTAGCACGTTTTTAAGAGTGATCCGACACTTAAAGAAATCTGTGCTGAGCCGCCCAAATTTATATTCAGACATGCCCGTAATATTTGTGATTGACTGGTTCACTCAGATATAATCACTCCTGTCTTGACTACTTGGCTCTCCAGCCCACCGAAAGGTTTCTTTAGATGCAATAATTGTGCACAATGCTCTAATTCCACCAATGTAAAGTGCTTCTCTCATCCCCGTACTGGTAAGCAATATTCCATTTCTTCATTTATCAATTGTAACACTACACACGTAGTATACCTTCTAAAATGTCCTTGTGGATTGGCATATATAGGCCAAACAAAATGTCAACTCAAATTACGGATAGCTGAACATAAAACAGCAATCTGCACTTAGAATCTAACTTATGCCATGGCGAGGCATTATAAACAGGCCGGTCATGGCTCTCCAGCATCTTTAAAATTCTGGGGATTGAGAAAATTACAGTTCCACCCAGAGGAGGTGACATCATTAAAAAACCTTTATGTAGAGAAGCATTTTGGATTTATGCTTTCGGCACTTTGGAACGTTTGGTTTGAATGAAGAATTGAACTTTACTTGTTTTCTTTAACAATAATATTTATGTTTTTTTTACTCTGGGTTATTGTCATTTTGTTTGTTCTCTTTTAATTGGGACGGTGTGTCTCTAATTATGAACTAATTAGAAATTGAGTGCCTTGATTGACGGATGGTCATGCCCCCTTTACGCATTATGACACCTGGCTCCTGTTAGTATATGGGCTGCAACACCCAGGTCTTTTCAGGACTCTGATGAAGATGTGATTTGCACATTGAAACGTTAGTCTTTATCTATGTTTTCAACACCTTATTAAACTTTTCAGCACCTACTTCTGTGTTGCAGCAACTACTTTCCTTTTGTACAAGTCATTCTAGACAAAACGGCACCAAAAGCAGACAAACTAACACTGCCTCCTGCTGGACAGAAGTAGGAAGGGTGAAATGAGATTATTCCAATGCACAAAAATACGTCTACCAAGTCAGAGAATCAGGTGCTCAAAATTAATTATATCTGTTTGTTGTTGATGCTTGTTTATTTATTTATTTATTTGTTTGATTGTTTATTTTAATCAATATAGCTTTGCAAAGGGACTATATGACCTATTCAGAAACACTTCCATTCTAACTTTTACACTTAAATTTATAATGTGATATATACCGTTAGCGTGAAGGGATTCAATTTATTTGTGATATGAATTTTAACTATTGCCCAGCCCTACATCACATTCACCCCGATGTGAGGGTGCTGCCATACAAGGTACTCACTACACACCGGGAGCAACTAGAGGATTAAGGATCTTGCGCAAGGGCCCAGTCAGGATTTGAACCGAGGATCCTCTGGTCTCAAGCCCAATGCTTAACCACTAGACCAGGGGTGGGCAATCATGTGCCATGAAGGGCCAAGACACTGCAGGTTTTCCTTGCAATCAGTCACCTCAGCAGGTGATTTCATTAATGATCACGTGTCTAAACAGAGGATTTCATTGACGATTAGGTGTTTATGTTCAGGGGAGAAGCTCATCAGCCACACACATGTTGAGGTGATTGGTTGCAAGGAAAACCTGCAGTGTCTCGGCCCTCTTTGCCCATCCCTGCGCTAGACCATCACCTCCCCACCATGACAAACAGAAAGAGTGGAAAAATAAATAAAAACATATATACAATAAGGGGATAGGCGTGAACTCATTCATGTGTGATTGCTTTGATCATAGCACTGTGGACAGGGGGCACGTCACTTGATTGACTCACTGTCAGCTGGAAATACGTAAAATAAATAATCACAGAACAAATATATAATACAACCCCTGGCAAAAATTATGGAATCACCAGCCTCGGAGGATGTTCATTCAGTTGTTTATTTTTGTAGAAAAAAAGCAGATCACAGACATGACACAAAACTAAAGTCATTTCAAATGGCAACTTTCTGGCTTTAAGAAACACTATAAGAAATCAAGAAAAAAAGATTGTGGCAGTCAGTAACGGTTACTTTTTTAGACCAAGCAGAGGAAAAAAATATGGACTCACTCCATTCTGAGGAATAAATTATGGAATCACCTTGTAAATTTTCATCCCCAAAACTAACACCTGCATCAAATCACATCTGCTTGTTAGTCTGCATCTAAAAAGGAGTGATCACACCTTGGAGAGCTGTTGCACCAAGTGGACTGACATGAATCATGGCTCCAACACGAGAGATGTCAGTTGAAACAAAGGAGAGGATTATCAAACTCTTAAGAGGGTAAATCATCACGCAATGTTGCAAAAGATGTTGGTTGTTCACAGTCAGCTGTGTCTAAACTCTGGACCAAATACAAACAACATGGGAAGGTTGTTAAAGGCAAACATACTGGTAGACCAAGGAAGACATAAAAGCGTCAAGACAGAAAACTTAAAGCAATATGTCTCAAAAATCGAAAATGCACAACAAAACAAATGAGGAACGAATGGGAGGAAACTGGAGTCAACGTCTGTGACCGAACTGTAGAAACCGCCTAAAGGAAATGGGATTTACATACAGAAAAGCTAAACGAAAGCCATCATTAACACCTAAACAGAAAAAAACAAGGTTACAATGGGCTAAAGAAAAGCAATCGTGGACTGTGGATGACTGGATGAAAGTCATATTCAGTGATGAATCTCGAATCTGCATTGGGCAAGGTGATGCTGCTGGAACTTTTGTTTGGTGCCGTTCCAATGAGATTTATAAAGATGACTGCCTGAAGGCAACATGTAAATTTCCACAGTCATTGATGATATGGGGCTGCATGTCATGTAAAGGCACTGGGGAGATGGCTGTCATTACATCATCAATAAATGCACAAGTTTACGTTGATATTTTGGACACTTTTCTGATGTTTAAGGATGATGAAATCATTTTTCAAGAAGATAATGCATCTTGCCATAGAGCAAAAACTGTGAAAACATTCCTTGCAAAAAGACACATAGGGTCAATTTCATGACATAGGGTTAATGTCAATGAGCAGATGTGATTTGATGCAGGTGTTAGTTTTGGGGATGGAAATTTACAGGGTGATTCCATAATTTATTCCTCAGAATTGAGTGAGTCCATATTTTTTTCCTCTGCTTGGTCTAAAAAAGTAACCGTTACTGACTGCCACAATCTTTTTTTCTTGATTTCTTATAGTGTTTCTTAAAGCCAGAAAGTTGCCATTTGATGTTATGTGTCGTTGAGGAGCGGACCTGCGTCTGACGGACCCAGCGCCAAAACAACCAGAAAGCGGTTCCAATAACAAAACAATTTATTTTCCCCCTTTGGTGCATAACAAGTGTACAAACGAAATAAAACGCGTCTGTCGGGCGAGTGAAGACGGCGCGCTCTCCAGCGCCCAAAAGGATCGAAGCCCGGCGCTTCTGGACCCACGGTCCCCGCCAAACACCCCGGCAGGTGACACGACGAAACGCGACTCTGCGAGAGTAAAAAGGTGAGGTAAGTCAGCAGCTACAACTAATATCCTTCAAAGGCACACACTATCACAAACACATTCGGTCTGAATTTAAGCTTTATGTAAATGAGCAGCTTCTCACACAGGTGAGGATCATCAGTCCGCACGCCACGGCAGTGAGAAGCGAGCTGCACAACTCTCATCATATTCACATATACTGCTAAACAAAATACCAAGTTACTGTTAACAATTATTCAGACAATCAAATCACCTCTGATGTGTGCTGACAGCATGTGTCCCTCAACCGTCCTCCTTCACAGGCCATATGTGTCAAACCCAGGCGCGGTCCTCAGCGTCTCACAGACGCACATCACAAGGTCGGTTCCCGGCAATTCTGCTTGAATCACACATGACTTAAATGCAGAACGCCATCTCATTATCTGCTTCAGCTGAAAGTCTTTAAGGTTGCACGTGAGCACCATCCACAGGTGCTGCACATCATGTTGATGAGGGTGAAGGACTCTTCTGCCAGCACCTTCTCCACAGACAGTAAATCAGTTTGCATACCACCTGGAGAGCAAAGAAAAGAAAAGAACACCAAAATGTCCAGCACACCCCCCCAACACACAACAATTTGAAATGACTTTAGTTTTGTGTCATGTCTGTGATCTGCTTTGTTTCTACAAAATTAAACAACAGAATGAACATCCTCCGAGGCTGGTGATTCCATAATTTTTGCCAGGGGTTGTATATTTAAATAATATAATTATTTATTTATTTATTTATTTTTTCAGTGCAATTATACTTGGTACATACATGATATGGGTGCTTAGCTTGAACATTACAACCACATCGATTGTATTCTACCGGTGACACTTGCACCTCACTGTGTTCTGCTTTGTGCCGGATGGAAGACTGGGCCCTCAGGCACACACAAAACAGCTTTGATAAATGCACACCCATTATGTGACCTGCTTGCAGAATTATTACTTTTCATGTTTTTCAACACTACTGTGTGGTATTATGTTGTGATTTTTATGATCATCATTTTCTCCATGTTCTCCTGTGACATTCTAAGTGCCAGTCTTACCCCGCAGCCCTTATTTTTGCTCACATTGTTTTACTCTCTAAACCAGCCTAATTCCTCTGTGAAAGCCGACAATAGGGTGATTTCCACGACCTCAGTCGCTGCATCACAGGCGCTGTTTTAATGTTAAACATTGCTTGTAATGTACATCTGTAATGTAAATATTTTGTTTTAAATTGATCTCACTTTGCACATCCTCCAGGAGTCACATAGGGGGAATAGTATTTGCAAATTGCTGGTAAGAAGTTATACAATAATATAATTCCATGCAAGCGTGCTTCTGGGTACTGAGCTTACATGTGTTAATGTTAATGCTGTGGCTGAGAACAGGGCCATTATGGGAAGACTGCAGGACAGAAATGATTTGGAATATAACTGTAATGCAGCAAAAGCTAGCCAGGTGCTGTGGCTGTTTTACAAGTTATTGTGTTTCCAAATGTCTTCACAAAAGGTGATGTGCTGTTGTTTCAGTTTTTTCTCTTTGTCAAATAATTTACTCTTTTTTAATGTCTCTCTTCTCTTTATTTGTTTTTCTGTTATTTGTTTGTCTGTTGGTACAGTTTTTCAAATTAATATTTTTGTTGTTGTTGTTTCATGGAAAACAAACTGGTATGGGTAAAATAAGTATTGAGCATGTAACCATTTTTCTCAGTAAATATATTTCTAAATGTGCTCTTGACATGTAATTTTCACCAGATGTCTGTAACAACCCAAGTAATCCACACTTGCAAAGAAACCAAAACAAATAAGTACAGAAATTAAGTTATGTGTAATAAAATGGAACTAGCACGTTGCCTGTGGGGATCCACGGGCTCTAGATTGGGTAGTGTTTATAAAATAAGTAGTTTACATTTTTTTTCAAGGGTGGTAATACTCGTAAATTGTGCAAAGTTTCTATAATGAGTTGGAATGGTGTGTGATTCCAGAATGTTTTAGAACCTTAGACCTCAACAGTTTTTAGAAGAAGAACTCAACCCTTTTATTTCCTGTTAATTATATAATTTTTTGTGTTAATTTACCATGAGAGAGGCTGGAGAATCAGCGCAGCAGGGGCGGTGTTGCATTCGCTCTACCGTACTGTTGTGACAAAAAGGGAGCTGAGCCAAATTGCGAAGCTCTCGAGCTGCTGGTCAGTCTTCATTCCTACTCTCACCTATGGTCATGAGGGTTAGGTCATGACCGAAAGAACTAGATCGCAGGTACAAGCACCCGAAATGGGCTTCCTCAGGATGGTGGCTGGTGTCTCCCTTAGAGATGAGGTGAGGAACTCAGTCATCCGTGGGGAGCTCAGAGTACAGCCGCTACTCCGTCGCATTGAAAGGAGCCAGCTCAAATGGTTCATGCATCTGGTAAGAATCCCCTCTGGGCACCTCCCTAGGGAGGTGTTCCAGGCACATCCATCTGGGAGGAGTACCCGGGTAAGATCCAGGACTAGGTGGAGAGATTATATCTCACACTGGCCTGAGAATGCCTCAGGATCCCCCAGTTGAAGGTGGTCAATGTGGCCCGGGAAAGAGAAGTTTGGGGTCCCCTGCTGGACACAATCCAGCCACAAGGAGCAGTGGGCAGCCACAGTCCGGTGCTCGGAGACCAACTCCAGATGTAGACGCTGCCTTGGTCAGGGGCAGAGAAAGGAGCAGACCCATCAGACCCACCAGAAAGGAGCAGAATCATCTATAATTATAGATTATTTACTGTCCCCTGCTGGAATGGCATGTGAGTCCAGGATGTAAATATCACTGTCCATTGTTCAGTGTTGTTGGCTAATATATGAGGCTTCTCTTCTCTAAAAATATTTGTTCAATCAACATTGTTCAGACTATTGCACATAATTTAATTTCTGTGGCACGATGGCTTAGTGGTTAGCACTGGTGCCTCACTGGTGCTCCTCCGGGCACTCCGGTTTCCTCCCACAATCAAAAACATGCTTATTTAGGGTCTGCTCCTTTCTCTGCCCCTGACCAAGGCAGCGTCTACATCTGGAGTTGGTCCCCGAGCACCGGACTGTGGCTGCTCACTGCTCCTAGTGGTTGGATTGTGTCTAAGCGTAATTAGGATGGGTTAAATGTAGAGGACAAGTTTCGCTGTATGTGTGTGTGTGTGTGTGTGTGTGTGTGTGTGTGTGTGTGTGTGTGTGTGTGTGTGTGTGTGTGTGTGTGTGTGTGTGTGTGTGTGTGTGCAATGACAAGGCTATATTCTATTCTGTACTTACTTGTTTTGGTTTCTTTGTATTTATGGATTACTTGGGTTGGTATTGACATCTAGTGAAAATTTCATATTCAGTTGCACCTTTAGAAATATATTTACTGAGAACATTGTGATTCAATACTCATTTTACACGCTGTAAATATGACTCAAGTTTTAATGAAGCAACAGTGGTGGTCTAGACCACCATTCTTTGGCTTTGGAAATGAAATAAATTGACACCACTTTCATTTCAACCTACATATGTCAGGTTTTAGCCCTGGACCTGCCCAGAATCTGGTTTTTTGTCCCCCAGTCTCCGTCCATTTCCCTGTTTTGGTCCTTCTGTGTAGCTCTGAGTGTTTATTTTTCTGTTTCTTACACTTTAGTCTTGGTTTTATGATCTGTTACACTTCAGCCATGTTAAGTTCTGTCCTAGTTTTGTCTCAGCCTTTTATTTAGTCATTCTGTGTTATCAAGTTAGGATTTGAGAATGATCACACGTCAGCCACTTATTGAGTTCTGTTCTAGTTTAGTCTTTGTCCCATTTCCATTCTAGTTTAGTCTTTGTCCCATTTTCTGGTTATTCAGTCACTCTGTTTTGAGCACATTAGTCCCTCAGGTTTTTCTGTACACTCCTGCCACATGTTGAGTTCTTCTCTAATTTTGATCCAGCCTTTAACTTTCTGTTCTGTTTCTTCCTTTTCATTTGTTTATTCTGTTTCTCACATTTTGATTCTAGGTATCATTATTTCCTAATTGTTTAACATTTGTTCTGTCACTGTCACATAACAACATATAACTTCAAAACCATGTATACAAGGTCTGTTAGAAAACTATCCGACCTTTTTATTTTTTGCAAAAACCATATGGATTTGAATCACGTGTGATTGCATCAGCCAAGCTTGAACCTTCGTGCGCATGCGTGAGTTTTTTCACGCCTGTCAGTTGCGTCATTCGCCTGTGAGCACGCTTTGTGGGAGGAGTGGTCCAGCTTCCTCTGCGGATTTTCATTGTCAGGAAAATGGCTGAACGACTGCCGCTTTGCTGCATCAAAATTTTTTCAGAAACTGAGAGACAGCCAGGTGGAAACCATTCAGAAAATTCAGATGGCTTTCGGTGAAGATCTTATGGGCATCATACAGATTAAGGAGCATTACAACCGGATTAAAGACGGCCCACAGTGGCTGAGGGCGCGCCGCGCTTCAAGCGGCCATTGACAGGCTGAAATGACCAGATCATTTCCAAAGTGAAGGCTGTGTTGATCCGGGACGTCGTCTGACTACCGGAGAAATGGCAAGAGAGGTGGACATAGCACTTTTTCGGCACATTACACTGTTACAGGAGATTTTGTAATGAAAGACGTGCGGCGGAATTCGCGCGTCAGGACGGAGCTGCGTAATGGCGCAGAACAAAAAGCACCTCCATATTGGCAGTCTCACGGGACATGCCCAGCTCTTCCACCATTCGGAAGATTCAGACGGCTTTCGGTGGCTTTTCAGTCGAGTGAGTATCCGAGAAATTGTCGAAGATCTGGGCATGCCACAACATGTCCTGTGAGACCAACACGGAGG
This sequence comes from Thalassophryne amazonica, assembly GCF_902500255.1. NCBI lineage: Eukaryota > Metazoa > Chordata > Actinopteri > Batrachoidiformes > Batrachoididae > Thalassophryne > Thalassophryne amazonica. The sequence continues at coordinate 25,227,475 of NC_047119.1, forward strand.
TGCTTTCGTTCTGCGCCATTAGCGGCTCCGTGGCGAATGCCTCCGCTCCTGTTTTCATGACAAAATCTCCTTTAACAGTGTAATGTGCCGGAAAAGTGCTGATGTCCACCTTTTCTGCCATTTCTCTGGTAGTCAGACAACATCCCGGATCAACACAGCATTCAGTTTGGAAATGATCTGGTCATTTCAGCCTGTCGATGGCTGCTCGAAGCGCTGCGCGCCCTCAGCCGCTGTGGGCCGTCTTTAATCCGGTTGTAATGCTCCTTAATCTGCGTGATGCCCATAAGATCTTCACCGAAAGCCATCTGAATTTTCCGAATGGGTTCCACCTGGCTGTCTCTCACAGTTTCTGAAAAAATTTGATGCATTGCTGCTCCAGCCGTTCAGATATTTTCCTCACAATGAAAATTCGACGAGGGGGAGGACCAGTGCTCACTCAAAGCCTGCTCACAAGCGAATGACGCAACCGACAGGCGTGAAAAAACTCACGCATGCGCACGAAGGTTCAAGCTTGGCTGATGCAATCACACGTGATTCAAATCCATATGGTTTTTGCAAAAAATAAGAAGTTCGGATAGTTTTCTAACAGACCTCGTATATATTGAGAAAGACAGAGAAAGAAAGTTTTATTTCTCATATTTTGTTTATTTCTTTTGCAAAGTCTCTCTTTCGCTCTCTCTCTCTCTCTCTCTCTCTCTCTCTCTCTCTCTCTCTCTCTCTCTCTCTCCCTCTCTCTCTCTCTCTCACTCTCTCTCTCAGGAACCCTGTTCACTGCATACCTGGCTTGGCCATCCCTCTTTCTCTTTCTTTTGTGAATAGATTCATCCAGAATTTCTGCATAGTTGTGCGGAGGTATGACCATTTTATTAGAGTTTTAAAATGTAATTGCTGTGAAACAATCAAAGTATCAGTTTACTTCACTGAATAACCACACCTGCTCCCAATCCATCATCCACTAACCATCCAGCAGATGGTAGACGTGTCTATGGGATATTATATGGGTGAAACAAAGTTGATTTTTTTTTTTTCTTTTTTAACTGGTGTATTACATTTGAAAATATTTTTCCTTTTATTTTGGTGAATTACAAGATGAGATTTATTCATTTTTTGGAGCAGTTCTGTCAGTCTACAATGGATGGATTCATCTATCTGTCTGTTCACTTGCTGCATTGTGGAGCGTCTGTGCCTAGGTTGTTTCAAAGCCTAGGAAAAGAAATTGGAGCACATATTATGAAATACCTTTATAAATGTAAAACAAGACTTTTTAACTTTCAAATATTGAAATACATTTCGGTTTTGCCAGCTGTTTTGTTTTTGTCTTTGGCATTTTGACTTTCACATGCAAGCCTTTTCAAATCTTTTCCAAGCTGAACAGGTCTTCATCCAGTGCTACCCCCCCCCCGCCCAACCTGGTCCTTTGTGCTCTAAAATGTAATAACATCTTGCCACTCGTGGAGACGTGGATCCACACACATGCACACAGAGCTGCACACAGCAATAATAACAGACACAATAAGAGTAGGTGGAGAGGAGGGGATGTGTTGCAAGGCAGTGACGATGGTCATCCATCAGTCCTGAAAAGAACACTTTTTTCTTTGACACATGAAACAGCAAGTACTATACAGGGACCTTGCATTGTCTATTGAGCAGGAGAAAATATCAAAATTCAGTGATGGATATGTGCTCTGAAGAGACAAAGAATCAGGAGCACTGCTGTGTTTTGTCAATCTCAGCTTTGCTTTGATCAATTTACCCCATCCAGACAATAGGCAAGTAGAAAACTACTTTTTTGGGGGTGGCGGGGTAGTACGGGGGGGGCAGGATGTGAGACATTTTTAATCCCTTTTAAAATTGCTCCCAAACCACACAGGCAGACATCGCACGAGGAAGGTGTGAACAGCCAAAGGACAAACTGTTACCTGCAACAACACTTGAATTAAACGGATTCACATGGGAACAATGAACACAATCGCTCCATTGCTGGCAGGGTGCTCAGGTTAGCAAGAAGTGTTCAGACAGGAAAACAGCGTGTGTCAGATGGACAGATTTTGGAGAAGGAACAGAAACAAAACAGGTGATGTTCCTCAGGCAAACGTGTCATTCAGAACTAAAATAGGCTGCTTGCTCTTGGGTTTCCTGTCAGTGTTGCATAGTGTTGTTTATGTCAAAAACTGTCAGTTTTGGCAGTTTAAAGTTCAGAATTTTCATCATTAACGCATGCAAAAGTGAAAAGTATGTAGTTTGCACATACGCCTGTATATATGTCATGGTAACACTTGTTCATTTTTTTCCACTTTAAAGCTTCAAGGGTTGGACTCCTTGCCTTTATAAAAAAAAAAAAAAAGAAAACAACCATCAAAGGGCAGGAGCCCTAATCAGATACTCAAAGCATCTCAGCTGTGTGTTTTCCGTTGGAAGCACCAGTGTTTTTTTCTCGGAGACAGAGTGAACTATGAGTCAGCGCTCCCTGACAATTTAATTCATTTTCTTTCATTCAGCCACTTTTGTCTGAGATCTCCTACATTCAGTCATTATCAAAGTTCATGACCGTAGTTGAAGGTTGTAATAAATCAGCTGGTAACTGTAGGACTTCACATTCTGGCTCATTTCTTTCTTCATCATGACAACCTGAAGTATGGTACAAGTTAATTTAATTTACCTCACCTGTACATGGTGGAGAGTAGGTGGCTATGTGGCAGAGGAACTGAACTACTACTTGAGAGACCAGTGTTTGATTTTTGGTATATCCACTTAAAAATAGCTGTCTTTGTCATTGGACTTCCTCTGCATTGTCCCAGTCCAAATGGGCATCATTATTCACTGGAGTCAAAACAGCAAAGGACCATCGACACATCCAGGAGGAACTATGGACCTTTGTCTCTATCATTCTTTGGTCTGCAGGGATAAACGCCAGCCCAATGTCCTTCAAGACCTCTATAGTTGTTTCCCAATTCTGTTCCTTGGGACCCAAAGTCCTGCACATTTTCCATTCCTCCCAGCTCTAACATCACATAATGAGCCAAATCAGGTGTGTTCCATTGTTCAGCCAGCTGTTGATTAGTTGATTAGCTGTTGAACACACCTGACTGAGCTGATGTGGTTTGAGTAGATCAAGGACAAATAGAAAACATACAATACTTTGGTCTAGCTGGACCTTGAAAGTGTAACGACACCCTGTTGGGACTAGCAGTTCTTTAGTTGTGACATACACTGTACCAGAGCTGTGGCATACACTGTACCATCTTAAGGAAATGATGGTCAGTTTATTTTTCTGGACTGTTAAGCATCACACTAATTGCCCAGCATCCTCAAGTCAAGTCTGGGTCCCCAGATCCACGTCTTAGGCAGACAACTGGTCATCCACACCACCCAAACATAACCATCTATCTGCCACAGCCAGGTGAAATGTGGTTGTCCTCTTCTCCAGCCGTGGAGGTCCTCAGCACTGAGGCACCTGCATACTGGATGATGCACATACGGCCAAAAATGTCATAGCTGATGTTCCCTCATCATGCAAGTGATATTGCCTTGAAATCCTCACTTCTTTAAAGGTTGTGCTATACGTGTAACTGTAATATCAAAGGCAATAATCCAGTTTTGGGAGGTTCTTTTTTCATAACTGCATGCCAGTGTTCAGCCTAATGACTGGAGTACAGCTCCTTCACACATTAATATTTTGCTGAACATCACCTCCATCTGTTTGTCTTCCACATCACACGGTATGTCGCCTGATGACCAGATTAGGATGTTGTTGCTTGGCCAGTGCATCATGATTTTATTGTTTTGTCTTTTTAATACCAAAAGGTTTTCCCTTACAAGAGAAAATATGCTGTGGTCACCAGCACATTGTAACATCCTCACTCTTTTTTGTTTCTTTGTTTGCTTGTTTTTTTTTTACGATTTTGCTGCAGCATTTTGGCACCATCTTGACCACTGCAGACACATTTGCATGTCTGCAGTGTGTCTACTTACCTTTATAATCTGCCACTAGGGACAGTGCCAGAAAGTTCAGCAGAGAAGAAACGCAAAGGGGTGCAGCTAATTGGTTATAGCCCATCAGTGATCAGCAGCATAGTAATCCTGCCCCTATGGCCCGGTAAGGTCTGGCAATTACTACTTGTGGAGCAAAGACAATATAATGTAATTTACAATGAAATTAGAATGGGACCATTCGTTAAATGAAAGAGACAAGTTCTGGTTTGCTAAAAATATGCTGCTTTTCTAGAGAAGCATTCAACACGACTATATTTTTCAAGAAGATAATAAACAGCAAGAACGTGTTTGGGCTGAGAGAAAAGGATTTAAGAAAAAAAAAAAAGAGACAAAAATCTACCTACTTTGTGTCTGTGAATCTCTCACTTTGATGTCAAAGATCTTGTTGTCCTTTGACAACAAGATGCATTCCATAGGCATTTTCATAGATCTCCAGAAAGCATTTGATACTATCAATCAAAAAATACTATTTAAAAAACTATACAAATATGGGATTAGCGGTGTTGCGCTAAAGTGGGTAGAATCATATCTTAACAATAGACAGCAGTATGTACACGTGGGTGAGCACACATCTGGACGTAGAATTATATCGTGTGGCGTCCCACAGGGCTCTGTTTTAGGGCCTAAACTGTTTCTGTTATATATAAATGACCTTTGTAATGTAACCACAAAATTAAAATTTATACTAGTCGCAGATGACACAACAATACGAGGTTCTGGCAAAGATCTACAACTTCTGGTGACCGAAATCACAGCAGAGATGTGCAAAATTAAAGAATGGTTTCATAGAAACAAATTATCATTAAATGTATCAAAAACAAAAATGATGTTATTTGGGAAAAGTAGAATCCACATTGATGATGTAAAAATTGATTGTGTAAAATAATTTAAATTTCTTGGTGTGATTCTGAGTCATGATATTAGCTGGAGACCGCAGATTACTAGTATTTGCCAGAAGGTTGCAAAAAACATAGCAATAATGGGAAAATGCAGATATCTACTTGATCAAAAAGCTCTAGTCATTCTGTATTACTCTCTCATCCTGCCCTACATCAGCTACTGTGCTGAGATCTGGGGAAATGCCTATGCTAGCCACTTGACGCCACTTTATAGACTGCAAAAAAAAAAGCTATTAGGATTGTGCATAACGTTGGCTTTAGGGACCATACTAACACACTGTTCCTAACATCCCAAATCCTAAAACTTGATGATATAATAATGTTGAAACTCTACTTATTATATGCAAAGTAGTTTACTGTGTACTTCCCAGTAACATCCAGAATATGTTTTTGAAAAGAGAAGGAGGATATCAGTTACGAGGGAATCTCAACCTCAAAGTTCAGTGTGCGTGTATAAATCTCAAAAACCAGTGTATTACCAGAAGGGGGGTGAACCTATGGAATGCATTACAGGATAATTTGAAAAATGCTACAAGTATATTACAATTTAAAAGACTATATAAAATGTATGTATTTAAAGAGTATGCTAAAGATCAATGATCTACAAGTATTTGTGTGAAACTTACTAAAAGGTCTATGGGCAGACACCTGCACACTGTGGAGTGCATGTGGCTGGGATGGACCTTACTGGTTTACTGACTGAAGGTGGTTACAGTAGTGTTGTTAATCACTCAAAAATGTAATGAAAATTATTGCAAGAGCGTTGTGCAAAAGAAGCAGCTTACAAACGATGATACTGTAGAAGGGTAGGCTCACATAAGCAATAGCTTCAGCCTACTCCTTTTGAGCTGTATGTTTTCTTTTCCCCATAAATATATATGAATGTATTGTTTAATCTGCTCAATAAACTTCTAAACTCTAAAAAAAAAGAAAGAAAAAAAAAAGAAAAAAAAAGATGCTTTCTACTTGAAGGAAAACAAACTGTAAGATGTGAATAGAGACTGAACTACTTATGATAAGCCAGTTGACTATATGAATTCATTATCACCTCCTAAATGATGCTACAACATACAGTAGTGTTCAGAATAATAGTAGTGCTATGTGACTAAAAAGATTCATCCAGGTTTTGAGTATATTTCTTATTGTTACATTGGAAACAAGGTACCAGTAGATTCAGTAGATTCTCACAAATCCAACGAGACCAAGCATTCATGATCTGCACACTCTTAAGGCTATGAAATTGGGCTATTAGTAAAAAAAAAAGTAGAAAAGGGGGTGTTCACAATAATAGCAGTGTGGCATTCAGTCAGTGAGTTCGTCAATTTTATGGAGCAAGTAGGTATGAATCAGGTGTCCCCTATTTAAGGATGAAGCCAGCACCTGTTGAACATGCTTTTCTCTTTGAAAGCCTGAGGAAAATGGGACATTCAAGACATTATTCAGAAGAACAGCGTAGTTTGATTAAAAAGTTGATTGGAGAGGGGAAAACTTATACACAGGTGCAAAAAATTATATGCTGTTCATCTACAATGATCTCCAATGCTTTAAAATGGACAAAAAAAAAAAAAAAACCAGAGACGCGTGGAAGAAAACAGAAAACAACCATCAAAATGGATAGAAGAATAACCAGAATGGCAAAGGCTCACCCACTGATCAGCTCCAGGATGATCAAAGACAGTCTGGAGTTACCTGTAAGTGCTGTGACAGTTAGAAGACGCCTGTGTGAAGCTAATTTATTTGCAAGAATCCCCCGCAAAGTCCCTCTGTTAAATAAAAGACATGTGCAGAAGAGGTTGCAATTTGCCAAAGAACACATCAACTGGCCTAAAGAGAAATGGAGGAATATTTTGTGGACTGATGAGAGTAAAATTGTTCTTTTTGGGTCCAAGGGCTGCAGGGACGACCCCCAAACTCTGAATTCAAGCCACAGTTCACAGTGAAGACAGTGAAGCATGGTGGTGCAAGCATCATGATATGGGCATGTTTCTCCTACTATGGTGTTGGGCCTATATATCGCATATCAGCTATCATGGATCAGTTTGGATATGTCATAATACTTGAAGAGGTCATGTTGCCTTATGCTGAAGAGGACATGCCCTTGAAAAGGGTGTTTCAACAAGACAATGACCCCAAGCACACTAGTAAATGAGCAAAATCTTGGTTCCACACCAACAAAATTAATGCCTCGCAGATGTGAAGAAATCATGAAAAACTGTGGTTATACAACTAAATACAAGTTTAGTGATTCACAGGATTGCTAAAAAAGCAGTTTGAACATAATAGTTTTGAGTTTGTAACATCAACAGCAGATGCTACTATTATTGTGAACACCCTTTTTCTACCTTTTTTTACTAATAGCCCAATTTCATAGCCTTAAGAGTGTGCATATCTGGAATGCTTGGTCTTGTTGGATTTGTGAGAATCTACTGAATCTACTGGTACCTTGTTTCCCATGTAACAATAAGAAATGTACTCAAAACCTGGATTAATCTTTTTAGTCATATAGCACTACTATTATTGTGAACACTACTGTAAATAACATGTGAATCTGCTGGCCCATGTGGCTCCCAGGAACAAAGACAACCACACTTCTATATTCCTTAGTAATTTTTACTCTTGGTAGCTTCTACTGGGGAATTGAATCAGCAAATATTACAAGGTATTGTCTTCTCGTTTATTGGATCTATCTGTAATAATGTGCTGCACATAAATCAGTTGAATGGTGCAGGTGAAATGACTCTGGAAGTTCTGTCCATATCTGTGTCACATTGTTTTTGGGAGGTTCTTGTCGCTCCCTCTCCTACTGCTTTAACATTCATGGTACTTCTGACTAACGTTGGCATTTAATTTCCAATTTGAAATCAGTTTCTGTTTTCATTGGTATATGTAGCAGTATTTGTGGATTCACTAACCGTGCATGAGACACTTGAATGATGATTTGCTGGCTCCTTGTTGTCCTTCACCTGACACCTCACTAGATCCACATAACTTTGCATTTATCCCTCCATCTGTGCATGACGGCCGCTAATCCTCATCGGGGTTGTGGTGTTGATGATAGAGAAGCAGCAGTCTTTTCATCAAAAACTTCCTCCGGCTCTTCCTGCATAGCTCCTTGTGTTCTCAGGCCAGCTGGATGGAGTAATCCCACTATTGTGCTGTAATGACATCATTTCTGTCTATTTCTTTCTGAGATATCGCTAGTTGCAGTCTTGTTCATTCTAATTTTGGCAAGGACGCTTATGTTAATGACAGAGTTGCCTTGCCCACAAAGCAGTGGTGGCTGGTGACCAAACTTTTTTGGTCAACCAATTCTGCCCCATTGCCCTTGTCTCCCATCCCCACCCCCCAATGGTGCATGGTTGAATGCATAAATAGGATGATATTCTACTGTATAGCCTCAATGTCAAGTGACAACCTCATAGAAGTGATTAAAAAAAGACAGTAAAACAGTGTACCACAGCTAAATCACAAAGCTAAAGAGCTATTTGCTTGAGAAAGCAAGACCTATTTTAATTGAAAGCCCACTCAGCTTTGATTAATTACTAATTAATTAAGCAGTTTTTACAGAAAGAGAAACATTGGGTCAACAAATGGAGCTTGGATTTGAGTGCTATCCTTTTTTCTTGCAAAATGCAAAACCACCAAGTAACAACAAGCCAACACAATAAGCGACAGAAAAGTCCAATAACAACCTATGCAAAACCTGAAACCTAAGACAGCGAATATACGCAGAAAACAAACACTGAACTCAGGAAGGAAAGGAGTGAGATCAGGAGACAAACATGACAAACCTAAAGGCATACATCAAGAAACTGACGAGCACGTGGAAGACAAGCAGAATGGACTGTGGACAGGGGAGACAGAGTGACATGAGCAACCACACTGAGACCAGATACAATAGAGAGGGACAGCGGAAGAACACACATACACACTCACACACCCACAGGACTCACCACAACACAGGGGACACGCAGCACATGCACTCACACACAGACCGAAGGGAGGAGTGTGTCCACTCACAGGAAACAGGAAGACTGATACACACCCACACACGGGGAGTGCACAGGAGCTCAAAACAAGACTAGCAGGTGAGGACACAGGGGACAGACCTGATCAAACACACATGACAGACGATGAGAATGTGACCAAAAGGCTGAACATAAACATGCACAGGACTAGAGAGGAGCACAAGGGGGACAAACATGAACAAAACCAAAAACCACTGATGCCCCAACAAGATCAGTCATTGAATTTTAAAATTTTCTCATTTCTCAACCTCAGCCTCCAATTCCACAAGTTAGGGGATTTGTAAAAGCCCATGTACACTGCCCCACCTCAAAGTGATGAGCCCTATTTATATTAGATGTGATGTTGGATCATTGAGTTTATTATATTATTTTCATTTTCAAATCAGCCTCTTGAAAGTTAAAACCTGAATGTAAGACTCCAGTAATCATTTCAGTTAAACACCATTAAATTATGTTTACCATCTTTGAAACTGTTAACTTAGACTAAATGTAAAGATTTATGAACTGCTGTGAAATCTGCTGATGCTGTTACCTCAGTATTTTAAGAGGGTCAGTGAGATCTGTGAAGTGTTTACAGGAATATTTTATTTACACAGTTTAATGGATTTAATAAGCACTGTGCATGCACAAAAATGTGTGCACGAACAACCACTTTGCACATACAGAGAATCATTTTTTACACCTTCTTTCCTCTTATCACATCCATATTTTGTCCCCATATGTGGTCATCACAGGAACAGCTGCTGGTCAACGGGCGACATGAATCACACCGTGAAGCCCGACACAATTGCATATTCAGCATGTAGAGTGAGCCAGCCCTGACAAAGGCAGTGATCGGTCAGAGTTTTGTGTCTATAATATTCAAGTCTGGAAAATGCCTAACTTAACAGGTGAGCCACTCCTTCAAGAGTTGAGGTTATTGCAGTAAATGTCATTGGAATGGCCCGCGTATAGCTGCTCTACAACTGTAGTGAACCATCCATCCATCCATTTTCTTCCGCTTTATCTGGAGTCGGGTCGCGGGGGCAGCAGCTCAAGCAAAGCCGCCCAGACCTCCCGATCCACACACACCTCCCCCAGCTCCTCCGGGGGAACCCCAAGGCATTCCCAAGCCAGCCGAGAGGATGAATCCTCTCCAGCGTGTCCTGGGTCTTCCCGGGGCCTCCTCCCAATGGGACGTGCCCGGAACACCTCTCCAGCGAGGCGTCCAGGGGGCATCCGGAAAAGATGCCCGAGCCACCTCAACTGACTCCTTTCGACGTGGAGGAGCAGCGGCTCGACTCCGAGCTCCTCCCGAGTGACCGAGCATCTCACCCTATCTCTAAGGGAGCGCCCAGCCACCCTGCGGAGGAAACTCATCTCGGCCGCTTGTACCCGCGATCTCGTTCTTTCGGTCATGAGCCAAATCTCATGACCATAGGTGAGGATCGGAACGTAGATCGATCGGTAAATCGAGAGCTTTGCCCCCTAATCAGCTCTCTCTTCACCACGACGGTCCGATTAGGAAAACAGCCTCATTTTTGTGGCAGGATAACTACCACATTTCTGTGTTTTGTGATTTTTATTTATTTTTTGGTGGGGTGGAATCCTGCTTCACCTGTAAGCCTCCTTTGCAGCACAGCCATGTTAACCACAAACCAGATTCGGGTTTCTCACATAAGCTTTACTCAGTTTTTTTTTTTTTTTGTATTTATACATTTAAGAGAAGATTTGCAATTGAATTTGTATCCCTGCTGAGTTTGTCCGCATTTAGCTACTTTGTGCTTGAAATAGGTCTGTCATGTTGATACAAGCAGTTAGCGCAGCCTGGTACGCCGACCCCTTTGTGGTGTTGGCCATTTAGTTAGAACTTTTCTTCTTCTCCGCTGATGGATTCTTGAATGCTAAACAAAATGCCTCTCCCATTCTTTTCAGTGATGTTTTCATCAATACCCTCAGGCAGCAAACACACCAATTATTTTGTCACACTGGCATCTCAGATGGATTACTGCCTTATTGCATATTGTGGTGCATTCGACATGTACAGACCTTTGCATTTGTGAGTCACTAATTCACAGGTTTTGCATTAACCTGTGTTAAAGCAACCGCTCATGACTTGTCTTCACACAGTGGAGGAGCTGATTTCTTGGTAATTTTTTCTGTTTTTCACACTTCGACGCCTTCGCAGAGGGAATGTACGTGAGCATACGGGAACGTGATCAGTTCGGAGACAGCCGCTCTCACTAACTCGCAAGGCAAAGGCGGATCTGAACCTGATTGACCAAGTCTAATATCAGCTAATGTCAAGAAGGGTCAGAGCCGACTGCCTGCTGTTTGACTGGTGAGACAGAGAGAGAGAGAGAGAAAGGGAAAGAGAGAGAGGGAGATCGGTGGAGACAGTGATAAAGGTTGAGCAGGAAAATGAAGAACAAAATAAATGGAAAGAGAAAAGGCTAAACCACAAAGCAGAGGTGGGCAAAATCCAGCCAGAGTGATGCTGCAAAGGAGCAATGCAAAAGAGGAGGAAAAGATAGCGGGGAGTGCGACAAATGAGGCTTTTTGAACATACCGGACTGTGAGGGAAGAGTCAGACATCACACGCAGGCACACAGTGGTTATGTAGATGAGAAAAGGTGTGCACGTTAGCAGGAGGCAAAGCGTATGCAGCTCAAAAGACGCACAGTCTGTGCAACAGCCTCTGATCAGAGCCGCACTGATCATCAGGTGAAATCAATGAATCTTCACTTCGTACAATTTAACAACTGAGACATACCCAGTATCTGTGGTTTTGTGCTTTTGGAAAAAAAAAATCATCTTTTATTACAACCCCCCCCCCCCCCCCCCCAAAAAAAAAATCCAGTATCAAAGACTTTTTTAAAAGATTAAAATACTTTTTTTTTTCCTTCTTAGATTTGATTCATATATTCTGTGCCACTAGGAGAAGTTTATTTATTTATTTGACTCTTTTTATTTACAAACATATGACGAAATTGTATACTTCCTCTAACCAAAAAGGGTGGAAGAAAAGAAAAAAGACAAAACTTTATCCTTTGATCAGTTATCGGTGACCATGACAAAGATGTGATACTGTGTAGCAGTGGTTGAATCATATTTAAAGTTACCTCAACTTATCTTTTCAAGTTTAGCCAACGTAAAATTTTAAGACAACACTATAAATAATTTTTTAAAGTTGACACAAGGATTTATTTTTTACACTATAACATTGTTTATGTTTTCAGTGTTGTATACAAGCACAATATCTTAGTTTTAGACCTTTGTGGCTGCTTAAATTTCATTGCCAGTGCAATCTGTTAAATTCGAGTGTTGCGCCTGTTGATGCTAAAAAATGTTGAATTATATCAGATGAAATTTCCGCAAAAGGCACATATAAAGTGGTCAAGTTCACATAGATTTTCTTACAGGAAGAAGCATCTTTAGTATTGTTCAACGAAAAGGCTAATTATCTTTAATGTGAAAGTTTTCATCGATTTAAGAGCTTGTTGACATTGAGTCCTCGCAATTATATGGTGTCCTTTTGCCATCGCATTCAATGATGACTTTTTTTATGGAACCTTCAAGGAAATCTCCATTGACTATCTTACAAAGTCAAGTTTTCCCAAATGCAGTGTTTTTCAATTATAAATGATTAGAGACAAGTGTAATATGTTTGTGTTTTTCTTTAACAAACAGCTTGTGATGCTGTTGTGCACTTGACTTGGAATGAAAACTTCACTTGCTCCTTGGCAGCCAACAAATCAATAGTAGATAAACAGGTGAAAAATGAGAATATACAACAAAAAGCCTGAGAATGTGAGGATGCTGTGGGCTCAGTTTACAAGGTCGGGCCACCAAAATGACTTCAGCTGCCTCCCAGTTTCATTAAGTGTGTGTTGACTAATTTGTTAAATCCCAAATTAGTGGCTACAACGTTTTAGTGTTGATTAATGAACCGCAAGGTGGCATCATTTGTAGTGTTCCCACTACTTTGGCACAAAACATCTGACTTTAACTTGATTTTTTCCACCTCATATCCTTTTCAGTTCCATTCTGTTTATTTATATAATGCCAAATCACAACATAAGTCACCCAAGGAGCTTTACAAAGGTAAGGACCAACGCTACCCACCATAGATTTGTCACTCAGCGTTTCCATAAAATTTATCATTTATAAATTATTCATAAATATAATTTCATAACCAGATGGTGTAATTGTAAGGTATTTCTCATTTAAATTCATCTGTATGAAGCTACGCTGACTGCTGTAATTGCCCACACTTGCTTTTGCGGCACTGTACAATAAAACTGATAATTATCATCTCTGTGATGCATTTTATATATGCTGTCTTTCAGAATGAGAGTACAAAAACTGCTTTTGCTTCAGTGAGTTGTATCACACTGATTATATGGAATACCAGTTAACATATTAATATTTAAATATCTTGTTGTCAGTCATGTCACAATGAAAGAAAAATGCATGTTCAAAGAACACCTATCTCAGTGTCTTAGCCCATTCCTACTGATCAAACACACAATGAAATGGACTGAGGAAAAGATAGTATTTATCCTTTTGGCTGAAAGAAAATTTACTAATCCGCTATCTACTGCAGGTGTTTCTTCTTCTGTGAATAAAGAACTGAACCATTATTTCTGGAAGTACACATTGGGCTCTATTTTGACAGCAGGCATAAAAATAAAGAGTGCAAATCCATTTGGGGCCTGTCCAAGTGCACATTGCTATTTAAAATATATCAAATATCATCACATGCCAGCAAACTGCGCATAAAGGCGTTGGATATACTGAGTTCATTAGGCAAGGGTGTGTTGTAGTCTGAACAGTTAGAGACAGAAATTGCTAAGATTTTTTTATTGATATCAATTTGGATTATTGGTCCAGTTCTTTACTGATTCCTTATCAATTTTCTGTGTGGAAAAATGTGAACCTGCACAGTTTTTCAATGTCAATGCAGCTGTTTTCCTTGTTGCTAAATGCAGAGTTTGACATTAGGACATCGTATCGCATAATGTGTGAGCTTTTGCAAAGCACAACTGTCATAAACATTCCGGCATTGATAACAACTGAGGCATATGATCCCAATGTATTGAAGGATTTGGAACCAGTTTTCAACTGGAGCTGGTTCTTAAATCCCATCCCTAGTGAACATAGTAATCAGTCCCTTTGGATGCTCCCTTGTTTTCACTTGGGCTCCTCACAGCAGATCCAACGTGGATCATCATGCTGATTTGCCACGTGTTTTACGCCGGATGCCTTTGCTGATGCAACTCCACATTGCAAGGAGAAAAGTGGCAGGGGTGGGGTTTGAACCAGGAACCATGCACACTAACCACTTGGCTCCCACCCTGCCTCCCATCCCTACTGCGCATAATATTGATAAGCGGTAAATAGACTGCAGTTATATAGCGCTTTTCCATCTGAATCAGAAGCTTGAAATGCTTTACAATGGTGCCTCACATTCATGCATTCATACACCGATGTCAGGGTGCTGCCATGCAAGGTGCTCACCTCAAACCAGGAGCAATTAAGGACCTTTCCCAAGGGCCCTTACTGATTTTTCCAGTCTGACAGGGGCTGGAACCGAGAATTCTCTGTTGTCAAGCCCTCCACTTAACTAGTAGACCAGCAACCAATCAGTGGCACATGTCATTCTATTTAAACCAGTGGAATATTTAAGTGTGCCAGGTGCGTAGCACTGTGCAAGTGAAAGGATTTCTGGTACAGACGTTCCATGCTGAATACATGACTGTGAGGTGCACCAGCTTTGAAGTTATTATCACATTATTTATCCTATGTGTTTACTGAACAGGACATTTTTGTTTGTGCATAGCTTTGGAAACGCTACAATAAAAACGTGGGTCTGCTGGATTTTTTCTTATCAACTCTTTTGTTTTGCGCATTGATTCTTGGGAAAGCCTCATATGAATAGTCATTATTATTACAATTAATAATGAATGTATGATTTTCTGTATATAATTCGCACCAGAGTATAAGGTGCAGGTCCTCCCAAACCAGCAAAAAAAACCAAAAACAAAACAACAACAAAAAAAAAACTGTGATTTGTACTTAGTGCAGTAGTTACCAGATCTTCTCTGAGTGGTTTCATTTAGTAACACAACTGCGACGTCAGCTTGAATAAGATGATGTAGCCCAGACTGTCAAGGTAAACATCTGTGATTAGTTTATTATGCCATTATTTCGACAGCAACCACATGCTGCCCTTTAATATTGCGTTCATTTTTTACCCGGGGCTCGTGTCCCGGGTGACACCGGGTGCTTTGTCTTTGTTACAACTCATCCGACAGGCTCCTCTCTCATTGAGCATTTATTCAAATTACACAGAGCTTATTACATGCAACTGGATCGACTAGACAATGCGGCCATCATAAATCTTTGGTTATTTAGTCCACCAAATTGGCAGACGCTTCAGATGGGAAAACGTCATGAGGAGAGACAGGTGGGTAGTTTGGGTTGACTGATACTAAATGTTTAACTCAGAGATGATGAGGTGTAGTAATGCAGTTGTATTTATTCAATTCCCCATCTATTACTTTCTCTTCATGTTTTACTCCCACTTCTACTGTAAGCGACGTTGATGTTTCTGATGATGTTTCTGGATACATGTTGTGAAAGTGTAGGTACACGGACCCACAACAGGGGGCGCAATGAACGGACAATGGAGAAAAGTAAGAACAAGTTTTACTGTTGTGAAAATAGCACAACTGATACAACAATTAGCAATTTGGAGATGTAAGCCGAAATCTGCTGGTGTCTTGTGGGCAGGCCCGAAGGTAGGAGACGTCCGTCCTAGTTGAACCGGAACCACCCAGATCTCCTCTGCCACCGAAACCCAGAAGTACTGGAACCGCCAAGTCCCGAATTCCCAGGTGGCCACTGCCTCCGCTCGTCGGATCCGATACTGCTGGCGGGAAAGAACACAAACACACAGGGTGGGATGCGACCGCACCCGGTAGATGAGAGGGGCAAAGCCGCCTCCACCTCTTGTCACACTGAAGCAGGAAAGGTGAGTACTTATCTGAACACAGATATATGTTGCAGAGGTGATTACCTGAAACTCAAGGTGATATCTCGGCACTGAGGTGGAGACGCTGTCCTGCTGATATACCTCCGTACTGAGTGAAGTCAGCTGTGTCCAGTAATGGGTGACAGCTGTCACCCTGGCTGCTCTCATCAGGCGGCGGCGCCCTCTGGTGCCTGGAGCCCGCACTCCAGGCAGGGCGCCCTCTGGTGGTGATGGGCCAGCAGTACCTCCTCTTCAGCGGCCCACACACAACAGGACCCCCCCCTCAACGGGCGCCTCCTGGCGCACGACCGGGCTTCTCCGGATGGCGACGGTAAAAGTCGGCCAGGAGGGCCAGGTCCAGGATGAAGCTCCTCTTCACCCAGGAGCGTTCCTCGGGGCCGTACCCCTCCCAGTCCACCAGGTACTGAAGACCCCGGCCCATTCGACGGACATCGAGGAGCCGACGCACGGTCCAAGCCGGTTCCCCGTCGATGATCCGGGCAGGAGGTGGTGCCGGACCCGGGGTGCAGAGGGGTGAGGTGTGATGGGGCTTTATCCGGGAGACATGGAACACTGGGTGAATCCGCAGCGAGGCCGGCAGCTGAAGCCTCACTGCGGCGGGATTGATGATTTTGCGGATTTTAAAGGGACCGATGTATCGTTCTTGGAGCTTGGGGGAGTCCACTTGAAGGGGAATGTCCTTGGTGGACAACCACACTTCCTGCCCAGGACGATACGTGGGAGCCGGGGCCCGCCGCCGGTCTGCATGTGTCTTCGCCCTCGTCCGGGCCTTCAACAAGGCAGAGCGGGCGGCACGCCACACCCGACGGCACCTCCGTAGGTGGGCCTGGACCGAGGGCACACCGACCTCTCCCTCGACCACCGTAAACAAGGGGGGCTGATACCCCAAGCACACCTCAAACGGGGAGAGGCCGGTGGCAGATGACACTTGGCTGTTGTGAGCGTACTCGATCCAGGCCAGGTGGGTACTCCAGGCCGTCGGGTGCGCGGCTGTCACACAGCGTAGTGTCTGCTCCAATTCCTGATTCGCCCGCTCTGCTTGCCCGTTGGTCTGGGGGTGATACCCAGACGAGAGGCTGACCGTGGCCCCCAGTTCCCGGCAGAAACTCCTCCAGACGTGTGAGGTGAACTGGGGACCGCGATCGGAGACGATGTCTGATGGGATGCCATGCAGACGGACGACGTGGTGGACCAGGAGGTCCGCTGTCTCCTGGGCCGTTGGAAGCTTCGGGAGGGCCACGAAGTGGGCCGCCTTGGAGAAACGGTCCACTATCGTGAAGACGACGGTGTTTCCCTGGGACGGCGGGAGACCCGTGACGAAGTCCAGTCCGATATGGGACCAGGGGCGATGAGGCACGGGCAGTGGCTGTAGCTGCCCTGAGGTCTTCTTGTGGTCAGCCTTGCCCCTGGCGCAGGTGGTACAGGCCTGGATGTAGTCCCGGACGTCGGCCTCCAGGGATGCCCACCAGAAGCGTTGCCGGACGACTGTCACGGTCCTTCGCACCCCTGGGTGACAGGAGAGCTTAGAACCGTGACAGAAGTCCAGGACTGCAGCCCTAGCCTCTGGTGGGACGTATAGTTTGTCCTTTGGTCCGTTTCCGGGGTCCGGGACACGGGTCAGGGCCTCCCGGACGGTCTTCTCCACGTCCCAGGTGAGGGCGGCCACGATAGCGGACTCCGGGATGATGGGATCCGGGGGATCCGACGGTTCCGTTTTGACTTCATCCTCGTGCACCCGGGACAATGCGTCCGATCTTTGATTCTTGGTCCCGGGGCGGTAGGTAATCCGGAAGTCAAAACGGCCAAAGAACAGTGACCAGCGGGCTTGCCTGGGGTTCAGACGCTTAGCGGTCCTGATGTACTCCAGGTTCCGATGGTCAGTGAAAACCGTGAATGGCATGGCTGTTCCCTCCAACAGATGTCTCCACTCTTCGAGGGCCTCTTTCACAGCAAGGAGTTCCCGATTGCCGACGTCATAATTCCGTTCAGCGGGGGTCAACCTGCGAGAGAAATAGGCACACGGGTGAAGGACCTTATCGGTCTTCCCGCTCTGGGAGAGCACCGCTCCTATCCCTGAGTCCGAGGCATCCACTTCGACCACTAACTGGCGGCTAGGATCGGGCTGCACCAGAACTGGTGCAGACGAGAAGCGCCGTTTCAACTCCTTGAACGCGGCCTCGCACCGGTCCGACCAGGTGAAGGGAACTTTTGGAGAGGTCAAGGCTGTCAGGGGGCTAACTACCTGACTGTAGCCCTTAATGAACCTCCTATAGAAATTAGCAAAGCCGAGGAACTGTTGCAGCTTCCTACGGCTTGTGGGTTGGGGCCAATCTCTCACCGCCGCAACCTTGGCCGGATCCGGGGCGACGGAGTTAGAGGAGATGATAAACCCCAGGAAGGACAAAGAAGTGCGGTGGAACTCACACTTCTCGCCCTTCACAAACAGACGGTTCTCCAACAACCGCTGCAGGACCTGACGGACATGCCGGACATGAGTCTCAGGATCCGGAGAAAAGATGAGTATATCGTCTAGATATACGAAGACGAACCGGTGCAGGAAGTCCCGCAAGACATCGTTTACCAACGCTTGGAAGGTCGCGGGAGCATTAGTGAGACCGAACGGCATGACCAGGTACTCAAAATGACCTAAGGGGGTGTTAAATGCCGTCTTCCATTCGTCTCCCTTCCGAATCCGAACCAAATGATATGCATTCCTAAGATCCAGCTTGGTGAAAATCTTGGCTCCATGCAAGGGGGTGAACACTGAATCCAACAAGGGCAACGGGTATCGGTTGCGGACCGTGATCTCGTTCAACCCCCTGTAATCAATGCATGGACGAAGTCCGCCATCTTTTTTACCCACAAAAAAGAAACCTGCGCCCATCGGTGAGGTGGAATTCCGGATCAACCCGGCGGCTAATGAGTCCCGGATGTAGGTCTCCATTGATTCGCGTTCCGGCCGTGAGAGGTTGTACAGCCTACTGGACGGGAACTCACTGCCTGGAACCAAATCAATGGCACAATCGTACGGGCGGTGGGGAGGAAGCGTGAGAGCCAGATCCTTGCTGAACACGTCAGCGAGGTCATGGTACTCCGCTGGCACCGCCTTCAGATTGGGCGGGACTCGGACCTCCTCCTTAGCTTGGGAGCCGGGAGGAACCGAGGAACCGAGACACTCCTGATGGCAGGTTTCGCTCCACTGCACCACTACCCCGGACGGCCAATCAATCCGGGGATTGTGCTTAAGCATCCATGGAAACCCTAAAACCACACGGGAGGTGGCCTGAGTCACGAAGAACTCGATCACCTCCCGGTGGTTACCTGACACCACCAGAGTTACTGGAGGTGTCTTATGCGTGATTGGTGGGAGTAGGGAGCCATCTAGTGCTCGAACCTGCACAGGCGAGGTAAGAGCCACCAGAGGGAGCCCTATCTCCCTGGCCCATCTGCTGTCAAGCAGATTCCCCTCAGAGCCCGTGTCCACCAGTGCTGGGGCCTTCAGGGTTGAATCCTCATACAGGATTGTGACTGGGAGTCGTGTAGCAATGTGGGTGTGTCCCACGTGAATGTTTTGGCCCACCCCTGGCCCAGTCTCTAAGGGCGGGCGTTGGAGTTTAACCGCTCGGGGCAGTCGTTTGCCATATGCTCACTCGAGCCACAAACATAACAAGCTCCGTGGGCTCGCCTCCTTTGTGCTCCAGGTGCCCTAAATGTTGCCCTGCTCGTGTCCATAGCTTCGTCAGCAGGGGGAGCCGTAAGCGCACGGAGCGCAGGAACAGAGGAGCGTGGGGAGGGCGGAGCTCGATCGGACCCGGAAGGGAGAGGGACGACGCGTGCCTGGCCACGCCCTTCGCCTCGTTCCCGACGGCGTTCTTCTAACCGGTTGTCGAGTCGTATGACTAGATCAATGAGCCCATCTAAATCTCGCGGTTCGTCCTTAGCCACCAGGTGCTCTTTTAGGACCAGAGACAGTCCGTTTACAAAGGCAGCGCGGAGGGCAGTGCTATTCCAGCCGGATCTCGCCGCCGCGATGCGAAAGGCGACTGCATAGGCAGCTGCGCTCCGACGTCCCTGTCGCATGGACAGTAGTGCAGTTGAAGCGGACTCTCCTCTGTTGGGATGATCGAACACCGTTCTGAGCTCCCGTACAAACCCATCGTAAGTATGAAGGAGCCGAGAGTTCTGCTCCCAGAGCGCTGTAGCCCAAGCGCGTGCCTCCCCGCGAAGCAGGTTTATCACATAAGCTACTTTGCTAGCATCCGTCGCGTACATCACGGGACGCTGAGCGAAGACGAGCGAACACTGCATAAGAAAGTCCGCGCACGTCTCCACACAGCCTCCGTACGGTTCTGGAGGGCTTATGTATGCTTCTGGGGACGGAGGGAGGGACCGTTGAACGACCAGTGGAACGTTACTTTCGCACGCAGGGTCCTCGGGAGGGAGAGCCGCAGCGGCGCCCGAAGGGCGTGCCTCCACTTGTGCGGCGAGAGCCTCCACCCTGCGGTTTAGGAGAACGTGTTGCTCGGTCATTAAATCGATCCGAGAGGTGAAAGCGGTGAGGATCCGCTGCAACTCACCGATTACCCCTCCCGAAGCCTCCGCCACGTCTTGGTCTTCCAGTGGCCGTTCAACAGCCGGTTGACGCCCCTCGGGATCCATGACGCTGGCCGAGATATCCTGTTGTGAAAGTGTAGGTACACGGACCCACAACAGGGGGCGCAATGAACGGACAATGGAGAAAAGTAAGAACAAGTTTTACTGTTGTGAAAATAGCACAACTGATACAACAATTAGCAATTTGGAGATGTAAGCCGAAATCTGCTGGTGTCTTGTGGGCAGGCCCGAAGGTAGGAGACGTCCGTCCTAGTTGAACCGGAACCACCCAGATCTCCTCTGCCACCGAAACCCAGAAGTACTGGAACCGCCAAGTCCCGAATTCCCAGGTGGCCACTGCCTCCGCTCGTCAGATCCGGTACTGCTGGCGGGAAAGAACACAAACACACAGGGTGGGATGCGACCGCACCCGGTAGATGAGAGGGGTAAAGCCGCCTCCACCTCTTGTCACACTGAAGCAGGAAAGGTGAGTACTTATCTGAACACAGATATATGTTGCAGAGGTGATTACCTGAAACTCAAGGTGATATCTCGGCACTGAGGTGGAGACGCTGTCCTGCTGATATACCTCCGTACTGAGTGAAGTCAGCTGTGTCCAGTAATGGGTGACAGCTGTCACCCTGGCTGCTCTCATCAGGCGGCGGCGCCCTCTGGTGCCTGGAGCCCGCACTCCAGGCAGGGCGCCCTCTGGTGGTGATGGGCCAGCAGTACCTCCTCTTCAGCGGCCCACACACAACAATACAGTTTTTTTGCTGGACCTCGTCTCTATTCAGTCTCCCTTTGCTCTCTCCACACACCTACACTTAAGCCTTCACCTCTTCCTCTTGTTTGGTACTTCCATTCTTATCACATTTTTTTTTCCCCAGTGTGTTCATTGAAACTAAATGGGTCATTTTCATGTATTATTTTGGCAAAGCTTCTACAATTGGATGTCCTTGATGAAACCAGCAGTTTCTGTAGATCTGGACCAGCTGGGCTGATTTACCACCTGGTGGCCAAATTCATTGTATTTATTGGATAATAAATGTGTTCCTAAAGCGACTGATGTGTTATTATAACACGGGGGAGGGGGGCAGGACTTATATTAATTCCATCTTACACGGAGGTATGTTTTTTCCCCTGGCTGCTTTTTCTCTATTTCACCAGAAGTCCTATATAGGCCCTGAGGCCCACTGGTGCTGTTGTCACTGACCGAACGGTCCCCCCTATAAATCGGTCCACCCTGCCTTCACTGCGCATGCATCATTTCTGAGCATCAGCCGTGGTTCACCGATTATCACCTCGTTTCTGCTTCAAACTGCACTCCAGTCATCATCTATCTCAGCGACAAATATCTGAAGCTTTTGTGCAACAATCATTTCCACATAAATTCAGCATTATTTCATCATAAAAGACGGGGAAAGCGATCAAAGCGCCACAGTAGCACATCTGAGTCTGACATGCTGCTGTGCCTACGTCATTTCTGAGCGTCAGTAGCAATTCACCGATTGTAGCTGATCTGCTCTGTGACAGCCCGATCCCGTCAGCAGTACTTCCGCCTCTCCAGGACCCAGTTTGAGGACCTCCTGTCCTGTTTGCACGTGCATATGTGAACAAAGAAAAAAAACTGGCTGCTGCTGCAGTTCATCACTCTCCCCTCAAACTCTGTCATAATTGTGTTATAAACCAGTCACCACTTGTTTTATTATACATCTGTGTAGTTAATACAGTTATCTTCACGGATGATTCGTTCATGCGCGCACATGTGAACAACAAAAAAAACTGGCTGCTGCTGCAGTTCATCGCTCTTCCCTCAAACTCTGTCATAATTGTGTTATGAACCAGTCACCATTTGTTTTATTATACATCTGTGTAGTTAATAAAATTATCTACATCTGTGTAGTTAATAAAATTATCTTCATGGACGATTTGTTCACGCGCGCACATGTGAACAAAAAAAACTGTCTGCTGCAGTTCATCACTCTCCCCTCAAACTCTGTCATAATTGTGTTAAATAAATAAAGGACAAAAGGGACATAAGTCCTGCTCACAGGCTGATTGCCAGAGACAGGATATGTCAACATCAAGTATAAACTCAAGACATCTCCACATCACTACATATCCAGTCCCTGATTGGTCATCGCGGCTCGCCAAGATGAAAAAGTTCAGATTTTTCAACTTGGGGAAGAGGATGACGCGACGCAATGCGATATCACGCCACAAACGCGGCAATCGCTCAAAATT
The DNA here is from genome assembly GCF_902500255.1 of Thalassophryne amazonica. NCBI lineage: Eukaryota > Metazoa > Chordata > Actinopteri > Batrachoidiformes > Batrachoididae > Thalassophryne > Thalassophryne amazonica. Next base: position 25,250,268 of record NC_047119.1, read on the forward strand.
GCTTTATTCGCATCCATCGCGTCGCATTGCGTGGCTTGCACTTTTGTGGCGCCACAACGCGTCCTTGCATAGATTCTTTTCCACTCATCTACCTTCTCATCTACTACTTCAGCAACTGGTGAAGGCCAATAGTACATGCAAGTTTTGCCTACCTGCCCCATATAAATGTGTTGTGAAAGTGTAATGACACGGACCCACAACAGGGGGCGTAAATGAACGGACAATAGATGAGCCAAAAATACAACACTTTACTGTTGTGAAGCGTGCACAACGAAATATACACAAATACAGAATTTGGACAGAGTCAAATGTACTAAGGTGACGTGTGGGCAGGCTCGAGGATAGAAGACGTCCGTCCAGAGATGAGCCGGATCCCACACGATTTCCACTGCCACCGAACCCGGAGAATACTGGAGCCGCCAAGTTCCGAGTCCCCACGTGGCCACCGTCTCCGGCTGTCGGATCTGGTACTGCTGGCAGGAAGCAGAAACAATTATGTGTGGGTGTGTGTACACCCACCAATACAATCAGCTACAGTTCCTCAATGGTGGGTAAAACACCTCCACCTCCGAAACAGGAACACAGTAAGACTTAACAGTAGCACCTACTATTTAACTGAATACGGCTGAGAAAATACCTCGAAGGCAAACGATATCTCAGCAGCGGGGTGGAGATGTCGTCCGGCTTTTATGGAGTGGTTGATGAGTTGATGATAGGTGACAGCTGTCAGGAGTTAACGAGTGACAGCTGTCACTCCCGGCTGTCCTGTGAGGTGGCAGCGCCCTCTCGTGCCTGAAGCCCGCACTCCAGGCAGGGTGCCCTCTGATGGTGGGCCAGCAGTACCTCCTCTTCAGCGGCCCACACAACATAAATGGCTACTTTTGTGAAGAGATAGACCTATTTTCTGCAAAGGTGGTTGCCATCCAGGACTCAAAGTAGTTCCATATTGTGGTGAATGGTGCAATGTTGCTTTACTGTGTGGCTCCTCCCCCTGACTTTTGTTTTATTTCAGATGACTCACTTTGCACTTTTATTTGCATAAGATATTAAACAAATGCAACTGAATTAAAAAAAAAAAGCCTTATATACATGATGCTCACTGTGATAGATTACGTGTCCTAGTGTTTCATATAACCACACTTTGAGTTAAGCAGCCTGTTATAATGAACATAACCCAGTGTAATATTTGTAACTTTCAGTTATATTTGTCAGAAAATGTTTGCCAGTATTGTATTGTGTATGGTAATTACAGTGAGCTAAAACATCAAAATCTATGGAGAAAAAAGAAAAAAAGGGGAGAAAAAAATCTATGGAGTAGATTTTAAAAGATTAAAGACATTTATATGTGTTACATACACTAATTTCATAACTATATATAATGTGTGTGTGTGTGATTTTTTTTTTTTTAGCAAAATCATATAAGAAGATGGAAATTATTAAAAGGATGCTGACTCTTGGCCTTTGCATGATGCTGAATAGCTGTATTCTAATGGCTTTGTGTGTGCAGTGCATCCCCCCCACCCCCCCCCTTGTTCTTTTACATTTTGTGTAAACTACACTGCATGTGGAAAGCAGTCACAGTTCTTCACTTTTTCAACATTTTGTTATGTTACAGCCTTATTCCATAATGGAGAAAATGCATGTTTTTCCTCAAAATTCTACTCGTGACACAACATAATGACATGAAAAAGGTTCTTTTTTTTTTTTTTTTTTTTTTTTTTTTTGCAAATTTATAAAAATACAAATTTAATAAAAAAAAATATAAAAAGCACCTTGAGGCAGCTTTGTTGTGATTTAGTGCTGTATAACTGAAATAAATTGAAATTGAATTGAAAAAAATTTAAAACACTAAGAGATCACATGTAGATAAGTATTCACACCCTTTGCTCAATACTTTGATGATGCAATTACAGCCTCAAGTCTTCTTGAATATGATGCCACAAGCTTGGTGCACCTATCTTTGGGCAGTTTTGCTCATACCTCTTTGCAGCACCTCTCAAGCTCCATCAGGTTGGATGAAGACCGTCGGTGCACAGCCATTTTCAGATCTCTCCAGAGATGTTCAATCAGATTCGGGTCTGGGCTCTGGCTGGACCATTCAAGGACATTCACAGAGTTGTCCTGAAGCCACTCCTTTGATAACTTGGCTGTGTGTTTTGGGTTGTTGTCCTGCTGAAAGATGAACCTTCACCCCAGTCTGAGGTCAAGAACGCTCTGGAGCAGGTTTTCATCCAGGATGTCTCTGTACATTGCTGCATTCATCTTCACCTCAATCCTGACTAGTCTCCCAGTTCTTGCCGCTGAAAAACATCCCCACAGCATGATGTTGCCACCACCATGCTTCACTGTAGGGATGGTGCCTGGTTTCTTCCAAACATGATGCCTGGCATTCACACCAAAGAGTTCAATCTTTGTCTCATCAGACCAGAGAATTTTGTTTCTCATGGTCTGAGAGTCCTTCAAGTGCTTTTTGTCAAACTCCAGGTGGTGCTGCCATGTGCCTTTTACTAAGGAGCTTTTTTATCCCATGGGAACTCTCCCTATCCACCTAAGTGGCTCAAGGGAACTCGAGGGAACTCATGTCCTTGCAAACATGGAACGTGTTCTCAAGCTGGGACGCCTGCCCGTTCAGCACCCAGACCAGCGAGTCAGTCTGTGTTATGTGGTCATTCATTTTCGTTATTTGTTATGTAATTGCGTATGTAGGTATTGTCGTAATTATTTATGTAACTATCCTGGCAGTGGTTTCTGTGTTTGTAATGTGTGCACTGAACCGTCATCCAGCTGTCATTGTGCTGTGATCAGCTGACAGGCCCCTCCTCGTGCTGTGTGCGATGAGACCTGGTTGTCCGGCCCCATGTGATCACATCTGTACATACATATAAGCATTTTATGCAGGTGTGCCCCCCAACACACGTGCACATGTGTGAGACACATGCACCACATGCATATAAATAAAGAGACAGATGAACAGATAGACTACAAAGAGAAGTCATACAGATATTAATATCATTCTATTTTATTGATAAATATAAATATTAAACATGGATCATAACACTTGACCAGTTGCTACTAAACAAAAAATGCTGTTAATAGAACCCAACTTAAAACATGTATATACACACACACACACACACACACACACAGTCCCTCAATGCTGTAATCATGAAATATTACGTGACAATCTTGGGGTACAGTTATGGTATGAGTTGGCAAGAATAACAGGAACATGGAGCAAAGAATATTCATGTTATAGTCTTTCATATTTGTCTGATTTACTAAGATGCCATCTACCAAGTGCTAAATTGCCATGGGCTTTCCAAACTTTGGAGAATTGGATTGGAGAACATTTTGCGGGTGATGTACTCAGAATACTTTCACACAGGGTAGCGGGGAGAGTGCAGGCGGTTTTTGGTCTTAAAATCATGACCAATATAAGATTTGTGTTTTCCGCAGAGGTCGGCGTCTTTCCTCTTTGTGATCTTTCAAGCAAAAGGATTTTGTGCCTTCCACCTTCCAGGCTTTCCTGCATTAACTCAGAGACCTCTGACAGTTCACCCAGAATACTACAGGCCTCCTCGTCTTTATAAACTCTCCAACACACCTCCTCTCCTCTCTCCGCTGCACTGGCTCCCAGTTGCTGCTCACACACAGTTCAAATCTCCGCTGTTGGTGTACAAGCTTCAGCAGCTCTGTTTTCTTCTCCTTATATTCAATCAGCACTCCTTTCTCCTGACTCACATCTCACGCTCAGCTGCTTCCTTGTCCATCCTTTCTCTGTGGCAAACAGGCCCTGTGATGACTCTTCTTCAGCTGACAGCGCTGTGGTCGGATGATCTTTAGACCTCAGACATGAAACTAATCTCTGTGTCCAAGCTGGACCCTCATATTCGACACATCCATCACACACAGGCACGATTTTTCCTCATTAAACGTGTCCTTATGTGACACATTTTGCTGTTAATCGTTTTGTACTTTCTCAGTGGTTTTATTCAGTACCTGACATGTGTTGTGAGCCCTCCCACTTAAGAGAACCCTACAGTCGAGAGTGGGCAGCATGGGCACTCAGAAAAGGACAAGAACTGACACAATTTCTCATCTTTGGCACGGAAAAAGAGCTCCCTCTAGTGGTGGATGAATGTCGGTGTTGCTTATCTCTTCCTGCCAGAGTCCACTAAACAGGATATCACATCATCAGTTGTCTTTACCCTTCTGGTTGTGACAGAAATAAAAGAGATGTAGCCCAATTCCCACGTTCACGGGTATGCACACTGGAAGCTTGAAGTGTTGTACATACCTTGGAAAACCTTTGAGAGTACAGGAGGGTGTCCATGATAGACCTGGATATTCCATCAAACCATGGTGGAATTTTTATGATGTTCAAAATGTTCTTTTCTCTTTGGTAAGTCCATGCATGTCTATGGAGCCTGCAGAATTGTTGTACGTGCTGTGAAATCACCCGGCAGATTTTCCATAAGAGCTAAGGTTGTGCTGAAGTTCTAGTACGGATGTTCTAGGCTTATTTTTGCACAGATCACATGGTACAAGTCCAGCGTGTTACATCATCATGGTTATAGACCAGGAACTTCTGTGATGTATATCAGTGAAAGTGAGAATGGGGCTCAAGACTATGTAATGTAGGGGATCAAAGTCATTCACACACCAGGTCAGGGCTGGGCAACTTATTCCAGAAAGGGCCAAGAGGGTGCGGGGGTTTTTTTTGCAGCCACTGACTCCACCAGGTGATTTCACTGATTAACATCACTTTGAGCAGATGGAATCAGTTAATCAGTGAAATCACCTGGTGGAGTCAGTGGCTGCAAAAAAACCCCCGCACCCTCTTGGCCCTTTCTGGAACAAGTTGCCCACCCCTGCACCAGGTCATTCAGACACTCATACATAAAAGTTAGTTTCTGGTCATGAAAAAGGTGTAGAAAGAGTTGAAAAAAAATTTTTTTTTTTCATTTAGAGTCTTTTCACAGGTGTAGGAATCATTACATATTCTTTCCATCTTAATTACTACTTTACAACCAGCAGGTTTGAATTAGGTCCAGCTTAACCAGTTTATATGAAGAACAGGATTCAGAAGTTAAAATACAAATTAGAGCATGATCAAGGGATTTTTTGGGACCGAAACAATACCGATATTAAGGAGTAAAAATTTTCTGATATTCAATACATCTGCTGAAATATACATAAAAAAAAAAAATTCATGATTCCAAACATTTTGTTATCCAACCCTTATCACAAAGAAATATAATTGACACTTGATACTTTACAGTTTAAAAATGAAATTTATTCTAAAAAAAAAAAAAACTAGAGATATAACCAACAACCAACCAACATACGTCATGCTGCCTTCACTCAGATTGACAGTCACTGTGTTGCACCTCAGCACCGGCATAGAAGAGACATCTCAGCTATTTTAGCTCCTTCTAGCTGGTAGCACAACAATCACTTTCCTCTTGTCACAGTAAAATGCCCAGTGTGATTGAAAATAAATGACAGGTGGTTGCTTTGCCTCTGTCTCTTGTAGGTCATGTGACCATGGGGTTATAGAGTCCCAGCCATGTGTGACAGCAATGGAAACAATGCTGTCGGAGCACCTTCCTCTGGACAAACTGCATTCACACCACTTACAGCAGCTGATGTGTACTTCTGTATTATTTATTACGTAAAATAAAACTTTTCATATCTGCAACAATAATGCCGATACTAATATGTTGGTGATAGACTCACATTGTCCGATATTACTGGCCAACCAGTACAGTGAGGCAAATAAGTATTTCAACCACTGTCAATTTTCCTACCTATAAAGAATGGAGATTGAACAGGTGTCTTTTATACAGGTAACGAGTTCAAATAGGTGCAATTAGTGCAGAAAAGGAGGGATTCTTAAAAAAAACTAACAGGGCTGTGAGAGCCAGAATTCTTGCTGGTTGGTCAGTGATCAAATACTTATTTCATGCAATAAAATGCAAATTAATTATTTAAAAGTAATGTGATTTTCTGATTTATTTATTTATTTATTTATTTTAGATTCTGTCTCTCACAGTTGAAGTGTACCTTCCATTAAAATTACAGACCTCTCCATTCTTTGTAGGTGGGAAAACTTGCAAAAATGACAGTGGATCAAATACTTATTTGCTTCACTGTATATCGGTCAGCCTGGAATGAAACAACCAATGAAACAACCAACCAGTGATGATTTTGCAGTGTTATCCAAATGGGAACACATAAATACACAAGTATGGAGTTAATTTTACCTTTTGATATTTTTATTTAAGTCATGCTGTAGAAATTTGTTTTCACTGTGACTTTAAACACGTTCATTTGAGAAATTTTAACATCAAGAACTTAACTTTAAAAAAAAAAAAAAATGATGCCATATATAAATTAAAATGTGTAAAAGCTTGTAGGGGCACATTGTATTGCCCAGCACTGTGTACTGTTTCTGATCAGTGCTGTAACGTGACGATGAGGTTTATACATCACCTGAACAGGCAATTACACAAGACAACATTTATATAGTGCAAGTACCACTCAATTTCACAGTCACACACACTTGAATTAACTGACTTGTAGATTGCTCTGATCCCTTTACCTATAAATACTCGATGTGAGGTGAAGTTGACTGCAGGGTTCCATGCTGACTCACCAACGCAAACAAGAAGGTTGATGTGTGCATGCCTGTGTCTCTGGCTGTTGGAAGGTTCGGGCGCCATTCCATGATATTAAAATACTGTTTTTGTCTCTTGATGTTGTTGGATGACATTCAAAAAGGAATTTGTGTTGATATTGTTGAGGTTAAAAACAATGTTGGTGTAGTTTTCCCCAAAATCATGCTAAAAATTAATTTTGGCAGGGGTCATGGTAAAGGAATTTGATTTTCAACCCAGTCAAATTTGTTGCACACATCAGTGGATCCCATACTTGCTCTGGCAGGGTCAACCAGATGTCAGTCATTTAGGTGAAGGTCTTCATGCTTTCAGGTACTATTACCTAGTTTTTCTAAATCATCTTGTAGATATTCCTCCTCTGTGTCTATTATAAAAATGCTTCTGGTTTGGGAGGAGTGAGCACGGGTAACTGTAAGAAAAAGCAACAAATGCAAACAGAAAAATAAATGGCTAAGCCGCTGGGGACGAGGCACAACAAACAGTTGTTCCATCTTATTTAAGCTGGAGAATTGGCATTGATGCTTGGCTCTGTAGTCCAAGCAAACGATTTGCACATGAGACCTGAGCTCAATACGCTTTAATAATCAAATAAATCATTATTATATTTGAATTCAAATATTAACGTTGGCTGAGCAGAAAACGGGAAGGACGGCTGAATGCATTCTACATATATTTACATTTATCCCTTTAAATGCAATTTTATTGCACACTGCTAGGTGGTGTTTATGTTTTTGATATTCTCATTCAAATGTAGAGAGTTGGGCATTTAAGTCTAGTGAGAGTGGAGGGCAAGGAGGGAGCCCAATGTCCATGGGCTAATGAACACAAGGGTACTGAATGAATCATGAGAAAACATACAAGCTAGTATTTCCCCAAGCAACTTTGGAACCACATGTGTGTTGGTGTATATTTAAATGTGGTGTTGGTGAAAGAAACGGCAAGTTGGAAACATTGTAATTTTGTGTTTGCAGCTCAACTGGGCGCTAATGGGCTCGCATGTGCAGACATGCATACAAGCATACATACAAGCATTTGTATTTGAAAATACTTAAATACATTTTTCAGAGTATTTGTATTTTCTGATTTTGAATTCAAAGTATTTGTATTTGTATTTCAAATACATCGCCGATCCCAAGTATTTCCAAATACTTTTACAAATACGTTTTCAAATACTTTTCAAACTTGAGAATCTCTGTGACACCATGTTGGATATAGATTGTGAGTTTGATTATTGCCTGTGATATTATAATAGTGAATTTGTGATAAAACATTCAATCCTTTACTTAATAGAATTTGGTCATGCTATTTTCACAATAAATTGTCACCGGTTTATCAGTTTTTGTGTTGATTTGTTGTTTATAGTTCATAGAAAGTATTTGTATTTGAAATACTCAAAATATAAAGTATTTGTATTTGAAAAAGTACAAAGTATTTGTATTTGGAATTCGAAAATCTAAAGTATTTGTATTTAAATACAATGCAAAGTATTTGACCCCATGTCTGCGCATGTGTCATTGTAGTGAAAAAGATCTGGTGCATCCGAAGTAGGTAATTTGAGTGGATCATCTACCAAAAGAAAACAAAATCTGTAATGTTCATAAATTCAAACATCAATCAGGGGTTTGTGACTAACATGCGTAACGTGAAGTCTAGCCCTTCGGTGAGGCAAATTGACTCGTTTTATGTGAAATGTAGAAATAGTCCTATTTCAGGAGGATAAAATCGAAAACCACAGTCCAGACGTCCACAGCTCCCACGCTGGCATTACTCTCAGCTGGATTTATGCCCAGCGCCGGCTCACTGGATAAGTGGATTGTTAGAGTTTACTTTTGCGTACTTTTTTGAGTTTGCGTTTGAACAACTCTGTAGTGAATTATAAGCCACTTCTTTTCACTTCTTTCAACCCTGGAATGTGAACGGTGTTGTGAACAAAATGGCTCAAGGAATTCTTTGCACAATGTCAAGGACGGTCCGCATCTGGGCCTGAAAAATCTATAAAAGCCACATATCATCTCAGCCCACAACGTTCTCTGGGCCTTGGTGCGAAGCTGGCTGATTCGATTTGGCAATCAATATGTTTTCTGTGAGCATAAGCCATGGTAATCTTTTTACAGCACCTCTTCCCTGCCTTGCTCCTCTCATCTTCTGCCCTTGAGTCAATCCTTCCCCTCCTCCGTTGTAACACATAGGCTGCTGTGATTGCCTCGGCCGGGCTTTGTGGTTAAAGAGAGGATGAGAGGAAGAGGAAGAGGATGAAAAATTGATGTCAAGAAGCTGCTACTCTCAAACACCCCCCCCAACCCACAACCCACCCTCCAGGAGTCTCAAGGTCTGTGGTCACAGTCATGTCCCATAAAAGTGAATTGTGGGTAAATGGGTTGATGCTGCGTGCCATGATCGCAGAATGCATCAGCAGGAGCCATCTTTTTGACAGGAAATAAGATACAACTGCTGTTTTAATCTAGAAAACACTGTCTGCGATGCAAACGAAGAAAAAAGTTGAACACACAATGACTCTTAAGCGCGATCATCCAAAGAAGCTGACACTGAGTAACACCGCTTGTGATAGAGGTGGAGCAAACCAGATGGTGAATTGTATGAGATAGAAAATTCTGCGCTTTCATGGCTTCATAATTCAGAAAATTTCAACCTTTTCTACCGTTTTCAATAAGAGGATGTTGAGACGACATTGGAAATCTCAAGCTATGAGCGCAGCACCTGTAAATGGTGACGTATGTGGCTTTGAAATTAAAACATTTTCAAAAATTTGCAATGATCCAATATGTTAAATCACAATTTAAAAAAAAAAGTCTAAACTTAACAGAAAAACAACATTTTTGAGAATTGCATATGGGATCAACAGATTTTATAAATTTTTGCAAATAATCATCTGGGACTTGTAACCAAAAACTGGTGTGCATGGATTTGATTGCTCTTTATCATCTTTAGTTTCTGAGATGTGGAAAATTACAAAAGGAACCAACTTCATATGTTGTGCATTTACGATTTAAAACATGTTCTTTTTAGAGATATAATTGTGTTTAGGGTCCACATTGTTATACAGTACATCCACTTGAAATATAGCTGTCAAATCTTTTTTTTGTTTTTCATTTTGAAGGCCTCATAAATCTCTAATTTTGATTTATTCCAGGCATGCACATAGTTGCTAAGAAAGTAACACAAAAAGAGTCTTACAGTGCAACCAGAAAGTACTCACAGCTCTTCATTTTTTTCCACATTTTATGTTACAGCCATATGCCAAAATGGAGTAAATTCTTGTTTTTTTTTTCTCAAAATTCTACTCACAACACCCCATAATGACAACATGAAAAAGTTTTTGTTTTTTTTTGCAAATTTATAAAAAAAAAAAAAAACTACAAAATAACGCGTACATAAGTATTCACGCCCTTTGCTCAAAACTTTGTTGCTGCACCTATGGCAGAAATTACAGCCTCAGGTGTTTTTGAATATGATGCCTCAAGCTTGGTGCACCTATCTTTGGGCAGTTTTGCCCATTCCTCTTTGCAGCACCTCTCACGCTCCATCAGGTTGGATGAGAGTGTTGGTGCGCAGCCATTTTCAGATCTCTCCAGGGATCTTGCATCGGGTTCAGGTCAGGGCTCTGGCTAGACCACTCAGACATTCACAGAGTTGTCCTGAAGCCACTCCTTTGATATCTTAGCTGTGCGCTTAGGGTCATTGTCCTGCTGAAAGATGAATGGTCACCCCAGTCTGAGGTCAAGAGCACTCTGGAGCAGGTTTTCATCCAGGATGTCTCTGTACATTGCTGCATTAACCTTTCCCTCAGTCCTGACTCGTCTCCCAGTTCCTGCTGCTGAAAAACGTCCCTATAGCATGATGCTGCCACCACCATGCTTCACTGTAGGGATGGTGCCTGGTTTCCTCCAAACATGATGCACCTATGCTGGAGCTCCGGCAGAGTGACCATCGGGTTCTTGGTCACCTCCCTGACTAAGGCTCTTCTTCCCCGATCACTCAGTTTAGATAGGCAGCCAGCTGTAGGAAGAGTCCAGGTAGAGCCGAACTTCTTCAGTATACTGATGATGAAGTCCACTGTGCTCATTAGGACCTTCAAATCGGCAGAAATGTTTCTGTACCCTTCCCCAGATTTGTGCGTCAAGACAACCCAGTCTCTGAGGTCTACAGGTAATTCTTTTGACTTCATGCTTGGTTTGTTCCCTGACATGCACTGTCAACTGTGGGACCTTATATGTAGACGGGTGTGTGCCTTTCCAAATCATGTCCAATCAACTGAATTTACCCCAGGTGGACTCCAGTTGAGTTGTTGAAACATCTCAAGGATGATCAGTGGAAACAGGATGCACCAGTGTGCAATTTTGAGCTTCGTGGCAAAGGCTGTGAATGCTTATGTATGTGTGATTTCTTAGTTTTTTGTTTATTTTTTTAATTTGCAAAAATAAAAAAATTTCACATTGTCATTATGGGGTATTGTGTGTAGAAATTTGAGGGCGAAAAATTAATTTCATCCATTTTGGAATAAGGCTGTAACATAACAAGATGTGGAAAAAGTGAAGCGCTGTGAATACTTTCCTGATCCACTGTAAATGAAAAAACTGAAAGATCTGATGCTTTTCCATGTGAGCATATAATGGACTTCAAAGTGCAACTGAATTTTTTTTTACGGTAATACAAAGCCATAACCTGGCAAATAAGCAACTTTAAGCCAACCATTTATCTGTTAAAGATATTTAAAAGTATGGAACAACCCTGCACATTTCAAGCATGTAGCAGGAATATTTCAAAAGTAATGTTTTTTTGAAATTTGCACAATTTTAACAACACTTATTTTTATTAGGTCAGTGGCACCTTTTCTAAAAACCTCTCTCCAATATACCCCTGATCATTTAAACCATTGTTTAGGGTAGTTTTTGTGACTCTCACTTGTTTCTGGGACATAGAAAGACATAAACCACCTGTTTCAACAAATGGCAAAATGTGTTGATGAGACCATGCTATAAAATCAGTATTTACATAACTTATTATCATTATTATTATTATTATTAGAGAGATTAAAGTTTTCCGTAAATTACCAGATTTCCTAATTTGAGACTACTATTTTTTTTGGGGGGGGGGGGGGGGGGGGGGATTGTTGCATAAACCTAGTGCACTAGTGCTGTCTTCCACCGTTTACTGTCATCCATAAGTGCACCATGTTGGAAATATGCTCATTTCCAAAAAAGAAAAACCTTTAACTTTTATCTCTTTGACTATTTTTATTAGTTGGAATTACTTCATCTATCAGCTGCTGAGGCTGTGCCAGTTCTTTGATGTGTGTTGAATTTGTGTGGCTGAATCACTGTGATGTTTTCTTCTTTCTTCCTTAGTATGTGGGTCTTTTCTTCTGCCCTTCTCTCCCACAACTTTGGCTTCTTCTCTCATTATTTTTCTTTCTTGTGCTTGTCATCTCCAACAGAGACACAGATTGTGAGGGGTCTGTTGTTGCACTCGCCTCCAGCACTCCGTTCTCCCCTCATCCTGGAGGAACACTGTTGTTGTCATTCTTTCCCACTTACAGTGGTTTGCAAAAGTATTCAGCTTTGGCATAATACCTGTGAATAATCAGTTTTATTGCCAGTTTTCTTCAAACAAGTCAGGAGATGGATACATGAACATTTCCAAGTCACTGAATATGTCTTGGACTTTATTGACTGTGACAGTCAGTTTATATCAAGTTGTCTGAAGAAAACTGGCAATACAACTGATTATTCACAAGTATTATGCCAAAGGGACTGATTACTTATGCAACCCATCATCTTGGTTTTTATATTTTTAATTAATTTATATCAAGTTGTAGAGATTTACTTTCAGTATGAGTCTAAGGAAGATCATTTTAGAAATTTTTATATTGAGAACCGTGATTTACTTTTTGTATTTAAATGCCATAAACAAATTAAAATGCATGAAATACCAAGGGGCTGAATACTTTTGCAAGGCAGTGTATGTTTGAATGTGCACATACGTACATACATTGTGTATTAAACTCTGGCAATTCGCACAACCGGGAATGGGACATTTAATTCTGTCATGAATTGATGACATAAATTGGTTTGAAGTGAAAATTGCACAAAAATGTGTGTACCTAATAGGCTACACATACACACACACACACACACACACACACATTTGGAATAACACACAAACAGGATATATGTAGACTTTATTGTACTTCAGTACAACATGATCTGGATCATTCTAAAACTGAGGTTCACCCATAGAAACAATTTCTGCCATTGCTTCTGAAGAAATGTACCTGGGACATGCTTGTAAAGTAGAAAAAAAGAGATGGATGAAAAAAGTAAATAATGCTGAAATCCCCTCAAATACTTTAAAGTGGACATCTGGAGAAAGAGATATTTTTGGGAGCCGTAGATAAGCTCCTCTGGGTTTTACTTCTCGTAGATGTTTGAGCAGATGGCTCTGTGATGGATGGTTGCTGTCTTGGAGAATCCATATTTCTTGCATTTTACCATGACAACAACAAACAAAGCACTTCCACTTCAGGGCCTGTGGTGGCGCTGTAGTGCAATGCCATTCTAAAACTCCTAACCTGAGCATTTTGTCCTTTCTTTAATTCTGGTTTTGCTTTACCATTCTCCTGTATATTTACTCCTTTATTTGCCCACAACATTGTTATGTTTCTCCAAGCGATTGCTAGCTTAATGTTGACATTGGCGTGAAGGCGGATGCCAGTGGATGGAGCACACACAATGTGCAGTGTTCATCATGTGACAGAGGAGGTACATATGAAGTGAAGCACAGCTGTTTGTAATTTTTTGTCTAATCTAACGAGCAGCTGGGGTGGTGACCAGGTGGTTGGTGCACTTGGTTTCAGTGCGGAACGTTTCCAGTTCAAACCCTTCCCCTGCCACATTTCTCCATGCAATGTGGTGTTGCATCAGGAAGGGCATCCGGCATAAAATTTTTGCCAAATCAACATGCAGACCCACTTTGAATCTGCTGTCGTGACCCTTAGTAAAAAAAAAGGGAGCAGCTAAAGTGTCTTACTTTTTTATAATCCAACCAGCATTCACAAACAATCCAGCAGGTGGCAGACATGTCTATGGGATAATACATAGGCAAAGCAGAGATGCTTTTGAGATTGGTCTTGTGAGTCAGCGTTAACCACAACTACTCAATTCATCCTCAATATGTGTTCTTTATAATGTTTTGAGTTATACGATGATAGCCATTTTTGTTTTTTGAGTTATTGTTAACACAAACTGAGATGGACTAAGCCTCTTACTAATCTATATTTTTTCTTTATATCTATATCCAAGATGTAATCTGTTAGCAGCACAGAGAAATAGAAAATGTACATTGTATTTTTGGTTTTGTTCAAGTGTTTTTGTTTTTTTAATATATCGTGATTTTATTCATGTTTTATCTTCAACTTCAGGGCCACCATAATTGTACATTTTATCATGCAATACTTTTTGCTCCATGTAATTATTGTAAGACACAGTGGCCCTGAAGTAGAAAAATACATAATTTTTTTTTATGGCAATGCCACTGTAAATGTACACTTTCATGATAGTCCATGTAGCTATGTTTATATGTATATATATTAGCAAGTATGCATTATATATCTTATGAACGCCATTTGATTTTGATCAAATTCAGCAGGTATGCTGGGCCGATAGATGGTTAAGAAATCATTTGATTTTGATTAGGTTTGGTCAGTGTTCAAGCTCAGTGGACCTGGCCCACAACTACAACCCTACAATTTTGCTGAAATTACCGTTAGTTCACATATTTCAGTGTTAACAGACTTGGTTGTTTAAAAGTGCATGTACCATGTATGTGCATGTAAAAGTGCAAACTACCATCCCTGGTTCTCAAGACCAGGCACCTAAGTGGCTCTACTCTTTTTTTTAGATATTTAGATGTACCCTAGTATACACTCGTCAAGTTCTACCTTAGATTTGGAATGTATAATAGAAGATATATCTTACTGAATTTTCATGTAACATTTTTCCTATATTTTCAAATGTAGATGTGGCGTTGCTGTGCTCTCTTAGCACCTTTGCTCTTGTTGGTTTTGTTCACCTGTTTTGCAGGGTGTTATACTTTTAGTTTTATTAGTGTTTTGTCTTTTACATTTGTGTTTGTATTTCAGGGCCACCGTACATTACAAAGACTTTATTGACACATTGCATCAAGTCTGAATAACGAAAACTTTCTTTCCCTTCACATTTGCTCTCAGGGACAACAACTTCATCAAGGACTTTCCCCAGTTAGCAGATGGCCTCATGGTCATCCCCTTACCTGTGGAGGAGCAATGTCGAGGGATCTTGTCTGAGCCCCTGCCCAACCTGCAGCTCCTTACAGGTGCTTGTGTGTGTGTGTGTGTGTGTG
Organism: Thalassophryne amazonica; assembly: GCF_902500255.1. NCBI lineage: Eukaryota > Metazoa > Chordata > Actinopteri > Batrachoidiformes > Batrachoididae > Thalassophryne > Thalassophryne amazonica. The sequence continues at coordinate 25,265,345 of NC_047119.1, forward strand.
TGTGTGTGTGTGTGTGTGTGTGTGTGTGTGTGTGTGTGTGTGTGTGTGTGTGTGTGTGTGTGTGTGTGCGCGCGCGCGCTTGTCTTCTTTTTCACTTTTATTTCTAATAGTCCATTGCTGTTGAGAGCCCCTTTGTTACATTTTTCAGTGCCAGTTGAATAATCTTTTAATGATCCCATTGTACTTAATGCCTTAAAAATTATGAACTGATTAAAACCTCTAGATCTGTCTTGAAATAGTGAAGAAAGCATCATTGTAAGAGATGAGAGATGAGATGAGATTTATTGTCACTGTCATTACATGAGTGCAACAACAACGAAATTACGTTTACACTCCAATTACCTCAGACAAAATACAGCAATTAATTATTACTAGTTTACAGTAATAATGGCACACATCAGAATTAAAGACAACATAGTTACATTTGACATTGTTTATGTGCACTAAACTTGAAGCAGTCCGTCATCTGAAATGAGGCAAAATGGGTGAAGGCTGCAGCAGTAGGGGCCCGCGCCGCCCAGCTTGCGGAGTTGAAGGCTGCAGCAGTAAAAACTGTGCTGCCTTTGAAGTGTCAGGGAGGAAGCCAGGGTGAGGGGAGTGGAGAGACACAAGTGGGGGGGGTTAATAGGGATGGAAGGAGGGAGACATGCGTCGTGTGCAGATGAGTTAAGTTTCTGTCAGTTTCTGTCCATGTGTGCGTAAAGTCTGACGTTGCTAGGCAACAGCAGGCTGGGTGGGAGGGTAGATAGATGAGAAGGGGGGAGCCAAATTTGTTCACCAAGGCCATAGATCCTTCTGGGGGAAGAGCAGGGCATTTGACCTTCTGTAACAAGAGCTGTAATGAGTAACACACACATATATAGATATATATCTATCTATATAGATATAGATAGATATACGAGGGCTGTCAATAAAGTAACGGTCCTTTTTATTTTTTTCAAAAACTATATGGATTTCATTCATATGTTTTTACGTCAGACATGCTTGAACCCTCGTGCGCATGCGTGAGTTTTTCCACGCCTGTCGGTGACGTCATTCGCCTGTGAGCACTCCTTGTGGGAGGAGTCGTCCAGCCCCTCGTCGGAATTCCTTTGTCTGAGAAGTTGCTGAGAGACTGGCGCTTTGTTTGATCAAAATTTTTTCTAAACCTGTGAGACACATCGAAGTGGACACGGTTCGAAAAATTAAGCTGGTTTTCAGTGAAAATTTTAACAGCTGATGAGAGATTTTGAGGTGATTCTGTCGCTTTAAGGACTTTTCACGGTGCGAGACGTCGTGCAGCGCTCTCAGGCGGCGTCATCAGCCTGTTCAAGCTGAAAACCTCCACATTTCAGGCTTTATTGATCCAGGACGTCGTGAGAGAACAGAGAAGTTTCAGAAGAAGTCGGTTTCAGCATTTTATCCGGATATTCCACTGTTAAAGGAGATTTTTTTAATGAAAGACGTGCGGACGGATCCGCGCGTCGGGACGCAGCCGACGCGGTGCGCGGCACAGGAAAAACACCTCCGTGTTGATAACCATTTGTAAAATCCAGGCGGCTTTTGATGGCTTTCAGTGGAGTGAGTATATGAGAAACTGTTTAACAGGCAGGACATGTTCCAACTTGTCCTTAAGGCTTTCAACAGAGGTGTTTTTCCTGTGGCGGAGCGTCGCGGCGGCTGCGTCCCGTCTTTCATTAAAAAAATCTCCTTTAACAGTGGAATATCCGGATAAAATGCTGAAACTGACTTCTTCTGAAACTTCTCTGTTCTCTCACGACGTCCTGGATCAATAGAGCCTGAATTGTGGAGGTTTTCAGCTTGAACAGGCTGATGACGCCGTCTGAGAGCGCTGCGCGACGTCTCGCACCGTGAAAAGTCCTTAAAGCGACAGAATCACCTCAAAATCTCTCATCAGCCGTTAAAATTTTCACTGAAAACCAGCTTAATTTTTCGAACCGTGTCCACTTCGATGTGTCTCACAGGTTTAGAAAAAATTTTGATCAAACAACGCGCCAGTCTCTCAGCAACTTCTCAGACAAAGGAATTCCGACGAGGGGCTGGATGACTCCTCCCACAAGGAGTGCTCACAGGCGAATGACGTCACCGACAGGCGTGGAAAAACTCACGCATGCGCACGAGGGTTCAAGCATGTCTGACGTAAAAACATATGAATGAAATCCATATAGTTTTTGAAAAAAATAAAATGGACCGTAACTTTATTGACAGCCCTCGTATATCTATCGTAGAGAAGCTTGAATGTTCGACTGGACTGGGTTGCTTGACGCGAGGACGTTTCGCTTCAAATCGCAGAAGCTTCCTCAGCTAAAATTCTTGCTCTGGAAGTCTGACTTCTGTCTGACTCTTGTAGAGAAGAATAAAACAGAAGCCAACAAAAGCTGGAGTTTTAAACCTAAACAGACCCTCCTACTGAGAGGCAGACTGCTATAGGCTAGTGACTAAACAATAGCTCTAATTAGGAACTATTGTGCTGTAGTTAGCACACCTAATGGCAGGACAGCTGTCCCTCTAATGATGGGATGGATGCCTTTCTGATGGCTCCCTTGATGACGTGAATGACTCATTACCATGAACAAACGACTGAAACTCCTTTGATCTGAGTACCCCATTGTAAACAGGGGATAAAGTGTGTCTCAGACCCCCTCCCCGGTTAAGGCTGGGTTTCAAACGTTTCACAAAGAATGCCTCCTTGACCCCTCTCTCAAACCATTTCTTCTCTCTGGCCAATATTTTAACTTCTTTGTCCTCAAACGTGTGGTTAGTGTCTTTAAGGTGGAGGTGAAAGACACTAACCACACGTTTGAGGACAAGGAAGTTAAAATATCTGATTTAAGGCTCTCTTTTTCAGAGGAGCTACAGCATCCAAAGTTGTCCTCAATGAGGATATAAAACTATTGACGAGATAATCTATCTCACTCACAGAGTTTAGGTAGCTACTCTGCCCTGTGTTGGTATATGGCATTGGAGAACATAAAGAAGGAATCATATCCTTAAACCTAGTTATAGCGCTTTCTGAAAGACTTCTACTGTAATGAAACTTATTCCCCACTGCTGGGTAGTCCATCAGAGTAAATGTAAATGTTAAGAAATGATCAGACAGAAGGGGGTTTTCAGGGAATACTGTTAAGTCTTCAATTTCCATACCATAAGTCAGAACAAGATCTAAGGTATAATTAAAGTGGTGGGTGGACTCATTTACATTTTGAGCAAAGCCAATCGTGTCTAACAATAGATTAAATGCAGTGTTGAGACTGTCATTCTCAGCATCTGTGTGGATGTTAAAATCGCCCACTATAATTATCTTATCTGAGCTAAGTCACTAAGTCATTTCTTAACCGTTCTCTCACAGTCACATAAAGGACATGTGGCATGAAACCTACACCTCCACCTTTGCCCTCTAATCACTCATTAGTCAAGTTAGTGTTCAGGCAACACTGGCCCGATATTTATTATGGTATTCTTCTTTCTCCACACGTGCACACAAAATGACACATTTCAAAAACAGCAGCCACTGCACAGAGCCTTCCATAAACACTTTATTATTTTTCTACCCCCTTTGCACCTCACTTTTTATGGCTTAAGTTGTTCTAAACTGGCATAAAAGTTTTGTAATTGAATTGCAGAGAAAGGCGAGATTGCTCCCCATTTCTGTCAATAATTCAATAGATGTCAGAGCTGCACCACATATCTGTCATTGATCCAAAAGCAGCTGGGATATGGGCTGTGAAAATAATGTTAAGGCAATAATGGATAACAATGGCCCTGGAATAATGTGTCCAAAAGAAATGATGAATTTCATTTATCCACTACTTTTCCACCCCCCATCCAGCTGCTTTTTATGAATCTGGCTTCTGTAATTGGTTTTAAATTTGATGCGTTACTTTTCATTTCTCTGTCTTCATTTTCTCTTTTCTTCTTCGGCCCCCGTCCTCTGCAGGAGACGCACAGTTCAGCGAGGCTGTGGGCTATCCCATGGTGCAACAGTGGAGAGTACGCAGCAACCTGTACAAAGTCAAACTCAGCTCGATCACTTTATCTGCAGGTAGGCAGGTGCTAAGCACAGTGATAAGGAAAAATTCCGTCTGGCTTTTTTGACATAAGTATTAAGATTAACATATTTTCCTTATTAACATAAGGAAAATAAGTATTTGAACACCCTGCGATTTTGCAAGTTCGCCCACTTAGAAATCATGGAGGGGTCTGAAATTTTCATCTTAGGTGCATGTCCACTGTCAGAGACATAATCTAAAAAAAAAAAAAATCCGGTAATCACAATGTATGATTTTTTTAATAATTTATTTGTATGTTACTGCTGCAAATAAGTATTTGAACACCTGTGAAAATCAATGTTAATATTTTGGCCTTTGTTTGCAATTACAGAGGTCAAACGTTTCCTGTAGTTTTTCACCAGTGTTGCACACACTGCAGCAGGGATTTTGGTCCACTCCTCCATACAGATGTTCTCTAGATGTTTCAGGTTTGGAGTTTCAGCTTCCTCCAAAGATTTTCTATTAAGTTCAGGTCTGGAGACTGGCCAGACCACTCCAGGACCTTGAAATGCTTCTTACAAAGCCCCTCGTTAGTTGCCCTGGCTGTGTGTTTGGGTCATTGTCGTACTGGAAGACCCAGCCATGACCCATCTTCAATGCTCTTACTGAGGGAAGGAGGTTGTTTGCCAAAATCTCGCAATAGATGACCCCATCCATCCTCCCTTCAATACGGTGCAGTCGTCCTGTCCCCTTTGCAGAAGAGCACCCCCAGAGTATGATGTTTCCAGCCCCATGCTTCACGGTTGGGATGGTTTTCTCGGGGTTGTTCTCATTCTCTAAACATGGTAAGTGGAGTTGATTCCAAAAAGCTCTATTCTGGGCTCATCTGACCACATGACCTTCTCCCATGCCTCCCCTGGATCATCCAGATGGTCACTGGTGAACTTCAAATGGGCCTGGACATGTGCTGGTTTGAGCAGGGAGACCTTGCTGCCCTGCAGGATTTTAAACCATGACAGCATCATGTGTTACTAATGTAATCTTTGTGATTGTGGTCCCAGCTCTCTTCAGGTCATTGACCAGGTCCTCCTGTGTAGTTCTGAGCTTTCTCAGAATCATCCTTACCCCACAAAGTGAGATCCTGCATGGAATCCCAGCCCGAGGGAGATTGACAGTCATCTTGTGTTTCTTCCACTTTCTAATAAATAATCATAACAGTTGTTGTCTTCTACCAAGCTGCTTGCCTGTTGTCCTGTAGTCCATCCCAGCCTTGTGCAGGTCTACAGTTTTGCCCCTGGTGTCGTTAGACAGCTCTTTGGTCTTGGCTATGGTGGACAGATTGGAGTGTGATTGATTGAGTGTGTGAACAGGTGTCTTTTATTCAGGTAACAAGTTCAAACAGGTGCAGTTAATACAGGTAAAGAGTGCAGAATAAGAGGGCTTCTTAAAGAAAAATTAACAGGTCTGTGAGAGCCAGAATTCTTGTTGGTTGGTAGGTGTCCAAATACTTATTTGCAGCAGTAACATACAAATAAATTATTAAAAAATCATACAATGTGATTTCCGTTTTTTTTTTTTTTTAAGATTGTGTCTCTCACAGTGGACATGCACCTAACATGAAAATTTCAGACCCCTCCATGATTTCTAAGTGGGTGAACTTGCAAAATCGCAGGGTGTTCAAATACTTATTTTCCTCACTGTGTGTATATATACGAGGGCTGTCAATAAAGTAACGGTCCTTTTTATTTTTTTCAAAAACTATATGGATTTCATTCATATGTTTTTACGTCAGACATGCTTGAACACGCACGTCTTTCATTAAAAAAAATCTCCTTCAACAGTGGAATGTCCGGTTAAAATGCTGAAACCGACTTCTTCTGAAACTTCTCTGTTCTCTCACGACGTCCTGGATCAATAGAGCCTGAAATGTGGAGGTTTTCAGCTTGAACAGGCTGACGACGGCAGCTGAGAGCGCTGAGCGACGTCTCGCACCGTGGGAAGTCCTTAAAGCGACAGAATCACCTCAAAATCTCTCATCAGCCGTTAAAATTTTCACTGAAAACCAGCTTAATTTTTCGAACCGTGTCCACTTCGATGTGTCTCACAGGTTTAGAAAAAATTTTGATCAAACAACGCGCCAGTCTCTCAGCAACTTCTCAGACAAAGGAATTCCGACGAGGGGCTGGACGACTCCTCCCACAAGGAGTGCTCACAGGCGAATGACGTCACCGACAGGCGTGGAAAAACTCACGCATGCGCACGAGGGTTCAAGCATGTCTGACGTAAAAACATATGAATGAAATCCATATAGTTTTTGAAAAAATAAAAAGGACCGTTACTTTATTGACAGCCCTCGTGTATATATATATATATATATATATATATATATATATATATAGGGAGTCTTATGACTTTGTATTAAGAATATGATTTCTAAATGCTTAGTATGTTGCCATTACATAAATGGCACCAAGCAACTTTCATTGTTGTGGCAGTTAATTACAAGTGACAGTGAACCAGTTTCAGACAAACTAGCTGTTTCAGTGTTTTGTTTTGTTTTGTTTTTTTAAGTGGTAACAAAATAATGGGACAAACTCTGCTTTCATGTGTCGCCTAGTGCATGGCACATAATCCAGTTAATTGCTGAAGGTTATGAGAGCTTGCCATCTGTAATTGGTGTTTGTTTTTTATTTTCAGGAGAAATTTGGTGTGCTGGTTTTCAAGATGTACCTGGGTTTTGGCTTACGTTGAATATAATCCATCTTTCCCACCCTGTTGAGAACAAAATCGCTATTCTCCCACCTCCCATCTAACCCAATAGGCTTTTCCAAAGTGTTGAAGACGCTGTCGGCAGAGAGCCCGAGGGAGGAGTTGCTGGCCTTCCTCCAGCAGTACGGCAGCCACTACGTGTCTGAGGCGCTGTATGGATCTGAACTCAGCTGCAGCATCTACTTCCCCAGCAAGAAAGCCCAGCAGCAGCTCTGGCTGCAGTACCAGAAAGGTGAGCAAGTGGTAGTCATGGAGAAAAAACAAAAGGGAGAGGAGAACTCCGTTTCCAGGGCACAGATATACAAGTATAGATGGGTCAAGACTCATATCTGGGACTTACGGGTGATGGGAGCCCGTATCTGTATTTCCGCTTCAGACACAGTATACATAGAACATCTTCAATGATTTCAAAATGTTTATTTTCCCTACAATTTTTTTCAGGCTTGGTGGTACTCATCTGGTAGTTTAAAAAACAAACAAATAAAAAACCCCTGCTTTTCACACAGCAATGCAAAAGTAGTTTAATTTTAAAAAATACCCAGAGTCAAGGATCACTCAGTTTAAGCTTCACTAACCACACCACTATGGATGCATAGTGCATGGGTGCAAACAGTATGTTTGTGTATAAAGAAAATTTAGTGTGCATATTTATTGTCAGAATCCCACCAATCATCACTGACAGATCCCACTTTTCTTTCTTCAAAGTTTAAGACCAGACAACCTAAAGCATGTCCACACAAAAGCAAACTGTGCCAGCCACGGGCCACCAGTTAGTAACCATCATTCATGCACTGGTGGCAGACTTGATGTCCCACAATCCATCACGTTAAGAATCAGATTTTTTTTAATGACACTGGTTTAGCAGTGTTGATTCTGGTGTGAAACAGGAGTTACTGAGTTTTAATGGGACTAGTTTATTTGGAGGATGGTGAGAGCATTTCAAGAAAAAAAAATAATGGGTGGTGAGCAAAAATATAATCGGCGGTGGAGAGTAAGGTCCAACTTTTTTTTTTTATGTCGATTTAAGTCAAAATCTGTGGCATAGATGTCAGATTCTGATGCCTGACACCAGTTGAAAGCTCTCATTGCACTGATTGGAACAAAAGCGGAAGTGTTTACCACATGCTGCTGTCAGATGACCACCTGTAAGATCAAACAAAAAAAACCTGCATTGTTAAATCAGTATAAAAATAACACGTATTTGGATAAGTGCTCTGGGTGCACTGAAATGATTATTGACATCCAGATTAATGGGTCTGGCAGTATTTTTCATTGCTGCTATAAACAAATATTTTTGGTCTGCCAGGCCTATAATACTGAAGGGAAAACATGACATCCCCCGCTTGTTTAAAGAAAACTGACTGTGAAAGTCATGATATATGAGTATATGTATATGAGTACTATATGAGGGTAGGCTGAAAAGTTCTAAGGCTCCCCATGAAGGATGCATTAACTGCATTATAGTGAGCCTTAGAACTTTTCATCCTACCCTCGTACTTATGCACCACATGATTTTGGCTTTAATATTTTTATGTAGTTTATATCATGTTCGGGAGACCCGTTTTTGAGTTTCAAGGGGAATTATTTTATAAATTTTAATATAGAGACACCCCCCCCCCATCTTTTTGAATGAGCATGAAGAAATTAAAATGTATAAAACCCCAAAGATATCCACTATAAAACACTGTCATCATATGATTACAATGAAATTTGTTTTTGGTGCTCCAAGGTGTGGTTTAAGGTGACCATAAATAAAGTTAAGTATAAAATAGCAACACAATCAAATTTTGTAACACTTTTCCTCACTGAAAGAAGGCTTACAATTATAGAACTGGTGTAGAATCAGAATATCAACTTTCAAAATTGTAATTATAGACACTAATTCAAAATTTTAATTTTCAAATTACATTCACTAAGTCAATATATGAACTTTCAAAGTTGTAATTATAGCCAATAAATCACCATTTCAACTTTAAAAGTTTAATTACATTCACTGAGTCAAAGATATCAATTTTCAAAGTTGTAGTGATATCCACTTAATCAAAATTTTAATTTTCAAATTTTAAATACATTCACTAAGTCAAGTTGTAATTATAGCCACTAAATCAAAATTTCAACTTTCAAAGTTTAATTGCATTCACTAAGTCAAAATATTAACTTTAAAAGTTGTAATTATAGCCACTAAATCACCATTTCAACTTTAAAAGTTGTAATTATTGCCACCAAGTCAAAGGTTTTAATCTCATACTGTAATTAAAAAAAAATTCTCTTAGTTATGTCTTGGAAAATCATAATTACCAGATAAAAAGTAAAAGTTATGCCTTTTTTTTTTAATGGTAATTATGAGTAAAGGCGTTTCCACCTTCACTTTTTTCATGCGATGCACACCTAACTGTAGACTGAGAGCCCTGTTGAGTAATACTGACGTCTAGCACCACACCGTGTTAAGTCTTCACGGGCAAGTGGACCCTCGCCACTGTTGTTTTTTGTTTTCTTTTAAATGTTCAAAAACTGTCCACTCTCTTGACATGTCACATTGTGAGGATACACTGGTGCATTTTGGCAGTTGTGTGTCAGCATCTCACTGAATCATATATTCCTGGCAATAAACAAAGCAAAGAGTGGCAGCGGGCCATCATGAGCAATCACTAACACAACAAAACTCCCACCAGACACCGTGAAGGCCCGGTCAGGATCAAGTGACAGCAGACAGTCTTCTTCAGCTGCAACATCCATCGTTCATAATGACTTTAACTATTTCATAATACAGAAATTATGCAACATATACTGTATTCAAAAGAGGTATTGTAATTCTTTGTGAGAAGAGTATTAGTGAAAAACATGCTAACAGAGGTTCAGCTAATTAGTACACCGTGACAAGTTTAAAGGTCCATATAGCAGAAGATATAGCAGCTGACATTGGTGTCAGCCTAGGCTCAACATTCCCTTAAAATTTTGTGATGGCCTCTGAGCTGTTGACAAATATATGGATCATATTCACTCAAAAAATGCAAGTAACATAAATACTTTTGCTAGCACTTGCTCATTGGATACTTTCATTTTCCACTTTGTGTCCAAAAAATTGATCTCTTGAGGTTATGCTTTGCACTTTCCTTTCAAAATCCCTCTTGAGGAATTCCCATGACCTTTCCCCACAATGACTGTGAAGAACAGGACAGTTCACAATTTGTGATGCCAACTTTGATTTGCTTTTCAACTTACAAAGAGCCACACAGATGAAACAGTATTTACACAAATATCTGAGTTAAATGAGTAAAGATGAAGGTTAATATGATACATTTGGTTTCATGAATATTTATTGCACCAGGATATTCAACAGTACAAAGGTGAAGTAAAATTCACAGCCTTGAGAGGATATACCACTTTTAAGGAATTTGGTTTAAGGGCACAATGCACTATTAAAACCCAATAGTCTACAAATAATGATTGTTTGAGTTCAACAGTATGAATCTTTTATGTGGTGAAAGCTGGAAAATACCATTCAAAGGCAAAGCAGAGTTGATTGGTTTGTTCCAGCTTTCACCTAATTAAATATCCAATCCATTGCAAGAATGTAAAAACATTTGTTTCATATAACGGCTAAAATAGATCCTCATCATTTTATATTATATTAATTTACAAAAAACAGAAAAGGGACTTACATTTTGGTACCTCCTCAGTGCAGCAAAAAAAAAGTCAGAAATTAATCCATCTTTGGTGCATCACTGATACTTTGACATCAACAATCCAACACGACCTTTAAACAGGAGTCCAAAAATAATTCTGATGATGAAGTCCACCATGCCGTGCATCAAATCACCATCCGTCAGCAAAACAAACTCCGCCATGTTTTTTTTAAGCTAAGCGCCGCCCGGCTTGTGTGAGCGTGCGCACGCTCACACATGTGGGAAGGTGCTTGTGTGTGTGTGTACATCAAAAAAGAAAGAAAAAAAAAGATACTATTTCCTCAGTGCAGCAAAAAAAAAAAATCACGTCAGACAGCTTACAGTGCAGTGGATTTGTTTTGTGTGTGTACATGTGTGTCTGTGTGTAGAGTGAAATGGTACCAAACATATGGAACCAAATTTGCACTCTAAATGAAATGCAACACAAATGGGACGAATAATCCATGTCACGTGACAGACAAAGCACCAATCAAATGACAAGGATCCACTCAGCCGTTATATAAATTAATAAAGATAGAATAGGTGAAGAAATCACACATAACATATGAGAACACTGACACAAGGACACTTGATTGTTCGAGCACTGAATATTTATCTGTCACTAAATAGAGTATTGTCAATACTGATCCTCCACATATTTCCCATCTCCCCCTACGTACGATCAACTATGTCAGGTGTACTCAGTTTTGAACACGAGCTGATGTCTGTCAACCCTCCACCGGTTCAACAAGTCTGAGTCAGATTATTAGTTATGCATCAGGCAGGTCAGGTTGAGAGTGTACGCACTGTGTAGAACAGGGAGAGATGGGAAAATACGCAGAGCATTATCCTCTGGGATCGGAACAGAGAAGCCCTGTACTACATGAGGGGAAAAAGGGTCACATAAAATGTCAATGATGAGTTGGACAACAAAAAAGCAAATAAACAGAGGTAACCTCAACATGTTTTCTTATGCAGATATACATATGCAGTGTATGCATATAAAAAAAGAAATGGATTTAAGATGGTCTGATTGTTAGTGTGTTTACTTTTACATTATCAAGCAGAATCCTGCTGCTCAGGTCTGTAACACTGCTGCTCAAATTATATTAGGGCTGAAACTGTGTCAGTATTCTTCTGGTATTAACAAGCCCAACCTGGATAGGAAGGTAAGTATTGTCTGAAAGGTGCGTTTATCATTTAGGACTTTATGTAATGCAGTACATCATACTGCAATGATAAGGATCTCAGTAATGAATCTGATCCCCCTTATTTAGGCCACGTTTTGTTATACGTTTCATCAGTGTAAGACAGCTGCTGTCACCATAGCTTTGAGAAGTATACAGTGCTGAATAGACACCTGAAGGAAAAATATGCTGAACCAGAAGCAAGTTGAGGACGTGAAGTGGGTCATAGAGCTTTCTCTTATTGTGCCCGTTCTGTGGAATGATCTCCCTGCGCCAATAAAAGTCAGATTCTGTGGAGGCTTTCAAGTCCAGACTTAAGATGCACTTATTTTCCCTTTCGTATGATTAGCATACTGGCATAGTATAGTTCTACACTTTTCACTCTTTTAATTCATTTTATTAGGAAATGGAGCGTGCCACGGCCTCAACGTTACCTAAATTCTGGGTCTTTTAGTGAAGCTTTGGGCTAGTGGCTGGCGATCACCTTAGTATTTCCTGTTTTTCTTGTTGTTTAAGGCTGATAAATTGTAGTGTATTTCTTGTCTTTCTGCTGCTTGATTCTGTTTTTTCGCTGTTTAAAGGTGCAGCTCCATCCAGAGATGGGTGTGGAAATTGTGCTGGAGACCCACACCAACAGCTTTTCCTGTATATTAGTTTTGAGAATTGTACTGTAAAATATGTCTGTAGCATGGCCTAAGCAGAGGGTCACCCCTTTGAGTCTGGTCTGCTTGAGGTTTCTTCCTCACCGGGAGTTTTTCCTTACCACTGTTGCTCTGGGGGTTAGTAAGGTTAGACCTTACTTGTGTGAAGCACCTTGAGGCAACTCTGTTGTGATTTGGCGCTATATAAATGAAAAATAAATTAAGCTGAAGTTTGTGCTCAACATTCATATGAGCAGTGGAAAACTGAACGCCTGCTGCATGTGCAAAGGGCTGCTTTCACAATCACCATGAGCAAAGGAAGTGTTTGTCAGGTCCAGTCAGATCGGCTTAATTAAAAAAAAAAAAAAAAATCTTTGCAGTAACCATAACACGTTTGCAGACGCCCACAGAGTGGGATCAAAATGAAACAAAATATTATTTTAATGTAAATGAAATTCAACTTTTCAGATAAAAAAAAAAAATGGGGGTCAGTTCAGCCAGTAATGTGAACACAGCCGCAGTGACATGCATTACGCCGCGATTTACAAAAGAGGGAGAAACCAGCAAATCAGACGGGGAACTTGACTCACCTCAAATCAGATTTAGCCAATGTGTGTGTAACGGAGGTCAGCAGGAGTTACTGTGCATACTGTAGTCAATAGGTCTCACTGAGACTTCCGGTTGGACAGCGAGGGAATGGCAGCTTAAATCAGAGGTCTTGCCAGGAGAAGTAATTATACCCCACAAAACAACTAAGAAGCCCGAATACATACATCAAAGAGTGTGATGATTGGGGGTGACAAAGGTGAGAAGCGAAAGACTCGAAACACCCGAAGCAAAACTCAAGAAAACGCCGAAATGGAAGAAAATCCAATCCCTTCCGAAGCTAGCGTGCTAACGGCTAACACCTCGGAGCCACGAGAGGGGATACCTGGACTGACCATGCAAATTGTGTAACTACGAAAAGAAATAAAAGACGGATTTTTGACTCTCAGAGATGAAGTTAAGGCTGACTTCAAGAGGGAGTTTGAAACATTTAAGATGGACATAAACAAGAGAATTGACGACACTAATACAGAGCTGCAAGATCAACGGGAGACATTAAACGAAGCACAAATGCGCATAAGTGAAGTGGAAGATTGGAACATGGAAGCGAAAGATGCTCTGCTTATGGTTCTTAAAGAGCAGAAAATATTGAAAGCTAAACTGACAAATTTAGAAGGAAGGAGCCGCAGAAATAATGTGTGCATTTTCAGAGTTCCGGAACTTTCCGAAGGGGACTCGGTTATACGCTTCGTGGAGGACCTGTTGCAGAGAGAGCTGGATCTCCCCGCAGAGACAAGACTCATGATACAACGTGCGCACCGGACTGGGGCTGGGAGACCCGACCATGGAGCAACGCCCAGGTCCATTATCTTAAACTTCCTTCAATTTGACACAAAAGAACTGGTCCTCAAGAAAGCTTGGCAGAAACGTGTTAAAATAAATGGAAAGCCAATATTTTTTGACCATGACTATGCCTACGATGTGGTGCAAAAGCGCAAAGCTTATGGAGGGATAAAGAAGGTACTAAAGGAAAATGGAGTTAAGTTCCAGACACCATTGACCAACATCAAAATCCACTGGCACGACGGTCCCAAGACACGGCAGTCCGGGAGAGGCAGCGGGGGAGATGCGGAGAAGAGGGCTCGAGGTGACGACCAGAAGCGCGGAGCAGAAGGAAGACGTGATGGAGAGATGCATTCAACAGGCTTTTCCCTGGACGCGCACCTCTACAGCGTCTGATACACCGAGCAGTGCGGGCCAAAGAGCGAGGGAGAGACTACAAGAGTTTCGGAAATAAGGCGGAAAAGTAATTAAAGGGAGGTAACTGATTATAAATAACAGATTTTTTTTTCCTTATTCTTATTACTTTCTCACTGAGTGAGCAAAGGGGTGAAAAACAAAGTTGCACAGAGACATTTAGATAATATATATTGAAATTCGAATTATTTTACGTTTCTTCATATTAACACCCCTCTTATTTATCGGAAAAAAGAAGCTAGTGAGTGAAAACCCAATAATCTGCCTCCCGGGGCAAGAAGCAAAATACAAGTTATGTTGGACTTGAGTAGATTGGAAGGACGACTCTTCGAGTCAACACCTATATCTACTGCGGGGCCCTTCTTTTTCAGGAGGCTTTACCCCTCTCCTACCAACAGGACTTTGGGACCAATTAGTGGTTCCACAGGATATCGGATAGATCCTTTTCATTTTTCATTGTGTTCTACAGTTCATTGTGTTGTTATGGTCAGACTGTCTTCAGAGTTATTATCTTAGTAATAATGCATCTTGATACTGTAAGGTTCATGTCACTAAATGTGAACGGTTTAAATAATACAATAAAAAGGGGCAAAGCTTAAAAAAAGAAAAAGCTGAGATAATTTACTTACAGGAAACTCACTTGACAGACAAGGAGCACCAAAAATTACAAAATATGGGTTTTAAAAATACATTCTATAGTTCATTTAAAGGAGGAAGAAAAAGAGGGGTAGCGATCCTAATTTCTAATCATGTAAAATTTGAGGGTTTAAAGGAAATTAAAGATAAAGATGGAAGATACATTCTGATCAGGGGAAAATTGGAAGATCAAATGGTCACATTATTAAATATTTATGCCCCACCAGAATCGGATAAATCTTTTTATAAATCTGTCTTTGATAATATTACACAAGAAACGGAAGGAATTCTAATCTGTGCAGGAGACTGGAACGTAGTCCTAAATCCTTTTCTCGACTCTAATAGTACTAAATCAATCAATCAATCAATTTTTTTTTTATATAGCGCCAAATCACAACAAACAGTTGCCCCAAGGCGCTTTATATTGTAAGGCAAGGCCATACAATAATGATGTAAAACCCCAACGGTCAAAACGACCCCCTGTGAGCAAGCACTTGGCTACAGTGGGAAGGAAAAACTCCCTTTTAACAGGAAGAAACCTCCAGCAGAACCAGGCTCAGGGAGGGGCAGTCTTCTGCTGGGACTGGTTGGGGCTGAGGGAGAGAACCAGGAAAAAGACATGCTGTGGAGGGGAGCAGAGATCGATCACTAATGATTAAATGCAGAGTGGTGCATACAGAGCAAAAAGAGAAAGAAACAGTGCATCATGGGAACCCCCCAGCAGTCTACGTCTATAGCAGCATAACTAAGGGATGGTTCAGGGTCACCTGATCCAGCCCTAACTATAAGCTTTAGCAAAAAGGAAAGTTTTAAGCCTAATCTTAAAAGTAGAGAGGGTGTCTGTCTCCCTGATCTGAATTGGGAGCTGGTTCCACAGGAGAGGAGCCTGAAAGCTGAAGGCTCTGCCTCCCATTCTACTCTTACAAACCCTAGGAACTACAAGTAAGCCTGCAGTCTGAGAGCGAAGCGCTCTATTGGGGTGATATGGTACTACGAGGTCCCTAAGATAAGATGGGACCTGATTATTCAAAACCTTATAAGTAAGAAGAAGAATTTTAAATTCTATTCTAGAATTAACAGGAAGCCAATGAAGAGAGGCCAATATGGGTGAGATATGCTCTCTCCTTCTAGTCCCCGTCAGCACTCTAGCTGCAGCATTTTGAATTAACTGAAGGCTTTTTAGGGAACTTTTAGGACAACCTGATAATAATGAATTACAATAGTCCAGCCTAGAGGAAATAAATGCATGAATTAGTTTTTCAGCATCACTCTGAGACAAGACCTTTCTGATTTTAGAGATATTGCGTAAATGCAAAAAAGCAGTCCTACATATTTGTTTAATATGCGCTTTGAATGACATATCCTGATCAAAAATGACTCCAAGATTTCTCACAGTATTACTAGAGGTCAGGGTAATGCCATCCAGAGTAAGGATCTGGTTAGACACCATGTTTCTAAGATTTGTGGGGCCAAGTACAATAACTTCAGTTTTATCTGAGTTTAAAAGCAGGAAATTAGAGGTCATCCATGTCTTTATGTCTGTAAGACAATCCTGCAGTTTAGCTAATTGGTGTGTGTCGTCTGGCTTCATGGATAGATAAAGCTGGGTATCATCTGCGTAACAATGAAAATTTAAGCAATACCGTCTAATAATACTGCCTAAGGGAAGCATATATAAAGTGAATAAAATTGGTCCTAGCACAGAACCTTGTGGAACTCCATAATTAACTTTAGTCTGTGAAGAAGATTCCCCATTTACATGAACAAATTGTAATCTATTAGACAAATATGATTCAAACCACCGCAGCGCAGTGCCTTTAATACCTATGGCATGCTCTAATCTCTGTAATAAAATTTTATGGTCAACAGTATCAAAAGCAGCACTGCGGTCTAACAGAACAAGCACAGAGATGAGTCCACTGTCCGAGGCCATAAGAAGATCATTTGTAACCTTCACTAATGCTGTTTCTGTACTATGATGAATTCTAAAACCTGACTGAAACTCTTCAAATAGACCATTCCTCTGCAGATGATCAGTTAGCTGTTTTACAACTACCCTTTCAAGAATTTTTGAGAGAAAAGGAAGGTTGGAGATTGGCCTATAATTAGCTAAGATAGCTGGGTCAAGTGATGGCTTTTTAAGTAATGGTTTAATTACTGCCACCTTAAAAGCCTGTGGTACATAGCCAACTAACAAAGATAGATTGATCATATTTAAGATCGAAGCATTAAATAATGGTAGGGCTTCCTTGAGCAGCCTGGTAGGAATGGGGTCTAATAAACATGTTGATGGTTTGGATGAAGTAACTAATGAAAATAACTCAGAACAATCGGAGAGAAAGAGTCTAACCAAATACCGGCATCACTGAAAGCAGCCAAAGATAACGATACGTCTTTGGGATGGTTATGAGTAATTTTTTCTCTAATAGTTAAAATTTTGTTAGCAAAGAAAGTCATGAACTCATTACTAGTTAAAGTTAATGGAATACTCAGCTCAATAGAGCTCTGACTCTTTGTCAGCCTGGCTACAGTGCTGAAAAGAAACCTGGGGTTGTTCTTATTTTCTTCAATTAGTGATGAGTAGAAAGATGTCCTAGCTTTACGGAGGGCTTTTTTATAGAGCAACAGACTCTTTTTCCAGGCTAAGTGAAGATCTTCTAAATTAGTGAGACGCCATTTCCTCTCCAACTTACGGGTTATCTGCTTTAAGCTACGAGTTTGAGAGTTATACCATGGAGTCAGACACTTCTGATTTAAAGCTCTCTTTTTCAGAGGAGCTACAGCATCCAAAGCTGTCTTCAATGAGGATGTAAAACTATTGACGAGATACTCTATCTCCCTTACAGAGTTTAGGTAGCTATTCTGCACTGTGTTGTTATATGGCATTAGAGAACATAAAGAAGGAATCATATCCTTAAACCTAGTTACAGCGCTTTCTGAAAGACTTCTAGTGTAATGAAACTTATTCCCTACTGCTGGGTAGTCCATCAGAGTAAATGTAAATGTTATTAAAAAATGATCAGACAGAAGGGAGTTTTCAGGGAATACTGTTAAGTCTTCTATTTCCATACCATAAGTCAGAACAAGATCTAAGATATGATTAAAGTGGTGGGTGGACTCATTTACTTTTTGAGCAAAGCCAATAGAGTCTAATAATAGATTAAATGCAGTGTTGAGGCTGTCATTCTCAGCATCTGTGTGGATGTTAAAATCGCCCACTATAATTATCTTATCTGAGCTAAGCACTAAGTCAGACAAAAGGTCTGAAAATTCACAGAGAAACTCACAGTAACGACCAGGTGGACGATAGATAATAACAAATAAAACTGGTTTTTGGGACTTCCAATTTGGATGGACAAGACTAAGAGACAAGCTTTCAAATGAATTAAAGCTCTGTCTGGGTTTTTGATTAATTAATAAGCTGGAATGGAAGATTGCTGCTAATCCACCGCCCCGGCCCGTGCTACGAGCATTCTGACAGTGTGACTCGGGGGTGTTGACTCATTTAAACTAACATATTCATCCTGCTGTAACCAGGTTTCTGTTAGGCAGAATAAATCAATATGTTGATCAATTATTATATCATTTACCAACAGGGTCTTAGAAGAGAGAGACCTAATGTTTAATAGACCACATTTAACTGTTTTAGTCTGTGGTGCAGTTGAAGGTGCTATATTATTTTTTCTTTTTGAATTTTTATGCTTAAATAGATTTTTGCTGGTTATTGGTAGTCTGGGAGCAGGCACCGTCTCTACGGGGATGGGGTAATGAGGGGATGGCAGGGGGAGTGAAGCTGCAGAGAGGTGTGTAAGACTACAACTCTGCTTCCTGGTCCCAACCCTGGATAGTCACGGTTTGGAGGATTTAAGAAAATTAGCCAGATTTCTAGAAATGAGAGCTGCTCCATCCAAAGTGGGATGGATGCCGTCTCTCCTAACAAGACCAGGTTTTCCCCAGAAGCTTTGCCAATTATCTATGAAGCCCACCTCATTTTTTTTTTCAAAAAGAAAAGTAAAACACATTTGTCTAGATACATTAATGTAACACTAACTGAATTGGGAGTGATGGATGTTTGGAGAGAATGTCACCCTTTAGAGAGGGATTATACATTTTATTCTGCTCCACACTCAGCTCACACAAGAATAGATTACTTTTTTATGAACATAGAAGATCGGTTTCGGGTTGTAGAATGTCAGATAGGGACAGCTGATCTATCAGATCACTGTTCC
The DNA here is from genome assembly GCF_902500255.1 of Thalassophryne amazonica. Classification (NCBI taxonomy): domain Eukaryota; kingdom Metazoa; phylum Chordata; class Actinopteri; order Batrachoidiformes; family Batrachoididae; genus Thalassophryne; species Thalassophryne amazonica. Next base: position 25,284,264 of record NC_047119.1, read on the forward strand.
TTGAAATTAACACTGGATCTCAATAGGAAACCTAAGGTTACAAACTGGAGGTTAAATATTGGTTTGCTAAACAACCAGCAATTAGTGCAGGATATAAAAAATCAAATAAATGCCTATCAAAAAGAAAATGATAATGGAGAGACAGATCCCACAATGGTGTGGGATGCTATGAAGGCAGTAATAAGAGGCAAACTAATTTCTTACTCCTTATACAACAACAACAACAAAAAAAAAGAATTCAGGAATTCCAGATGGTTACAGAAGAATTGGAAATATCAGAACAATTACATAAGAAAAACAAGGATCTGGAGTCCCTGAAAAAGGTTAAAGAAGCAAGGATGAAAATAGATAAAATATTATCAGAAGAAGTAGAAAAGAAAATTAGATTTTTAAAGCAAACATACTATGAAGGAGGCCCTAAATTAACTAAATCTCTTGCCAGGCGATTAAGAAACAAACAACAACTAAATACTATAAATAAAATCAGAGACCCTGTACACAAAACATTAATGTATAAACCAGAGGAAATTGAAAAGGCATTTGAAGACTATTATTCAAACCTGTACTCTCAACCTGAATCAGCAGAAGATGAAACAATTAAAACATTTTTAAATACATTAGACCTCCCAAATATAGGAGAACAAAACTCAATATTATGTGCACAGATTACAGAGAAAGAACTAGAATATTCAATAAAAAGAATGAACTCAAACAAAACTCCAGGAACAGATGGATATCCCATTGAATGGTATAGGATTTTTAAGAAAGAGCTATATCCAATGTTACTTGCATCCTTTAATCAAACTCTGAAGAATGGTACACTGCCACCATCATGGAAAGAGGCTGTAATTACTGTCATTCATAAGGAGGTTACGTAAAGACAGGGAGCATTGCGAAAGTTTTAGACCAATTTCAATTTTGAACTGTGATTATAAGATATACACATCAATAATCTCAAATAGATTCCAATCATTCATTTCAGAAATTATAGATGAAGATCAATCAGGCTTCATTAGAGGGCGCCAAACTCAAGACAATGTCAGAAGGACACTACATATAATAGAAGAAATACAAAAAACAAACGAAAGTGCTGTCCTTTTAAGTTTGGATGCGGAAAAGGCCTTCGATTCTGTTAGTTGGCGATTCCTCTATCTCTGTTTAGAAAGGTTTGGGCTTAACTCACAAGCAATCAACTGTGTTAAAACATTATATCAAAACCCAAAAGCAAGAATTAAGATAAATGGTATCCTCACAAATTGGATTAGATTAGAAAGATCAGCGAGGCAGGGTTGCTGCCTGTCTCCAACCCTGTTTGCCATTTATATTGAGCCCTTGGCTCAGGCAATTAGACAAGAGCAAGAAATAGAAGGAATAAAAATTAGAGATATAGAAAACAAAATTGGATTGTTTGCAGATGACATGTTAATATATTTAAAACAACCAGACAAATGTTTACCTAAGCTAATGGATTTATTAAGCTATTATGGTCACCTCTCAGGTTATAAGTTGAATATTGATAAAACTCAAGTGCTCCCCATTAATTATAGCCCCTCTCCATCTATGAAATATAAATTCAAGTGGAATAAAAAGTCAATCAAATACTTGGGAATTCAAATTACCAACAACCTTACCAAGTTGTATGAAATTAACTATAGATCTTTAAATACACAAATATACCAAGACATGGTGAGATGGAACATTCATTTGCTAGATTTACAATCTAGAATTGAAACGATCAAGATGAATGTGCTGCCTAGAATTTTATATTTATTTCAATCTCTGCCAGTGCCAGTACCAAGCAATCAATTCGTAGAGTGGGACAGAAAAATCTCTAGATTCATTTGGAATGGGGCCAAACCTAGAATTAAATTCTCAACACTTCAAATTCCTAAAGATGAGGGTGGATTGGCACTGCCCAATTTAGAAGAATATTTCTATGCAGCACAGCTCAAACATATCATGGTCTGGTGTGATTCAAACTACAAAGTCAAAGTGGAAACAAATAGAAATGGGCAATGTAGACCATGTACAAGCTATGATAGCAAATAAGAAAATGTTTAAGGAAAGAGAAAATAAGTTGGAGTCTATTACTAGATTCACCTTGGAGGTTTGGTTTAAATTAGTAAAGAGACGTAAAATAGAGGAAGAAATTAAAGTATTTAGCTGGATAGCTTTTTGACTTAAACTTTAAACCAGGCAGTATGAATTCTAAATTCAAGGAATGGGCAATTAAATGATTAAACATTCTAAATAAATTTCTTAAAAAAAGGCCAAATTGAAAGGTTTCAAACACTACAGAAAGAATTTGATTTAGCATCTCGAGATTTCTATATGTACCTTCAGGTACGGGACTATTATTTAAAAGAAGTAAAGCCAAACCTCCCATGTGAAATGAATGCAATTACACAAATATTAAATAATGCATATAAAAACAAATGTAGTAAAGTCATATCAAAGTTGTATAAAGGACTGATAGTTAATAGGAGAACATCAACACTGTATATTAGAGATAAATGGGTAAAGGAGTTGCAGGAGGACATAAGTAATGACATGTGGTATAATATTTGCAAATCTCAAGTAACTACAACTAGCTCAAGAAATTGGAAAATTTACTGTTGGAAAAATTTAGTCAGATATTTTATTACACCAAAGATAAAAAAAAAAAGGCATCAATATCCTTGCACCAATCCTGCTGGAGAAAGTGTGGAGAGCAGGATGTGGGACATGCACACATCTTCTGGCAGTGTCAAAACTTGTCCCAATTTTGGGAAGATGCTGGTAGTGAAATTGAAAAGGTATTTGGGTACAGTATACCAAGAACAATACTGACATTATACTTTGGGTATGTAATGGGAGCAGGGATTCAGAAAAAAGATGTATACTTATTTAAAAGTTTGTTGGCAGCAGCAAAAAAAAAAGCCATCACACGCAAATGGTACAAACAAGAACCCCCCACAGTTAAAAACTGTACGGACATTGTTGAAGAAATTCACAGTATGGAAAGACTTACTTTTATTTTAAGGTTGCAAGAAGCTAAACACGAAGACCTTTGGGAAAAATAGACAATGTATATTGATGACAACTGACCAATTGTTCTGTGTATTTTGTTATAATTTGTGAAAACCAATAAAAAACAAGTATAAAAAAAAAAAAAAAAGGTCTCACTCCCCTGACAGCCAAAGGCCGCCTTTATTTGACTGGACAGAGTGTCTGCCTCCCATGCCAGAAATTGAGTTCCCATTCCGAGGGGAGTGAATGGGAGGAGTCAAATTCACTAGACAATGTACTTAAGAGAGCTGACTGCATGTGCAGTTATTAAAACTACTGCAATACTCCCAATAACAAACAAAAACAACCTTCATTCTTATTCGTGGCTGTAAAGATGTAATTTTCATAATCAAGTCTTATTTTTCAATAAGTAACACAATAAGTCTTTCATGGAATAAAGAGAAAATATGTACAGTTTGTTCTGGTCTGTGATCAGACTGAATTCGCAGCAACAGATGTCAAAACACACAAAAAAAACATTCCATATTTGTATTGTAAAATGCTGTGGTCCAATTTTTATGTTTGTTAAATGAATATTTTTAACATCCCAAGCATGCGAAGGACATCAGGTGAAACGATTAGGAATCATGAGCACTTTTAAAAAAGTTGAGGGATGTTCTTAACCTCTCCCACCCTATTGAATCATCAAGTGTGGACCAAAGCAGAGCTGCCACTGTTTTGGTCCACTACTGGTGAGGTAGCAGGTTGTCTTTAAAATGCAAGACTGCGAATGACAAATTGCTCCTGCTCTCAAACAGATTAAAAAAAAAAGATAAAATAAGGTAAGCCTTAACATCAGGGTGATTATAAAAAAAAAAAGAAGCAAAAACCATGTTCACATACCACAGACTGGGATAAAATAAATTGTTAGTGCAGACTAACTTATCAAATTATGGTGTACCTTTTAAATACAGACCCACACAAAAGATTATTTTTCCTGATGTTGGTGCATCACATTTCTCCTACAGTTTAGTGTAGGATAAATGATCACATTATGATAATTTTACAATCTGTCCCCACATATATTCTTTTTTTTTTTGCAAGGCAACCTTAAATTTGCCTTCATCAATATCAGTACTAGGTTGTGCTCCTTCTGAAATAGTAATTTGTGATTAATAAAGTGCTTTACTAGCCATAAGCTGTGATATACAGTAGTGTTCAGAATAATAGTAGTGCTATGTGACTAAAAAGATTAATCCAGGTTTTGAGTATATTTCTTATTGTTACATGGGAAACAAGGTACCTGTAGATTCAGTAGATTCTCACAAATCCAACAAGACCAAGCATTCATGATATGCACACTCTTAAGGCTATGAAATTGGGCTATTAGGAAAAAAAAAAAAGAAAAAGAAAAGGGGGTGTTCACAATAATACGTGTGGCATTCAGTCAGTGAGTTCATCAATTTTGTGGAACAGGCAGGTGTGAATCAGGTGTCCCCTATTTAAGAATGAAGCCAGCACCTGTTGAACATGCTTTTCTCTTTGAAAGCCTGAGGAAAATGGGACGTTCAAGACATTGTTCAGAAGAACAGCGTAGTTTGATTAAAAAGTTGATTGGAGAGGGGAAAACTTATACGCAGGTGCAAAAAATTATAGGCTGTTCATCTACAATGATCTCCAATGCTTTAAAATGGACCAAAAAAAAAAAAAAAGAGACGCGTGGAAGAAAACATAAAACAACCATCAAAATGGATAGAAGAATAACCAGAATAGCAAAGTCTCACCCATTGATCAGCTCCAGGATGATCAAAGACAGTCTGGAGTTACCTGTAAGTGCTGTAACAGTTAGAAGACACCTGTGTGAAGAATCCCCCGCAAAGTCCCTCTGTTAAATAAAAGACGTGCAGAAGAGGTTACAATTTGCCAAAGAACACATCAACTGGCCTAAAGAGAAATGGAAGAATATTTTGTGGACTGATGAGAGTAAAATTGTTCTTTTTGGGTCCAACGTCCACAGACAGTTTGTGAAACGACCCCCAAACTCTGAATTCAAGCCACAGTTCACAGTGAAGACAGTGAAGCATGGTGGTGCAAGCATCATGATATGGGCATGTTTCTCCTACTATGGTGTTGGGCCTCTATCTATCTATCTATCTATCTATCTATCTATCTATCTATCTATCTATCTATCTATCTATCTATCTATCTATCTATCTATCTATCTATCTATCTATCTATCTATCTATCTATCTATCTATCTATCTATCTATCTATCTATCTATCTATCTATCTATCTATCTATCTATCTATCTATCTATCTATCTATCTATCTATCTATCTATCTATCTATCTATCTATCTATCTATCTATCTATCTATCTATCTATCTATCTATCTATCTATCTATCTATCTATCTATCTATCTATCTATCTATCTATCTATCTATCTATCTATCTATCTATCTATCTATCTATCTATCTATCTATCTATCTATCTATCTATCTATCTATCTATCTATCTATCTATCTATCTATCTATCTATCTATCTATCTATCTATCTATCTATCTATCTATCTATCTATCTATCTATCTATCTATCTATCTATCTATCTATCTATCTATCTATCTATCTATCTATCTATCTATCTATCTATCTATCTATCTATCTATCTATCTATCTATCTATCTATCTATCTATCTATCTATCTATCTATCTATCTATCTATCTATCTATCTATCTATCTATCTATCTATCTATCTATCTATCTATCTATCTATCTATCTATCTATCTATCTATCTATCTATCTATCTATCTATCTATCTATCTATCTATCTATCTATCTATCTATCTATCTATCTATCTATCTATCTATCTATCTATCTATCTATCTATCTATCTATCTATCTATCTATCTATCTATCTATCTATCTATCTATCTATCTATCTATCTATCTATCTATCTATCTATCTATCTATCTATCTATCTATCTATCTATCTATCTATCTATCTATCTATCTATCTATCTATCTATCTATCTATCTATCTATCTATCTATCTATCTATCTATCTATCTATCTATCTATCTATCTATCTATCTATCTATCTATCTATCTATCTATCTATCTATCTATCTATCTATCTATCTATCTATCTATCTATCTATCTATCTATCTATCTATCTATCTATCTATCTATCTATCTATCTATCTATCTATCTATCTATCTATCTATCTATCTATCGCATACCAGGTATCATGGATCACTTTGGATATGTCAAAATACTTGAAGAGGTCATGTTGCCTTATGCTGAAGAGGACATGCCCTTGAAATGGGTGTTTCAACAAGACAATGACCCCAAGCACACTAGTAAACAAGCAAAATCTTAGTTCCAAACCAACAAAATGAATGCCTCACAGATGTGAAGAAATCATGAAAAACTGTGGTTATACAACTAAATACTAGTTTAGTGATTAACAGGATTGCTAAAAAAGCAGTTTGAACATAATAGTTTTGAGTTTGTAGCATCAACAGAAGATGCTACTATTATTGTGAATACCCCCTTTTCTACTTTTTTTTTTTTACTAATAGCCCAATTTCATAGCCTTAACAGTGTGTATATCATGAATGCTTGGTCTTGTTGGATTTGTGAGAATCTACTGAATCTACTGGTACCTTGTTTCCCATGTAACAATAAGAAATATACTCAAAACCTGGATTAATCTTTTTAGTCACATAGCACTACTATTATTCTGAACACTACTGTACTTTATTCTACATGTAAATACAGGTTTATTTTAAGCTTTTCTTACTGGCATTTTTGTGAGCAAAATGCATAATGGATATAACAGCTAATAAGGAAGGACAAATCCCTGTACGTACTTTGCCTGCACATTAGTGGTACAATACACCAACGATCCGCTGATCCAAAAATAACTTCAGTGCAGACTCACAACTAAAATCCTTTAACCTCTGAAGTAGAGTTGCGATGACTAGTCAAAATAGTCTACTATGACGAGCTGTAATACTCAGCTATTTGGGTAATTGAAATAACATGATTTTCCTGCAATTTAAGGGCAAATCCTTAATAGACTAATCAGTTTCAAATAAGTGTTTGAGCAGTAAAGTATAATTTATAGCTCCAATTTGCAATTTAATGTAGACATTTCCAGTGAGGTTAATTTACAATGCCCCCTGACTGGAACAATGGTTTTCAAGAAAGGCTTTGAATAAATATCTTGCATCTGCTAATAGAAAAAGAAAAACATGGTTTCCATGTAATTCAAAGTGTTAAAGTCATGCATTCTACTGTGAAGTTGAAAACATGTTCACGTTCTGTTGTTTTTTTTTTGTTTGTTTGTTTTTTTTATTAAAATCATAGGAAGTTTCACGACCCAAGTTTGACTTTGTGAATTTGTCTGTATTATCCGTGGACTCAAATTACCCGAATAGTTGATTCATGCTTTTCATTCGTAGTCACAACCAGACTTTAAAGTCATACAAACATCAAATATTTAAGTTATAAAACCAACAATTTAACATTTTCCAGCATCCATATTTTCGAACACATAACTAGTAAACCTCCCGTAATCAAAGTCCTGTGCAGTTAGACTGCGTTTTTCCTCTAGGAGATGGAAGAGCTCCTCCTCTGAACATATGTGTACACTTTGATACAGTGGTCCCAACAGTCCAGCACGAGCAGTTGCCCTTTTGGAGTGATAGCAACTCCCACAGGGGAGGTTAGCCCTTCCTGGATGAGAATTTTGAATCCTCCTTCTCTGGGAAACTGGAGAATTTCTTTCCTACCACTGTCTGTTACCAATAAATCCCCATTGGCGTCCACACACATGCCTGTGATGCAGCGGAAGTCCTCTGTCTCTGAGAAGAAATGGCTGAGCTGCTTGCGAAGTTGCCCATCAGTGCCCACTGAACCAATGGAGAAACCACCTTCCAGGTGGGGCTCGTTGTGCTGTTTTTCAAAGTTCAGAGCCAGGCCCTGGGTAAAATAGACCGTTCCAGCTGTATCGCATGCCACAAACTTTGGTCGCACTGCAGAGCACAATCTGTTGTAGCTGACTACTCCCACATTGCGGTCCACAGCCACACACCACAGTTTGCCACCTTCCACATCTGACACCACAAACTGGCCAGATGGCAAGGCAGCAATACCCCAAGGTTTGATCAGCTGGTTCTTGTGGCAGGCAATGCAGTGTCCTTCCATGGTGTAGATTTTAACTGAGTTATCGTAATTGTCCGTGAGCCCGATCAATCCCTGAGGGGTGACAGCAATACATAAGGGGATGAGGTTAGGCAGGTCAGCACCAAGAAAGCTCAGGACAAAGTTGTCAATGCTGCTAGCATTGCGGCGAATCTCACGCTGAAAACCTTTGCGATTAAAGATCTGAACACGGTAGTTACCACGGTCAGCCACTAGAACCTCACCCTGCAGTGTTACACAGATGCTAACTGGCAAATTAAACATGCCGGGTACATTTCCCTTACAGCCCATTGTTTTCACAAACTGGCAGACTGAAGGCCCTGCATTTGCCCCAGCGCCACCAGGTGACTCCCCTCCTGTATCCATTGACTTTGACTTAAAGCTAGCCAATGAGTCAGAACCTGCTTCTTCCACAATTGTAGCCATATCAATATCTCTGTAAAGATCCTCCTGAGTGCCTATTTCATCACCTGTCACCCCTTTGGCTACGGTTACTCCATCTAGAACACCCTCAAATGCATTCTCCAGCCTGCCTTCCTCGCTGTCTGTGTTGACAGTATACACTTTTGTGGTCAACTGGCCTATTTCTACAGATTTAGAGTGGACTGTCTTTTCTAGCACTGGTTCTTGAAGGGTAAACACGGCGGGGAAGTTGTTCCCAAGGTCCAGCTCCTCTTCATTGTCATTGCTACCATCATCCTTCAGCAAGTCCATGTCACTCTGCCTGACACGCACTGTCAGGTAATCACAGCGTGACACAACCTTTACCTCTGCAATGTTCAGAAGATAGGCCTGCTCCTCCAGGACATGCTCATTTAGCTTTTCTACTTCTGCCATGGCAGCCATGAATGTTCTTCTTGACTTGGTGAGCTCCTCTTGAAGACGTAGTTCTGCTGCAGCATAGTTCTGCTGCACTGCGTGACACTTCTGTCTCAAAGATTTGGAAATATTGTCAATAACGGCCTTCTTCTTCTGAATTTGGCCTATAATCCCTCGCAGAGCTGTTAGTTTTCTGTCGAGTTCCTTACGCCGCTGCTCTGCAGCCACCCTGATTGGCTGAACTGAATGACCTTGATTCAGGTGACCCTCTACTTTACAGAGCTCACAGAGGAATATGGCGCAGTCATGGCAGTACTGACGTGCTAGGCGGCTGTAGCAGGAGTTGCACATGAAGGCAGCAGCAGCAGCACTGCCGGATGTTGCACAATCTAGGATCTTCAGCACAGTGATATTGTCAGCCAACTGAGAGATGCTGCTCATTCGAGAGACCCTGCTGCAGAACGGACAGCGCACTCCATTGATGGTGTTCGCCAGTAGCTTCTCCAGACATTGCCGACACACTGTGTGACCACAGTGCAGGAGTTTAGGTCTCATTTGATCCTGGTTGTAGGTTTCCAAGCAGATGGGGCATTCAAGAACCTCTCTCATTACATCTGGATCCAGAGGAGATTGAGCTGTTGCCATTTTTTTATTCTTGCCTACAAGTAAAAAAGAACAAGCGTAAATTATATTTTGCAACGGTTTAACATTCGTGGTGAAACTAACATATTACAGAGAGTAAAAACACTATTAGGTATGCATTTTGTCACAGTTTGTGGGAACCCCCAGCTCAGGCTTCTGATTAGCCAACAATGCTCTGTGGTAATGGTGCATTCACATGTTGACTGCAGAAAAGCCATTATGCCAGTCATCATAACAGAATTAAAGTCATCTGCAGAGGCAGACTATAGTTGATTAAGTGAGGCGTGTTTATTTTTCATTGTTAACAACACAGACAATAATATTCTTCATTGACAGTTACATTTTATGCAACAGTAAACCAGGGCTGTGAAATGAAAATTGTGAAATCCAAGGAAGATTCGCAGGGGGTCTGGGGGGCGCAGGAGCCGGGGTCTAGGGCCTTGTGGGGCCCCAGAAACCAAATTAAATTTTCATCTACTGATACATTTTCAGCATCTCCTGGAAGAACAAATCTCAAAATTAGTGCATATTTAAATGATCCTAGATTCAACCTTTCATTTGAACCGTCAATGATCATGTTGAAATAACAGAATATGACATGGAAGAAGGACCTGGAATGATTTTCCTTTTAATTGTAAACGAAATTATGCATTAACTCAGAACAATTAAACTACATGAAATTCATGATGACTGAAAAGACTGTTAAACCATGTCAAAAACCACAGCTAAAGATTGTAGAATATTTTAATAATCATGGTAAAATATCAATAACATACCTTATAGTAAAAAAGTCACACATTGTGTCAATTCCTGTAAATCCACTCAAAGCCAGTGTCTTTTTTCCCATGAAAAAAGTCTACATTAATAAAAACTAATTTACATTGTTGTGTAAATTCATGTAGCCTAAATTCATTCAAAGCCACAATGTCTTTTTTCAATGAAAGAAAGTCTAGATTAATGAAAGAAAAAAGGCACATAATGTTTTCTGAAATCCTGTTTGAACAGCACAATGTTTATTTTCCAGAGAGAGAAAAAAATTCTTACCAGTTCGCTTTTCCCGTTTATCTTTCAGGTGTGTTGATGAAGCCAGCAACAATTCCACGGATTCTTGTCCTTATCACACTTTTTCAAACCGTCTTTCTCGCCATATTCGCTCTGTCTGATGTCGCTCCGTGACACAGACATGCTGCAAAATTCTTCTTTTAAAAACTTGAAAGTTCTAAAAGTTTGCAATGTCCACATGCTACTTTTAGCTAAGCTTCGCACAGGAGCCACACAGTGTCACCGCAGCAACCAACCAGTCCCGCTTTACGACAACTGTCGTAACAGCTACACTTTGAGTGGCATTTATTCTGCTCGAATCTCCGCGGATCCGAGGAAACTGATTTGTATCTGTAACACACAGATCAGTGTCCGCGGACTTCCAGTGGCGCATGTGTACGCTGCGACTCGGCAGTGAGTGAAAAGTCGAATGGGTCACCACAAAGAAGTGCTATCTCTCCACTTTTGTACATTTTATACACTGATCTCTGCAGAAGTTGGAGGGATGGGAGAACTATTCTTAAGTATGCAGATGACACTGTTATTGTCAGCCTGCTACAGGACAATGAGGCTGGCCACGGTCCTGTTGTAGATGATTTCTTGGACTGGTGTGAGAAGTCTTTCCTACAGATGAATGTATTGAAGACTAAAGATATGGTCATTGACTTTAGGAAGGGTGCCCACAAACATGGAGCAACTCTCCTAAAAGGTCAGGCTGTAGAAACTGTGAGCACCTATAAATATCTGGGTACTGTCATTGATGACAAACTCACCTTTGAGTCTAATTGTGAAGTGGTGTGTAAAAGAGGATACCAGCGCTTGTTCTGTCTAAGAAAACTGGCATCATTTCACATTGACAAATCATTGTTAACTATGTTTTATCATTGTTACATTGAATCTGTTTTATCTTTCTGTCTGGTGTCATGGTTTGGAAATTTGTCAGTTAAAAACAAAAACAGTCTGAATCAGATTGTAAAATGGGTGAGCAAAATCATTGGAAGAGAGTCTCAGCTGTATCCAGCCTCTCTGTACAAGAGGCAGGTCCAGAGATTGGCTGAAGCAGTTCTAAAGGACGCCTCACATCCTCTTTTTGATCAGTTTGAACTGCTCCCTTCAGGACGGAGGTATAAAGCTCCTTTCAGCAGAACTAAGCGCAACAAGAGCACTTTTATTCCTGCTGCTATCAGTGCTCTTAACAGATGACTTTGAATGTATATTTAATTTATTTGCCACTTTGCATAGAGATGGCAGGCACATTGTGACTTTCTTCTGGGTGCCATGCTATTGGCCTGTACTTGCACTGCTCATTGTATTTTTATTATATTTATTGTATCTTTTAATCGGTATTTATGTGTTTATGTGATTGTTATGAATGTAGTGACTCACTGCCAAACCAAATTTACCTTTTGGTACAAATAATCTTGAACCTTGACTTATAAAACTTGCATGATGTCATAAATAGGAACGCTTTGTGATAAGCATTATACACTGTTTTTGGCAGTTAGCTACAAACAATCGCTTTTTCCACGCACTATTGTTGACTTGTTGACGTGCTGCCTAACGTTAAAGTTAGTGTAATGACCCCATGCTCGTACGTTTGTAATAAATACATCAATGTTTTAAACGTGAGCACTGAACAGTCGCTTTCACACTCCAGGGCCGTACAGCGGATGTTAACTAACGCTGTGCTCCAACATTCAATGTTAACTTGTAGCTACATGCCTTAAAAAGCCACACACATGGCTCATTTTATCGTTTATAATCCACAGTTGTAGAAAACGTTACCTTTCGGTCAGTTAAGCTTAGCAGCGCAGATGTTGTAGTAGCTTAGCTGATTGTTTGCTGCAGTCAGTGTTGCCCACGGCGACCTCTTCTTGAGTGTTTATGTGGCAGTGTAGACTGCTGGATGGCGCGTTATCGCCACCATTCGGTGTGGAGTCGACCCAAACCTAAATCACAACAACAAACTAAAATAAAATTAACTACTCTGCGATGCTTAATTTAGCTTTATTTCTGGTATGAGCAAACCTTCCCTGTATGGGGTTTATGTTCTCTTCAATATGAGTGAGTCTGCAATACTTCTATCAGTAATTCCATAAAAAACATGTTTAACTCTGACGTTTTGTGTTCTGATAGATGTTGGCCAGGGCCAGTAAACATCGAACACTGCTAACACTCCATCATGCTGCATTCACAGAAAAAAAAAGTCCACAGGCCTGTCACATAAAAGACGAGCAGAGAATAAAAAGTAATCATACTAAGTGACCACTAGATGTCAGCATTGCCTTGTTTAAATTGTAAAGCAAGCCATTCAACACGACCTCAAGAGGAGGCTGCTGTTATGAATTATTAATTTTAAAAACACAACAAAGAGAGGCAGGTGTCTTATACACATGTTTATTGTGACATTTTTTTGGTTGGATTGCATTACATAAATGTAATGATGCATTCATATATGCAGAGGCTTTGATGAAAGTGACACCGTAAATAAAGTTTAGGATTCACTGCATTGCTCAGGTGCACTTTGTTAGCCAGGGTTTGAACCACCAAGCTTGAAGACAATTGTTTGAGTGGAAAATTTGACATTTAAATAAATAGGTCCATTATGTGACATAAAGGAACAACAATTTTAACAACTGCATTAAATTAGCGTGAAGGATATCTGACACCTTTGCTATTGTTGCCTGGGCAACATCACCCTGACAGAGGCGCTGGTGTCCCTTATGAGTAATTATACTGCAGCCTGTCCACAAATACATTTTAATTAACAAAGGCAGAACAAGACAAAAAAATGAGTAGGGAAATTCACACCATTGGTGCACCATATTTGGTGCACCAATGGTGTGAATATTAGTGAAGGTCTGCATCTGGTGCGAATATTCGCATCTGATGCGAATATTAGTGAAGGTCTGCATCTCTGCTGTAAAGTAAAAGGATGCAATTTTGTTTTCTCAAACACACAAATGGGCTCTGTAAACAAATGTCACGATCACAGAGAAGCTGGAATCGTTAGCTGTTTTCAAACGAGGCACAACCGTGAAGCACAGGCCACAAGTTATGGGATGAAAAATTGTGACACTGATTTTCAAAATAAATAAATAGATAAATAAAAAATAAGGCTCCTGTGTTGTATTGTGATATTAAATTGCTGTATTTATGAGTGTAAAAATATATGTATTTGGTTGGTTTCCTGGTTATTTGGTTTAAGACTCCATTTTTACATCCATGTTTGCAGGCATCTGTGTTTTTGTGTGTGTGTTTTTTTGTTGTTTTTTTTTTTTTTTTTTTTTTGTAATTGTATTTGCAGGATTACTCAACCAACTGACATGTTCCCCCGTAAAATGAGGTCAGAATGTCACTTCTGGAGAAGAAACCATAAATGTAAAGGTCAAAAAGCATGGCCCCCTGTCAGGTTTTTTTTATTGTATATCTTTACACGGAAATTGTTTAATCATTTTATGTCACTGTCACAGAAGATATTTTATTTTTGTTTAGTTTATTAATGTCCTGGCTTTAGGATTGATAGATAGGTAGGGAGGTAGATAAATAGTAAATGGACTGCATTTATATAGCGCTTTTCCATCTGAATCAGACGCTCAAAGCGCTTTACAATTATGCCTCACATTCACCCCGATGTCAGGGTGCTGCCATACAAGGCACTCACTACACACCGGGAGCAATAGGGGATTAAAGGCCTTGCCCAAGGGCCCTTAGTGATTTTCCAGTTAGGTGGGGATTTGAACCCATGATCTTCTGGACTCAAGCCAAACACTTTAGCATCACCATCACCTCCCCTAGATAGATAAATAGGTAGGTTGGAAGTAGTCCAATCCCTCCCCTCTCACCCCCCTGGGGGGTGGGGGGGGGTGGTGTTCCTCATGCTTGGTGAGGGTTTGGCACAGTATCTTAGCTGTTCCTAGGACGGCACTCTTCTGGACAGAGACCTCTGATGTTGTGCCTGGAATCTGCTGAAGCCACTCTTCCAATTTGGGGGTTTCAGCTGCTAGTGCTCCTGTTACCACTGGGACCACTTTGGACTTTTCCTTCCACATCTGCTCTAGTTGCTCTTTCAGCCCTGGGTACTTCTCTATTTTCTCATGCTCCTTTCTGATGTTGCTGTCAGCTGGAACTGCGACATCGATCACAATTGCGGTTTTCTTTCTATTGTCAACCACCATTATATCTGGTTGGTTGGCCAGCAGCTGCTTGTCTGTCTGGATTCTGAAATTTGTCTGTCTGGAACCTTTGGTGGTGTCTCCCATCAGGACTTGGGGACTTCTAATCTGTTTGCGTCACAGATGTTCCTGTACACGATTCCCACCAGTTGGTTGTACCTCTCAGTTTACGCTGTCCCAGCTTACATCCTGCTACTATGTGCTCGACTGTCTCTGGGACACATTTGTACAGCCTTCAACTTGGGTCCTGTCAGCTGTGGTTGACTCCTCCCTCTAAGGATCTGGTGCTTAGGGCTTATTCTTGTGCTGCCGTGATCAGAACCTCTGTGCTGTCCTTTAGGCCGGTCTTTTCTAATCACTTGAAGGTCTTCTTGATGTCAGCCACTTCCTCTATGTGTCGAGTGTCACATTGAGGGGCTTGGTCTTCCATGATACAGTATCTCCTCCTCCTGTTCTTTATTACCATCTGTCTTCAGCTGCCTGAGGCATTCTTGTAGCAGCTGATCACGGGGCACCATCTTTCTGATGTATTTATTGATGCTCCTTGTCTCATCCTGGATTATGGCTCTGACGCTCATTCATCCTTGCCCTCTCTTCTTGCCTTGCTCATAGAGCCTCAGGGTGCTGGACTTTGGGTGGAAGCCTCTGTGTATTGTGAGGAATTTTGTGTCTTTACATCAGTGCCATATATCTCCTCATGTGGCAACTTATTATCCCAGCTGGGTATGTGATGACTGGTAGGACCTAAGTATTGATGGCTCGGATCTTATTCCTACAATTGAGCTGGCTTCTCAGCCCCTGTCTTACCTTCTGAAGGTATTTGGCTGTGGCTGACCTTCTTGCATCTTCATCATGGTTCCCATTGGCTTATGGGATTCCCAGGTACTTGTAGCTGCCCTGTATGTTTCCTATCTTGCCTTCTGGCACCCCCATCCCCCAGGCCAGATCACCTTCTCTCTCTTTGCCAACATTTGGCCACACTTATCCAATACAAATGACATCCCAATATCCTCACCGTAGATCCTGATGAGGTGGACCAGTGAGTCAATGTTTTGCTCATTCTTGGCATACAGCTTGATGGCGTCCATGTACAGGAGGTGGCTGATGGTGACTCTATTCCTGAATCGATATCTGTAGCCACTCTTTGTGTTGAGTTGGCTGAGGGGTTTGAGGCCTATGCAGAATAGCAGTGGGGACAGTGCATCACCTTGGTATCTACACTTGATGGTGACTTGTGCAATTGCCTTGGCGGTAGCCTCTGGTGACATCTTCCACAGTCCCATTGAGTTCCTGATGAAGGTTATCGGTGCACTGTTATCCTTGTACACTCCATGTGTGAGCCTTTGAGTCATAGGCCTTCCTGTAGTCAATCCAGGCTGTGCTCAGGTTGGTCTGCCTGGTCTTCGAGTCCTGGTGTACTGCTCGGTCAACCAGTAGCTGGTGCTTTGACCCACTGGTGTTGTTTCTAATGCCCTTCTGAGCTGTGGTCATGTGGTGACTCATGTGCCTGCTCAACTTGGATGCTATGATGCCTGATAGAAGCTTCCATGATGTGGTAATTAGCTGGTGGTTTGAGGGTGTCGTATCCTTGTGGGGGTCCTTCATGATGGCGCACTGTTACCTTCTTCAGCCAGTAGGTGTGGATCATACCAGGCCCTGGTGCTGTCCAGCTCTTCATCGCTGAGGCTTGTCGTTGGATGTCGGCATTTGTGATGTTGACTGATTCTTGTTCTGGGAGGCAGCTGTGGTGTGCTCTTAGATCCACCAGCCACTTGGCATTGGTGATGGGAGAAATCTCTTTTTCCCAGATGTTCTTCCAGTATTGCTCAGTCTCAGTTCTGGGTGGGTCTCTTCTTGTCTTATTCTTCCCCCTTCAGCTGGGAGTACACCCTGGATGGGTCATTGGAGAACAGGCAATTTATTTTCTTGAACTCTGCTTCTCTGGTGTATCTCTTCAGCCAAGTAGTAGCCAGAGCTGTGACCCCTTGTCTGGCAGCTTCCAGGATCTCAGTTATGGACATCTTGTACTTCTTATCCATCCAGGACGTGTCTCATGATGCTCTTCTGTACAGTGCATCCTGAAAGTATTGATAACACTTTACTTTTTTTCACAATTTATGTTACAGCTTTATTCCAAAATGGAGTAAATTAATTTTCCCCCACAAAATTCTACTCACGTGGAAAAATGTGCAAAAAATTTGAGTGTTTTTTTATAATTAAAATCAGCAATAAAATTCACTAATTCACTACAATTCCATTTTTGCACATTTTTCCAAACTGAGTACTGTAGTATATAACCAGCAGGAGACCACTGATGTGTGCAGTAAATTTTGTGTCACTACTCCCTATAACGATGACACTATTGAAAATTTAAACAATGAAAAATTCCCTTAAATTAAAAAAAAAACATTTTTCCAAACTGAGTGCTGTAGTATAAGCAATTTATTGAATATTTTTCTGGTGTCTCTTTTCATTTTTGCACTTTGTAGACGGTCCCTACACTTCCTTTTCTCAGCAGTCTGCTCGTTCAGATCAATATTATTTTTCCAGCTCAGTGGACGGCTCATATGGGTAAAAATAAGGTTGTAGCGCCTTGTCTACCTTCCTGAGGTTAGAAACTAGTGTTTGGTTTTCTACAAGGTTTCTCTTAAGATTACTGAACCATGAACTTTGAATCTGTGAATATCTTTCTAACTTTACAGGAGTCTCCAAGGGAAGTTTCTGTCCTCCCTGAGTTTGACACCTACATTACCATTTGACAGTCTCAGTCAAACTCCACACCTGTTACGGTCCCCGGAGCGGGTCACGCCCAATGGGGCCAGGCGCTTCACACCAGAAGCAACAGCACGCTAGTGGCTGACCTCCTGGCCTCACTGGCTGTAGTGAACCCCCCCTCCCAAAAGAAAATCCATTTTTGTGGTGATAGGGTTTGCAATCTAGTAGCCTAATTGAGCCATAAACTGAAATCCATCAATTACTTAAACTGAATATATATATATATATATATATATATATATATACAGCCTCAATTCCAATGAAGTTGGGACGTTGTGTGAAATGTAATAAAAACAGAATACAATGATTTGCATTTGCAACCTATATTCAGTTGAATACACCACAAAAACAAGATATTTAATGTTCAAACTGATAAACGTTATTGTTTTTGTACCAAGTTTTGCTCATTTTGAAATGGATGGCTGCCGCATGTTTCAAAAAAGCTGGGACAGTGGTATGTTTACCACTATGTTACATCACCAATGCTCAGAGAACACCTGTTTGGAACATTGCACAGGTGAACAGGTTAATTGAAAACAGGTGAGTGTCATGATTGGGTATAAAAGGAGCATCCCCAAAAGGCTCAGCCATTCACAAGCAAAGATGGGGCGAGGATCACCACTTTGAACAACTGCGTGATAAAATGAAAAAGAACAATGTTTCTCAACATTCAATTGCAAGGAATTTAGGGATTCCATCATCTATAGTCCATAATATAATCAAAAGATTCAAAGAATCTGGAGAACTTTCTACACGTAAGCGACGAGGCCAAAAACCAACATTGAATACCCGTGACCTTCGATCCCTCAGGCAGCACTGCATTAAAAACCGACATCATTGTGTTAAGGATCTTACCGCGTGGGCTTAGGAACACTTCAGAAAAACCATTGTCAGTTAACAATGTTAGTCGCTACATCTACAAGTGCAAGTTAAAACTCTACCATGCAAAGCGAAAGCCATACATCAACACCATCCAGAAATGCCACCGTCTTCTCTGGGCCTGAGCTCATTTGAAATGGACAGGCGCAAAGTGGAAAAGTGTGCTGTGGTCTGATGAGTCCACATTTCAAATTATTTTTGGAAATCATGGACGCCGTGTCGTCTGGACAAAAGAGGAAAAAGACCATCTAGATTGTTACCAGTGCAAAGTTCAAAAGCCAGCATCTGTGATGGTATGGGCGTGTGTTAGTGCCCATGGCATGGGCATCTTACACATCTGTGATGGCATCATTAATGCTGCAAGGTACATCCAGTTTTTGGAGGAACACATGCTGCCATCCAAGGAAGATCTTTTTCAGGGACATCCCTGCTTATTTCAGCAAGACAATGCCAAGCCACATTCTGCACATGTTACAACAGCGTGGCTTCGTAGTAAAAGCATGCAGGTACTAGACTGGCCTGCCTGCAGTCCAGACCTGTCACCCATTGAAAATGTGTGACGCATTATGAAGCGCAAATACGACAACAGATGCCCTGGACTGTTGAACAACTGAAGTCGTACATCAAGCAAGAATGGGAAAGAATTCCACCTACAAAGCTTCAACAATTACTGTCCTCAGTTCCCAAACGCTTATTGAGTGTTGTTAGAAGGAAAGATGATGTAACACAGTGGTAAACATACCACTGTCCCAGCTTTTTTAAAATGTGTTGCAGGCATCCATTTCAAAATGAGCAAATATTTGTACAAAAACGTTTGTACAAAAAAGTTTATCAGTTTGAACATTATATATCTTGTCTTTGTGGTGTATTCAATTGAATATAGGTTGAAGAGGATTTGCAAATCATTATATTTTGTTTTTATTTACATTTTACACAATGTCCCAACTTCATTGGAATTGTGGTGGTTTTGTATGTGTATATATATATATATATATATATATATATATATATATATATATATATATATATATATGTTTTTATTTACATTTTACACAACGTCCCAACTTCATTGGAATCGGGCTTGTATATATAAAATTAATTTCACATTATGTGAGACCTGTGTTCATGTTTTTGGGAGCTATTTTGTCAGTATTCACATTTCGCAATTAACGGTTTGCGGATAATTCAAGATTTGCAGCTTATTCATGTTTTGGGGTAACAACCTGACAAAGAAATAAAATGATGGCCTTTTGGTGTTAAAAGTCTTTTTTAGGGTTTACAGTTGTTATAATTGGAGTGAACAGGCTTAGTTAGGCCTGAGAAGCAGGCAAGAAAAAAAAGTTGCTGATTTTCTGATAATGGATTTAAAGTGTGATGTGGACTGAAATGTTGGTTCAAAGTGTGAATATCCAACTTTAGCTCCACGGCTCTGCTGTTGAAAACTGGATGACGATGGGTCATTTTCGTGTCTGTTTTGCCTCTAGACATCTGTGTAATTGGACTCTTGGGTCAACTCCTGAGCCTGTTTTGATACAACAGCACATAAAGTTACCACCAAGTATTTGAGCTGCTCTCCAGCATCTTCCCGTTACACAGGGAACACGTTCCAGCTATCACTGAAAACATGGACATTGTGTTTGTTTTAATTTCACTTGATTTCACAATTTAAAATTGAATACTCCACATGAAACGTGGTTCATTTATATATTTTTTTTATAACTATGTAATACAAATGCATATTTTGTGCTCAGTACTGTATCTTTTAATTAGATTAGGTTTTTGCAAAGAAAAGCTTAAATAAAAGGAAAATATACTTGTCCTCTGATCTCATGACCCCGTGACCTGTGGCAGTCCTGTTTTCCACCAACCAGGTTATTATTGTCTGTCACAGTGATCCTCTTCTTCTTTCGGCTCCTCCTGTTAGGCGTCGCCACAGCAGATGAATCATTTCCATCTCACTCCATCCTCTATCTTCCTCTCTCACACCAACCACCTGCATGTCCTCCTTCTTCTCCTCCTGCCTGGTAGCTCCATCCTCAGCATCCTTCTCCCTGTATACCCTGGGTCCCGCCTCCGCACGTAACTCAAAATTATTTGAACAGAGACTCATCAAACGTATTGAAGGGGTGGGGCATGGGCTGACAAAGAAGCTATTGGAGATTGACAGAGATCCATATTCAGGGGCAGATCTACAATTTTTTTTTGTTGTTTTCCACTTTAACCAACAACGGAACCCGGGAGAGGTCACTTAAAGTGATATTTTTTTCGGGCCATGATAATTTGTGCACACGTTTTCCATTAATTGAGCCCACGAATTAATAAAATGCGCTCTCAAATTTATAAAACGTGTGCACGTTTTCCTGACCATGATAATTCGTGCACACATTTTCCTTTAATTGAGGCTTGGAATTAATAAAATGTGCGCACATTTTCCTTTAATTGAGCCCTCGAATTAATAAAACGTGCGCGCGATTTCCTTTCGTTCAAAATGAACTCCATAATATGAGCTAAACTGTCATACTCATAAGGGGGAGACTCTTCGCCCTCAGCATCCTTTTTAATGCGTTTAAACTCCAGATGATGCCATGCTGGGTAGCTGGAGTTCTCTATATGTCCTTGTGCGCCTAAACCATGATATACTCTGACCAGATCCATTTCTAATGGGGAAATGTATTACACTGTCTCCTGGTTTGTTGACTAATTGTAAATTTATCAAAAATATATAATAATAATAATAATGAAAAACTAAGAAATAACATGTACACAAGTATTCACACCCTTGGCTCAATACTTTGTTGATGCACCTTTGGCAGTAATTACAACCTCAGGTGTCTTGAATATGATGCCACAAGTTTGGTGCACCTATCTTTGGGCAGTTTTGCCCATTCCTCTTTGCAGCACCTCTCAAGCTCCATCAGGTTGGATGTTGAGCGTCGGTGCACAGCCATTTTCTGATCTCTCCAGAGATGTTCAATTGGATTCAGGTTTGGGCTCTGGCTGGGCCACTCAAGGACATTCACAGAGTTGTCCTGAAGCCACTCCTTTGATATCTTAGCTGTGTGCTTCGTCCTGATGAAAGATGAACCGTCACCCCAGTCTGAGGTCAAGAGCACTCTGGAGCAGGTTTTTATCCACAGTGTCTCTGTACATTGCTTCACTCATCTTTCCCTCAGTCCTGACTAGTCTGCCAGTTCCTCCCCTGAAAAACATCCCTACAGCGTGATGCTACCACCACCATGCTTCACTGTAGGGATGGTGCCTGGTTTCCTCCGAACATGATGCCTGGCATTCACACCAAAGAGTTCAGTCTTTGTCTCATCAGACCAGAGAATTTTGTTTCTCATGTATTGTACATTTTTTTTGAGGAAAAAAAATTTAATCCATTTTGGAATAAGGCTGTAACATAACACAATGTGGAAAAAATGAAGTGCCGTGAATACTTTCCTGATGCACTGTACTATTGTTTAGTTCGTACATTTCTAAGCGCACATCCATCATTAATCCAGCATCTCCACCCAGCAGCTGGCAAACATGTCTGTGAGATATTATGCAGGCATAGCAAAGTGGCAGCTTGGACTGATCTGGTGCATGTATTTATCTATCTATCCAGCCAGCAAGCCATGCATCCAGTTGTACTGTGTAGATACAACCCCAATTCCAATGAAGTTGGGACATTGTGTGAAATGTAAATAAAAACAGAATACAATGATTTGCAAATCCTCTTCAACCTATATTCAATTAAATACACCACAAAGACAAGATATTTAATGTTCAAACCAATAGACTTTGTTGTTTTTGTGCAAATATTTGCTCATTTTGAAATGGATGCCTGCAACACGTTTCAAAAAAGCTGGGACAGTGGTATGTTTACCACTGTGTTACATCACCTTTCCTTCTAACAACACTCAATAAGCATTTGGGAACTGAGGACAGTAATTGTTGTAACTTTGTAAGTGGAATTCTTTCCCATTCTTGCTTGATGTACGACTTCAGTTGTTCAACAGTCCAGGGTCTCTGTTGTCGTATTTTGCACTTTATAATGCACCACACATTTTCAATGGGCGAAAGGTCTGGACTGCAGGCAGGTCAGTCTAGTACCCGCACTCTTTCACTCCGAAGCCACGCTGTTGTAATACCTGCAGAATGTAGCTTGGCATTGTCTTGCTGAAATAAGCAGGGACGTCCCTGAAAAAGACGTTGCTTGGATGACAGCATGTGTTGCTCCAAAACCTGGATGTACCTTTCAGCATTGATGGTGCCATCACAGATGTATAAGTTGCCCATGCCATGGGCACTAACACACTCCCATACCATCACAGATGCTGGCTTTGAACTTTGCGCTGGTAACAATCTGGATGGTCTTTTTCCTCTTTTGTCCAAAGGACACAACGTCCATGAGTTCCAAAAACAATTTGAAATGTGGACTCATCAGACCACAGCACACTTTTCCACTTTGCGTCTGTCCATTTCAAATGAGCTCAGGCCCAGAGAAGGCGGCAGCGTTTCTGAATGTTGTTGATGTATGGCTTTCGCTTTGCATGGTAGAGTTTTAACTTGCACTTGTAGATGTAGCGGCGAACTGTGTTAAGTGACACTGGTTTTCTGACGTGTTCCTGAGCCCACGCAGTAAGATCCTTTACACAATGATGTCAGGTTTTATTGCAGTGCCACCTGAGGGATCGAAGATCACGGGCATTCAATATTGGTTTTCGGCCTTGCCGCTTATGTGTAGAAAGTTCTCCAGATTGTCGGAATCTTCTGATTATGGACTGTAGATGACGGAATCCCTAAATTCCTTGTAATTGAACATTGAGAAACATTATTCTTAAACTGTTGGACTATTTTTTAATGCAGTTGCTCACAAAGTGGTGATCCTCGCGCCATCTTTGCTTGTGAACAGCTGAGCCTTTTGGGGAGGCTCCTTTTATACTCAATGATGACACTCACCTGTTTCCAGTTAGGTGGTCTTTGAGTATTCATCAACTTTCCCAGTCTTTTTTGCCCAATCCCAACTTTTTTGAAATGTGTTGCAGGCATCCATTTCAAAATGACCAAATATTTGCACAAAACAATAAAGTTTATCAGTTTGAACATTAAATTGAATCAATTGAATATAGGTTGAAGAGGATTTGCAAATCATTGTATTCTGTTTTTATTTACATTTTACACAACGTCCCTACTTCTTTGGAATTGGGGTTGTACTTATGCTTTTCCAAAGCCTTGAAAAAAATAGCTCATGCATTGGCAGAAAAATGCACTCCACTGAGTGCCCCCTCTTCATTCATGTTAAGAAAAATTAAACACAGCTTTGCTTTGAATTTCACCCTAAAATTAGTCTGTCTTTGCTTTCAGACTGTCCAACATACTTTTTAAAGTGTTGAAATAAAAATGAACACCGTTTCTCTCTTCCCCCCCCACCCCCACCCCTTTTTACTTTTTGCTCAGTTTTATGAATTTACATAAAATAATGTTTTCTTTTAAGAGCTTACATTAATTCTTAATATTTTTGTTGCAGTTTCTTCCCTTTCAAACTACATTTTTCAGATCACCTGGCAGAAGGACCTGTATATCAGAACCATCACTCAGATTTGGAAAACTCATTTTATGTTCCCAAACACAATCACGCAAACTACTGATCAGCTCCACAGTCGCACGTGATCTGATGTGTCCATCCACCTGAAGTGAAACAATGGGGGGGAGCTTTTTGTTTCGTCTCTGACAGGACGTGTTGACAAAGAAGCTTCCAACTTTACAAACTGCTAAATGACAGACGGGGCCAGCGACGCCTCTGCCTCCTCTTTGTTGTTTGTCCGTGGAAAGCTGATGACAGGAATAGTTTAGTTGTTGTGTTTTCATTCTCTGGCAGCGACCACAAGTAGATCCAGATGTGGACATAGTGGACTGTCGATGTCCTTTACTAATCCCGACTGGGGATTCACAGATTGTAATAATTTCAGAAAGACAATGTTGTTTAGTGTTGCACATCCCGTGCACTGACCAAAAGAATTCACCAAATTGAATAAACCAATTGACTACACGTCGAATCATAGAATAAAAAAAAAAATGTAATAATAATAATAATGCACCGTACTCTGGATTTCTACTTCTCTGTGTACTTTTGTTGAATGTATCACAGAAATTACTACTCACATGGTCTTAAGTTTGGCATCAAATTATTCACGAGACCATTTTCTACAGACTCTAATTTAACACATTGTCAGAAACTAAAGGGTTACCATGGCAATGGCCAAAAGCAAGGAAATTCACCCAGCACTCAGATTTCAGAAATCACTGATGCTGAAGACCAGGTTTTGGGTTTAAATTACTCAGAAACCCTGTTTTTAGTTGATCCAACTGGGCAGTGCAGTCTTGTTTGAGGGGTAAAATATGATGCATATGATGTAATTTCTCTACTTCCGGGGACAGAAACACAGCACTTTTTCTGAGTCTTTGGGCAAATTACATGCAAAGTGAAAATGCCAAAAAAAAAAAAAAAAGTGATGATGCCGTGGGAAAGTGGACATGTGGTTTGTTTATGACCCGGAGCTCAAACGTGTCAAGGCGGTTTTGCCGGTGAGAGAATGTATCTACTCTGGTTAGCTGTGTAGGCAAACACGACATTTCACATTTGCCTCGTTTTCCCTTCTCCACTGGGAACCGAAAAAACCTGCACTTTTCACGACTGCTTCGGCGATTGCAGCCGAAAGCAAAAGAGTTCACCATTTTTCCATATGAATTTATGCTGTGTATATATTGCACAACGGGAGCGGCTGTCCCCATAAGTAGTCAAATCCCACAATATCACGCAGGGTTCAAATGAGACTGTGCTGCCATATTAAATCATTTTCTTGAAAGTAACACAAAGTGCATGTTTTGACCTTTGATCCCAATGTGAAGTCACCCCAGTCTGTATCTCACTACCCACTAATGCTGGAGGAAAGGTTTGGGGTAATAATTAATCATAGACCCCAAGTTTCTGTTTGAGCCCAGTGAATCCTTATGAATCCTGTATGGATTCATTATGAATTTAATACAAATGAAGTTAAATATTGAGGTGCATTACTGTGAATGATAATATACACGACTGACTTACAGTTGTTTAACTCAGAGACGTACTGCTAACATCCTGCCCTGTCCAAATTCTTCATAACATGAGTGAGTTCTAGGAGGGACATTTAAAAGAAACCATACAATTTTGTTATGGATTATCTGCAGATAATTTTGATTTGTCTTGGAAAGACTCCAAAGCAGCACTAGTGTAATTTAAATGAAACTGAATTAAAGCTGAGACACTTTTTCACATCCAAATTAAAACACCTGATCTGTCTGTCCAAGAACTTCATTCTGGCATTAGATTTAGTTATGACAGTATTTACTGTTTGGCTCCCAGATAATGATTGGCCAAAATGTACGACAAGATACTTAACACTGGCTTTACTAGAAAAGTTTGACTATTGCACGCATCACAAATGTTAGTCTCTTTTTTAGGAATTGAACAGTATGGATTTCATCTTCCCTAGTTGCAGAGAAAGCTTGTTATCAACAAACCAATAACAAACATACTCAAGTCTGGATGAGAGCTGTTGTTGGATGTCAAAGGTACCAGAGGGTGATACCAAGAGGGTGGAATCATCAGCATACAACAGAAATTTACAATTTACTGCAGAAGGCATATCATTAACATGCATAAGAAATAGCAATTTCTCCATGTAAGTTGCTTCAGGAAGGGCATCCAGTGTAAAAAGTGTGCCAAATCAACATGCAGACCCACCTTGGATTTGCTGTGGTGACCCCTAATGAAAACAAGGGAACAGGCAAAGGGCTTATAAGAAATAGCAAAGGGGCCAGTATTGAACCATTAGGTACACCACATACCACTTTAGTTTAAGCAGACAATATGCCACCAATGTCCACACACTACTGCCTATTACTAAGGTAGTCCTGCAACCAGTTAACTGGTTTCAAAACTTAATTTCTAGCGAGCGTTCAAAACATGAACGATTAAATCCGTCATGAATCACTGCTTTAAAGTCCTCCTCTCACTCAGGTCCTCAGCCAGTACAAGTATGTATTTTTTAAGCACATTATAAATCTTGTTGATCAAAATGGAGCCACTCACCTCATGCAATTATACAGCATATTATACCAAAACTGTAATCTCACTTAAAAAGGAACTAGTGCAGCAACAGAATGACAGCATCTACCAATTACGAACTCCAAATGGAATAAATGTAATTTAGAAGGACCTTGGAACATGTTTCTCAGTGTTTTCCCAATAATTGCTCCAAGGAAAGACTAATGATTCACTAGATTGTTGCCAGATTTGTTGGTTGTGATCATAATAAAGAATATTTGGTTTATTAACTCATATTTCATAAATACTATGACTAAAGAATGCTTCTAAGATAGTTGTCTATTGTTATTTGGGGTATTTTATAGACTTCATTAATTTAATTTAATACATTTACAAAAATGTATATTTGAAATATTTTTATTTTGTGGTATGTAGGCTAAATTAGAGTGGATTTATCAGTGGGGGTTGTGCTAGTGGTGACGTAATTGTGGAAAGGAAATAGTTTTGGATGTTGGAAATAACTTGAACCCAACATTAAGACAGTCCAACCAATCCAAAAATGCACTTTAGAAAAAGTTTGCCTGGATGTTTTTGCACACTTTCATCTGCACCGACCTCACTGTCCCACCAGAGGCAACAGACCAAGGGCTGGCTGGAGGTGGGCGCCATGAACTGAAGTCGGTCCCCTTCATCAGCTACCTGTCGGCACTGCAGAAGAGCCAGCTGTTGTCTGACGACATAGTGAACGGCGTGGAGATTCGCTGCGAGGAGAAGGGCAGCTGTCCGGCGGGCTGCCACTTGTGCCATCACCAGGCCATGATGGGAAGTGTGTCAGGAAGGGGCCGCGCTGGTAATGGCAGGAGCGGAGAACAGCTTTCCCCCATCCCTGTGCTGCTGGAGGTCAGCCGTGTGGTGCCACTTTACAGCCTGGTGCAGGACAACGTCACCAAAGAGGTGAGAACACTTTCATGCATGGCAGCATCAGAAGGGGTTTCATAAAAAGTGAAAATCTGTAGATGGTCATTTATCATCTGTGAATGAAATGAAAACCTGTTTGATCTTTCTGGTAAAGAATGTGATCACTGAATGCTGCAAATTCTTGTCCAAAAGCCTACCACAATGAATCAAAGTGTTTTTATGAGCGTAGAAGGAGCCCTTCATATCTACAGGTAGGCCGCCATGTTTCACCAGCATGTTGATACAGTAGCCCAAAAGGGTCATACGAGGTCTGTCCAAAAAGTATCGGACCTTTTTATTTTTTGCAAAAACCATATGGATTTGAATCACGTGTGATTGCATCAGCCAAGCTTGAACCTTCGTGCGCATGCGTGAGTTTTTTTACGCTTGTCGGTTGCGTCATTCGCCTGTGAGCAGGCTTTGTGTGAGCAGTGGTCCACCCCTCTCGTCGGATTTTTATTGCGAATAAATGTCTGAACGATTTGGAGCTTTGCTGCATCAAATTTTTCCAGAAACTGTGAGAGACCTCCAGGTGGACACCATTCGGAAAATTTAGATGGCTTTCAGCGATGATTTTATGGGGATTACACAGATTAAGGAGTGCTCCAGCCGGTTTAAAGACCACCCACAGCGTCTGACAGCGCGGTGCGCGCCGAGCGCCGATCGACAAGCTCAAACAACCAGATCATTTCCAACGTGAAGGCTTTGTTGATCCGGGATGTCGTCTAACTTTCACAAAAAAGGCAGAAGGCGTGGACATCAGCACTTTTTCGGCACATTCTACTGTTACAGGAGTTTTTTTCATGGAAAGAGAAGCGGAGGATTGCACCACCATGCCGCTCATGGCGCAGGACAAAACCACCTCTGTGTTGGTCTCACAGGACGGCTTTCAGGTGGCTTTCAGTTGGCTTTCATTCGGCTTCCGGTTGCTTTTCAGTCGTGTGAGTATCTGAGAAATTGTGCATGAGCTGGACATGCCCCAACATGTCCTGTGAGGCTTCATCACGGTGGTGCTTTGCGCCATGCGGCTCTGCCGCAATGCGCGGAACTCCTCCACACGTCTGTCTCAATGTGCCGAAAAAATGCTGATGTCCACGTCTTCCGCAATTCCTGTGCTAGTCAGACGACATACCGGATCAAGACAGCGTCCAGTTTAGAAATGAACGGCACATTCCACTGTTACAGGAGTTTTTGTCATGGAAAGAGGAGTGGAGGAACTCCGCGCCTCGCGGCTGAGCCGCATGGCGCAAAGCAACGCCGTGATGAAGCCTCACAGGACATGTTGGGGCATGTCCAGCTCATGCACAATTTCTCGGATAATCACACGACTGATAAGCAACCGGAAGCCGTCTGAGCCATCTGAAAGCCGTCCTGTGAGACCAACACGGAGGTGGTTTTGTCCTGCGCCATGAGCGGCATGGTGGCGCAATCCTCCGCTTCTCTTTCCATGAAAAAAACTCCTGTAATAGTAGAATGTGCCGAAAAAGTGCTGATGTCCACGCCTTCTGCCTTTTTTGTGAAAGTTAGACGACATCCCGGATCAACAAAGCCTTCACGTTGGAAATGATCTGGTTGTTTGAGCTTGTCGATCGGAGCGCGCCGCGCTCTCAGACACTGTGGGTGGTCTTTAAACCGGCTGGAGCACTCCTTAATCTGTGTAATCCCCATAAAATCGTCGCTGAAAGCCATCTAAATTTTCCGAATGGTGTCTACCTGGAGGTCTCTCACAGTTTCTGGAAAAATTTGATGCAGCAAAGCTCCAAATCATTCCGACATTTATTCGCAATAAAAATCCGACGAGAAAGCGTGCTCACAGGCGAAGGACGCAACCGACAGGCGTGAAAAAACTCACGCATGCGCACGAAGGTTCAAGCTTGGCTGATGCAATCACACGTGATTTAAATCCATATGGTTTTTGCAAAAAATAAAAAGGTACTATACTTTTTGGACAGACCTCGTACTTACTCCACCTTTTGATTTCTGCATGCATGCCTGGAAGACTGAAAAAAAACCCAAGAATAATCAGCGGTTGCTCCCATTTACGCTATCAAATAGTTGCTTGTGCAGTCTAATAATCTTCAGAACCCTATTTTTTGTGAAATGGAGGGTCATACATATTACTTATCACAACAGAAGACAAGGGTGCATGAATCCCCAATGCTGAAAGTGATGGCATAAAACATTCTGCAGCCTCATCACTAGATGCCACTAAATCCTACACCTTAGCTTCAAATGCTTAACAACTTATTAATTCATTCATTTAAATCTTCTCTAGATGTTCATAAATATACAGACTTGTTACACAAATATTCTTCTGAGTCCATTTGGATGTCAGAAAGCTCTAATTCTCCTAAGTGCTGATCCAAATGGCTTCCAGTACTTCTACCTGTAAATCACGTACTCTCACACCAAATGCAGTTTACATACTTTAAACAATACACAGTTCTATTGAGGAGTGACAAATTTATTCAATAAAGTGCTAAATTGTTATGTAAAAGTCACATCTTCGTGGAATCATATCTGTTGTTTCTGCAACAGCAACTTCTATTTGAAATTTGTTCCTCAACTTTTCCTCAGTGTTGACCAGTACATCATTTTTATCCAAATATTACATACATAGAGCAGGTAGCTTTATGGAATAAGAAGTTGGGCTACCAGTATGTAGATTTATATAACATTTACCATTGTGTTCCATTGACTGTACAAATTTGGTTCCATATGTTTTGTACCATTGCATGGTGCCACCATCGCATGGACTCACACTAGTGGCAACGGTGCTTAGTTTAAAAACAAACATAGTGGGATTTGTTTTATTAATGGTACTCATTCGTGTAACACAAACAAAACTAAACTAATCAAGTATGCCGTAAGCCATCTGTAGGCATTTGCAGTATTCCCTGGGACGTCTCTACCTGAAGTACAAGCGCTGTCAGATTAAGAGCTCTACAAATTTCTGTCATGATTTTTCACTGGATTGAGGAAAGCAGACAGCACTCTGTACATAAAGAAGTCAATGCACTGCATCAGGTATGGACTACATTGTCAGGATTGTTAGGTGTTATATAAAACAAATAATGAATGTTTTTTCCTTCATGCAATGGAAAGAATATTTCATTGAATGGAACATTTCATCTTTCACCTCATGAAATATACTTACCGTTGCACTCATAAACATTCATTATTTGTATACTGGGTTTGATTCTTGTCATGCTACCTTTCCTTGGACACTTTGCCTGCATTGTCACAGTCCACCCAGCTGTAAATGGGTAGAGGACTTGGTTGGGGAACTAATCTGCATCAGACTGGCTATGGAATTAGGATACTACTGAATAAGGTGTAAGCGCTGGCATTAATGGGCTTCAGGACCTATGTAGCACTTACTTTTAAAGAAAATCCTTCCGTGTTCCACTACAAAGGAAACTGTTTAACTGCTGATGCAATAGACAAGCACAATGTATAGTTTCACCATTATTACCTACAGAAGCCTATATCTCAGCCAGTTATCTTGCTGGTGCACCTCTCTCATCTGTTCTTGCATCATATCACACCCACAGAAGGCTGTATCTCCTACAGAGTTGTCATGGGTGTCTTGGTGGCTCCCCTCACTTGTCCCTTTCTTGCACTCTTGCTCATATTTTGAGAACTGCCTACTCCAGACAGATTTGGCATATAGCACCATATTGTTTGTATTTCTTAATGACTGAACTCCATGACGTATTGGAAATGGTTGTGTATCCATTAACTGACTTGTCTAAGAAAATTTGTCATAAAAGTGATGATTTGTATTAATAATAACTTATACTGAGTGAGTCTGATTATTTATGGCCTCTAAAATGGAGGAACTTTGTCTGAAAATGACTGTGACTCCTATGTGGTCAATGCAATATTTTAATTTGACCACTTGAATTAAAGCCGAAAGTCTTGATCCTTAGTGATGTGTAAAAGGCAAAATTAAAAAAATTGTCACTATCCAGATGCTTACACACCCTTTGCACAAAAAATGTTCCTATCAGTGTAACATGATAACATTTACTTTGCAGCTCTGAACTTCATTTTCTCAACCTTTATTGCCTTTCTCGCCTTGCAGTGGTGATCATAAATTGTTCTCTCTCGTGTTTGTCTGGTGTCGTTGTTATATGTCACCTCTAGGTGGCAGTAGGTAGTTAATTTTGATGACTGGAAATGAACACTGTAATACAGCAGGCACCAAAAAGATGACATCATGGTTTTCATCCCTTGCAGGGAAGTCAGTGAGTATATGTGTGAGATATATGTTTGTGTGTCCGCAAACAGACGCACAGAGCCGAGAGTGACATCAGCTTGACGCTCACACGCGGCGTGCATGATTCATCCTCTATGAGAAGTATTCTGGTCTTTGTGTGCCTAAAAGTTAATCATGTCACAGACTGATTTTCCACCAGGTAATTTAAGTGAGGCTCCGGATCCAGCTCCAGCTCCGGCTGACATTTCATTTTAACTCACGCCGCTTTGTTTGGACTCTGTCTTGACATTGTCTCACGACATAACATCCGGCGCACGCTTTGTGGTTTGAGCATGCAAGCCAGCGCAGAAACGTTGGCAGGTGACTCGCGCCAGAAAGGAGCAGACCAGTTTCCCAATCGGGCGTGTAATTATTTTACCCTCTGAAATCACTGCAGGCAGCAGGAACGGTGCACACGAACTGTATACTGTATATACACGTGCTCGCACAATCACACAACAACAAAGCCCCCCCAATCCACACACCCCCTCTACGTGACGGCCATAACAAGCAGCACAGCCCCAGAGAAAAGAAGGCACAATCGATAGCAGACGGTCCCTAGTGGGCCTCATCGATAACTAAACGTGAGGAAGAGCAAAAATGTATCGCTTCCCCTCCTTTCCAAAAGCCTCACTATCCATCCTCTGCTCTCACCACCACCCAACCCGTGGTCTTCTGGGGATGAAGAGAGTGAGATGTATGAGGAGGAGGAAGAGGAGGCGGAGGAGGGTAGACTGCAGTGGAGCGCTCTGGCGAGCCCTTCTGAGGTAGCTTGAGGCAGGATTATTAGCTTCTTATTGATGTCATCGACCTCTTGGGAGGGAGAGGAGTCCATCACTCTGCTCCTCCTTTCCTTCCTCCATCTGAAAAGGCACATACGTAGATTTCATTAGAGAATAAAGACGCAAGCAGTCTGTCCGTCTGCATGCGGCACACTCTTTCCCTCTCTTTCTCTCCATCCAAATGTGACTGTCTTTCTACTTGACTGAGTCTATGAGGACAGACGGCTGATCTTTCCTGACCTGAAAGCAGTCCAACTAGTCGGTTCATAATTAAGCTTATACATAAATGTATACCTATTCATACGTGCGGGTATTTATACACCCATTTACATGGACCTGTCACTGTTTTTTTTATGCCTTCCCTCCCTCTCTTCTTCTCCTTACCTCACTTTCTTTCCACATATTTCAGTGGTCTCTCTCTCTCTCCCTCCCTCTCGCTCTTGTTGCCCAACTCTTTGACAGGACATGTCATGTTCCTTTCACATCAATCTACTCATTATTAAGCCAGAAGGGGGTTATGTTACACTGCAAAATTACCCCTTCCATGAAAAGACTTGCCAAAGTCGAAAAGAAAGAAAGGAATTAATGGGAAGAACTACATGGGTATATCTGTCTTCTTAGCGTGCCATATGTGGGGTTTGTCAGAGAGGAGTGCAGGGCAGAAAACGCCACATCTTCCAATAATTTCAGCTTTCACAATCATTAATGATGAGTTTAAGGATTCAAAGGGGAAGAAATACCAGAAAGCAAAACTATCTTGACTGATGTCTTTGCCTCTGGAAGACATATCAAAATGAAAAGGAAAAACAAACTTATAGATATTTTATACATTTAATACACACACACATATGCACAAACACCAGAGATGTTCACAAGTCATTTTCTGCAAGTCCAAGTCTAAAATCTTTGAGTTCAAATCCAAATCAAGTGTCAAATCTTTGAGCCGAAGCTCAAGTCAAGTGTCAAGTTACATCTCAAGTCTCTGGCCATCTCATCTGTCCCTAATACTGCATTGTTAATAAATAATAATCTTTATTTAACCATGTAGAAATTCTGTTGAGATCAAAACCTCTTTTGCAAGGATGACCTGGCCAAGAAAGGCAGCAGCGTACATCATAAAGGACAGGTTAACATCAGTATGAGAACTTTGGTGATAAATAAAATACAACCATCTTGGTCATAACATTGCACATGATGTGAAGGCTCAAGCAGATTTAGATTTAGAAACAAAGGCATTGCACAAACGAATCCCATTCACAAGCTCGAAAAATAGGCCAGAAGGTGTTCAAGGAGGTCAGTCTGGACAGTGTCAGTTCAGATTGGAGAACGTTCAAATCAAAGAGAGCTGAAAAACGAAAGGCATTCTTTCCCGCTTCAGAGCAGACACAAAGTACACATAAACATAACATGTCATTCGAGCGCAGAGCATAACAGCTTTCAGATCTCTGAAATAAACTGGATAAATAGGTCAGAACCAGACCAATAACAGTTTTTTAAACCAGAATCATCCAGTGTGTATAATGCCTGACAGACAGAGGGTATGCCTGCTTTGGCATACAGTTCACAGTGGTGGGTGAGGCGGCTACAACCAGTGATGAATCTAAGAGTGCAATGGTACAGCAGGGTCAGGGACTCTAGACAACTGGATGAAGCACACCTATACACAACGTCACCATAGTCCAATAAGGGCAGGAAGGTAGCAGTTTTCAGGGGATTCGAAGTACTTAAGGAGAAGCATGACTTGTTTCTGTAAAGGAAGCCTAGCTTCACTCTTAATTTGGAGATCAACTGTTTAAAATGAACTTTAAAAGAGAGCTCCGGGTCAATAGTTAATCCCAAATCTTACTAGTGTGTTGCCTGTGGGGATCCACAGGCTGTATGGCCGTGGCAACAGCGGCAACCATGTCATTCTTGTCCCTCTTGACCTGACTGCTGCTTTTGATACAACTGACCACAACATACTGATAAATCGTTTGCAGCAGCTTGTGGGCATCGGTGGTAGTGTCCTGGACTGGATCAGGTCCTACTTAACTGGTAGGACTATGTGCACTGGCCTCGGGGTTTGTGAGTCCTCCTCCACTCCACTTTTATATGGGGTCCCACAGGGTTCAATTCTTGGACTCCCTGTATTTGTTTCCCCTGGGGTCCATTCTCAGAAAGCATGGCATCAGCTTCCACTGCTATGCTGATGACAGCCAGTTATATGTCCCCCTAAAGAAAAATGATGCCTCTTCTCTTCAGCCCCTTTTGTCTTGCCTTGAGGATGTTAAAACTTGGATGGCATTGACTTTTCGTAATTTTACTGAAAAGAAAACGGAGGTGATTGTTTTTGGCCCTAGCAGCTCCTGTTCTTCTTCACCTGTTGATCTGGGGCCTTTGTCATCCTTTTCGAAATCTACTGTCACAAACTTGGGTTTTAAGATGGACAACGATTTTAAACTGGACCACCAAATCAGTGCAGTAGTCAGATCGAGTTTCTTTCACTTAAGACAGCTTGCTAAGGTTAAGCCTTTTCTTGCACATCAGCACTTTGAAACAGCAATCCATGCTTTTATTACCTCCCGGCTGGATTACTGTAATGCACTTTATTATGGAATTAGCCAGTCCTCCCTTGCACGTCTCCAGCTAGTTCAGAATGCTCCCGCCCGTCTGCTAACTGGTGCACGTAAGAGGGAGCACATTACACCTATCCTGGCCTCCCTCCACTGCCTGTCTGTGCATTTTAAAATTCATTTTAAGATTCTTTTATTTGTTTTTAAATCTTTAAATGGCCTTGCCCCACCCTACCTCTCTAAGCTGCTTCATTGTTACGTCCCTGCTCGCCACCTCCTGTCAGCTGATCAGCTCCTCCTGGAGGTGCCGAGGTGCAAGCGTATGCTCAGAGGGGACCGAGCTTTTTGTGTTGTGGCTCCAGAGATGTGGAACGAGTTACCGCTCCACATCAGGCAGGCCTCTTCACTTTCTGTTTTTAAAACTAATCTTAAAACCCACTTTTATGCACTGGCTTTTAACCCAGAATGAGATTCTTGATCTGTTTTGGCTGTTTTAACTGTTTTTTTTTTTTACTTGTTTTAGTTTTTTTTGTTTGTTTGTTTGTTTTTTGTACTTTGTGGTTTGTTACCTTTTATATGTCCCCTTGTGTACAGCACTTTGTTTCAGCTGTAGCTGATTTTTAAAGTGCTTTTTAAATAAAGTTGATTTGATTTGATTTGTATATTGGGTAGTGTTTACAAAATAGGTAGCTGACATTTTTCAAAGGTGGTAATAAATTAAGTAAAGTTTCTGTAATGAGTTGGAATGATGTGTGAGTCCAGAATATATTTAGAACCTTAGACGTCAATAGTTTTATAAGAAGAACTCAATCCTTTTTTCCTGTTAATGTATTTATAAATTGTTTAGGTTCTTGTTATGATATACCCACTATTATTATCATTATTATTATTATTCTCGGTATTATTATTTTATTTTATTATTACTTCTGTGTTGTCATTTGATTTTTAAATGGGCCACATTTGAAGTAAATGTCTTCATTTTCTTGTGTCATCCATGTATTTTTAATGTATTTACAATTATGTACTTACATCGAACTTACTCAATAAAATCATGCACACACGCACTCATGCTTTTAATAGAAAGATGATTTACCACCCTCTGCCGGAATGGCTTGTTAGTCCAGAAAGTAATTGGCAACGTTGCTAATATCCATAGTTTCTCC
Organism: Thalassophryne amazonica; assembly: GCF_902500255.1. Lineage (NCBI taxonomy): Eukaryota > Metazoa > Chordata > Actinopteri > Batrachoidiformes > Batrachoididae > Thalassophryne > Thalassophryne amazonica. The sequence goes on from NC_047119.1 coordinate 25,320,590, forward strand.
AAAAATATTAGTCCTATGAAAAAACACACACACAGAGTTGAGACCAAAAGTTTATGGATATTGTGGATATTGAGAGACTTTCAAATTAAATTATCTTCCCAACTCTGCACTTTCTTGTTAACAAAGTTTGTGTATTTTACATGAACTTTAATTCAAAGTCCAGTGCATTGTGTTGTGGGAGCATCCACTTGTGCCATGAGTCCTTGCATTGACCGAACTACATAAATCACTGTGTCCTTTTTTTGCAACCACCTAGACTGATTCACACCTCCCAAAAGTAGCTGTCTCTCTCTGCCATAATCAGAAGATACATGGGCGTCCCTTTGTCCATTTCCAGTCACAGCTGTCCTCAGCACTGAGGCTTCTGCTCACTGAATTATAGGAAGTGCATCACATGGCTCTAGTTGATGTTCTCTCACAGTGCAAGTAGTACTCCTCCTCTGAGTCTCCCTAAAGGGTGGTTTCCCTTCCACAAACGGTCTAGATTGATAAACCATACCAACAGGATCACTACTTCATGATGGCTCTTAGCCATTTAGCCAAGAGCCATTGTGCCCTGCCCGTAAAAAAGTCATGACACTCACCATGATGCCAAAGACATGCTTATTTAAGGTCTGCTCCTTTCTCTGCCTCTGACCAAGGCAGCATCTCTACATCTGGAGTTGGTCCCCAGGCGCCGGGCTGTGGCTGCCCACTGCTCCTAGTGGTTGGATTATGTCTAACTGTAATTAGGATGGGTTAAATGCAGAGGACAAGTTTTGTTGTATAACGCCAGCATTCTGAAAAGTGTGACTTTAAATCTAGAGAAAAAAAAAAGTTAATTCTGCCAAAAGTATGTGGAATTATTTGCAATAACTTTGTTGATTGAGCCTGTAAATATCATGTGTTCTGTTGTGCAAATTTTGAGGTGACTGGAATGTGTAACAGCTGAGATAACTGTGGCCACAGAAACCTTAACAGATTTATATATAGATGTTATAGTTAAATCTCCGTATACATTCCAGTGTTCACAATGACTGGATAGTTGAAAAGATCACAATGAGATGAAGAACAGATTTCACTTTTGTTTTTGTGGCCCTTGTTTCATCATTGGACAACTATTTGCTCAAATTGTTTTTTTGTCTCATTCTCAATAAGGGAGCCTAAATTGAAGCAAAGAGTATTTCTTGGCATATACATCAAACATACGGTACATTTTTTATGGATTCACTGTAACCTGGCTCATGTGATTTGATTCATGAGCCACCTATGACGCGTTTTGAGTGCTCTGCACCATTCTGACACCCTTTAAGTTTTAAATGTTGTGTTACTCGTAACTTTGCCAGTGCAGTTAGTCAAAACAGGTAATGCCAGCTTTAAGCACAACATATTAGCTGAAATGGCCATCTTTTTAAAGCCATTCGCAGTATATCCACACCACTGCCTTTTAAGAGGACATGTAAAGTCAGTGATTTCTATAAGATGTCTATAGTTTTCAAGATGCCTGGCTGATGAAATGCATCATGAATCATTGTGTATTTCAGTGAATCGCACTTCATTGGTCACGTGTCTTGAAAATGATGACAGTTCAATGACCATGATCATGTCACATCTGGCTGTTAAAAGGAGCTGAATCATTGCACCCATTCTTAAAGTTTGTAGTGTACTTATGGCAAGGCAAACTAATCTGCTTTAGCGCTCAATCCAGCCGCTCTCACTCTGTGTGATCGATAGTACCACCATCATGTGCCATGTATCACACAAAATTCAGGACTGTGTTCAAAGTTACTCCCGACTGTGTACTTACTGCCATATATTTACTTTAATTGTTTTAGTGTTAGAATAATCAGTGTAAAATGTTTGCTTTGTTGACCAAATGCTGATTAAATCATTATACTTACTGAGTCTGTATAGCTCTATTGGGCTATATATAACAACATGCACTCTCATTGGTACTAAAGTAAGAAATAATAAATTATTCCTTTTGATGAACGTCTGTGCCTGAACTAATTCCTTTATGCACTTTACCCTACATCAGCAGTTCTCGAGCTCTGAGGCAGACATTCCTGATGGAAAAGTTGGGCCCAATGTGTGATTGTAATTGAAGCTGATTCATGTGCATGCATCCCACCACCCCCCACCACCAAAAAAGATTACCTAATTCAACAGCTTGATATGCCTAAAGTTAACAAAATTTAAAGCATCAATATTATTTTACAGTCAGAATTTGAACTTGTTTCCCCAGACAAATCTTTGTGACAACATAGGGTGAGACTATTAAAGAAAATATGAAATCCTTGCAATGTAAAAGAAACATGTCAAAGAAAAATCTGTGGTAGATTCCTATCCTCACTCATGGGTGGGCTCAGGGCCCTGTAACTAGCGTTGGAAATATTTTATTGTTATGATGGTAGCGCAACTGGAAACCTGGAAACAAGGAACCCCTTATATACCTGGGCAGAACTGTCTTTAATGTGCGTCAGAAGACAGGCAGAGGTCAGGTTACACAATATAAAGAGTCCAAGTAGTGACACTGTCCATGAGGGATAAGGCTCAGAGACTATTCAGAAAAACAGGCAGGTGGTCAGAACACAGGCGATCAACATACCAGGCAATTTATTTTGTGTGTGCCATTAAGGAGGAATTGCTCAAAAAACACCCATTGGTCATGAAGGGTAATGATCCCAAAGATCGTCTCTGCACAAAACTGATATTTTTTCTTTAGCCTGACAGACAGGAACCATTACATATAACTTGCTTTCTCTTTTTTCAGCAGAAAATGGTTGGTTTGACCCTCAGGGGTCCAGAAACATAACAAAATATTGTTGGAGAATCAGTGGCACGTCGGTGGACTCCTGAGGGTTAACAGCATGATCTGTATTTATGGTTTGTTGTTTTTGTTGTTAAATTAATGAAGAAACCAAACTCTATTTTACTAATGTCCCTTCTCAGATTTTTCCATTTAATTATTTCACTGGACAAAGTAAATTCTTCCTGGAACTAAATCGGGTCCATGGTGCATATCTTCTCATTTGTGAAGTCGTGTGTCATGTCCTATTAATGTTTAGAGTTTCAGATCATTATTATAACTAGCTATATAATATCCATCCTAATAATATACAAATAATGGATGTTTTTGAGTGCAGTGGTAAGAATACTTGCATGAGAGATGGAACATAACATTTCTTCCTTCATTCATTATTTGTTTTATATGACACCTAAATTGGTCTGTGAAATTTGATATTTTACTTAAAATTAGACTGTTATTTCCTCTTGGAACTGGAAGTGGAGACCAGTGGGAAAAGGACCCATCATTCCCCGCCCAGCAGTTGACTCCACCCTGCGGGCTAGCAGCCGACACACCGCTGAGCACAGCGAGAGCTGCTGAGGAAGCAAATGTCTGTTTTCCTCAGTGAAGCAAAAACTTGCAATCGGAACTTCTCCAATTCTTCATCTGACAATGTTTTTACAGCTGCTAATGATGTCCCCACGAAATCTGCAGCTACTGGATTTAGCTTCCTCATACCACGGAAAACATTTTTACAAAAGTTAATGGAGCCATTCGATAGAGTGAAACATATGGGACAGAAATTCACAATAAATAAAACCATAATGCATCATACATGATGCCACTTATACAGTGGGACAAACAATGAATGTCACATGATATACAATCCACCAGTCAAATGAGAAGGATCTTTTTAGGTGCCTGCTTTTTTTTTCATGTGATATCTTCGACACAAAAATTATACCTCACAGCAATCAATCAGCAGAGGTTAATCAGAGTACCATCACAGTTGGCACACCTGCAAAAAACTCAACAGATGATGCTTCTAGCTTCTTGGGTCACCTCACAATCCTCCGTCAACCTTTTGGTGAACCAACCCTCCAGCTGCCCTCCAGGGTCCATTTTCCTGGAAGCACTACTTCTGGTAAGATTCTTAGAAACAGCTCATTGGCTCCTTTGTTAACACCATTAGCTCTGAATGATTGGTGAGGGCACGTAAATTAATTCGTGCACAGAGACACACATTCACATTTAGGTCACCACTGATGGTGTCCTGTGTGTGCTGGCTCTTTACCACCACTGGCGATCATCATATAAATCAATACTCTGGGCCAGCTGGCGAATGTTTTCGTGAATTAGCCTCTGAAGACAGACAGTAATATGGTCGGCTTAGACTAGACAAACTGATTAATGCATTAAAGAGGGCACATCAGCCTCCATTGCCTTCTTGTAACTCATGGCGGGCTTCTACGAATGTGAAAGCTCCAAATAGTGTTTTGGTGCCAGTGAGTCTGCAGGGTTTAAATGACGTCAAGACTTGGAATTTGTGGCTAGAGTTGTTGCTGGTGCTCGATGGCCTTGTAGTTCACTGATCTTGCCTTTTTTTCGAAACGGCTGGGTGGGGGGTGATTGCATTTCAGCTCAATTTGTGCTGAATCAGTAAGTTCAATGGAGATGAATTTGTGAAGCGGTAGAACAGTGTTACTGTAACCAAAAGCAACAATTTCTGATATGAAACAGAATGATTGGAGCTTGTTTATTACCCTATTCCACTGTACTGCTTTATGTGGATCTGGTTATTCTGGGAAATGCATGACCTGTTGTCAGTCAGTGTAGTATAGGGTTGTCACTTCTTATCATTTATAACTGCATTTAACACATGGAAGAAGCATATGTGTTTTCATTTTTTTTTAATCTGCACCAGCCAGCTCTGTTGTGATTTTCATCACTTAACCACCTACTAGTTAAGTTGCTTCTTGATTTTCCTCCAAATCCTCATATCACTTTTACCTACAGTGCCCCCTCCTTGTCTTAACCCCCACCTCGTGCTCTAAACCACAATTAGATTCCTTGTTTACCCAGTGGAGACTGGCTTGCATTACTCTTCAAACATAAACACAGTGGTAATCGCTTTGTCTATTTTTCACATGTGCAGCCATGCAATCAAGCGCACGGACCCATATGGGGTTTTTCTAGGAATCCGGTGGTGGCAAATGCACGGCGGTCCTGCGGTCTTTCTCTCGTTTTTCAATAGCAGCAGAGGCCATTTCTCATATTTGTCTTGTCGGTGTGCGTGCGTAGACCTTGAGTCCAGGTTTTTCTTGTTGCTTTTGTCTGTGGCCTGCTTCCCATTGACATGAGGTGGCAAGACCCCTGCTGCTGTTGGTTTCTGGCAGCAGTTAGCCACATGGATTCAGGCAAGGGAGGAGAAATATAATAACCTTTTCCGTTTTTTGGTTTGTTTTTTGTTTTGTTTTGTTTTTTAGGGGGTTTTATGGCTATCAATTACAGCGCTTGCCTACTTCCCCCTGTAATAGCTGCTCATTCAACAGGCTCATTGAGAGGGGATTGTCTTGGAGGATAAATAATGGGAAATCCTATGGCTGCTAATCCTGTCCCAGAGAAGAGTGAAAGGTGGAGGCTAGTTTTGACAGTTGTTAGTCTCTTTTTCATATATTTATTTTGATGTGCATGGATTGCAGTTTTATTTTTTTCCTGTTTGTCCATCCATCCATCCATCCATCCATCCATCCATCCATCCATCTACACCTGTTTATCCTATTTGAGTGTGTTGGAGAAGCTGGATCCTACCCCAGCAGCGTACATTAAGTGAGAGGCAGGATACATCCCAGTTAAGGCGTTGGGCTTGAGACCAGAGGATTCTCGGTTCAAATCCCAGCCTGGCCGGAAAATCACTAAGGGCCCTTCGGCAAGGTCCTTAATCCCCTAGTTGCTCCCGGTGTGTAGCGGGCACCTTGCATGGCATCAGCTTGATATGTAAAGCACTTTGAGCATCTGATGCAGATGGAAAAGTGCTATATAAATGCAGTCCATTTGTTAGTAATATACTCATTTGGAGGAAGTCACCATTTAGCCTAATATGTATGTCTCTGGAAAGACTGGCCTCTCCCCATCACCTTTAAGTGGAATAAACAGGTTCAGGAAATGGGTGAATGGAGAAAACAAGAGTATGAAAAAATCCACACCAGCACAGAAAGAACATTCCGGTGTTGAATTTGTTAAACAACAGCATGAAGCATGTTATCGCTTTCACGCAAAACAAAACAAACAAACAACAAAACAAATCAAGACCAATTTTGAATATCCATTGATTTGCTGTGCCACCAAGCTCGCATTTCCACACATTTGCAGTAGAACTATTACATCACAAACTCAAACAGTGTCACCAATGGGCATAGTGTTAGCACACCAAGAATTACATTTAAGTCATGAAAAGCACTCCTCCCAAAATACAGATAACACATAGTGGGCCCCAGTATTGCCATAGTTGAAGTAAGTGTTCCAGTCTGATGGTGGCATTAGCGCACTCCATCCAACATCAGGGGAAGTACTCAGTGAATGCATGTATAAAATCAGCAGTGATTGGTTGCAGCATATGTTGTTTTTTGCAAACTATTTCACTTCGTTGGCTGGGCTGCTCTTTGGGACATCCTGAAAATTTGTGGGATTCTCAAGTAATTGCTGGACATTATAGCTGGCCTATACACAGATACTATGGGTGCCGTGCAGAGTGGAGAGAGTCACTGCATTTTTCCCAGTGAAAATTGGCATTCATCAGAGATGTGTTCTAGTTGCTACCCTGCTTAATGCTTGCAGGAACTTGGAGTTGGGTAGGCCTGGGTAGGGTTGGGTAGAATAGTGGTGACTTAGGTGCTCTTTTTGATGAGGAAAGGTTTACTAGCCTCGAGTTCACAGATGATTCTGTCATCCTTCCAGAATCAATGGATGTACTGATTGTAGCACTTGAGAAACAAAGTGAGGAATCAGTGTGTCTGGGTTTTGTGATTGTCCTGAATCATGACAGATATCCAGGCTTTCAATGACTTCCTGGACTCTGCCATGAGAAATGTATCTGTGTATGATGAAAGTGTCAAACTTGTAGAGACATTAATTCATTCAGTGATATTCATGTCTCTTGGTCCTCAGCCTTTGAGATCAAGAGACATCTGGAAAGAGCTTTGGAGTTAGGTGTTTTCGTGATGCTGACCTTTGCAGGAGACTGAAAAATCAAGTCCTTTGGTCCTGATGCTTCAGGTCTCACTGTATGGTTCAGCTATGATTTTTTCTATTTTTTTCACCATGTAGTGTGTTTCTCTGGGCATGATCCAGCATCTCTCAGAAGGCCAAGAGGACACCCATATTTCACTTGTCTGCAGCAAATAGATGGTTGCTTTGAGAAGTGGAGATGAACCACTTGCCCGCCAGGTTCATTGCTATCCAGGACCAGGACACAGGATGGTTCTGTGGTGGATGTGGCGATGCATGGCACACCTGACTAATCTACAGCTCCTCCATCTTGCACCACTCTTTGATAACATCTTTTGAGAGCCATAGTACTCTTTCTTCAGCATTTGAATTTCAGTAGTTGATAAGGCGTTATTTTGTACCCTACCTTTGTGACCTTACCTGCCGTTTTGGCCTGTAGCCATTTTCTCTTCAGTTCAAACTACTCCTGAAACCCCAAAAGAAGTCCAAATGTTGTGGTTAAACCAAAGACAGAGGTTAGGACCCAAAATCCAGGAAGTCAGAATGAAGAAGAAAATTGACCATTTTATTTTGCGAACAAATTTGAATTGATAAATGTACAAATCCAAGGAGGAGGACACTGGAACAAGGAGATGCTGACTTGACCAAAAGGTGGACGGCGTAAGTTCCCGAACCAGATGGAGACAGATGACTGAACCAGAACCAGAATCAGGACCAGGCGGCTGCAACGGAGCCAACTGTAGACAGGAATGCTGAGGACACAGAGAAAAAGAAGTCAACAAGGAACCTGAGTACGAGAAATCAGAACAGTTCATCACAGAGAGATAAAGTGAGGCCAGGCACCACGCAGACAAACCTGAGTTTCTGAAGAGGGCAGGTGTGCGGAATCAGCTCCGTGACACTGCACCTGAAGGAACAGGAAGGGGGTGGGGGGGAGCAGAGCAGACACCAAGGCAGCACAACACCAAAGACGAAATAAAAACTCATTGTTGAGCAAACTCGTGAAAATACTTCTATATTCTTGTTTGTTTAGATTCCAGTGGACTGCATCAGTATTAATTTTATTGTAGTTTGATTTGTGTTTGTTTTTAAAAGGTCAAAGTGGTATCTCATTGAACACCAAGAAAATGTCCGTTTGAACTCATATTTATTTCTGAGGAACATTTGGCAGTAACATAAGCTCTTATGTAGGAAAAATAATATTAAGCTCTTATGTAGGAAAAATAATATTGTACCCCAGAAAGGTTGAGAGGATTGGAAAATCTGAGTGCTGCACTCTGGGAGAAAGTAAGCATATACATATTTATCTTACATTGTGCAAGTTTCAGCATAGGAGATCTACAAATGTCTTTTTTAAGCTTCTGGGGTTCTTCCCAGTCATTTTGTTGGTTCACAGTTTGCACTCTGGTTTCACAACTGTTCCATAGAGATATTGCATGTTATCATGTTAATGTTAAGGTTAGTAATAAGAATAGGCACTATAATTCATTTGTTTGGGCAATGTGAGGCTGCACTTCATCTGCACTGGAGCAGATACTCTGTGGCCAATTATAAATCATGCTTTATGTTGGAATATGTTGAAGTGGATAAATTCCATTGTGCTTTTGTCCATAATTTCCATTTTTGTTTGACTAGGAAAATTTTTAATTTTAGTTTTCATTGATAAAATTAACACGGGACTGTATGCTGTGAGATTATCGCTTTCTTCCTGTGAAGAAAGATGCATGTCCACTCTAGTGCACCACCGTGGTCACAGTTCACTCCTGAGGTACTGCTGATAAGATAAGATAAACTTTATTGATCTCACAGAGGAGAAATTCACATATTACATCAGCTCTGATTTCTGGTTCCTGAGTAGAAGAAACTTTTTGGGAGGTGCATTTTGGTTGAACTTCACAAAACATTCTAAAATCTGGTTCTTGAGACAGAATGAATCCTGTTCTGTTGATTGGGACCTCTATTTGCTCCACCTCTGTCAAACCCATGTTTCACCTGTTTCTTTTGATCTTTCTAACCTTATGATCAGAGGTGAGACGAAGTCACCATCAAGTCACTCTCAAGTCATGAATCAGCAAGTCCCAAGTCAAGTCTCAAGTCATAATTAAAACCAATTGTTTACAAGCTGACTTGAGACTTGACTTGGGACTTGCAGATTGATGACTTGAGAATGACTTGGCAGTGACTTGGTCCCACCTCTGCTTATGATCTTTTTTCTCACACTTTTCTACCCTGATCCGCCCTTTGGTTACTTTTACACTCCTTTCCCTCAAGTGATACTGCAAAAAGTCAGTTACCATGAACTGTGGAGGAGTGTTTTTAAAAACCCAACCTCAACTTCTGAATGGATTTTTTTTTGGGGGGGGGGGCACTCATTCTGGTCTGGAGCACTCTACTCAGAGTCCTCTCAAATGTCCCTTCAACTAATCACCACACTGCAGAAAACTTATTTGGCATATCTCCAATGAAATAAAACAGCCAACTGTGGAAAACTGTCTCTTTTTGGAGTGCATGTGCATGCACCGTGCACATGCACGGCTAGCTTAAAGATCTGTGTGGGCTCATCAGTTGCTTTCCGTTTGGATAAGTGAATGTCACGGTGCATTGGAACAAACGGGTGGCTCAGTTTGCTTTTCGCCTGATGGCTGCTTCACAGTGATAATGTTTCCGCATGGTTCCAGCGTCCTGTTTTATGGCCGTGATCAAACACGTCTCTAGCGTTGTCTGCACATGGCAGCTCAGTTAGAGCATATAAATGTGAGTGCTCCATTGATCCACGGTGTGACAGGGGGAGCTAGAGTACTTGTGAACTCCCCTGAACTCTCCGTCTGTCATGCCTGTGGCTTTAGGAAAGCCCTGACATTATACTTTATTGCTTTGACGGTTATATTGGCATTTTGCTGCCTTTTAGAGGATGACTGGGCCTCTGCCTTTAATTTTTCTTTTTGGCTGTTAATGAAGCAGCACGAGAAGATGTTGGGAGATGATGTCATCTCACCACAGCTCGCCACACACTCTGTCCCCTCCACGAAGAGACATGCACAAAGACCATCACAATGCAAAGGGGGAGGGGCCGACGCCACAGATTTCTCACCTCCATCATAAAAGTCACAGCAATAACGGGTGCATGTATGATATCACGTGTCGATGTAGACATGTTCCTGTCTTCTGGTAATTGGGAATGGAGGATATGAAAAGGTCACTGTGTGTGTGTGTGTGTGTGTGTGTGTGTGTGTGTGTGTGTGTGTGTGTGTGTGTGTGTGTGTGTGAGTGTGTGTGTGTGTGTGTGTGTGTGTGTGTGTGTGTGTGTGTGTGTGTGTGTGTGTGTGTGTGTGTGTGTGTGTGTGTGTGTGAGAGAGAGAGAGAGTATACGTGGTTTGTGGGTAAAAAGTGTTTTCATATGATTTATTTATGGATTGTTATAGTCATTTTTTTGAATTAGATGAAGGAAAAGGCTTCATAGACCAATAAGCATGTGAATAAATTATACAAAATTATGAGCTTTTTGCAGGTGCATCAAAAATATATTAGGTAGTGGTGTCACAATTAAGAATACCTTTGAGAGCTATTCAGTACCAGATGTCAAAAAACAAGACTCATTTCTCTGCACAGTTGTTAGTATATAGACAACTTAATGCTTAGAGTCAGTTAACTTTCTCACTTAAAGCCAGCTGCTTACTTTTTTGTTTGCATGACAACAATTTCAAAGTTAAACTACTTCAAGGATGTCACTTATCTCACTATTTAACATGATGGTCTGTTCTAAAATGAATGCTTTTTTTTAGGTTACATGCTATAATTGCATTAGAGTTCTATTTAAGATTAAATGTTATAAATAGCCTCTATTTTGTATAATGTTGCTTTGGACTTGTCTGCAGTGCAGAGGTGGTTATTTTAGACATGTGGGGATGGACTGGTTGTCTGCTTGGGTGGTTTCATCCAGGAATCAACATGGTTCTATGGTGTCACGGATGCTGTGAAGCGCGGCGCCAACACGTGCTCACTGACTTGACTTCTTGCTATGTTTGTAATTTTATAACTGTCAAAAACGTTTCAATAAAATCTGTATCATAGAAATTCTACTGATCATATGTTGGTGAAACTGGTATTGAGTGTGAGGGTACTTCTGAAACTTCTCAGCCTCACATAGAAACAAAAGTATCTGTAGGTTCAAGATGGGACTTTCTTCTGCAAAGGGATAGCAAAGCTTAAACATCAGTGGACCAAGTGCATTGACGTTAAGGGAGACTATCTTGAAAAATAATAAAACAGCAGAACAAGAAATCAACCAATCAGTGTCCCTTGTCATTTCCTTTATGAGTGAATGACCAGCTCTGTTTTCTGGTGAGGAAAATAATCTGTACACACTCAAAAAACTGACTCATTGGATGAACTCAATTCAACTGAGTTGTGGCTACATATATTTATTAGATGCAAATCCTACTCATAATTGAATTAAGTTGAATTTTTTTTTTTTTTGTGCACATAGCGCACAAAAAATCAGCGCACAATCAGCACACAAAAATTACAAAACACTGCAGGAATAGTGACTGCTATGACAGAAGGTAGTCTTCACAGACTAAAGTTAATTATGGAGTTCCACAAGGTTCTGTGCTAGGACCAATTTTATTCACTTTATACATGCTTCCCTTAGGCAGTATTATTAGACGGTATTGCTTAAATTTTCATTGTTACGCAGATGATACCCAGCTTTATCTATCCATGAAGCCAGAGGACACACACCAATTAGCTAAACTGCAGGATTGTCTTACAGACATAAAGACATGGATGACCTCTAATTTCCTGCTTTTAAACTCAGATAAAACTGAAGTTATTGTACTTGGCCCCACAAATCTTAGAAGCATGGTGTCTAACCAGATCTTTACTCTGGATGGCATTTCCCTGACCTCTAGTAATACTGTGAGAAATCTTGGAGTCATTTTTGATCAGGATATGTCATTCAAAGCGCATATTAAACAAATATGTAGGACTGCCTTTTTGCATTTACGCAATATCTCTAAAATCAGAAAGGTCTTGTCTCAGAGTGATGCTGAAAAACTAATTCATGCATTTATTTCCTCTAGGCTGGACTATTGTAATTCTTTATTATCAGGTTGTCCTAAAAGTTCCCTAAAAAGCCTTCAGTTAATTCAAAATGCTGCAGCTAGAGTACTGACGGGGACTAGCAGGAGAGAGCATATCTCACCCGTGTTGGCCTCTCTTCATTGGCTTCCTGTTAATTCTAGAATAGAATTTAAAATTCTTCTTCTTACTTATAAGGTTTTGAATAATCAGGTCCCATCTTATCTCAGGGACCTCGTAGTACCATATCACCCTAATAGAGCGCTTCGCTCTCAGACTGCAGGCTTACTTGTAGTTCCTAGGGTTTGTAAGAGTAGAATGGGAGGCAGAGCCTTCAGCTTTCAGGCTCCTCTCCTGTGGAACCAGCTCCCAATTCAGATCAGGGAGACAGATACCCTCTCTACTTTTAAGATTAGGCTTAAAACTTTCCTTTTCGCTAAGGCTTATAGTTAGGGCTGGATCGGGTGACCCTGGACTATCCCTTGGTTATGCTGCTTTAGACGTAGACTGTGGGGGGGTTCCCATGATGCACTGTTTCTTTCTCTTTTTGCTCTGTATGCATCACTCCGCATTTAATCATTAGTGATCGATCTCTGCCCCCCTCCACAGCATGTCTTTTTCCTGGTTCTTTCCCTCAGCCCCAACCAGTCTCAGCAGAAGACTGCCCCTCCCTGAGCCTGGTTCTGCTGGAGGTTTCTTCCTGTTAAGAGGGAGTTTTTCCTTCCCACTGTTGCCAAGTGCTTGCTCACAGGGGGTCGTTTTGACCGTTGGGGTTTTTCATGATTGTTGTATGGCCTTGCCTTACAATATAAAGCGCCTTGGGGCAACTGTTTGTTGTGATTTGGCGCTATATAAAAAAAAAGTTGAAGTTGAAGTTGAAGGTATAACACAAGTTGTATATACAGTACCTGCTATGTGTGAAATTTTTCTGACCACTATGCATCCACACAAGGTGCATCTCTTTCAGCTTGCCTTTGAGATGGACCCTGATGGAGCTATGACCACTACCTTTGCCCCCCACCCCCCAGGACTACACCAATCCCAACTTTTTTAGGTTCCTTAGATGACCCCAAAACACAATCAGGATATTCCCAAAAATAAAAACTGGCCTCAAGTCAGTTATCCAAGATGGCGTCCAAGATGGGCGCCAGAATTGTTTTTTTTCCCTCACTAAATCACCTTTAATCGACGTATAACCAACTTCCTACTATGTATTGTAATGATAAGGGTCTATTGGTGGCCATTTTGGATGCTATTTTGAATCTTAAACCCATGAATGAAACCCATGAACCCATCGTGGAGTAACAGGAAGACAGAGGTCGGAAATGAGAATGTGAGGAACAATAGTAGCCAGTAAACCAGTATTGATCAGTATGTCTGGTATTTATATTGTGTATTTATATTTATATTTGCAAACGGTTTTTCTTTTTTCACTTTAATCCCACCCCTGCCACATTTCTCCATGTAATGTGGAGTTGCGTCAGGAAGGGCATCCGACGTAAAACCTGTGCTAATTCAACATGCAGATCCACCTTGGATTTGCTGTGGTGACCCCGAGTGCAAACAAGGGAGCAGCCGAAGGGACTTACTTACTTTTGGTACTCTGTGTGCTTTTTACCCTTTGTGCTGCTATACAATGCTGCTGGAACTTCAATTTACCTGGTGGAGTCTTCCTAAGGGATTGTTAAAGTTCTGTCTAATCTAATCAATACACAATAAAATTCTCTAAAGGATAGGTGGATAAAATATGCATCCAATGCTGTTATTGCTTGTAATTGTATGTAATCGGGTAGGCACTTATTCAAAAAATGGTTTGGTGCATGCTGTGGATATAGACCAGGGTAGGTTACAAGGAGCCAATAAAATTGCATTTCTCCCACCTGTTACTCTTTGCAGGCCTTCAAGGGTGCCACGATGAGTTCATACTGGTGTGCTGGAAAGGGCGATGTCATTGATAACTGGTGTCGCTGCGACCTCAATGCTTTCAGCAAAGATGGCCTGCCTAACTGCAGTCCCCTAAGGCAGCCAATGTAAGTGTGAGATGACACCATGACACTCGGGGATTCCTGCACAACAGAGGTTTGACGGATGGTCGCACTGAAGTATCACCACAGCGCACTCACATAGTATATACACTTGGACCATGCACACACTCGTAAAGTTTCGTATTCTTCCCTGGGCACTTGGGAAAGTTGTAGAAACAAATGTAGCCCTCAACATTCTAATAGCTGTCAGTTATTTCTTACAGCCTGTCTGAGAAAGAACATGCTCTCACTCAAGGTGTCTTAACAATGCTCCTGAGGCTTTTATGAGTCATCCACTCCTATTGTTGCTCTGGGAACTTTTCATGTGACTCAAGCAGCCGAAAGGGCAAGACTAAAACATGCCCATTAGTATATTCTTTTCCAGTATATATAATCTCTAAAATGTATTTGTACCACTTCACTAAAATGGAATGTTATAAGGTGCAAGAGATCTGGGGTTCAAGAGCAAAACAATTTTTAAGTGCAGTATGGCATCGAGACAGGTGACAAATTAAAGGCAAAACTAACAATAAATCCTTTAATATGGTGTTGGGCCACCACAAACCACCAGATCGGCTTCAAGGCTTGTTAGCAGGGAGTCTGCAAGACTCTATCAGAGGGGTGAACGCCATAGTTTAAAACACAATCCCACATTTAATAATTTCACGTTGGCTGGTGAGAGTTCTGTCTTGGGCATCTATCCAAAATCTCCCACAGGTGGTAAATTGGGTAGCAATCTGGTAACAATGGCTGTCAAAGCATGTGATTTAGTTAATATTATAGTAATCAAACCATGACACAGGCCTTGGTGACTTATGGAATGGGGGCATTGTCATTGTAAGCAACAACGTCTCTGAGTATCGAAATGATTTATTAGAATATAAAGGTTATCGCTTATGGTTTTGATTGGCATTGAGTCTTCCTGTAAATGGACCCAAACCAGAGCATGATGGAATGTTTATAGGTGTTTATGCAGTACAGACAATTTAACCTGCGATAAGAAAAAGGCCATATGTGATGAATAAAATGAATGACTACATTCCGCTTACATTCCAGGGCCCAGGTTTTGTACATAATTGCTCACGTAAACTGCTGCAACTTAATGGAATTGAGCCACTGTTAATATGCATATAAATATAATACGAGTGAAGCACTGCACAGCGGCACGACGCTTGCTCATGGTACAGGGAGTCCCAAACAGGAAGTGCCAAATTTTGAGTCCACATTGAAACAGGAAATGTCAAATATCAAACAATTCCTGGATTGGCAGACGAGATCCCATGGAATATTGTGGGAACTCGGTGGCAAGTCCACACTGAAACAGGAAGTGCCAAATTTTGAGTCCACAGTGAAACAGGAAATGTCAAATGTTGAACACTTCCTGGCATGGGTGGAGCTAGAACGGAGGCCAGGGTTGCACTGGACTCTCCTGAAATCTGATTGGACACAGATGATTGACATGTCACAGCACAGCATGTCTGGTTGAAAAGAGCTGCATTTTGAAATCCGGGACTCATACTGACTGCTAGGTTCCTTCTGTCCAGTTGTTGGTGCTGTGTACCACAAAAAGTTCTAATCCACCTTAGCAGAAGAAGAACAACGTTTGCCTCAGATTTGAACTGAACACGTCATTTGAACCATGGACTAATAATGACACCAAAGTTATATTGGTGATTAAACAGCCATATTTTATGCCAGAATTGAGGTCCAGGTTGTTAAAAGTGGCATTTCTCCTTTAATTTGGGTTGTCTTATATATGTGTGTATCTCCAGTGATTTTTAAACAAGCAGATAGCTGTTGATTAAATAACCTCTTAATTTTGCTCTCTGAGTGACACCAGAATGATGCATTTCCCTTAAAAATATACATGCCATGGAGTGTTTCTCAATTGTACTCAAAAGTATTGGAACACTTGGCATTTTAAATTCTTTATGCCATTTCAAATACAAATAAATCTAAAGTTATCTTCCTTAAACTCAAACTGAAAGCAAATGTCTACAACTTGAAATAAATTAATTCAAAATGTAAAATACAACTTCCTGATGAAGTTTTGTAAAGGAGGATTTTCTTAAAAAGAAGAACTCAACGTTCACCTACAATTTTCCAGAAAGTACATCTGAGACGCAAGCCTAGATTTGATGTTTTGGTGAAAAAAACTTTTGTGTTTCTTCATAATTGATGTAAATAAAGTCTAAGACATATTCAGTGACTTGAAAATTGTTCATGTTTCTATCCCAACTTATCTGAAGAAAACTGGCAATAAATCTGATTATTATTTACAGGTATTATCAAGTTTTAGAGATTTGCTTTCAGTTTGAGTTTTAGGAAGATAATTTTAGAAATGTTTATTCTTTCTATTTTTTTTGTATTTCTTATATTTGAAATGGCATAAACAAATTAAATATGTGAAATACCAAGTGTTCCAACACTTTTGGAGGGAACTGTATCCTGACCTTATGATGAGTGCAAAATGAGTGTGGTATTATTACTGTTATGTTTAAGAATGTTTCATTTTCACTGTTGCTGCACTTTATGTGAAATCATAGACATATCGTATATCATATTGATATTACAATATAGAGATTCAATAATTTGGCCATATTGTACAGCCCTACTGTCAACTGCCTGAAAACTTTGAATATTAATTTACATCTACATTAAAAAATGCTTAAAGTGGCAGGGGGTAAGAGGGCTGAAAGAAAAATGTTTAAAAAGGTGGGGGGGGGGCGGATTCCCCACAGAAGCTGAAAGGCAAAAAAATAAATAAATAAAAAGTTTAAAAAGGTGGGGGTTGGGGGTCATGAAACTGAAAGGTTTTAGCCTTGCTAATGTTCCCCTGAAGCATTTACTCAAAAAAAAAAAAAAAAAAAAGTCTGAAGGACCTAAATGACAGGGTAAGATGCTGAAGACCTTCACTTGTTCATGTCTGCGACATATACAAATTACCTATGCTTTTCTATTATGGCACATCACAAAGTGCTATTTTCACCAGAGGTACTAGAACAGTTGCAAAGTAACCTGAACTATACTGTCTCAGTAAGAGAGCAGAGCAGTGGTGTTAAATGTGCTGTTCAAGTGATACTGTGCAAAATTCCTAGCAAATATACAAAAGAGCAGGTTTTTTTTTCAGAAATGCTTTGTTTCATAATATTTTACTGGAAGTGCTGGAATTTTGGACACATGAACGGACTATCTCAATATTTGGCACAAATATTTCACAAGCAGTTTTTTAAATTTTCAACGCAGTTTTGGTTGCGGTTCTGTTTTGGATAAGTAAGGCATTGCTATTTGTTTTCTGTGTTGTGGTTGGGGAATTGGAAAGAAACAGTGTTGCCAAAACCATAGCTGTGATCAGGCATCCCCTGGGGCCGTGCCTGTTGGCACGAAGGAATGAGGGAAAAGTCTGCAGCAGCCAACTTGGACCTCCCAGTCTGGCCAGTGTTAGGCTGGAAGACCAGTAATAACCTGCTCTCAGCTACCTGCAATGTTATGATCAAGAATGTCTGTAGTCATACAAGCATACTTAACAACAAATAAAAAAACATTCCTACTGAAAATGGTGGGAGGAGAACAAACAGTACATCACTGTCATGAAATTTAAGTGCTTACATAAACTATTAAACAATATTGCATTATCTTTAAGTGCACCAAGAAAACAAAGTTTACCACACACTATAAATTACTAGGTGTTAAATTCAAAGATCTGTTAGTACTTGGACTGGATTCATCTATTTATCTGGATCTCCACTAAACTTTCTGGCTGTTTGTTCTACGCTCGACCTAGCATTTTCTTCAAGTTTCATAATAACTGGATTATTAGATTTTGAGTAGACCATTTAAAGGTTATTGACAGTTTTCCAACTTTGACTCATTGTCTCTGCCCCTGTGAATACTTTTGGAGGCGTCTGGAGAAAGGGACATCTGCAGCACTTGAGTGCCCGCCTGGATTCACCACTTGGCTTCTAATTAACATTTTTGAAAGGTTATTATAAAGGAACAACATAGTAACAATGACAGTAATTTCATATATATATATATATATATATATATATATATATATATATATATATATATATATATATATACGAGGGCTGTCAATAAAGTAACGGTCCTTTTTATTTTTTTCAAAAACTATATGGATTTCATTCATATGTTTTTACGTCAGACATGCTTGAACCCTCGTGCGCATGCGTGAGTTTTTCCACGCCTGTCGGTGACGTCATTCGCCTGTGAGCACTCCTTGTGGGAGGAGTCGTCCAGCCCCTCGTCGGAATTCCTTTGTCTGAGAAGTTGCTGAGAGACTGGCGCGTTGTTTGATCAAACTTTTTCTAAACCTGTGAGACACATCGAAGTGGACACGGTTCGAAAAATTAAGCTGATTTTCAGTGAAAATTTTAACGGCTGATGAGAGATTTTGAGGTGATTCTGTCGCTTTAAGGACTTCCCACGGTGTGAGACGTCGCTCAGCGCTCTCAGCCGCCATCGTCAGCCTGTTTAAGCGGAAAACCTCCACATTTCAGGCTCTATTGATCCAGGACGTCGTGAGAGAACAGAGAAGTTTCAGAAGAAGTCGGTTTCAGCATTTTATCCGGATATTCCACTGTTAAAGGAGATTTTTTTAATGAAAGACGTGCGGACGGAGCCGACGCGGTGCGGCGGCACAGGAAAAACACCTCCGTGTTGATAACCATTTGTAAAATCCAGGCGGCTTTTGATGGCTTTCAGTGGAGTGAGTATATGAGAAATTGTTTAACAGGCAGGACATGTTCCAACTTGTCCTTAAGGCTTTCAACAGAGGTGTTTTTCCTGTGGCGGAGCGTCGCGGCGGCTGCGTCCCGACGCGCGGACCCGTCCACACGTCTTTCATTAAAAAAAATCTCCTTTAACAGTGGAATATCCGGATAAAATGCTGAAACCGACTTCTTCTGAAACTTCTCTGTTCTCTCACGACGTCCTGGATCAATAGAACCTGAAATGTGGAGGTTTTCAGCTTGAACAGGCTGACGACGGCGGCTGAGAGCGCTGAGCGACGTCTCGCACCGTGGGAAGTCCTTAAAGCGACAGAATCACCTCAAAATCTCTCATCAGCCGTTAAAATTTTAACTGAAAACCAGCTTAATTTTTCGAACCGTGTCCACTTCGATGTGTCTCACAGGTTTAGAAAAAATTTTGATCAAACAAAGCGCCAGTCTCTCAGCAACTTCTCAGACAAAGGAATTCCGACGAGGGGCTGGACGACTCCTCCCACAAGGAGTGCTCACAGGCGAATGACGTCATCGACAGGCGTGGAAAAACTCACGCATGCGCACGAGGGTTCAAGCATGTCTGACGTAAAAACATATGAATGAAATCCATATAGTTTTTGAAAAAAATAAAAAGGACCGTTACTTTATTGACAGCCCTCGTATATATATATTTTATTTTTATTTTTTTTCCCAGTATATTACAGATATGTACATATGTCATGCTTGTTCTCTGTATGGTTCTGTATTAGATTACGCCTTGCCCCTTACCTGGAGCCGTCAAGCACGATGGTGGCGCTGGAGTGGATGGATGTGGAGCCTTTAATTGGCTGCAAGATTTCTGATTATATCATTCAGCATAAGAGAGTGGAGGAGCCTTCAGAGGCTGATGTTTACATAGGTAAGAACATAAGCCCGGCACTGGCTTCCCATCCACTGTTGAGATGTTTTCAAAATTTTAATATTTGTTTTTAAAGTTCTTAATGGTTTTGCACCACCATACTTGAGTGAGTTACTGGTCCTATATGACAACGGCAGGGTTCTGAGGTCATCCATTCATTGGCGTTCCCCTGATCAAACCTGAAACACTGGGGTGACTGCGGTTTCTCAGTCACTGGGCCCAAACTTTGATCTACACTTCATTACTGATCTGGGTCTTTTTAAAACTAAAGACTATTCTTTTTAAAATAGCTTTAACACCTATTAGTGCTGTGACATTTTATTCTAGTTTTATGTACACACGTATTTATTATCCTTGATTTTATTTTGTCATTGTATATTGTCCTTGTGTTGTCTGTTTTTAGTTATACTGGAAAGTACTTTGGTTGCCCTTTGAGCTGTGTAAAGGGCTATATAAATAAAAGTTGATTGACTGATTGATAAGCAGGTGGCTGTGATTACCACTACTTGACACTTTAGAAACTAATGTATCTGTGATTCGCATCACAATAAGATGAGATTTTGCTAGATTTTGTGTTCCACAGAAATGTTTTACCTTGAACTAGAAAGAAAGTTTAATTTGGAGTTGTTCAACTAAGTGGAGCATATGTCCCTCATGAGTCATTGTCAAAGTTCACTTTTAACTTTGCAGGAAAAATTCACATAAAGCTTGTGGAGCACAGAATGTAAAGTAAAATATGCACATTGTGGTCATCAATTCATTGCATAGACTGGCCAGTGATCAGCTGCAATATCTGAAACTTTATGCATTCTCGCTTGTTATACATACCGTGTTCCTTTATAGTCTAAGATGAATGGTAGTGAAACTTGTTCCATGGTAGATGCAAGATCTTTTTCCAAATCTTTACTTCGTAAACAGGGTGTCTAGGCAGCCCACTATGATACAAGAATGACACAAGACTGTGAGAACTTGTAAGTGGGGTTACCCCTAAACCTTCCTGTGCTGCATTTTTACACAGCTCAGTTTTTCCAAGAGACTTGCTTTCATGTTTCAGGAGTAGGAATTCTGTCAACAAACACAGCTTTGCATGCTTTGCAAACCTTAAACAAAGTGGTGCAGACAAATGAGCTGAGTAATAGTGACACACACGTCCAATGAACATAGACCCATTTGCAAGACTAGCCATGACGTGACTCTGAATGGTGGATCTGTATTTTTAGCCACCATAGTTTTCTTGCAGTTTTTTTTCAAAAACATGAATAGATGGTAAGAATTGTGCAGTTATGGCAAAAGGTATTATTGAATTGTCCTGATGAATAAACTACAATGGGCATGTGTCCACCAAGGCCCAAAACACTACTGACAAATTTCTTCAGTTATTTCTTACCTCTGCCCTCTGCATACCTTTCCCACATTGGAATGTTCTACACAATCTAGGAGAAGAGGAAGAAAGTCCTATCCCTGAGGCCCATCAGCTTATCTCCAGAAACCATAGCATGAAGCAGAGAAGAGTCTACTAGGCCTACATTCAAGAACCATCCTTTTATCAGACACTACATAGACCTTAGCCTAGTTTTGACTTTTGTAAGGAATTCCTCCTGGAAGGAGACCTTAGAGAATTTGTATTGTAGAATCTTCCTTAAGTAGTTCCTTTTTGAAGGAATTCCTTTCCACGTAAGGAATTCCTCAGTGTGTATACAGGTAAGAGGTTGGAGAGAGGCTCATGCATAAAATAACCAGCGATTTCCAATGCAGTGACCATGTACTGGGCTGATTGCGCATACTGGTCTGCATTACACCTACTTTCAGATGTTGCTTGGAAGCTCAGTAAGAAACTGGAAGGGAAAAGGAAAAGAAGCTGAGATGGAGCATCTCCATTTGGGTTTCAAAATGGCATCATTAAGAAGGGTCTGTATGGGTAGCCAGGGTCACCAAGTAGGAAGCCATTCAGTTCACCATCTTCAAAGCAGACATGGCTGTTGTCAAAAATCCTGGAATTGTGAGTAGAACCAGGCCAGCGTGCAATTTCAAGTTTGCGTCCAATATTCTTTGGGCATTTAATGACCTGAAACTTTTCCTGCATCAGTAAAGTTCTCTGTTTGGGGTGGGAGGGGCTTGAATAGGAATGTGAATTACATGGAGAAAACCCATGCATATTGAAGAACTTTTGCTTTATCAGAGCAGTCTGATGGGCAGGACGTGGCAAATATATGAAGTCCCCTTGCTTGCCCATGATCACTCTTGAAACCTTTGCGACAATCTTGTTTGGCTGATGGTTGTGGCACTTGATTCAGTTCTCCACATACAGTCTGAAAAGTTCAAGTTGTATAGTACCTCAAAGCGACTTGTAGTTGCATTGCTGCTGGAACTGGATGTCCGCCATTATCCCCACATCCAGCAATGTCATATTCCAGCAACGGTAAAATGTGGTTGAATCCATCATTTGAAAATTGGTATCGACTGGGAAATGATATTTGATATTCAAAATGTACTTCTCTCCATTGCCTTCCCGGCTGACGATCTAAACCATCTAGCCTGTCCAATGCAGCTAATCTGTCCAGCTGATCAACATCTCCTTTGAAAGCCAGGAATGAAATGCCAAGATATGCTATAAAGGAAGACTTTAAGGATACTCGGGAGCATCCTTACAAATACAGGTCGGCATAACACAACATAAAGAAATTTCTTTGCTAGGGGAATTTTCAAGAATAACCAGTTTCTTTTGGAAGAAAGACATGTTCAGGTTCTCCTGAATGAAAACTAAAGGTCCGTTCTGGAACAGGAGCAGGACTCCTTCAGCCAGTTGAGGAATTCCTTAATGCTAAAGGTCGGCTCTGGAATACAGGTTATTGACTTCCTGTGGAGGGGATGCCTGTTTATCATACTCCCGAGCCAAGGCTGGTACCCATTTGCAGCTGGGTGGACTGGGGCAATGAAGGTAAAATGTCTTGTCCAAGGACATGGGTAGCTTATAGTATGTACCTTGAATCATGCCCCAACCTAGCTTGAAGCATACACCTTGAATCATACCCCAGCCTAGATACTGGTAGTCCAACTCATATCACTGCTGTGCACACATTCTAGGACAAGACAGAAAAAAAGAAAAATCTCTTGAGCCCCCATTTAGCCTGCTATGTCCAAACACGGGAAAGGGAAGTTTGGGGGTCTCCTGCTGGAGATGTTGCCCATGAGATCTGATCCTGGATAAGAGGTTAAAGATGTGTGCATGTCCAAAATTGTTATTGCTGCAACCTTTGCATCATGTTTTTTGAAAATGTGTTGACTGGTATGAATGTTTTCTATTATGCTATTACAACTGGATCAGGACAAACTCAGTTTCCACCCAGTATTTACTGTATTCAAAGTAAAGGTTAAGCAATCCTCCTGGAAATTCAACATGTTGATGCTGTTCAGCATACAGTCCAACCGGTTTGGTTGGTGGAATAAAGATATTATATTTGATGGGCATACTTGCAATGAGAAAAGTTCCACTTGGCCTGAATGATGTAAAAGTGTAGTATAGACTGTATATGGAAGTTGGAGCATAGACTGATGGGAGAAGATGCAGGGCAATTTGTCAGAAACCATAAATGATGCTGACCATGGTGCTGAAGGGCTGCACAAGTGGCCAAGGTGGAGACTCTGACCCGTGGTGAGTCAGAGGAAGTGTGATAGGAATGTAATAATATTGGAGAAATTAGGTGGTCTGGAAGAAGCTGGCTTTAGTCATTGAAAGGTGCAGACAGGTCATCCATCATCCCTGGGAGCAGTGCTGATGAAGTACAGTCACCGGCAGGCATCAAGAGGATGCAGAAAGCTAGACTCAGGCTTTCTGGCAGAGGTGAGCTAAGAAGGGCAGATGGTGTGGGTGACTCACTCAGTGTGCCAGTCACCACTAAAAGTCAAGTATCAGAAATCATAGTTCAGATTAGATGAGTTTGTCAATTACAATTCTGTTATTGTGCATTACATTTTTCACTCTTAGTCATGTTGTTATTCACGCCCACATTTCTGAAAGTATTAAAACTGAACTATAGTAGAACTTGAGTATAAAGAGAAAGCTATCATGGTTACGGTGCATCGGAAAGTATTCACAGCACTTCAGTTTTTCCACATTTTGTTATGTTACAGGCTAATTCCAAAATGGATGAAATTAATTTTTCTCCTCAAACTTTCTACACACAATGCCCCACAATGTGAAAAAGGTTGGTTTTTTGTGTGTTTGAGATTTTTGCCAATTTATTAAAAATAAAAAAGCTAAGAAATCACATATATATAAGTATTCACAACCTTGGCCATGAAGCTCAAAATTGAGCTTAGGTGCATCCTTTTACCACTTATCATCCTTGAGATGTTTCTACAGTTTAGTTGGAGTCCACCTGGGGTAAATTCAGTTGATTGAATGTAATTTGTAAAGGCACACACCTGTCTACATATAAGGTCCCACAGTTGACAGTGCATGTCAGAGCACAAACCAAGCATGAAGTCAAAGGAATTGTCTGTAGATCTCTGAGACAAGATTGTCTCGAGACACTTGCTTTGAAGGTCCCAATGAGCACAGTGGCCTCCATCATCCATAATTGGAAGAAGTTCAGATCCACCAGGACTCTTCCTAGAGCTGGCCGCCCGTCTAAACTGAGTGATCACGTGGAGAAGGGCCTTAGTCAGGGAAGTGACCAAGAACCCGATGTTTACTCTGTCAGAGCTCCAGCATTCCTCTGTGGAGAGAGGAGAAACTTCCAGAAGGACAGCCATCTCTGCAGCAGTCCACCAATCAGGCCTCTATGGTAGAGTGGCCAGATGGAAGTCACTCCTTAGTAAAAGGCACATGGCAGCTCTCCTGGAGTTTGCCAAAAAGCACCTGAAGGACATTCAGACCATGAGAAGCAAAATTCTCGGGTTTGATGAGACAAAGATTGAACTCTTTAGCATGAATACCAGGCGTTATGTTTGGAGGAAACCAGGCACCATCCCTACAGTGAAGCATGGTGGTGGCAGTATCATGCTGTGGGGATGTTTTTCAGTGGCAGGAACTGAGAGACTAGTCAGGATTGAAGGAAAGATGAATGAAGCAATATACAGAGACATTCTGGATGAAAACCTGCTCCAGATGACCCTAAGCATACAGCCAAGATATCAAAAGAGTGGCTTCAGGACAGCTCTGTGAATGTCCTTGAGTGGTCCAGCCAGAGGTCAGACCTGAATCCAATTGAACTTCTCAGGAAAGATCTGAAAATGGCTGTGCACTGATGCTTCACATCCAGCCTGATGGAGCTTGAGAGGTGCTGCAAAGAGGAATGGGCAAAATTGCTCAAAGATAGGTGCACCAAGGTTGTGGCATCATATTCCAGAAGACTTGAGGCTGTAATTGCTGCCAAAGGTGCATCAACAAAGTATTGAGAAAAGGGTCTGAATACTTATGTCATGTGATTTTTTTTTTTTATATATATAAATTTGAAAAAAAAAAAATGTTTTTCATGTTATCATTATGGGGTGCAGTGATTAGAATTTTGATGGAAAAATCTATTTACTCCATTATGGTGTAAGGCTGTAACATAAAATGTGGAAAAAGTGAAGCACTGTAAATACTTTCAGGATGCACTGTACTATGCATGGGAAGATTTGTCACTGACAGTAAACTATCACCATGTTAGTGCGTTAATTTTAATGGACACACATGTGCATAATCATAATAGGGATTTGTTGCAGGCCACCACATGTTCTCAGTTGGCACTTACGGACACAGAAGCTGAAGCTGCATCTGCATCTAATGCCAAGTCTAAACACTACTTTGAGCTGCTGTCTGAGACAGAGATCAACAGATAGCCATGCAAACACATGCATCCACAGGCATACACTCACAGACACTGATCATGAGTCACAAACTCGGATCGCGCACATTCAGCCTTGTGAACACTCGTGCAGATGGCAGATATTTGGATGTAGCCCCTGCTGGGTTCCCAAAGGCATGTTTGCGTGTCAGTGCTGTCTAGACTGTGATCTGCTAAGAGACTATGTTCCCTCTGAGGTAGATGGTGGCCTGGAGAAGCCAACTCGTGACCACAGGGTCACAAGCTCAATTCTCCGGTCAGATAAGATGCCTTTGAGCAAAGTTATAAATCCCCAGCTTTCTCCAGGCTTATGTGTGAAAAGGTGAAGGTGAGGCATCATTGTAAAACAAGAGCTTTTGATGTTCAACCTAATGGTTTCCTCACATTTGACTACCCCAGTTTCTCAATTATCTGTCACTACCATGAGTCATAGTATCATCTGACATCATAGTTAGACCGTTGTCCAGAGCCTAAAACCAAAACATGACCTGAACCCTCAGGCATATTAGAATCTCAAGTCCCAGCCTTTATTTTTTTTTTACGTTTTTTAACATTACCCTTTTCTGTTTGAACAAATTCAAATAGCCTATCAAACAGCTCACAAAACCCCTCCAAAGAGGCCTTGCCACTTTTATGTGTCCGTTAAAATGATTATTAAATTTAGAAAAAGGTTAAGGTTTTTAACAAGCTGAGACTGACTGGCCATGCACAAGCTACCACGCACACAGGAAAGTACAAACAGTTACGCTAAAAAGCATTTTATTAGCAAAATGGGAAATACTTCAGATTTTTTTTTTTTTTTTAGGGAACATTTTTCTGATAATATCCTGTTTTTGTTTCCTCTAGTTTTTATGTGCTGTAACCTTCTGCACTCCCTTATATGGTCTGTAAAACAAGGCAGTTACAGGTTCTTGAACATTTTCATCTTCAACGGCTTTCTTCATCGCTATCTGTTGTTCTGTTCGTGTCTCTCTTTTTGCGTATTGGCAGTGGGTTAGAAACATGTATTCCTTTTGGAGCACTGCCCTGTTCCATGGACATCTGTACAAACCATCAGCCCCCGTCTCTACTCCCCTTAGTTTAGCCCACTTATCAGTGCTGTTAACAAAAAAACAAAACAACAAAAAAAAAAATCTTTTCTCAAAGCATTCTCCCTTACAAATCTTTTATCTGTGGTCAGTGGCGACTGCACTTACTGCTTTGATGTTGAAGGAGAACATCTGAGACCTGTGTTCATACAGTAGTGTTCAGAATAATGGTAGTGCTATGTGACTAAAAAGATTAATCCAGGTTTTGAATATATTTCTTATTGTTACATGGGAAACAAGGTACCAGTATATTCAGTAGATTCTCACAAATCCAACAAGACCAAGCATTCATGATATGCACACTCTTAAGGGTATGAAATTGGACTATTAGTAAAAAAAAAAGTAGAAAAGGGGGTGTTCACAATAATAGTAGCATCTGCTGTTGATGCTACAAACTCAAAACTATTAAGTTCAAACTGCTTTTTTAGCAATCCTGTGAATCACTAAACTCGTATTTAGTTGTATAACCACAGTTTTTCATGATTTCTTCACATCTGCGAGGTATTAATTTTGTTGGTTTGGAACCAAGATTTTGCTGGTTTACTAGTGTGCTTGGGGTCATTGTCTTGTTGAAACACCCATTTCAAGGGCATGTCCTCTTCAGCATAAGGCAACATGACCTCTTCAAGTATTTTGACATATCCAAACTGATCCATGATACCTGGTATGCGATATATAGGCCCAACACCATAGTAGGAGAAACATGCCCATATCATGATGCTTGCACCACCATGCTTCACTGTCTTCATTGTGAACTGTGGCTTGAATTCAGAGTTTGGGGGTCGTCTCACAAACTGTCTGCGGCCCTTGGACCCAAAAAGAACAATTTTACTCTCATCAGTCCGCAAAATATTCCTCCATTTCTCTTTAGGCCAGTTGATGTGTTCTTTGGCAAATTGTAACCTCTTCTGCACATGTCTTTTATTTAACAGAGGGACTTTGCGGGGGATTCTTGCAAATAAATTAGCTTCACACAGGCATCTTCTAACTGTCACAGCACTTACAGGTAACTCCAGACTGTCTTTGATCATCCTGGAGCTGATCAATGGGTGAGCCTTTGCCATTCTGGTTATTCTTCTATCCATTTTGATGTTTCTGTGTAGGCTCTCAGTTGTCCAGGTGGTTTCCATAGTAGAGAAGCTTGAATCTTCGACTGGACTGGGTTGCTTGACGTGAGGGCGTTTCGCTTCAAATCACAGAAGCTTCCTCAGCTAAAATTCTTGCTCTGGTAGTCTGACTTCTGTCTTGACTCTTGTAGAGAAGGATAATCCAGAAGCCAACAAAAGCTGGAGTTTTTTTTAACCTAACCAGACCCCACCTACCGAGAGGCTGACTGCTATAGGCTCGTGACTAAACAATAGCTCTAATTAGCACCTATTGTGCTCTAGTTAGCACTCTCCTAATGACAGGACGGAAGCCTCCCATGATGGCTCCCTTGACGACTCTCCTGATGACATGAATGACTCATTACCATGAACAAAAGACTGAAACTGCTTTGACCTGAGTACCACATTGTAAACAGGGGACAAAGCATGTCTGAGACCCGCTCCGCGGTTAAGGCTGGGTTTCAACTGTTTTACAAAGAATGCTTCCTTGACACCTCTCTCAAACCATTTCTTCTCTCTGTCAAGGGAGCCATCAGGGGAGACTTCCGTCCTGTCATTAGGAGAGTGCTAACTAGAGCACAATAGGTGTTAATTAGAGCTATTGTTTAGTCACTAGCCTATAGCAGTCAGCCTCTCAGTAGGTGGGGTCTGGTTAGGTTAAAAAAACTCCAGCTTTTGTTGGCTTCTGGTTTATTCTTCTCTACAAGAGTCAAGACAGAAGTCAGACTACCAGAGCAAGAATTTTAGCTGAGGAAGCTTCTGTGATTTGAAGCGAAACGTCCTCACGTCAAGCAACCCAGTCCAGTCGAAGATTCAAGCTTCTCTACTATCCATTTTGATGGTTGTTTTCCGTTTTCTTCCACGCTTATCTGTTTTTTTTTTTGTCCATTTTTCAAGCATTGAAGATCATTGTAGATGAACAGCCTGTAATTTTTTGCACCTGCGTATAAGTTTTCCCCTCTCCAATCAACTTTTTAATCAAACTACACTGTTCTTCTGAATAATGTCTTGAACGTCCCATTTTCCTCAGGCTTTCAAAGAGAAAAGCATATTCAACAGGTGCTGGCTTCATCCTTAAATAGGGGACACCTGATTCACACCTGTTTGTTCCACAAAACTGACAAACTCACTGACTGAATGCCACACTACTATTATTGTAAACACCCCCTTTTCTACTTTTTTTTTTTTCCTAATAGCCCAATTTCATAGCCTTAAGAGTGTGCATATCATGAATGCTTGGTCTTGTTGGATTTGTGAGAATCTGCTGAATCTACTGGTACCTTGTTTCCCATGTAACAATAAGAAATATACTCAAAACCTGGATTACTCTTTTTAGTCACATAGCACTACTATTATTCTGAACACTACTGTATATCTTCTAGGTTATATGGCCACTGTGCACTACCTGCCCCCTTTCACCATCACACAGATCAGGAGGTGTACATGAATAGTTGTGAAGCATCAAAAAAGAGTTGTGCTCTACTGATTGACATCATCCAATATGCTTTTACGTGCAAAATCACTAATTACTCTTGTACATACGCTGCATCATCACACCCCAATTTACTGATTCATTCTAATGCATCCTCTCAATCAAATACATGGTACACTGACATACACCAGGGCTGATCTTTAATGTTGACATTTACAGTTAATCACCTGAGCATCTTGGGTTTGTCTACCCTGTGGAAGATGAAGAAAAAAACTAAATCATTTGTCAGAGTAGATTCCGCTCTCTTTGGTCAACAAAAGCCTCCCATTTCTTTGAGTAAATCCATGGTTTGCTCTCCCAAGAATTTGAGCAGACAGGTACCTGGATAGACTGTGATCTACTACCTCTTGAACATTGTTTGTATTTTAGTTTTCGTGGAATTTCTTTCTTGTTGGTGTAAAATTTCAATTTATTTCATTTATATAGTGCCAAATTACAACAGAATTGCCTCAAGGCACTTTACACAAGTAAGGTCTATCCTTACCAACCCCCAGAGCAAGCACACAGGCAACAGTGGTAAGGAAAAACTCCCTCTGATGATTTGAGGAAGAAACCTCAAGCAGACCAGACTCAAAGGGGTGACCCTCTGCTTGGACCATGCTACTGACAAATTGACAAAACAATTTACAAAACGAATATACAAGAAATTTTGCCGGTGCACAGGACAGGAGGGTTGCAGAAGTAGACACCACTCCCATCTCTGGATGGAGCCGCACCTCAGACAGAGAGAAAAAACAGAATCAGCCATTAGAAAGACATCAAATTCTGTATAATTTGTCAGCATTAAGCAACAAGAAAAACATAAGAAATAGTCAGGTGATCGTTGGCCACTAGCCCTAAGCTTCACTAAAAGACCCAGACTTTAGATAAAGTTGAGGCCACATTAAAAACAACAAACCTAGGGCTGTAAATTAATATTATGAACATAAACAGGACAAAAATGCTGATGTACCTATCAGTGTACGTACCACCAGAAGGAAGAGAAACTGGGCAAAAACAAAACTGCAACAAGGTCCATACATTGTGATGGCCATAAACACAGCAAACACCAAGCAGTCAAAGATGACCGAGGTAGATTACAAGGAGTTCTCATGGAAATATCCAGCAAGTCCTGGTGTTTATTATTTTACTTCATCAATTTGAAACCCTGACAGTAACCACTGACTTGATGAGTGGATCATTGCTGGTCCTGAAACGATGTATGTGCAGGCACAATATCTTGGTGAAAAGAACTTCTTGCCAGATGGTTATAGCATTGACCTGATGTAGGGATGGACAGACAGACAGCTGCGAACAAGATCAATGGTTGTTGTTTACAGATCTCACCCTTCAACCACATGATATCTATCCACTTTAGATTACAATGCCGAGGTTTGTCAAGTTATATGGGGAACAAAAACTATAATCATGAGCACACATAAGTTCTCAGAGAGAGTAGATATGAAATCATTGTTTGACTTCTTGTTTTTGTTTTCCAGCTCTTGGTACCATTCTTTTTTACAATAACTCTGCATTGTAAAGTTGTCCTTTCCGTTGTAAGAAAACACCAGCTATAATATTTTGGCCATGTGGTACATTTCTCTGGGCATGATCCAACATTCAGGTGCTGCACTGTTGAGGACCTCAGCAGCTTGAGAATGCCAAGAGAATGCCCATGTTTCACCTGGTTATAGAACCTAGGTGGTTTGTTTTGTGAGATGTAGATGGTACAGCCATCCAGGAAACAAGGCGGTTCTATGGTGTGTGAACTGACCTGTGCTGGAAAGCTCATGGATGTAAATATGTTTTTGCAAATTTATCAATAAATTTAAGTTACAGAGAAGATTATCAAAGAATATGTCACTGGCTAAAACAGACAAAAACTTCTGTGTGTCTGTTTACTTCTCATCCTGTTAGGAAAATGGAAAAACAGCTATGTGAAATTGTGCCTGTTAACTTAAGGGTACAAATAAGGCACATATCTCAAATGTGGTCTTTTTTGGGAAGGGAACAGTTTCAAGATCAAGCAAGAACTGTGAAGTTTGTGTGTGTGACATTTGGACTCGTCTAATGCCTAAGCTTGTTTGTGCTGCATATTGTCTTGCCAAGCTTGTCTCTAAATCTCTGAATACAACAGCCTCACTGGTCACCTATATGTGTTATCACCTACATTAGTGATGATGTGCTCACATAACTAACCCGCTTCGCTGGGGCACACACAGACCTCTAGATGGCACACCAAGGCAGAGGTAACACTCACAAAAACCCTGGTTAGATAAGCAGTGCTGAAAGTCAGCATCCCTCCAAAGCAACAGGTCAGACCGCATTGAGAATCACGCCACATTAAGTCATTTATGGAAGGTATTGCAAAAGAATGAGAGCTGTAAAATATCCAGATTTAATTTTAGAATCCCAGAATTAAGTTTAAAATCAGGATGTTGTTAGTTTGTAATCATATTGATAGTGTCTTGATATTTATTTAAGTTTAATATACTTATACGTGACATAGTTTGGAAATGAGTTTTTACACCTTATACCACGTTTGCTCCAGCAAAATGCTTCACTAAAGGCCACGGGATTAGGTTTGGACTGTATGGGAGCAATTATCATTTTATCTCCACAACAACAAGAGACATCCTTCAGCACTATTTTCTGACTTTTTCTCTTGGAGTTCCCATAAAAATAACAGCAGGGTACTAAAAAATTTGCAATTTGCCTCAAGAAAAATACTAAATAATCTCTTAGTAGTGTGATCCCAGAACGTCGCATCTTTACGTTGACTCTGTTGCTTGTGTCAGCTGTTAATTCGGGCAGTTTGTCCTTAAATCAAAGTTGTGATGAGGTGACACTTCTTTTTTTTTTTTCAAATTGCCCATCAGAGTACGACTGTGCTTTTCTACAACTGTCGCACAAATTCACACACTTAGCGCTAATTAAAAAACTGTAAACATATATGCGTTGCGCTGCTGCCGTGTCACACCCGATTTAGTGGTGTGAACAACAACTGAGGGGCGGGGCGACGGAATTCTAAGGACTGGCAGGAGTAAGGGAGTGGGAAGAGATCATGTTAAAAATGGGAAGTAAGAAGAGAGGAGGGGGAGAAATGATGAGACAAAGAAGAGAGAGAGAGTTAGGCAGCAATGATGTCACCTCATGCTGGCACTGTTGGACGGAGAAACAGATTAGTTGTTTGATCTTTGCCCTTAGTGTTCGGTCCACCTTCCTGCTCCCTGCTCCATCAGATGATTCCACCTCTTCTGTCACATTCCTCTCCTTTTTCCTCATCAATCTCTATATTCTGCTAGCAGAGTTAGCGGTATCCCCTAGCTCTATGTAATAGCGCCATTATTGGTTGATAGCAAGAATCCCACCCCCCCCCCAAAAAAAAACAAACCCCGGACAGCCACCACCACCACCAACGTGTCGATAAGCCCTCTTTCAAAGAGATTGAATTATATAGAGATAAACGGTGTCCTTGAGCACGGGTGCAGATAACAGATTGGAGTGACACAGCTGACTCTCTTTGTTTTGTTAATTAAAGATGACCTCATCTCTAAAAATGGACGCCGTGCACCTCCTCGTCACGAGCCTCGCCATCAGCAGATTGCAGATTGCAGGCAGGGGGCCAAGGGCTTTCTGCATTCCCTTCCCTTTCTCGCTCTTTTTTTTTTTTGGCTTCCTTTTCCATTTTGCTCCTCCACACACGTCATTAGTCTCTCTGTCTCGTCGCTGTAGGTCTAAACTTCACCGATTTCATTCGTCTTTCTTCAATAAGCACCGCTCGAATGCCAACTCTCTCTGTAACACAGACACAAACGGTCTGTTCCTGGAACAATTCCCTAACCCTAACCCATTAAAGCTTTTATGCTTGGAGTGAAATTCAGATAAGATGCATTTAATGTATTGCTGTTCAGTGCTTTTTTTTCCCTTATTGTGCTCCTCCATCGGTCACGGTGTTACTAATGAGATGTTTGTGTATTATAAAGCATCAGCACAGCATATGGCAGTCTTGCCTTGCTCTTTGTGGAATTTGGTGGCAACTAAATCAATTTAAAATGTGTTTAAGAATTAAATTGATATTGATTAACCTCACTTTGCAAGTCAGGGCTTTGCAACCATTACAGTGGTAGAAATAAATACAGTGTTTCCACATGATGGATTTGCTGTTCGCATTAATATATGCATATGGACCAACAACACTGAATAGACTGACTGTATTTAAAAGTCGTTAAGATCATAGATATGCTGCCCATATTTCTGTTGATATGATGAACAGCGCTTAAAATTCTAAGATGAGATGTTGTTGTCTTACATTTTTAATTAACAGAGATACACAGTGTTGTGCAAAGGTTGACCGTTATCAGATTTAGTTAAAAGTGTTATGTTTGATTTTTGTTTTTTCAATTATTAGTGACTCAGCAGGAAAACCAAATGTGAGGATTATGTTCTGGTTAAATTTTTCAAGTTACTAACCTCGTTTTCAAAGATGTATCTCAGTAGATGGCAATACAAAGACAGTTGCTGATGTTCATTCACTAATGAAATAATTGTTAAAACCTGCTTGAATACAATTTTCTTTTCCACTGAGGAAGACCCCAAGAAATAAATAATGTATGTTATAATGTATTTCTTAATGTTTGGAAACACATATTACTCATTTATCTTGATATTTATACATAATTGTCAGATATATAGCAACATTTTATGATTTGTAAAATTGTTGGAACAGTACTGTAAATTCACAGCTTACGCTATGCCCAAAACACATTTTTGGGGCGAAAAATAAGTCAGGTCACTGTCCTATTATTAAGAGGAACACGTGTTATTTTACGGACTTTTCATTGTACCAAAAAATTAAAAATAAATCAGTAAAAGAATCAATGAAATATTTGAAAATATAAAGAGGAATAAACTAAATATTTAAAGATTCATTCATAATGAGATACAAAGGATATAGTTTTTTTTTAAATGAATAAATGTGGAAATATAACAGCGAATGTTCTGTTTTGTTGTTGTTTTTTTCTTAATGAAACTTTTTCTGTATTCCTAAAAGCTGAACGTGATGCTTTAAAAAAACAACAACCTTGAATTAAAGCTAAAAGTACATTTTGATTGTTGCAAAATCACGTAAATTACAAAGACTGTCAATGTCCAGTAAATAATTTGACTGTAAAATCATAATTATGAGAATTTTTATATATTTTCCAAATTTATTTTTTATTACTTCCTGTCAATATTTATTTATTTACTTGATCTATTTTTAAAATATAAATTCATTTGTTGTGCAAATTTTAGTTTTATTTCAGATTATTAAAAAAATTAATTGATTTTATATAATATGATTTATTTATTTGGATATATTTTTTAAGATTCAGTTTAACCTTCTCTATTGACAGTTTGGCTACTAAGGAAAAAGCAAAAACAATCAACTGAAGGTGGACGGGGTTTCTGGACTTATCGATTACTTATTGCCAGTGAGTACAATAGTACAATATCAACAGTACACCATCTCTCACTGTAACTTATTTTTTGCACCTACACTTTTTTTTTTTGCATCTACACCTGTTTTTTTGTTGTTGTTGTTGTTTTTGTTTTGTTGTTGTTTTTGTTTTTGTTTTTTACACCCTTTGTGTATGTGCCCCAAGTGGTGAAAAATTTGTTGTCTTTTTCTTTATGGAGCCTCAGTCACTGTGGACATATTTTGCACAGTGCCTTGTTTAATTGATCATCCTATTTAAAGCTGAAGTGCTGCCACATGACAGACTGCTAGCTTCTTCAGGGACCAAAACGTTGTTGTCTTCTCCTGTGGGTAAAGCACGAGTGGAATCTTGTTATACACCAGGTGGAGGTTGACGGTGCACGTCAAGCAGTGTGTACAATGCAGCATCACTGTATGACATCAGCCTTTCATCACCCACAGGTCTATTCTTAGAGCTAAGAACAGAGCCAAAGTAAAACAAGCAGAGGACAGTAAAATCAGACCACACACAGGTCAAAATGATAGACGAGGGACCAGGGGAGGCCATTCATCCCTGATCAGCCAACATACCTCAACCACTATCTTCCTTTGAAAGAAGGGGCAGAGGTTGGCCATCAGGATGTCACCCTGCACAAATCTCAAAAAGCAGGACCACTGACATTGTTATCCATTCTGTGTATTGTGTAAAACAAGCTTATCACTAAGCCATCTTGGGGAAGGCCCTTAATCCCACAGTTTCTCCCGGTGTGCAGTGGAACACCTTTCATGGCAGCACTGACATCAGTGTGTGTGCGTGTGTGTGTGTGTGTGTGTGTGTGTGTGTGTGTGTGTGTGTGTGTGTGTGTGTGTGTGTGTGTGTGTGTGTGTGTGAAGGTAAATGTAAGGCATCATTGTAAATCACTGTGAGCAGCTGCATCAGATAGAAAAGCATGACAGAAGTGCAGTTCACTTTCCATATAGAGTCCAGGGTCACCAATCCACTGAAACTGAACCTTCAGCTGGAGGGTTATTTTAAATTTTTAGACAGTTAATTGTGTGATTACACGTATTTATTGATATAGCTGATCATAAAATTGATGAAGACGGAGAAAGCTACAGAAGTCTTTGGAAAGAGAATAATGACCGGTAACTAAGACCTAGATGAGGTGTACCACTTGCATTACAAGGGAGAATCAGTTTCAGCATTTTAGCCATGTAGAGCCCCACTCGGGGCATTATCAAGCATACAGGTACCTCAGTGTTGAGGACCCCAGCAATTGGAAAAAACCAAGGGGACACCTATAAATCCCCTGGCTGTGATGGATAGATGGCTATTTTTGGGAGGTGGGAATGGATTGGTTGTCTGCTTAAGTCATTACCATCCAGGACCCTACGCATTTCCGTAGTTTGGTGGACACTGAAACACTCTGCACTCACATATGCTTCCAAACCTGACCTGACTTGACCTGACATTTCATTTGTATCTCATTAAGGAAAAATCATCTGTATTGGCGGTGGGTAATGTCTGTGCCATTTCCTCAGCTACATCCTAACCTTCTTTCCCATGTTCTTTTGAAATCGTCCATTGACATGTATGATTGACAGGGACATACAGATTTTATCCTGAGGGACTGAACACTTAATTCATCACCAGTTTTAGAGATTCCATCTGCTTAACCTCTTAACCCAAATCTCATGTGCTACTTTACGTAGCTACTATGATCAATCAATCAATCAATCATTTTTTTATATAGCGCCAAATCACAACAAACAGTTGCCCCAAGGCGCTTTATATTGTAAGGCAAGGCCATACAATAATTATGTAAAACCCCAACGGTCAAAACGACCCCCTGTGAGCAAGCACTTGGCTACAGTGGGAAGGAAAAACTCCCTTTTAACAGGAAGAAACCTCCAGCAGAACCAGGCTCAGGGAGGGGCAGTCTTCTGCTGGGACTGGTTGGGGCTGAGGGAGAGAACCAGGAAAAAGACATGCTGTGGAGGGGAGCAGAGATCGATCACTAATGATTAAATGCAGAGTGGTGCATACAGAGCAAAAAGAGAAAGAAACAGTGCATCATGGGAACCCCCCAGCAGTCTACATCTATAGCAGCATAACTAAGGGATGGTTCAGGGTCACCTGATCCAGCCCTAAGTATAAGCTTTAGCAAAAAGGAAAGTTTTAAGCCTAATCTTAAAAGTAGAGAGGGTGTCTGTCTCCCTGATCTGAATTGGGAGCTGGTTCCACAGGAGAGGAGCCTGAAAGCTGAAGGCTCTGCCTCCCATTCTACTCTTACAAACCCTAGGAACTACAAGTAAGCCTGCAGTCTGAGAGCGAAGCGCTCTATTGGGGTGATATGGTACTATGAGGTCCCTAAGATAAGATGGGACCTGATTATTCAAAACCTTATAAGTAAGAAGAAGAATTTTAAATTCTATTCTAGAATTAACAGGAAGCCAATGAAGAGAGGCCAATATGGGTGAGATATGCTCTCTCCTTCTAGTCCCCGTCAGTACTCTAGCTGCAGCATTTTGAATTAACTGAAGGCTTTTTAGGGAACTTTTAGGACAACCTGATAATAATGAATTACAATAGTCCAGCCTAGAGGAAATAAATGCATGAATTAGTTTTTCAGCATCACTCTGAGACAAGACCTTTCTGATTTTAGAGATATTGCGTAAATGCAAAAAAGCAGTCCTACATATTTGTTTAATATGCGCTTTGAATGACATATCCTGATCAAAAATGACTCCAAGATTTCTCACAGTATTACTAGAGGTCAGGGTAATGCCATCCAGAGTAAGGATCTGGTTAGACACCATGTTTCTAAGATTTGTGGGGCCAAGTACAATAACTTCAGTTTTATCTGAGTTTAAAAGCAGGAAATTAGAGGTCATCCATGTCTTTATGTCTGTAAGACAATCCTGCAGTTTAGCTAATTGGTGTGTGTCCTCTGGCTTCATGGATAGATAAAGCTGGGTATCATCTGCGTAACAATGAAAATTTAAGCAATACCGTCTAATAATACTGCCTAAGGGAAGCATGTATAAAGTGAATAAAATTGGTCCTAGCACAGAACCTTGTGGAACTCCATAATTAACTTTAGTCTGTGAAGAAGATTCCCCATTTAGATGAACAAATTGTAATCTATTAGACAAATATGATTCAAACCACCGCAGCGCAGTGCCTTTAATACCTATGGCATGCTCTAATCTCTGTAATAAAATTTTATGGTCAACAGTATCAAAAGCAGCACTGAGGTCTAACAGAACAAGCACAGAGATGAGTCCACTGTCCGAGGCCATAAGAAGATCATTTGTAACCTTCACTAATGCTGTTTCTGTACTATGATGAATTCTAAAACCTGACTGAAACTCTTCAAATAGACCATTCCTCTGCAGATGATCAGTTAGCTGTTTTACAACTACCCTTTCAAGAATTTTTGAGAGAAAAGGAAGTTGGAGATTGGCCTATAATTAGCTAAGATAGCTGGGTCAAGTGATGGCTTTTTAAGTAATGGTTTAATTACTGCCACCTTAAAAGCCTGTGGTACATAGCCAACTAACAAAGATAGATTGATCATATTTAAGATCGAAGCATTAAATAATGGTAGGGCTTCCTTGAGCAGCCTGGTAGGAATGGGGTCTAATAAACATGTTGATGGTTTGGATGAAGTAACTAATGAAAATAACTCAGACAGAACAATCGGAGAGAAAGAGTCTAACCAAATACCGGCATCACTGAAAGCAGCCAAAGATAACGATACGTCTTTGGGATGGTTATGAGTAATTTTTTCTCTAATAGTTAAAATTTTGTTAGCAAAGAAAGTCATGAAGTCATTACTAGTTAAAGTTAATGGAATACTCAGCTCAATAGAGCTCTGACTCTTTGTCAGCCTGGCTACAGTGCTGAAAAGAAACCTGGGGTTGTTCTTATTTTCTTCAATTAGTGATGAGTAGAAAGATGTCCTAGCTTTACAGAGGGCTTTTTTATAGAGCAACAGACTCTTTTTCCAGGCTAAGTGAAGATCTTCTAAATTAGTGAGACGCCATTTCCTCTCCAACTTACGGGTTATCTGCTTTAAGCTACTAGTTTGTGAGTTATACCACGGAGTCAGGCACTTCTGATTTAAAGCTCTCTTTTTTAGAGGAACTACAGCATCCAAAGTTGTCTTCAATGAGGATGTAAAACTATTGACGAGATACTCTATCTCACTTACAGAGTTTAGGTAGCTACTCTGCACTGTGTTGGTATATGGCATTAGAGAACATAAAGAAGGAATCATATCCTTAAACCTAGTTACAGCGCTTTCTGAAAGACTTCTAGTGTAATGAAACTTATTCCCCACTGCTGGGTAGTCCATCAGAGTAAATGTAAATGTTATTAAGAAATGATCAGACAGAAGGGAGTTTTCAGGGAATACTGTTAAGTCTTCTATTTCCATACCATAAGTCAGAACAAGATCTAAGATATGATTAAAGTGGTGGGTGGGCTCATTTACTTTTTGAGCAAAGCCAATAGAGTCTAATAATAGATTAAATGCAGTGTTGAGGCTGTCATTCTCAGCATCTGTGTGGATGTTAAAATCGCCCACTATAATTATCTTATCTGAGCTAAGCACTAAGTCAGACAAAAGGTCTGAAAATTCACAGAGAAACTCACAGTAACGACCAGGTGGACGATAGATAATAACAAACAAAACTGGTTTTTGGGACTTCCAATTTGGATGGACAAGACTAAGAGTCAAGCTTTCAAATGAATTAAAGCTCTGTCTGGGTTTTCGATTAATTAATAAGCTGGAATGGAAGATTGCTGCTAATCCTCCGCCCCGGCCCGTGCTACGAGCATTCTGACAGTTAGTGTGACTCGGGGGTGTTGACTCATTTAAACTAACATATTCATCCTGCTGTAACCATGTTTCTGTAAGGCAGAATAAATCAATATGTTGATCAATTATTATATCATTTACCAACAGGGACTTAGAAGAGAGAGACCTAATGTTTAATAGACCACATTTAACTGTTTTAGTCTGTGGTGCAGTTGAAGGTGCTATATTATTTTTTCTTTTTGAATTTTTATGCTTAAATAGATTTTTGCTGGTTATTGGTAGTCTGGGAGCAGGCACCGTCTCTACGGGGATGGGGTAATGAGGGGATGGCAGGGGGAGAGAAGCTGCAGAGAGGTGTGTAAGACTACAACTCTGCTTCCTGGTCCCAACCTTGGATAGTCACGGTTTGGAGGATTTAAGAAAATTGGCCAGATTTCTAGAAATGAGAGCTGC
Source organism: Thalassophryne amazonica (assembly GCF_902500255.1). Taxonomy (NCBI): domain Eukaryota; kingdom Metazoa; phylum Chordata; class Actinopteri; order Batrachoidiformes; family Batrachoididae; genus Thalassophryne; species Thalassophryne amazonica. Next base: position 25,360,563 of record NC_047119.1, read on the forward strand.
TCCATCCAAAGTGGGATGGATGCCGTCTCTCCTAACAAGACCAGGTTTTCCCCAGAAGCTTTGCCAATTATCTATGAAGCCCACCTCATTTTTTGGACACCACTCAGACAGCCAGCAATTCAAGGAGAACATGCGGCTAAACATGTCACTCCCGGTCTGATTGGGGAGGGGCCCAGAGAAAACTACAGAGTCCGACATTGTTTTTGCAAAGTTACACACCGATTTAATGTTAATTTTAGTGACCTCCGATTGGCGTAACCGGGTGTTATTACTGCCGACGTGAATTACAATCTTACCAAATTTACGCTTAGCCTTCACCAGCAGTTTCAAATTTCCTTCAATGTCGCCTGCTCTGGCCCCCGGAAGACAATTGACTATGGTTGCTGGTGTCGCTAACTTCACATTTCGCAAAACAGAGTCGCCAATAACCAGAGTTTGATCCTCGGCGGGTGTGTCGTCGAGTGGGGAAAAACGGTTAGAGATGTGAACGGGTTGGCGGTGTACACGGGGCTTCTGTTTAGGGCTACGCTTCCTCCTCACAGTCACCCAGTCGGCCTGCTTTCCCGGCTGCTCGGGATCTGCCAGGGGGTAACTAACGGCGGCTAAGCTACCTTGGTCCGCACCGACTACAGGGGCCTGGCTAGCTGTAGAATTTTCCACGGTGCGGAGCCGAGTCTCCAATTCGCCCAGCCTGGCCTCCAAAGCTACGAATAAGCTACACTTATTACAAGTACCATTACTGCTAAAGGAGGCCGAGGAATAACTAAACATTTCACACCCAGAGCAGAAAAGTGCGGGAGAGACAGGAGAAGCCGCCATGCTAAATCGGCTAAGAGCTAGTAGCTACGCTAAGCTAGCGGATTCCTAAAAACACGCAAAGTGAATAATGTGTAAATAATTTAGAGGTGATTCAGCAGAAGGAGTGCTTTAGTTAAGGCACGTAAAGATTACACTGGGAAACAAATCGTAATCTAGATAACTAGATCAATCTAACTGCGCAGATTAAACAGCTAACAGATACAGAAAAACACCGCTGTGCTCCGGAACAGGAAGTGATACAATACCGCAGTGAGAGCCAACCACCAGTAGAGGCAAGCCTTACTGATGTTGCCTTATCCTTCATTATGCCACGGCCTTAGTTAAAATCCAATTATTATTAGTTGGAGGGTAGTTGTTTTAATTTCAGATAGCTGTAAAGCAGCTTAGTGGTTAGCACTGTTGCCTCAAAGCAAGAAGGTTCCAGGTTCACTTCCCAACGGTCCTTTCTCTGTAGCATTTGTATGTTCTTCACCTGTTTGGGTGGTTTCCCTCCAAGTGCTCTGGCAACCAGCCACTTCCAAAAATAGGCATGTTCAGATCTCGGACCATCTGCCAATTTTATTCAACTTAGCTCTTCCAGGCTCAGTGGAAAAACGGGACCTTTCTGTGCGCACAAAGCGCGCGTTAAACTCACAGTCTGTGGAGCAATTTACGAGTGCGTTTCTGGCCACTGTGCCCTCCTCATTTCATGACCCGAGTGCTTTGAACTGTGAGGAGCTTCTTATTTTATTTAATTCTGTCTGCACAGAAGTGCTAGACTCTGTTGCGCCACTTGTGACCAAGCGCTCCAGGTCTGCGTCGGAGCCGTGGCACAATGAGACTACTCGTGCGCGCAGACGCGAATGCAGGTGCGCGGAGCGTAAATGGAAGAAGGACCATTTGCATGTTTCCCTGGGAATATTTCGAGACTGTCTTGTGGATTACCAAGAAGCTGTTAAGTCAGCAAAAGCCCAGTTTGTGTCAAATTTTATTGCAAATAACACTCACAGGCCTCAGGTCCTTTTTAATGTATTGAATCGTCTGATTAACCCAGAATCTAAATCTGGTCTTGTGCTGTCTGACTCACTGTGTGACAGCTTTTTGTCATTCTTTGTTGACAAAGTGTCACAAATCAGGGCTTCGATCTCAGTGTCTTACTCTAATGATTTTAATTTAAACACTGAGTGCACTTCGGCCTTTGCTGAGTTTCAGCCTCTAACTTTAACTGAATTGCTCAAAGTGGTTCAGCAATTAAGACCTTCCAATTGTCTTTTTGATTCTGTTCCCGCACGATTTTTAAAACGTGTTATTTCTGTCCTTGGGCCATACATTTTAAATGTTATGAATGTTTCTCTTTTATCTGGTTGTGTTCCAGGAGTTTTTAAACATGCTGTAGTTCAGCCTCTCCTCAAAAAGCCCACCTTGGATCCTAATATTCTTGCCAATTATAGGCCCGTTTCAAAGTTGCCATTCTTAGCTAAAATCCTTGAGAAAATTGTCTATGATCAGTTTCAGTCTCATTTGTATTCTAATGGCATTTTTAAAAAATTCCAGTCTGGCTTCAGATCACTTCGTAGTACTGAAACAGCACTGTTGAAGGTTTTTAATGATCTCCTCTTAATTGTTGACTCTGGTTGCTCTGGGATTTTAGTTTTGCTGGATTTGACTGCAGCCTTTGATACGGTTGATCACTGTATTTTACTGTCCCGTCTGGAGTATTATGCAGGTTTTAAAGGCACAGCACTGGAGTGGTTTAGATCTTATCTTAGAGACCGTAGTTTCTCTGTGCACCTTGGGCCACACCAGTCCAGCTCAGCACCCTTAAATTATGGTGTTCCACAAGGCTCTGTTTTGGGTCCTGCTCTTTTTTTACTGTATATGTTGCCACTTGGCACCATATTCAGAAAATACAACTTGGCCTTTCATTTTTATGCTGATGACCTGCAAATCTATCTGCCACTTAAACTCCCATCAAATTCTCTGACTATTTTGGTAAATTGTCTGCAGGAAGTGAAAACTTGGTTGGCTCAAAACTTTCTAATTCTCAATGAGAATAAAACTGAAATAGTTAGTTTTGGCCCTGCATGGTCATCTGGTTCATATGATGTGCTTGGTCCTTTGTCTTCCTGTGTGCATGATTCTGTCAGACATTTGGGGGTTATTTTTGACAGCTCCTTCAAAATGGACAAGCAAATTAATTCTGTGGTAAAGGCCCGTTTCTACCAACTTAGAATTTTGAGAAAAGTGAAGGCTTACCTCCCAGCGTGTGATTTTGAGCGAGTTATTCATTTGCTTATAACATCTCATTTAGATTATTGTAACTCACTCTATTGTGGACTGGACTAGTTGTCTCTAAAGCGTCTGCAGCAGGTTCAGAACGCTGCTGCACGACTGCTCACGGGGATTAGGAAACAAGAGCACATCACCCCTGTGTTAGCCTCGCTCCATTGGCTCCCAGTCTCATTTAGGATTGATTTTAAGATCCTGTTGCTTGTGTTCAAGTGTTTAAATGGTTTGGCTCCCGAATACCTCTCTGAACTTTTGACTCCTTATGTTCTGGTCAGATCAGTGAGGTCAGAAAGCCAGCTGTTATTAAATGTGCCCAGATCTCGATTAAAAACCCGAGGTGATCGGGCTTTTTCGGAGGCTGCGCCTAAACTCTGGAACAGTTTGCCTATGCACAGCAGAGCTGCTCCATCTCTAGAGTCTTTTAAATCTGTTCTTAAGACCCATTTTTATGCTTTGGCATTTAATACAATTTAAGCTGTGTGTGTCTGGTTTTATGTGTTTTTGTATATTTTGGAATTTTAATGTTCTGTTTTGGTGGTATGGTTTTTGATATTGTTTTTTACTGTGAAGCACTTTGGGCAGCTGCTGTTGTTGTAAATGTGCTATATAAACAAAATTGACATTGACATTGACATTGGCTAACACAAAAGTGTGGCTTAAATACAAGCTGAACTAATGAACACAGGTGTAACGATAAGAGAGGAACGAGCACTGCACCTGAGGACTGAATAAACCCCAATCAATGGTTAATGGAAAAACAGAATCAACATGAGATGAACCATGAGCAAACGTGGAAATAACTGACAGCTTGAACTACAAACATAACAGAAAAATGGCACAAAGGAAAAACAACAGGCAAGCAACAGAAATGCAATAAACCCATGGTGTAAATAAATGACAAACAACGGGAAACATGGCAAGCAACACGGACTAACAAATGCCACGTGCAGCTGTCAGACGTAACCAAGACAACTGCATGCGGCTGGGGAACAGGAGGACGAAGAAGGGGGAAATGCACATGCACCCACACGCACATACCGGGACAGGGACACACTAGGAGGACAGCAACACTTGGAGTGCATTCACACCCATACACACAGACACACTTTCACTGTTGCCACTGATAAATTTATGTCCTCGTCTGCCATGTTATCCTGTGGTGTCCTACAAGGCTCTGTTCTGGGACCTATATTATTTGCTCTATATTTGCTCATGTCCTGAGTTCTTTTAAAGAGGTTTCTTACCACTGTTATGCGGCTGACATCCAGCTATATATTTCATTCACTCCTCAAACAGTTTCTAGAGTTTCTGCTCTTCAGAGCTGTGTTGAGGTCATTGGTGGCTGGATGACATCCAACTACTTGTCCCTTAACACAGCAAAAACTGAGGTCCTTGTTTGTGGCCCTGATGAATTCGTTCCCACTGTGGTTGGGAACCTTGGTTCTCTGGCCCATTTTGTTAGCTCAACAGTCAGGAATTTAGGTGTTGTGTTTGATCAGTGCCTCAATTTTGAAGTGTATGCTACCCACCTGGCACGATCTTGATTGTTTTTTTTTTTTTTCATTTGTGTAATATTGCTCGTTTGCACAGGATTGTGTCTAGGGCCAAAATGGAGCTGATCATTCATGTGTTTGTCTCATCCCATCTGGATTATTGTAACTTGCTGTTTTTTTAACCTCAGCAATTTTAGCCTTTTTAGCCTTAGCCGCATTACGGACCGTTCACAAACGGTCCATAATGCAGCTACAAGGCTACTTACGGGGTCATCAAAGAGGTTGCATGTAACGCTGATTCTTTCCACTTTGCACTGGCTCCCCATCCGTTTTAGACTTCAATTTAAAATGTTGGTCCTGACGTTTAGAGCACTGCACGCTCAAATGCCACCTTATATCGCCGAGCTACTACATCTGTATGTGACAAGCCTCTGAGATCTTCGGATCTGGGCCTGTTGGTTGTGCCTAAGGTCAAGACTGAAGACCTGGGAAGTGGTAGCTCCTAAAATGTGGAATGCATCGCCTTTCGGCCTATGTTCTGTGAACTCAATTGAAATGTTTAAAGTGAAACTCAAGACGCATAAGCTGGCTTTTACCTAGTTTTATCTGTTTTATGTTTCTGCTGTTTTTAATTTCTTTGTTCATATGTGAATCACTTTGTTTATTTATTTTTCAAATAAACTTTACTTGCTTACTTACTTACATGCACGACAGACAGGAGACACGAACGAAAAATGCAGACTGAACCACACGACACATAACTCAGGCGGGGCACACATCACCTACTCACACTCACCCACACACGCTCATTACCACCCGCAAGCAGTGGGACGCAGGACCGGAAGGGTGATACATACACTGACAAGACAAGTGACGAGGACACACCACACCACACACACACACACACACACACACACCACTGACCGCACAAGTGATGGCAGGAGGAGGCATAAAAGACACAGGACAACTCAAAAAACCCAACCACAGGTCAAACCCCAACAATTTTGGCTTTATTTCAGTATATATATATATATATATATATATATATATATATATATATATATATATATATATATATATATATATATATATATATATATATATATATATACACCCACCCCTGCCATGTAATAGGGAGTTGTGTCAGGAAGGGCATTCAGTGTAAAATTTCTGCCAAATCAACATACAGGTCCACCTTAGATCTGCTGTGGTGATCCTGAAACATTGGTGCAGCTGAAGAGAGTTTTTTATGTATTATGTGTGTAAGTATTTATTTATTTATTCATTGTGTTTGAGGTGTGTCCTTTCGACAGTTTTCCACATATTTCTTTGTAATGGTCTGTGCTGTTGCATTTTTTGTTTGCAAGGATTTTGGAGGGGTTGCTTATTTGAACGTGTTATTGTTCTATTGTTATAGATGCCACTTGTAAAACTGGTGCCAAAACTAGCTGGCTACACTGTGCCCAGTTCCCTTAACACAGCTTTGATTTCCATATGCAAAATAGTACATTAATTCATTTCCTACATCTGCTTACCCTAGTTAAAGGTAGTGAGATTGATGGAGCCTATCGCAGGAGTCATAGGGCGAGAGGCAGGGTACACCCTGGATGCAACACCAAGCTATCGCAGAGCCACATATAGACAAACAAACGCGTTCACATGTACAGTCAGTTTAAGGCGTCCAACTCACCTAATATGCACATATTTGAAAGTGGAAGGAAGCCGGAGCACGCAGAGGGAAACACAGGGAGAACATGCAAACTCCACACAGAAAGGACTAGGTGGGAAGTGATCCCAGGACCTTCTTGCTGTGAGGCAACAATGCTAACCATGAAGCCACTGTGCTGCAACATAGTACATATATTACATTTTATTACACAATGCTGCACCAAATTAAACAAGTGATATAACTGATAGTGTTCATAAAACCCAGAATCTAACATACAATCGTCACATTTCCCACCTATGGGTGACATTGTATGAAGGTAGGTTGGGTGTAACAATGTGTACCCATACATAATATCTGTGACACGTGTGTTTATGTGGAATGTGTTGTATAAAGCAGAGTGGTCTGTAAATGCAGCGGAGGGTTGATTGACAGTTTAACAGAAGAGGCCCTGAGCAGGTTTTGGACCCCAAAGGAATTATAAAGCTCGTGATTTATATGTTAATATAAAGCGCGCGCGCGCGCGCGCGTGTGTGTGTGTGTGTGTGTGTGTGTGTGTGTGTGTGTGTGTGTGTGTGTGTGTGTGTGTGTGTGTGTGTGTGTGTGATTAAACGATTTGATTATGAAGTCAACTGACTGTAGGGCCAAAGAGAAATTAAGATGTCGTAAAACAGAGGGTGAGAAAGAAGGTAATTTGAGGACAAACAGAATGAACCAAAGACAGAAAATGCCAGAGCAATGTCTGCATGACAAATTACAAAATTAGCAGTCAGCACAACAAGTTCTTTGGGAACTTGGTCATGATTTTAATTCATAATTATTAAAATGGCCAGTGAACAGTCAGCTTGTGTGTTCTGGGTTTGCATTTGCACTTTGGGGTAAGAAGTTGCAGAAATGAGCTGTTGGTTGCACATAGATACACATGAAAAACAATTGAAAATGTGATTATTAGAAATTGTCTTCTAAAGTGCCAAACACCTCTTTGTCATTACATGAATTATGAACACAAAGTATTTAAAATTATTCAACCTCAGCCTTGTTTCACCCTGTGACAGACTGGTGTCCTGTCCAGGGTGGTCCCGGCCTCATGCCCTATGACTGCTGAGATAGGCTCCACCCCAGACCCTTAATTGGAGTAAGTGGGTATAGAAAATGGATGGATGGATGGATGGGTGGATGGATAAACCTTGTTTCACACTGATTACACTGATGAGACAGCTGTATGGTGCATACAAATGTTAAAAATACCTCCATTGTATAAATAATGTATTAATTGTGTCACAGCTGATCTATAATTCTTATATTTTACCCTCAACTTTATCTGCACTGATGGATGACAAGACAAGTTTGATTGACACCTGAGGTTTTCCATTCAAAACCTTGTTTTTGTTGGCTAGGGTTGACAGTGACGTCATGAAAAGCAAAGTTTTCCAGGAGCTTAATAGTCTTGAACAGATTTTACTCCATGAGCAAGAGTAGCTGATGTTTCGCTGAGCTCATCTTAGGAATCATTCTCTATTTGTTTTTGACCACACCTGCACCTAATCCATCATCAAATCAGGATCTACTAACCATCCAGCTGTTGGCAAACATGTCTTACAGGATATTTAATAAGCAAACAAATGTATTTTTTTGATTGATCTTCTGAAAGTAAGTTCACAAGATTTAGATAGGTACATCTTCAATATAAGCCCTTTTCATTTGGTAAAGTTTAAGTTGATAACATTTAATGTTTTTGAGTTGTCATGTTAACACCCTGGAGAGGAAGGTTTCATTTATCTTTTCTAAAGCCTAGGAAAGAGCTACTCACTCAAGTGTGCTCATAAAGAACTTTACTCAATGTGGTAATTCTTACTGGAAGTGTGTAAATGTGCTAATTGCATCATAGAATCTTCTGCTGTGCACACGGTCAACCGCGACCTCTTCACGAAGAAAGTGAGTGAAGTGCGCTTAACAAGAGTGGCTATTTTTTTTTTTTCTTTTTCCCTGCCACGTTCCCTCTAATTTCCTCTTCAGATGAAAAAAAAAAGCTAACGTGTGAACCCACTGACCGAGATGGTTTGCACATACCTACATGCTCTCTCACTCGTGCGTGCACAAACACGTGCAGCTAATGGCTTTGGCAATTACATTGTGCCTGCATTCAGTAGTGTAATTTAAACGATATGTCAGTGATAACGGTATATCAAGTCTGGCTGCCACCAGGTTGCTCTGCAGCCACTCGTCTCCACATCTAGCCTCAAAATGATGCACATATGAATTTGTAAGTGTGCATTTATCTTAGATTGTAATCATATAAGTTGATTTACTGTTGTTACTGGCTTGTGTCACACACCCAAGATCTCATTTTGAATTCACACTCTCTCAGTTTCCAGTTATTTATAGTTATTTTTAAGTTATTCTGGGGAGATTTTTTTCCCTTTTATCTTTTTATAGTGCACGCGCTGATTCAAAAATGTTCTCATTTATGATCTTGTGAAAATATCTGAGACAGAATATATCATATTGTGACACACTGTTAAACCAAACATCTCTGCAACTACATCACAGTTATGGCCTGAATCAGGCCGGGGTTCTCTCTGGCCCCTGTCCACCATCCCATCTCATCATGTTGCTGTGATTTTCAATTATTTGTTTCCCTCTCTGCTTGCTAAAAGGTCACCTGGCATTTGCCATGAGGTTTTAATCGCCATGTAAGCTGGAGAACACGCAAAATGGCTTTTACCGTAATAGAATTTCTGGGGCCTTAATTTTTGCCAGCTGTGTGCTGTTTTGCATTTGGTATTGACAGAAATGTTGACGGGCCACAGGGCTACCCATGAGGAACCCCTCATAAAACGTCTGAAATCCACTGTTTGGGTTACTCCTATTTCCTGCTGTGGCATCGGATTAAATTATGATGATTATTATTATCTGATTATATGCTGATGTAAACATTCAAAAGCTGCCACCATGAAGGCATTGATTTCTGAGTCCTCAGCAGACATTAGTAAACTCCCGTGGACGCAGCCATATATGCGTGCCTATGTGCGTGCCAATGGCTTGTTAAAAACACTTCCAGTTTTGGTGAATCATACCATCTGTACTGATTAAGTGTGAGCAATTGAGTGTCATTGGCTTTTTTTCTCGCCACTTGGTGAACAGTTAATTACAATCACACCGTTGTGGTCAATTACCCCGTTTACACTGTTTGTAAAGGCCAGAAATAATTCAGGGCCTTTCATATGGTTTCCTTACAATGCACGTACAAGCACATGTGCATCTCCTCATGCAAACTCCTGTTAAGTGTGGGTCTTTGTGCAAATATCAGTATGCATTTTCAACACCTTGTCTAAAAACTTTCACATACTTCAATTTTTCAGGCAATATGTAATATAATCAGTTAGCTTGACTAATTGATTTACCATATTTTTCAGAGTATAAGTCACATTTTTTTTGTTCTTTTACATGTATGGGACGTACTCCAACTTATATTCAAGTGCGACTTAACGAACAAAAAAATTACGTGTTCATTAATAATAATGATAATAACAACTGCTTTTTAATAACTGTTTTTTCACAGAGATCAAAACACAAAACAAAATAAACTGCAATATTAAAAGAATAAGCATTTGTAGTAAAAGTACACTACAATACACAAAGAGCTGATTAAAAAAAATCAGATGAGACTTACTGTTTTACTATATCTCTATTTTTCTTTGGTTCTACAATAAAAATACATGCTTTTATTGTAGTCTTTCCAACACTGTGGGCCAGCAATGATTTATTTTATCCACACTGCATCAGATGACATCCAATTTGTTGCCCATCATATGTTTATTTGTCCATCTTGCTTAGATTTGGAATTTAACAGTCCTTATTGTACACATGTCACAAGTTGAGGGATTCTCTGTGTTGTTGTGGGTTGGCAATCCATGTCCGTCTAATGATTTATTTTGTCCAAACTGCATTAAATAACGTCCACTATGTTGTCCTTCAGTTCAATTCAGTTTATTTATATAGTGCCTAATCACAACAAAGTCACCACAAGACGCTTCACCAGGGTAAGTTCTAACCTTACCAACCCCATGAGCAAGCACATAGGTGACAGTGGTAAGGAAAAATTCCTGCTGGTGTTTTTGAGGAAGAAACCTCAAGCAGACCAGACTCAGAGGGGTGACCCACTGCTTAGGCCATTCTAACAGTAACAGAGCACATAAAAGTTGATGTGAAGTGCTGTAGCTCCGCAGTATCATTCAGACCAGCAATCCTGGGTGGGTCCATCGCACGTTTATTTATCCAACTTGTTTTTTTTTTATTTTATTTAAAAGTCCTTATGTTAAGTAACAGCACAGGCTGTGGTGTGTACATGTGCGGCACTGAGTTCCTGTTCATTCTTAAACTTAAATTGTTAAACCAGAGAAATGTTTTGTTAAAAACAGAGTTCCACATACCGAACAAAGGTGCAACTTAGACTCTGTTATGACATATATGTTGATTATATAGAGGCATTTTTTGACTGATGTGACTTATACTCCAGAAAATACTGTACATATGAAAATATTGAAAATTATAATTACAGGTAGCTCAGTGGGATTGTTATTATGTAGATCTGGGTTCAATTAGCAGCCATGCTACGACTGTGTACTTGGACAAGGCAATGTATCCACATTGTGTAGAGTCCACCCAGCTGTAAATGGACACAGTCATTGGCTATGGAAGTAATATGTAATGGACTGGTGTCACTTTCAAGGGGCTTTGTCAATTCTATTTTGCTTCACGCTGTGTTATCTGGTGATATTCACCACCACCAATGAGCCCAAGAGCCTATGTACAACTTACGTCTTCTAGGATTGAACAGGAAGATCAGCAGGATTGGTATTGGTCTGCCAATATGCAGACCTGGATTTGATTCCTGGTCATGTTCCCTGTTTGTGTCCTTGAATGAGACATTTTATCTACATTGTCTCAGTCCACCCAGCTGTAAATGTTAATCAACCTTGGCTGGTTCTTTGAGGAACCTTTGTCTGTATTTAAGGGCCTAAGAGCAGGAACAAAAAAATTCTAAAGAATTAAGTCAACACCTCAGAGGCAAAATTTTGCATCTCCACAAGCCAGGTTTCTCTTTCGGAGCTGCTTCGAAAAGACTGTATGCTGACTACCATGCTATACCACAAACAATTGTACAATATGTTGTACAAAAATAAAAGATGCTATTAATCAAAATTATTTATTAAATAGCAAAAGTGACAAAGTATAGGTTTAGCAAATAACTAATCAATAATGTAAGACAAATTCAGTGTTATAGTACAGTTGAGACAAGGTCAAATGGTATTGTTGTTGACACCAAGGAGCTAAATGAGGTATACAAGTATTGTAACTCTGGAACATTTGTTGGTGCCAGATTGGATGGTTTCTGAGACAGCTTTGTGGAATTTTCATGTGTAAGTGGTCATAAGATCTGACACAAATCTGTGTGTGAATGTGTCAGCATTGTATTTTTCACTTTATATTTTCCTGACATTTCAAAAAGTCATAACTGTCTAATCTGTCCTGCTGATTTTAAATTAGCAATAAACAAGCTGTTGACCACAATTGGGAAAGAAGCAAACTTGTGATTAGTGACGAGAAAGTTAGTCTGCACGTTCTGCTGTTTGTCACCCTGACTCATCGCAGGGTGTTGTGCTCAAACCTCTGAATCATCGTGTGTACTAATCACCTGACACTCCACGCTTTGTCTCACAAAAACATAACTGTTACGTGTCAAACCACCAATCATTCTACATACATCCAAATAATCTTAGCACTATAGTGATTAGTTGCTTTATTGATGATAAATTATCGTCCTTGTCAGTTTTGCACATAGTTGTTAAATCTACACTGTGTAGGATTTAGGGTTGTTTATTCGCAGACTTGGAATATAGCATTCATAACCGCATGTTCATTTGTGTGTAACTGCCTACAACAATGAATCAATGTGTTTTAAAAACTTAGATTGAGGCCTTCATATCTACATGGGAATGTTTGCTCCATTGACTCAAATGGAACAAACATGGATTGAATGTTTATGGTGTGGGTTTTGTGGAATGAAGGTTATATTTATTGGCACTATATATATATATTTGAGCGAGACGGCCTCCCCAGCATCTACACCCTCCTGCAGAAGACGCAAGTCAGATGGACTGGCCACGTAATCAGAATGCCAGACACTCGACTGCCAAAGCAGCTCCTGTATGGAGAATTGTGCCAGGGCAAGCGCTCTGTCAGGGGGCGGAAGAAACGCTACAAAGACTGTCTCAAAGCGTCCCTGAAAAACCTGGGCTTTGAGCTCACCTCTTGGGAAACGCTTGCCCACAACCACCCTCAGTGGCACAGCAAGACCACCAGTGGCGCCCGCACAGCAGAGGCCAGGCGGATCGCGGACGCCCAAACAAAACGAGCCGCACACAAGGCCCGAGCTACCTCTACCTCCACCGCAGTACCCACCCATGTGTGTCCTGCATGTGGGCGCACCTTTCAAGCCCGGATTGGCCTCATCAGCCACCTCCGGACGCACCGTCACTGATTACCCACCTAGTGGAGCCATGGTCATCTTCGACCCCGAAGGACAAACAACAACAAACAACAACAACATATATATAAAATTCACACACACAAAAACAACATTTCATGAGTTGGGGCTACAATTTAGTGCGGACAGGTCATTTTTGACCACCGTTTTGATTATTTCTGGTGATGTACTGCTGAAACAAATACAAATGAGAGACTAAACTACAAGAACACGATTCAGTCTCTCTGTTGTTTTTCATAATCAGTCAGGATTTAGTGAAAATTACATCCAGACATCCAGTACCCTATTCTCACTGAAAGAAAAAAAAAGTTGCTCCTGAGCTGCATACCATCATGCGTCACCTCCTTTGATTGATTATAGTTAGGGAAACTTACAGTTCCATTCCAGGGCTTTGGAAACTCTGTATGTACCTTATAAAATGCATTGAGTGAACAGATAGAAAAATGACACCATCCCCTTCAGTTTAAAGCAATAACTCAAAAAGAGTAAATGCTATGTTCCTGCAAATTGCCTGACTGCTGCAACTTTGTGGTTCCTTTGAAGAGGTGCAGATGGACGTCCATCTGGGTGGTTGGCATCCAAAACCCAAGGTGGTTCCATTGTGGTAATTGTGGTGATGCGCAGTACCAGTGTATGCTCCTTGACCTGACCCAACTTGATCTTGTAAATCTCTAAATTACACTTTGGTGTAATTTAGAGGATTAGAGATTACACCAAACTTGGTACCTGTATATATCATGTACCTGCCTGCTGGGAAGGTTTGGGATTGCTGCAAGGAAAAATCATCATCACATGCATGATGGAAATTAGGGGCAGGTGTTGTTGAAGATTCATGCATCTTGAAAAGAACTTCTTTCTCATTTTGTTTCAAAGCCTAGGTCTGGTGGCCACCAAGATCACCACTGCTTGTACAAATTTTAGGCACATTTTTATTTTTATTTATTTTTTTTTATTTATTTATTTATTTATTTTTGTATTACTGAACAACATCTGCAACCATCTTTGTGATGTTTTAAACCAGTCAGGACACCCACAAGTAAAATGTGTGTTTGATAATGAGTTTTGTAAGTATTTATGAGTTTAATAATGAAATTCTTATGTTTGATTTTTATGAGAAAGGATTAGACATTTCAGTTTTGATTTTCTGTTTATTTGGCTTTTGGGGTGAGGACAGGGGGCACAGCATTTGTATGAAAACTCTGGGGTGCCACAGCACCATAACTCAACATCATGGTTTTCCTGGTTTTCCACATCCAGTCATAAAACGTCCCATCCCTCTCTTACCATTATCCCCACTGTCGTGTGTTGTTGTTTTAACTCTCTTACTAGGTGTAAATGTTTGTTTCTGACTCCTGACTTGTTTTTCGTCTTGCAAACATGTCATTGAAAATGTTCTTTTCTAGCATTTGTCAAGTTGTAGAACTTTGGAGTGCACTGGGCATTCCTCTTATAGTTTCTTGCAATGGAAGGATGAACAACAAATTTGAAAGGAAACAATTTGGGGGCTATTTTAAATAAATCATTACCAGTTGTAGCATTTATGCAAAAGATAAATTCTTCTGCTTGGTTTAATTTAGTGTTCTGTCTGATTTTTAGGTGTTTCCCTACTATACTTCATGGCATATATTCAGCAAGGTTCTGGACAGTTTTCAGAGATTTTCATGAGTTGCCACACCATTACACTACCTCCTAGCTGCTTGATTTATTGATACAGGGCAGGATGGAGCCATGCTTCATGTTGGTTGCACAAAATTCTGATACTACCGTCTGAATGTTACAGCAAAAATCAAGACACATCGCACAAGGCAATGTTTTTCCAATCTTGCATTGTTCAATCTTGGTGAATCCATGCTCATTGTAGCCTCAGTTTCCAGTTTAGATGAAAGGAGTCGCAACTGGTGTGGTCATCTGTCATCTGCTTCTTGTTTTGTTGTGTTGTGCTTTCAGAGATGCTTTTCTGCATATCTTGGCCACAGTGGATATTTGAGTTACTGGTGCATTTCCGTCTTCTCAAAACCTTGCCTTTTCTTCTCTGACCCAGGCGCCTTGGCCCAGAAAACCATGATTCTAGATGTTTCTTTTTTTTTCTCTGTAGCTCAAAATCTCAGTAGATCAGAAATGTTCAAACCACTTCATCTAGCACCAACCATCCATGCCACCTGTGCAAAGTTACTTGAGTCTGTACCGCATTTTGATGCTTAGTTTGACCTTCAGTAGATCCTCTTGACCATGCCTACATGTCTAAATGCTTTGAAAATCTACAATTATTGCTTTTGTGGGAGACTTAGCACATGTTACAGCCTTACAAAAGTCAGACAGAATTTTTAAATATGCACTAATATTGATCACACCCCCCCATGGTCTTACCACCGTTACAACGTAACCCAATTTGAGATTCATGTTGTTAAGAAAGCCAAAATTTTCACAAGGGCAACCCTGCATTGGTTCAGGAATGCATTTGGGAGAAACCACCTATACACAGAACTCTTTCTGTGAAAAGGTCAAATCATTCATTCGTGCAGTCCTTTTTCCTCTCTCAACCTTTTCTTACATCCCCTGGTGCCCTACCAGCCAGACCTACTCCCTGTGTTTATAAATTGGCCCATGTATCATGAGCTGAAACTTAGCTGCCCTTTCCTTCGTGTAGAAATAGTTGGAAATCCAACCGTTTTAGGGCTCTTAAACTATTTTGACAGCTCCCTCTTTTTTTCCCCATCACCCCCATGAGCACTGGAAACTGGCCTTGTGCATGTGTGTTTCTAAATGAACAAGTGTGCGTAGCTCGCCTTTCCCGTAAGCTGACATGAAAGATATTTCACAAGTTGTGAAGTGGTGTTTTGTGAGACGCCAGGGTGCTCAGTGAGATATCATTGTAACAGGACCATGTGCCCACAAACGAAAGAAATCCTTTTTTTTCCTTTTTTTCTCTTTTCTTTTTTTTTTTTTTTTTTTTGCTGTTCTATAACGCACTGTGTAGGGGATTTCTTGCCAACAAAAAGTCATATTTAATTTAGCCTTGGGCTCGGTGCTCTGGAAATGGCTCCCACTGGACCGAGCGGAGGTGAAACTCAACATCAGAGTTGAATCATACAAAGACTTCTAAAAGTAGAAATATATTCATGACTTCATGTAGTTATTTTCTGTATCATTTTTCCTATGTTGAAACATAAGGTATTTGAAATAATGGCATTTTGCTTTATTTTGTTTGACATTTTAGATCGAAAGATCAAAGCTAATGTTGACAGGTTTGACTCTTCTGAAGGAAAGTTTTTCTAAGGTCTTTCTTTCTGTTTGTCTTTCCATCTTATCTCTACCAGGTGAGGTCCTGAGCTTGGTGGATGATCTGTTTTCTGGTCTGGGCTCATCCTGTGTTGTTGCAGGAAAGAGAAATGGAGACCATCCACATTCTGTACTATATTCAGTGGTCTTCAAGTGCCTGGAACCTGACAGCCTCTACAGGTAAGTCTACCCACCGCCTTTTTCAAAATCTACAGTATTTATTTGTTTGACAATTGATTCACTGACTTATTGGGGTGGTTCTTCATGGTATCAATAAAAATGAGCCATAAATTGGGATCTGTGTGTGCAGACATATTTTCAAGGTTCTTAAAGATGTCTGCAAAGTCTTTAACATCTACAATTATTTCCAAATCTCAGTAGATATTAAGAGGAAAAATTCATAGAACAATAGCTGTTCAGTTTGCCAGGCAAAATACTTTCCAAATTAATGGAATGAGACAAAACATTATCATAAAAGTTGAATGAGAATGTTGGTGCTCAGGGATTGCATGTCAGTGTCACTATGCAAGCTGTCTGGGGTGACAGGTCTTGAGTATTGTCTTCTAGTGTCCCTGGCGAGGAGCCAGGTTAAGTATGTTTCAAATACCCCACCAACATCTTTCAAGAAAATGGGACTTTGTACAGAATTTTTATAGCTAGGTCCCCTCTCTTGGTGTCTCTTTTTGTATGATAACTTGCACTCTTGGTGGCCAAGAAGGCCCCAGGAGGAGTAGTCATGGGGCAGTCTGAAAAGTAGGCTGCATTAGCCTACAAAATTTGTGGCTATTGTGCACAAATGAAGGTGTAGGAGATGAATCACAGGTGAAGGTAGGGTCTGAACATACTGAGATTCTAATTTAACCCTCTGGGATCCTCAGATGTGCTGGTGCATTCAGATCATCTTGTCATTATATTGCTATGAATAAATCAACCACAAAATGTCACAGACACTTCGTTCAACCACTTGCTAAAACTACAACGTCTCAGCTATAGTTTCACCTTAGAGAAGATCACATGGTCCTGCAACTGTCCCAGCATGTTGTGCCACATTTGTCAGTGGCACAACTTAATTCTCACTAAAACACTTTCAATAAATGCTCCAAAAAATCTACAGCCCCAATTCCAATGAAGTTGGGACGTTATGTGAAATGTAAATAAAACAGAATACACAGCAGCAAGGCGATGGTTTTCAGCCTTGCCGCTTACATGTAGAAAGTTCTCCAGATTCTCTGCATCTTCTGATTATATTGTGGACTGTAGATGATGGAATCCCTAAATTCCTTGCAATTGAACATTGAGAAACATTGTTCTTAAACTGTTGGACTATTTTTTCACGCAGTTGTTCACAAAGTGGTGATCCTCGCACCATCTTTGCTTGTGAAGGGCTGAGCCTTTTGGGGATGCTCCTTTTATACCCAATCATGACACTCACCTTTTTCCAATTAACCTGTTCACCTGTTTAATGTTCCAAACAGGTGTTCTTTGAGCATTCATCAACTTTCCCAGTCTTTTGTTGCCCCGTCCCAGCTTTTTTGAAATGTGTTGCAGGCATCCATTTCAAAATGAGCAAATATTTCCACAAAAACAATAAAGTTTATCAGTGTGAACATTAAATACCTTGTCTTTGTGGTGTATTCAATTGAATATAGGTTGAAGAGGATGTGCAAATCATTGCATTCTGTTTTTATTTACATTTTACACAACGTCCCAACTTCATTAGAATTGGGGTTGTACAAGAACATTTCCACTGACCTGGAAAGGATTTCATTTTAGTTTTTAATCTTCTACACAAGGAAAACAGTCATCGTAAAACATACACACAGGATTATTTTTTTCAGGATTGGCAGAGCAATTTCTTTTTTTTTTGCAATACAGCCATTATAGATATTTTTGTGAGGTGGATGTTTCATCAGCAGGTTTTTATTCAAACAATAAGGATTTAATTGAAGACATAATACATTCAGCTAACACTGGTGAGTGATATTGTTTTGCATTTTACCAGGTCCCTGTCATGCAGCTCCCAGCAGGTGGTGATGCTGCGCTGCATGGCACACATTTTATTTTTTGAAATTTATTATGCATTAATCTAAAATATTTTTCATATCTTCCACTCATTTTAGGACCCAAAGTTTTTGGTAAACCCATTTCTAACACCAAAGCAGTTTGTCCACATGAATAACAGAGTATAATCATTAAAGATTTGAAACAAAAAACAAACAAACATACATATCAGATTTCAGAGCCACATCTTTTATGCTTTAAATATATGCATCAAATTCTGAAAAATGACTCAGAACATTTTGATATGCAACACATGGGTATTATACTATATACAACAGGGGCCTTCAACTCCACTCCTCAAGGGCCGGTGTCCTGCACCTGTTAGATGTGTCCCTGGTCCAGCACACCTGAATCAAATGGCTGAATTACCTCCTCAGTATGCAGTCAAGTTCTCTAGAGTGCTGCTAATGACCTCATTAATTGACTCAGGTGTGTTGAAGCAGTGACACATCTAAAAGTTGCAGTACACCAGCCCTCGAGGACTGGGGATGAATACCCCTGATAAAGAAGTTCCTTAATAGGTGAATTTCTGAAGGTAGGTTAAACAATGACCTGGAAGTGCTGGTGAGTCAATGGACACCAGAGGGTTAAACTTGGTCTTGGACTCAATGGTAGGCATAGCTAACCTAAAGGTTAGTCTCGATAACTAACTGCAACTGTAACGTTAACTGTGATAATACTAAACCAATAAACTGCTAAAGCATTTGTCTGAAAAAAAAACAATAACTGCAAACTGCCAACTTGTATTATAAACTTTAGTTTTTTTTTCTTGGTCTTTTGACATTAAACCTTTGAAAAACAGACCTAAAGAATTGAAATTTTAATATGCTGAAGCATAAACTTGGAGGTTCCCAAAAAAATGTTTAGCACGCCAAGATGAGATCATGAACAAGATGCACATAAATAACCAAATGAACAAATAAAATTAAACAGTAGAAGTTTACATAAAACACATAGTTTATTCACAGTAAAGAAATTATTATATTAATAAGAAATATTAATAAATAAAATACATGTAGAAAATAATTTTAATAATCTAAAATTTACTTTGGCTTAACCTTTAACCTCCTGCTGTTTCTTCTTCTTCTCCTTGAGTGCTTGTTGCCTCTGCATGATGTGTCCATTTTACTTATTGGATTAGTAAACAACCCCAATTCCAATGAAGTTGGAATGTTGTGTAAAATGTAAATAAAAACAGAATACAATGATTTGCAAATCCTCTTCAACCTATATTCAATTGAATTCACCACAAAGGCAAGATATTTAATGTTTAAACTGATAAAATGTATTGTTTTTGTGCAAATATTTGCTCATTTCAAATGAATGCCTGCAACATGTTTCAAAAAAGCTGGGACAGTGGTATGTTTACCACTGTGTTACATCACCTTCGAAAACCTTCAAATTCCTCAGCACTCACATTAGTGATGATCTCACCTGGTCTTACAACACCCGACAGATTATCAAGAAGTCCCAACAGTGACTGTACTTTCTGAGAAGATTGAGCATATTTGGTATATCAGCCAAAATTCTCAACAGTTTCGACAGGTGTACAATTGAGTTTCCTCACCACTGCCATCACAGTCTGGTACCTTAATTGCACAATCCAAGACAGGAAGGTTGTCGAGCGTGTGATTAAGACTTCACAGTACGTCTCTGGGGCAGCCTTCCCCTCAATGCAGGATATTTACCAAACCAGAGTTCTACGTAGGACACACAACCCCATCAGTGACAACTCACACCCCCCAACACTCAGTCTTCACACTCCTACCATCAAGCAGACACTACAGGAGTCTGAAGTCCAGGACTACTAGACTGGTGAACAGCTTCTACCCACAGGCCATTAGGCTTCTCAACAATTCTCTTACACACTGACCCTTCCAGCACCTGACTGACTGTTATTTCACTGTTGTTCTTCTCCTCATCATTATTACTGTCATCCTCTAAGTATTTATTATAACAGCTCTGTTCACTATTTATGCATTCGTGCACCTTACGACTCATGCACAGCTGGAATGCTGCTTAAAACTGCACAATATTGCACAAAATTGCCAATACTGCATACAGTTGTATAACCCCCAACACAAACAAACATGTTTGAGCTTAGAGATGTTTTTGGCCTTTAATTTTTTTTTTTTTTTTCATAAAAATGTTAGCTGAATTTTAAGTCAGCTAACATTTTTAAAGGTAATTATTTTGCTAATGATCTTGAAAATGTTAGCTTCACTTATTAGCTGTTATCTGCTTGGCTCAACTCTGACCACCACTGCTTGGGATGTAGACTGTCAATGGAAAGGAAAGGAAAGGAACCAAGTATGCAAGTTCAGCCTGAGCAACTAAGTATATTTGGTTTCACCTCTCCACACTTGGAATTTCTGCAATGCAGATAGATTCTGCCTTTTGTCCAGGGCTGAAGGTGTAATTCTTGTATCTCAAAACTGATCAGCATCATTGTGCTAGAGATGGATACAACTCAAGAGGGTACTGAAGGAGACTGTTGATTGTGATAGCAATCAAGCTGAGGAAGGGGCATTTCAGACTTGGTTTGGATAGAAGACTTCTGATCAGCAGAAAGCAAAAAGTCTGTGCAAGCTCCTGTTTGGGGAAGAAGTTTCTGTTGTTCTCAGTGAGGAACTGAATTATTACTTTTGTTGGGAAAGTGTAGTGACACGGACCCACAACAGGGGGCGCAAATGAACGGTCAATAGATGAGCCAAAATATAACAATTTAATGTTGTGAATGTGCACAACGAACATACAGACAATCTCAGAATATCACAACAGTCAATACACAAAGGTGACGTGTGGGCAGGCTCGAGGATAGAAGACGTCTGTCCTGAGGAGAGCCGGAACCACACGATTTCCGCCACCCCAGAACCTGGTGAATACTGGAGCCGCCAAGTCCCGAATTCCCAGGTGATCACCGTCCCCGACTGTCGGATCTGGTACTGCTGGCGAAGAACAAAGACAGTCAAGTGTGGGTGTGTGTACACCCAGTAACAATAACGGTGGGAATGCCACCTCCACCTCACACTCAGCGCGTTGCAGCGGTCTCAGCTGAAAAGGAGCGCCGTCTTGCACAGCCTCCTCAAAAACGACCGGTTCTCCTGCAAACACTCACAATAAACAGATTTACAAAAGGCTGAGGATATTACCTCCAATGAAGTATGATATCTCGGCAACGAGGTGGAGATGACGTCTGGTCTTTATGGAGTGAGATGATGTTGAGTAGATGGGTGACAGCTGTCGCTCATTACCTCTTGACAGCTGTCACCCATCTACTCAACATCATGTGTCCATGGCGGCAGCGCCCTCTCGTGCCTGAAGCCCGCACTTCAGGCAGAGCGCCCACTGGTGGTGGGCCAGCAGTACCTCCTCTTCTGGCGGCCCACACACAACAGGACCCCCCCCTCAACGGGCGCCTCCTGGCGCCCGACCCGGCTTGTTGGGGTGTCGACGGTAGAAGTCGGCCAGGTGGGCCGGATCCTGGATGAAGCTCCTCTTCACCCAGGAGCGTTCTTCGGGTCCATACCCCTCCCAGTCCACCAAGTACTGGAACCCCCGACCCATCCGACGGACGTCCAGGAGCCGGCGCACCGTCCAAGCCGGCCCCCCGTCGATGATCCGAGCAGGAGGGGGCGCTGGTCCGGGAGCACAGAGGGGTGAGGTGAGATGAGGTTTGATACGTGACACGTGGAAAACCGGATGGATCCGCAGTGAAGCCGGGAGTTGGAGCTTCACTGCGGCAGGACTGAGGACTTTGAGGATCTTGAAGGGGCCAATGTACCCGTCCTGAAGTTTCGGGGAGTCCACCTGGAGGGGGATGTCCTTCGTGGAAAGCCACACCTCCTGCCCGGGCTGGTAAGCAGGGGCCGGGGATCGCCGGCGGTCTGCATGGGTCTTTGCCCTCGTCCGGGCCTTCAACAAGGCAGAGCGGGCGGAGCGCCACACCCGACGGCACTTCCGCAGGTGGGCCTGGACCGAGGGCACACCGACCTCTCCCTCTACCACGGGAAACAACGGGGGCTGATACTCCAAACACACCTCAAATGGGGAGAGGCCGGTGGCCGAAGACACCTGGCTGTTATGTGCATACTCGATCCAGGCCAGATGGTTACTCCAGGCCGTCAGGTGCGTGGATGTGACGCAGCGGAGGATCTGTTCCAGTTCCTGGTTGACCCGCTCTGCCTGTCCGTTCGTCTGTGGATGGTACCCAGACGAGAGGCTCACGGTGGTCCCCAGTTCCCTGCAGAAGCTCCTCCAGACGTGTGAGGAGAACTGGGGACCACGATCTGAGACGATGTCGGAGGGTATCCCATGCAGACGGACAACGTGGTGGACCAGGAGGTCTGCTGTCTCCTGGGCTGTTGGGAGCTTCGGGAGGGCCACGAAGTGGGCCGCCTTGGAGAAATGGTCCACTATCGTGAAGATGGTGGTGTTGCCCTGGGACGGCTGGAGGCCCGTGACGAAATCCAGGCCGATGTGGGACCAGGGGCGATGAGGCACCGGCAGCGGCTGGAGAAGTCCTTGGGCCTTCGTGTGTACTGCCTTGCCCCTGGCACAGGTGGTGCAGGCCTGGATATATTCCCGGACGTCTGCCTCCATAGACGCCAACCAGAAGCGCTGCCGGACAACTGCCACGGTCCTTCGCACCCCTGGATGACAGGAGAGCTTGGAACCGTGACAGAAGTCCAAGACTGCAGCTCTGGCCTCTGGTGGGACGTACAGACGGTTCTTCGGACCTGTTCTTGGGTCCGGGCTCCGTGCCAGGGCCTCCCGGACGGTCTTCTCCACGTCCCAGGTGAGGGTGGCCACGATAGTGGACTCAGGCAGGATGGGCTCCGGTGGATCCGACAGTGCAGTTTTGACCTCCTCTTCGTGTACCCGGGACAAGGCATCCGACCTCTGGTTCTTGGTCCCGGGGCGATAGGTGATCCGGAAGTCAAAACGCCCGAAGAACAGTGACCAGCGGGCTTGCCTGGGGTTCAGCCGCTTGGCGGTCCTGATATACTCCAGGTTCCGATGGTCAGTGAAAACCGTGAACGGCACAGACGCTCCCTCCAACAGGTGTCTCCACTCCTCAAGAGCCTCTTTCACCGCAAGGAGTTCTCGATTGCCGACGTCATAGTTCCGTTCAGCCGGGGTCAACCTGCGTGAAAAGTAGGCACACGGGTGAAGAACCTTATCGGTCTCTCCGCTCTGGGACAGCACGGCTCCTATCCCTGAGTCAGAGGCGTCCACTTCAACCATGAACTGGCGGCTAGGGTCGGGCTGCACCAAAACTGGCGCAGTAGAGAACCGTCGTTTCAACTCCTTGAACGCGGCTTCGCACCGATCCGACCAGGTGAAGGGGACTTTTGGAGAGGTCAGGGCTGTCAGGGGGCTAACTACCTGACTGTAGCCCTTAATGAACCTCCTATAGAAATTAGCGAAACCGAGGAACTGTTGCAGCTTCCTACGGCTTGTTGGTTGGGGCCAATCTCTCACCGCCGCAACCTTGGCCGGATCAGCGGCGACGGAGTTGGAGGAGATTATAAACCCCAGGAAGGACAAAGACGTGCGGTGAAACTCGCACTTCTCGCCCTTCACAAACAGTCGGTTCTCTAACAACCGCTGCAGGACCTGACGTACATGCTGGACATGGGTCTCAGGATCCGGAGAAAAGATGAGAATATCGTCCAGATATACGAAGACGAATCGGTGCAGGAAGTCCCGCAAGACGTCGTTAACCAAGGCTTGGAACGTCGCGGGGGCGTTGGTGAGGCCGAACGGCATGACCAGGTACTCAAAGTGACCTAACGGGGTGTTAAATGCCGTCTTCCATTCGTCTCCCTTCCGGATCCGAACCAGGTGATACGCATTTCTAAGATCCAGCTTAGTAAAGATTTTGGCTCCATGCAGGGGGGTGAACACGGAATCTAACAATGGCAACGGGCATCGGTTGCGAACCGTAATCTCATTCAGCCCCCTGTAATCAATGCATGGACGGAGTCCGCCATCTTTCTTGCCCACAAAAAAGAAACCTGCCCCCATCGGGGAGGTGGAGTTCCGGATCAGCCCGGCAGCTAATGAGTCCCGGATGTAGGTCTCCATTGATTCGCGCTCAGGTCGTGAGAGGTTGTACAGCCTGCTGGACGGGAACTCAGCGCCTGGAACCAAATCAATGGCACAATCGTACGGACAGTGCGGGGGAAGGGTGAGTGCCAGATCCTTGCTGAAGACGTCAGCAAGATCGTGGTACTCAACCGGCACTGCCGTCAGATTGGGAGGGACTTTGACCTCCTCCTTAGCCTGTGAACCGGGAGGAAACGAGGATCCTAAACACCCCCGATGGCAGGTTTCGCTCCACTGAATCACCACCCCAGACGGCCAATCAATCCGGGGATTGTGCTTCAACATCCATGGGATGCCCAAAATCACGCGGGAGGTAGAAGGAGTTACAAAAAACTCAATCTCCTCCCGATGGTTTCCAGACACCACCAGAGTTACTGGTTGTGTCTTGTGTGTGAGTAAAGGGAGGAGGGTGCCATCTAGTGCCCGCACCTGCAATGGCGAAGGAAGCGCCACCAGAGGGAGCCCTACCTCCCTTGCCCATCTGCTGTCTAGCAGATTCCCTTCTGACCCCGTGTCCACCAGTGCTCAGGCTTGAAGGGTTAAATCCCCGCTCAGGATTGTGACTGGGAGTCGTGTGGCAATTTGTGTGTATCTTACTTGAATGTTTTGACCCCCCCTTAGCCCAGTCTCTAAGGGCGAGTGTTGTCGTTTTGGCCATTTGGGGCAGTTTCTCTGTGTGTGCTCAGTTGAGCTGCAGAGAAAACACTCTCCACGGATCAGCCTCCCCATTTTGGCCCTGTGCATTTCCCTAACAACGTCAGCAGGGGGAGCTGTTGCCCCACAAAGCGCTGCGGCTGTGGAGCGTGGGGAGGGCGGCCCCTTTTCGAACCCGGAAGGGAGAGGGGCGGCGCGTATCCGGTCACGTCCTTCGCCTCGCTCCCGACGGCGTTCCTCCAACCGATTGTCTAACCGTATAACAAGATCGATAAGCCCATCTAAATCCCGCGGTTCCTCCTTAGCTACCAGCTGCTCCTTCAGAACCAATGACAGTCCGTTTATGAAGGCGGCGCGGAGCGCAACGTTATTCCAGCCGGACCTCGCAGCCGCGATGCGGAAGTTGACTGCATAAGCGGCTGCGCTCTCGCGTCCCTGTCTCATTGACAGCAGCACTGTTGAAGCGGTCTCTCCTCTGTTAGGGTGATCGAACACTGTTCTGAACTCCCCCACAAACCCAGTGTATGCTGATAACAACCGTGAGTTCTGTTCCCAGAGCGCCGTAGCCCAGGCGCGTGCTTTACCCCGAAGCAGAGCAATCACATAAGCTATTTTACTAGCATCTGACGCGTACATGACGGGACGTTGTGCGAAGACGAGCGAACACTGCATAAGAAAGTCCGCGCACGTCTCCACACAACCTCCGTACGGCTCAGGAGGGCTTATGTATGCTTCAGGGGATGGTGGGAGGGGTTGTTGAACCACCACTGGAACATTTATATCCTGCACAGGGTCGGCAGGAGGACGAGCTGCAGCAGCGCCCTGAGCGCTCGCCGCCATCTGTGCGGAGAGAGCCTCCACCCTGCGGTTCAGGAGGATGTTTTGCTCAGTCATTTGATCCAACCGAGCCGTAAAGGCGGTGAGAATGTGCTGCAGCTCACCAATCACGTCTCCTGCAGACGCCTGCGCTCCCTGCTCTCCCACTGGTCATTCAACAGCCGGGTGACGCCCCTCGGAGTCCATGACGCTGGCCAAGATATCCTGTTGGGAAAGTGTAGTGACATGGACCCACAACAGGGGGCGCAAATGAACGGTCAATAGATGAGCCAAAATATAACAATTTAATGTTGTGAATGTGCACAACGAACATACAGACAATCTCAGAATATCACAACAGTCAATACACAAAGGTGACGTGTGGGCAGGCTCGAGGATAGAAGACATCTGTCCTGAGGAGAGCTGGAACCACACGATTTCCGCCGCCCCAGAACCTGGTGAATACTGGATCCGCCAAGTCCCGAATTCCCAGGTGATCACCGTCCCCGACTGTCGGATCTGGTACTGCTGGCGAAGAACAAAGACAGTCAAGTGTGGGTGTGTGTACACCCAGTAACAATAACGGTGGGAATGCCACCTCCACCTCACACTCAGCGCGTTGCAGCGGTCTCAGCTGAAAAGGAGCGCCGTCTTGCACAGCCTCCTCAAAAACGACCGGTTCTCCTGCAAACACTCACAATAAACAGATTTACAAAAGGCTGAGGATATTACCTCCAATGAAGTATGATATCTCGGCAACGAGGTGGAGATGACGTCTGGTCTTTATGGAGTGAGATGATGTTGAGTAGATGGGTGACAGCTGTCAAGAGGTAATGAGCGACAGCTGTCACCCCCGGCTGTGTCCATGGCGGCAGCGCCCTCTCGTGCCTGAAGCCCGCACTTCAGGCAGAGCGCCCACTGGTGGTGGGCCAGCAGTACCTCCTCTTCTGGCGGCCCACACACAACAACTTTAGAAAGTTGCATTTGTTTGGACTTGGTCAGTAGGTAGGTTCCAAAATTTTAAGCAGATGACTTCAGAGCATGACCCTGTAACAAAAGCTAAGTGTGTTTTGTTTGCTGACTTCTTGATAGCTGTAGTTTTTGCTGTTAATGTAATTCATTCACCTTTGTAAAGCCATGACCTCCATTGTTGAGTTTGCCAGATTAGGGTGAGTATTTGGGATAACAGCTCTCAGGCTGGACTTGCACTGAACACCATGTATCCCCTTGAAATATTCCAACCTGTTCTTTTGTTATGTGGAAATAGAATATGTTTGTTGCTGGGATGGAAAAAATAACACCATGTTTCTCCATACCTTTGACCCCTTGTCATAAATGGAGTTTGAATGGGGGGGGGGGGGTGATCTGGGGGGTTTCCATAATAATCAGTGGAACACCACAGGGGTTGTTTGTTCCTTTTTGTTTGGGTTTATTCTGGGCCAGTTCTTAAAACATGAGCTAGGGTGAGACAAAACTGTAATTTTGTGCTGTGCTATTTATGGATTAACTCTTTATGTCCTATGCATGTTTTAATGCAATTTGTGCCTCAGCGACTGACTCAAAATAACATTATTACCTTGAGCAGGTGAAAAGGACTCATTTATTTTTGCACAAACAAACCAAAATGCTTCAAGTTTAGACCTTTTTGGTTCAGTAATGATAAAATATTTTGAAGTTTTTTTCAGTTATTTAGAACAGTATTTTTGTGATATTGCTAAATATACAAACTCTAATTACAAAAACATTTTGAATGATGGACAAAACTAATATTTTTTTTAATGGTGTTTGGAACCATTGTTGTAAACTGCTTTGTCACAAAGTGGACAAAGCATTCTTAAACTGATTTTTGTGGGCAAAGCAAATCAGAATTCATGGCATTTTCCACACACTGCAGAGATTACAAATTGCATTGGATTACCAGTCTGTTGACCAGGATTCAATTCCAGGTATATCCTCTTCAAACTCCCTGTCTGTGTTCTTGAACAAGCCACTTCATCTGTATCATCCCAGTCTTCCCAGCTCTATATGGACAACAGTCTTGCCACTGTCCAACGCCACCCAACTCCTGGGCAGCCCATCAATGGATGAAGAGGTGGAGTGTGGACAAAACCAGCGTGACCTGAGCAGTATGAATGAAGACCAAATTCAGTTAAATTCAATTCATTTCAATTCAGTTGATTTATATAGCGCCAAATCTCAACAAAAGTTGCCCCAAGGTGCTTCACATGGGTAATGTCTAACTTTACCACCCCTTTGAGCAAGCACATAGGTGACAGTGGTAAGGAAAAACTCCCTTTGGCATTTTTCTTGCTGGGGAAAGAAACCTCAAGCAGATCAGACTCAGTGGAGTGACTCACTGCTTAGACCATTCTAACATTAACAGATTGGTTAAAACAAAATACACTGCAGAAAAGCCAACATGCAAAAAGAGTCTAAAATAGATCTGATTCTAAAAAAAAGTCTCAAAATTTTAAAATTATTTTGAAATGTTATTCCACTGTGGTTTCCATCAGACCAGCCATCTCTGGAGGGTGTGTTGTTGTCCAATGGTCCAGTTGATGTTGAGAAGAAACTTGGTCCTAGCTCCATTTTTGGAGACCGTACCTCAGCCACAGACAAAAAGAACAGAATCAATGGGCCAAATCTAAAAGCATCAAAAGCACTAGTTCCCAGTAGTAAAGCAACAGAGAGCAGAGAGAGTACTAATGTGGTCACCAGCATCTAGCCCATTGCTTCACAAACAGAACCAGAATGATGTACAGTGAGGAAAATAAGTATTCGATACACTGTTGAGTTTGCAAGTTTTCCCACCTACAAAGAATGGAGAGGTCTGTAATTTTGGGGAAAACAGATGTGTCTTTAATCTAGATTTGAATGACCCAAACATGTCGTATTTCACACTTACCATATAAGCTAAATTAGGGTAAAGTTAACTGGCTAAAATTAGTTCAAGTGTTTGATTAATGCATATTTTTGTGGACTGGGCAATGGTTGGGTGCAGGCATTAAAACTTATAACCAGCATATTGCCTTAGTAATGTTACACTGTGGACATAATGTCACCAGACCGCCCACTAATTAGTGCTAACGTGGCACAAACATATACTCAACAAAAATATAAACGCAACACTTTTGGTTTTGCTCCCATTTTGTATGAGATGAACTCAAAGATCTAAAACTTTTTCCACATACACAATATCACCATTTCCCTCAAATATTGTTCACAAACCAGTCTAAATCTGTGATAGTGAGCACTTCTCCTTTGCTGAGATAATCCATCCCACCTCACAGGTGTGCCATATCAAGATACTGATTAGACACCATGATTAGTGCACAGGTGTGCCTTAGACTGCCCACAATAAAAGGCCACTCTGAAAGGTGCAGTTTTGTTTTATTGGGGGGGGGATACCAGTCAGTATCTGGTGTGACCACCATTTGCCTCATGCAGTGCAACACATCTCCTTCGCATAGAGTTGATCAGGTTGTCAATTGTGGCCTGTGGAATGTTGGTCCACTCCTCTTCAATGGCTGTGCGAAGTTGCTGGATATTGGCAGGAACTGGTACACGCTGTCGTATACGCCGATCCAGAGCATCCCAAACATGCTCAATGGGTGACATGTCCGGTGAGTATGCTGGCCATGCAAGAACTGGGACATTTTCAGCTTCCAAGAATTGTGTACAGATCCTTGCAACATGGGGCCGTGCATTATCCTGCTTCAACATGAGGTGATGTTCTTGGATGGCACAACAATGGGCCTCAGGATCTCGTCACGGTATCTCTGTGCATTCAAAATGCCATCAATAAAATGCACCTGTGTTCTTCGTCCATAACAGATGCCTGCCCATACCATAACCCCACCGCCACCATGGGCCACTCGATCCACAACATTGACATCAGAAAACCGCTCACCCACACGACACCACACATGCTGTCTGCCATCTGCCCTGAACAGTGTGAACCGGGATTCATCCGTGAAGAGAACACCTCTCCAACGTGCCAAATGCCAGCGAATGTGAGCATTTGCCCACTCAAGTCGGTTACGACGACGAACTGGAGTCAGGTCAAGACCCCGATGAGGACGACGAGCATGCAGATGAGCTTCCCTGAGACGGTTTCTGACAGTTTGTGCAGAAATTCTTTGGTTATGCAAACCGATTGTTTCAGCAGCTGTCCGAGTGGCTGGTCTCAGACGATCTTGGAGGTGAACATGCTGGATGTGGAGGTCCTCGGCTGGTGTGGTTACACGTGGTCTGCGGTTGCGAGGCTGGTTGGATGTACTGCCAAATTCTCTGAAACGCCTTTGGAGACGGCTTATGGTAGAGAAATGAACATTCAATACACGAGCAACAGCTCTGGTTGACATTCCTGCTGTCAGCATGCCAATTGCACTCTCCGTCCAATCTTGCGACATCTGTGGCATTGTGCTGTGTGATAAAACTGCACCTTTCAGAGTGGCCTTTTATTGTGGACAGTCTAAGGCACACCTGTGCACTAATCATGGTGTCTAATCAGCATCTTGATATGGCACACCTGTGAGGTGGGATGGATTATCTCAGCAAAGGAGAAGTGTCACTATCACAGATTTAGACTGGTTTGTGAACAATATTTGAGGGAAATGGTGATATTGTGTATGTGGAAAAAGTTTTAGATCTTTGAGTTCATCTCATACAAAATGGGAGCAAAACCAAAAGTGTTGCGTTTATAATTTTGTTGAGTGTATAAGTAAAATATTTATATGAGACATGTTAGTACATATAAAACATATTATCTCATATATTACATAATGCTTACAAAACCATAAACAGTCGACTCAACTGGGTCAAGACCATAGCACACAGCTGTCATTCGAACTATTTGGCTCATAATGTTACGGCTTATGCCTTAAACTACTGTGTTATTGAAAAAAATTCACACACTATACAGTTGACAGAAGGATCAACTAGCAAGAGTGACCAAAATGTTTTTGTACCAGTCTGTAAGAATGTTTATTTTTGCGCGAATGTTGAACATTTTAACATCGGCTCGATTGGGAGTGACAGGTTTTTGGAGCCGGCCTCAATTGGCCATACAGTTTGCCACTTTCACATTTTATTTATTTTTTGTTCTATTTTTATTTATTTTTATTTATTTATTCTTTCCTGGTTCAGACAGTTATAACTCTGAAAAGATCTCATTTAGAGCCCCACTTTACCTTTTTCACCTATTTTACATGATTTCACAGACTCTATACACAACATGCAGGAACAGAAATCTTCTGTGAAGAAAATTCCTGTACAAATATCAAGTCTATATGCTGTTGTCAGCTGAATTTCCTGTGAATATGGTCAGGTCCATGTGAGAAAAATGGTTATTCTGGAAATTTTGAAGTTGTGAACAATGTGCTGCCTCATGTGAAGGGGTTCATGTAGCTCATATTCTTGTTCTTGACTCATTAAATCTGTGGTTGTGGACGAAAGTCAAGTTAAAATGATATAAAGCCAGGATGCTGGACAGGTTTGAAACTGTTAACTTCCCTGGCTGCTTTTATAAAAATCCTCAGGCAACAGAATTTCTGTCTGGAAGCAATGTCGGCACAGACGTTTTATGTTGAGACCATTGAGTTATGACCACATCTTCAGTGATACAGCAAGTAAAGCAGTGCAAGCAAATCTTTTGACACTTGTCAAACAAGCAATCCCTTTTTCATGCAACAAGTTTATTTTTCTCTGTTACACAAGAACGTAAAACTTTCTTGGCTTCATATTAGACAGATTGGACGCTTTGGCCTTGGAGCCAATTTTGTCAACAATATAAAACAAAGACGTAAAACAAATAAATGCGTTTCCAGGTGACTACAATCCAAGCATTAGTAGTTTGCACACAACTGCTCATAGAGTCAAAGTTTGAAGACCTTGGAAATGTGGTAGAAAATATGTGCTTGCTGGGGAAAAAGGTTGCCGATATAAAAGTAACAATCATCACAAATTGGACAGAACGAATGCAGACGGGAAGACTTCTAAGTTTTTGTCATCTGCTCACCTACAATATTCAACGTTGCCTTTTGTCTCAGCTCACAGTTTATTGCAGCCCAACTGATTTAAATGATTTAAACCTTTTTTTTCTAACCACATTTTTATGGGTTCAGTATTTCCCATTACCGTATAAAGACCTTTCATTAAATATTATGTTGTGGCCGTGTTTGCTTCTTTCCCAAACAACAATGACTGGGCAAATATCAGCACTACCACATCCTCCCTTGGGTGTCTGCAATTCCCACTGCAATTTTTATTTTCTTTCGGGGGGCGAATTTTTGTTACCTACTCCTGAACACAGCTGGCTCGAGTTAGCCAGGAAAGCACACGTGGTCTCTGCGTGGTGGAAGTGGTGGATGCTGCTGTTTTTTTATGTTCTGCTTGATTAGAGTAAAATGCGGTTAAAGTGAATAAGATGGAAGACCGGTCTGAGGCGGTATGACAATATAACAGGCTAGCTGACCAGTTTTGTGTCGATTTTGGGAGGCAGTTAGGTGTTGGCGTCCTTGCCTCGAGGTTGCACGCGGCTATAGCTGTTGCAGTCATCACCCACACATGGAAAAGCATACGCTGTGACAGCACAAAGACGAAGCCAGACTAGTTGCTCTTGTTAACTATACATTTATTACCGTCATCAAAGAGGCTTTGTTTGCACACATTTCTCTTTGTTGTCTTTGTTCTTTGGTTTATTTGTTGCTTAGGTTGTTAGTTACTCAAAATCTAAAGCCTTTTTTTTTTAAATGAAACTTGGTGAAAACTTGAGTAAAATCCCAAGTGTTCCCAAACTTGTGCGTGTCCCTGTACTTGTGAGTTTTTTTGTACTGAAATGTTTCTAACATTTGTCCACCTCGCTTACATACTTGGCTGGCCAGTGAGAAATATGCAAAATTATGACACAACTGATTCAATGTGTCAGAAAGTTTAATTAGCAATGATTTACAGGAGTATTGTAGCAGATGTATAATTGCAGTGCTCACAAAGTCATGTCTTTCTTTTCAGTTTGGATACACAGTAAATTTTGCAGAATAAAATATACTGCGATAACATTTGGTGCCAGTCCATATAGAGTTAAATATACTCTATCACAGTGCTAAATCAGCTCTATAACAGTGTAAAATTAACTCCATCATGCTCTGAATGACTCTTATTGGAGTAGAAAAACTTGATTTGAAAAGCCAATAGAGCTGATTTCATTCATAGTAGAGTGTATTTTACTCTATTTGGACTATTCTACTCTACACTACTCTATTTAGAAATTTTTGTAACAAATCAACCTGCCTTTAGCAGCTTCCTCTGAGACGTGTAACAGGAACAGATAATCTGCACAGTTGCTCTGTATATTTGGACAACCATCCAATTCAAATGTTCATCTGTACTTTCCAAATTATATTTTTTAATGTTTGGTCATGGCTTTGAAAATAGACTTCACTACTTCATAGGTTAAAAAACAAGAATGTTGGTTTAAATAAAAAAAAAACAAAAAAAAAACACATCAGCATTTGAATTTTATGGACTTTTACCGGAATGCTTCAAATTAATTCAATTTCAATTTCTTAATTTATATAGTGTCAACTCACGACAATGTTGCCCCAAGGCACTTCACACAATTCAAAACACACAGTAATTTAAAATCAAAATTAAAATCAAGAAAAGTACAATAAAAAGATAAAACACAGTAGAATAAAAAGAAATTACAAAGCAAACATAAAAACAAATTAGATTAATGATAAGACTGTCAGACTGCCTGATAACTGCAGGTAGATCTTTCCAAAGAGTCGGACCACGGTAGGAGAAGGCTCTATACCCCACAGACTTCTTGTTCACCCTTGGAACACACAGAAGCCCTGCGCCCTGCAAACGCAAGGGCCGCACAGGTACGTAGGGCTTAACCAAGTCCGCCAGGTAGGAAGGTGCCAGTCCGTGAACATTTTTGTAAACCAACAATAAGACTTTAAAATCCGATCTGGCAGAAACCGGTAGCCAGTGAAGGGATGCCTGAATGGGTGTAATGTGGTCAAACCTTCTACTTTGTGTCAAAAGTCTGGCAGCAGCATTCTGTGTCAATTGAAGTCCCCGAATGCTAGACTGCGGCAGGCCAGAAAATAAAGCATTACAATAATCCAGTCTGGAAGAAATAAACACATGTATCAAAGTCTCAGCATCAGTCATAGACAGGATGGGATGAATCCTCGCCACATTTCGCAGATGGAAGAAGGCAGTCCCCATAATGTCTCTAATGTGGGGGCCAAAAGACAACGTAGGATCGAAAAGTACTCCAAGATTTCTCACTCACTCATTCCTTCCTTGTGTTGTGCATCCGTATGATGCGCAACACATGAATGCTAAGGCCAGTTGTTTTAAATCTTTTCTTTACATTGACTGAGCTAAATATGCACATGTGTACCTCCACAGCTGGACGTGCTATAGTTTCTGACACGTCGAATGGTATTTTAGCTTATTCAGTGGGCAGGAGAAGCATTTTACTGTGGTGTTTTCCGTTTGCCCCACACGCTTCCTATATATAACTGTTTTTAGCTGTTTAGCTGTAAGTTTTAATGAGCAAACTAAATAGACGGCCAAATAACATCCTAAACAAAACAACCTATAAATAAACCCCAGGTTCAAAAATGTCACAATTCACCTTTAATGTTTCAGTGAGTTTTGGCCTAGCTGCCTTTTGTTAGTTTTTGCTTCCCTACAGGGTAATAGTGAGAAATGCATTTCATTTTTGAATGTTTTTTTTTTTTCTGTACATTTGCATCCCTGTACATTTTGAAACAAATGTGCAGGCACAGCAGCGATGGATAAAGCAGACAGGCTCCAGATGTTGTTGTGGCTTTCAGTGAATGCATGAAATGCATTTTCCTCTCAGCTATTCCAATCAGTGTTGTGTGTCTTGTAGTTATAATGATTTTGCTGTTTTTGTAACCTGACCTAGCTTTGTTTTTGGGGAAACTCATCAGTGCCCCTTTAAATGAAGCAGCCATGACTTAAAGTTACAGAAAATACAAGAAAATCGAAGTTGCTCCGTTTTTGAGAACTGCCTACTCCATACAGATTTACCATACAGTTCCATACCATTTGTAAATGAAGTCCAAGACATATTCGGTGACTTGGATATGTTCGTGTATCTATCCCTGGTCACGTCCAAAGATAACTGGCTGTAAAAGTGATGATTTGTATTAACAATAATCCTCATAATTAGTTTGTCCAATCGGTGAGCAGGTTGCTCAGTGGAATACGTGTTGGGTTGCCAATATGTAGACCTACGTTTGAGTCCTGGTCATGCTATCTGTTTGTGTCTTTTGACAAGATACTTTATCTGCATTGTCTCAATGTGAAATGATTGATTGACATCCAGTTAAAGGAGAGTTGTAGACTCTCATCTGCTTTACAACGCAGTATCTGGGGATAAACACTGACACCAGTGCTTCTCTCTCTCAATGACTTATGGCTTCTGAAAATGGAGGGGCTATGTACAATAATGGCTGTAATTCCTAAATGGCTAATGGCATGTGTTTGATGAATCCCTTGAATTAAAGCTAATAGTCTACAGTTCAATCCCACTTTCATTGTTTCATTTCAGCTCCCTCTGTGGTGATGTGTAGAGGCAAAATGACAACTATTTGTGTCACTGTCCAAGTACTTATGGACCTGACTGCATTCAGGAGGTGGCAATGTACCAGTTGTCTGCCTGGGGGTTACCAATCAGTAGCCTGGGCAGTTTTGTAGTGTGGTTGATATGGTGATTTACTGCACAAGCACATGTTCCCTGACCTGACCTGACCTGACCTGCACAAATGGTGTTTTCTGGCTAGTACAATTTGTATACCTAATATAACAACAGTGACACATTTAACCTTTATTGATGCCATTTTTAGAAGATGATCTTAAAAGACCACCAACAAACTGTTCCCTGATCCATTAGCTTTTAATTATGGAGCCAATGTGAGGTCAGTCTGTATAAGTCAAGCTTTAACTTGTTCACAAGAACCTAATTTCTAAGTTTGTGTCATTGTTATCTCTGTGTGAGCAGTGTTCACTGTGTTCTTTTTCTCAGATAAGAGCAGAACTTGCGTCGGAATTACGTCTGAGTGCTCGTGTTTGCAGCCAACTACGTTTGTTGTAATCAGGGGCCTGATAAGACCACCTCTGGTTTTCGCTTTACACATGATCACGACAAGGTTGCTGTTGTCGTGATGCTCCTCTGCAAGTTCAGATTTGCTGTATACAGCACCATATTTGGAAGTGAATTGTTTTTAGAACGTTAGCAGGTGTTGTAACTGATGCAGACATCAAACTATGCATTATTATGTGAACCACTAGTTTTCTCTTTAATTTGTGCGACAGTTGTAAATAGAAACATCCTTGAGACAGGTTTTAAATGTAAAATGTTCTTTTCTAAAGGTGTTTGAATTGAAAAATTGATAAATTGATTAGTATAAAATTACGATGAACATGTCTAGTTGACTTTAAACAGACTTAATGTTCAAACTTCAATTGTGACACCTCTTGGCTGCATTCACATTGCCAGCTCAATGATAAGTAACACACAAACACACACACACATATGTGTGTGTGTGTGTGTGTGTGTGTGTGTGTGTGTGTGTGTGTGTGTGTGTGTGTGTGTGTATATATATATATATATATATATATATATAGGACACTCGGCACGCTGCGCTCTGTGCCGCCATCGAGAGCCACAAACCACCGGATCATTTCTAAATGGATGGCTCTGTGGAGCCGGGACCATCGTGTGCACTTTCTCTGGTTATCACAAGAGCTGGACATCAACCATTTTCCGGCAGATTTCACTTTTAACAAGAGATTTTGTCATGGAAAGCCGAGTGGAGGCTTCGCGCGTCACGACCGATTCGCTGATCGAGCGAGACAAATCCACCTCCGTTTTGGTCTCACAGGACGGCTTTGAGATGGTGTTCAGACAGCTGTCGGTGGTTTTTCCATCGAGTGATTATCCGAGAAATTGTGGATGTGCCTGGACATGCCAGAACATGTCCCGTGAGGCTTCATCACGGCGTTGCTTTGCACCATGCGGCACCTCCGCACGTCTGTCTCAATGTGCCGAAAAAGTGCTGATGTCCACGTCTTTTCATAATTCCTGTGCTAGTCAGACGACGTCCCGGATAAAACACAGCGTCCACTCTGGAAATGAACGGCACATTCCACTGTTACAGGAGTTTTTGTCATGGAAAGAGGAGCGGAGGCTTTGCGTGTCGCGGCGGTGCCACATGGCGCACAGCAACGCCATGATGAAGCCTCACGGGACATGTTCTGGCATGTCCAGGCACATCCACAATTTCTCAGATAATCACTTGATGGAAAAACCACTGACAGCTGTATGAACGCCATCTCAAAGCCGTCCTGTGAGACCAAAATGGAGATGGTTTTGTCTCGCTCAATCAGCGAATCGGTCGTGATGCGCGAAGCCTCCGCTTGGCTTTCCATGACAAAATCTCTTGTTAAAAGTGAAATCTGCCGGAAAATGGTTGATGTCCAGCTCTTGTGATAACTAGAGAAAGTGCACACGACGGTCCCGGCTCCACAGAGCCATCCGTTTAGAAATGATCCGGTGGTTTGTGGCTCTCGATGGCGGCACGGAGCGTGGCGCGCCGAGCGTCCTTAAAGCCGTCCTTAAAGCTGTAGTAACAGTCCTTATTCTCTGTGAAGCCCGTAAAATTTTCACCGAAAGCCAGATAAATTTTTCGAATGGTTTCCTGCTGCCAGTCTCTAACAGTTTCTGAAAAAATTCTGATGGAAAAAAAGCCCAAATCATTCCGCCATTTCCTGACAATGAAAATCCGCAGAGGGGGTGGACCACTCCTCACTCAAAGCCTGCTCACAGGCAAATGACGCAACCGACAGGCGTGGAAAAACTCACGCATGCACACAAGGATTCAAGCTTGTCTGACGCAATTACATGTGATTCAAATCCATATGGTTTTAGAAAAAAATAATAAGGTCGGATACTTTTCTAATAGACCTCGTATATATATATATATATATATATATATATATATATATATATATATACCTTCTAGTTGTTGACATGGTAACTAAACTCTAGTAACTCAGAAATGTAAACAGGTATACAATGACAACAAACATATTAAACGTTGGTGAATGGTAAATGGACTGCATTTATATAGTGCTTTTCCATCTGCATCAGACGCTCAAAGCGCCTTGCAATTATGCCTCACATTCACCCCGATGTCAGGGTGCTGCCATACATGGCGCTCACTACACACCGGGAGCAATAGGGAATTAAAGACCTTGCCCAAGGGCCCTTAGTGATTTTCCAGTCAGGTGTGGATTTGAACCAAGGATCTTCTGGTCTCAAGCCCAACACCTTAACCACTGGACCATCACCTCCCCCAAACTGAACTTTGAAGAGCCAAATTAATGAATTCTCTGTTGCTCGTGTAATATCCTATATATATTTTTGCTGCCTGTTGGATGGTTAGTGGTTGCTGGATTGATGATGGGTTAGGACTAGGTGTCGTTGACAGTCAGAAAGACAGACTGTTTCTTCACAGAAATAAACTCAATTAGAAAAATAAAGCAATACTTTCTGGTTGTTTCATAGTTTTGTTAGTAATAAGGTCATGCCACTATACAACCTAGTGCAGAGGTGGGCAACTTGTACGAGAAAGGGCCAAGAGGGTGCAGGTTTTCTTTGCAGCCACTGATTCCACCAGGTGATTTCACTGATTAACTTATTCCATCCAAGTGATATTAATCATTGAAATCACCTGCACCCTCTTGGCCCTTTCTGGAACAAGTTGCCCACCCCTGAACTAGCAGAAAGGTTTTTGTGTGAATTTAGCTGAATTTAGAACTTGTAGATAGTCTCTTATCTTGGTGACATTCATGTGTCTGTGTTATTAGCTTTTGAGAAACATCTGGGAAGAATTTATGGAGTTACGAGAGGTCTCTAGACACAAGTGATGTTGATACCTTTACAGGATCATGAAGGTCCAAGTCTTTAGAGTCCTGGTTATTCCTGTCTTAATGTATGGTTGTGAGACTTGGATTGTAGATGTCTTTGGTAGTAGGTCTCTTTGGACAATCCTTTAGTATTCTTGGAATGAGTATGTGCCAAACAAACGGTTACATGGGGAGACTTTGATAAACTGTGCCACTTGCATTTTGAGGGATTGCCTGCTAAGATATTTTAGACATGTTTTGTGATTCTCGGGGTATGCAGGTGCCTCATGAGGACCCCAGACACCTGGCTGCTGCAGACAGATGGACACTTTCAAAAGTTCAGGATGGAGTGGTTGTCTGCTTGAGTGGCTGCCATCCAGGACCTGAGGTGGTTCCATACTGGAGAATGCTCCTTGACTCCTTTTTTAAAATATAGTTTTCCATTTTATACTGTATGCTGGTGCCTTGTACCTGCACAGGATATTTCAGAGAAAAGCTTTTTTTTTTTTTTTTTTTTTAATCTTAACCTGTTTATGCCAAGATTTTGTTTTTATAAGTGGAAAAAGTTGCATTGGTACCTTTGAGATTTTATATTGTGAGTATAAAATGACAGTGATACACTTCAACAACAATTGTTGCCAGTGGGGCAAAACGTGTTAAAGAAAGTTGAAGGTCTACCTTCATGATAGCTGTTAAATTTTAGCTGGCTCAAATTCCTGCATGCACTGAGGAATGATTCTGTGTATCTCCGACTGATTTATGGATTGGTCCAACTGATGTCTGTCTAAACGCTGATGTCATGGAAAAGGCATCCCCTACTGCCCTGTCTCGTTTCAGCATGCCAAAAATACTGCCCTAATTGATTCTCTCTCACTTTGCTTTCCCCAGCCTCCTCTTCTACCTCTCACAGTTTCTGTCTTGTCATCTTGTGTTCGGCCCTCGCTATGCTGTTTCAATAAATTACAGGACAGCAGTTACTTTGTCTACTTTGTTTGCTGGGTTCCAAAAAGCAGCACACGGAGAAAACTAAACAACTATTGGTGAGGTTGGGTACACGTCACTTCCGGCGACGTGGCAAATCCGAAGGTGAGAATTTGTACTTGCGCGACTGGCCGCTCGGTGAAAGCATACTCGGGCTGTCGGCTTGTCTGTTGAAATCAGCTGGTTTGATTTTGTCTTTAACTTGCTTGTATCAGCCATCTGATAGCTCTCATTGCCTGGAATGATGAGATTTACACACCAAGCTGACCTGAAATGAACCACTGTACATTTAATTGACTTTATTGACGAGTCTGACCCCTTTGAAAAGTGACCAAATTACATGTATTTTGTACTGAGTTCAGCGATGTTTTCACTGACTAAAAGTGGCCACCAGAGGGAGCGCTGGTAAAGTCCGACCTTGTGAATAGATGGTGAAAGTTGAGCTGTAGTCAAGCGATGTTAATTGAGAAATGAAACAAGCCAAAGTGTGCATGTGTATCTGTGTGTGGCTGTGGTGGATATGTGTGTGTGTGTGCTTTGTAACTTCTGTTACTTGATGTTCTGACATTCTGGTTGTGGGTCATGGTAGCTGGTCCTCATTCAAAGTGATCTTTATCATTTGTGGGCTCTTGCGCCAAAGTTGCACAATCTGTCCCTCCATCTTCCGGTACTACTACAGCCCCTCTCCAACTTGCTCTAAAAATGGCATAAACATCCCAGTGAGTTTGTGAAGCATTGCCACCTGGTCCAAAGTTACTTTTTTATATCCCCACAAACAAACCATTGGGGGTATACAGGAATATCTAGTGCAATATCTATGTAAATACAAGTATCAGATTTGGACACTCTATCAGCAGATTATTTGGATAAATTGGTTTACTTGCCATGCCGCAAGTTTGATCTGACCTCTACGGCTATGAGCAGAGCAAAGCATATGAGGATGTGCAGGAAGAAAAATAATTCTGGTACAAGATTGTCAAGGAGAGAAAATTGGCCTTTTGTATTTAATTGATGCACCCAGCATGGTAGCTTAGTGGTTAACACTGTTGTCTCACAGTCATGGGTTCGATTCCCACCTGTTCTGTATGGAGTTTGCGTGTTCTCCCCGTGTTTGCGTGGGTTTCCTCTGTGTTCTCTGGCTTCCTCCCACATCCAAAGACACGCAGGTTAGGTGGACTGGAAACTTTAAATCGTCCGTAGGTGTGCGTGTGTGTGTGAATGTGTATGTTGGTCTATATGTGGACATTTCAAAATGAGCAAATATTTGCACAAAAACAATAAAGTTTATCAGTTTGAACATTAAAAATCTTGTCTTTATGGTGTATTCATTTGAATCTACAACCCCAATTCCAGTGAAGTTGGGACATTGTGTAAAATGTAAATGAAAACAGAATACAATGATTTGCAAATCCTCGTCAACCTATATTCAATTGAATGCACCACAAAGACAAGATATGTAATGTTCAAACTGATAAAATTTATTGTTTTTGTGCAAATATTTGCTCATTTTGAAATGGATGCCCGCAACATGTTTAAAAAAAGCTAGAACAGTGGTATGTTTGCCACTGTGTTACATCACCTTTCCTACTAACAACACTCAATAAGCGTTTGGGAACTGAGGACACTAATTGTGAGTGTCATGATTGGGTATAAAAGGAGCCTCCCCAAAAGGTTCAGCCGTTCACAAGCAAAGATGGGGTGAGGATCACCACTTTGTGAGCAACTGCGTGAAAAAATAGTCCAACAGTTTAAGAACAATGTTCAATGTCTCAATGTTCAGTTGCAAGGAATTTAGGGATTCCATCATCGACAGTCTATAATATAGAATCATAATGCAGAGAATCTGGGGAACTTTCTACACGACAACAGCAAGGCCAAAAAACAATATTGAATGCCCATGACCTTCGATCACTCAGGCTGCACTGCATTAAAAACCAACATCACAGTGTAAAGGATCTTACCGCGTGGGCTCAGGAACACTTCAGAAAACCATTGTCAGTTAACACAGTTCGTCACTACATCTACAAGTGCAAGTTAAATTCTACCATGCAAAGTGAAAGCCATACATCAACAACATCCAGAAACACTGCCGCCTTCTCTGGGCCTGAGCACATTTGAAATGGACAGATGCAAAGTGGAAAAGTGTGCTGTGGTCTGATGTGTCCACATTTCAAATTGTTTTTGGAAATCATGGATGTTGTGTCCTCCGGACAAAAGAGGAATAAGACCATCCAGATTGTTACCAGCGCAAAGTTCAAAAGCCAGCATCTGTGATGGTTTGGGGGTGTGTTAGTGCCCATGGCATGGGCAACTTACACATCTGTGATGGCACCATCAATGCTAAAAGGTACATCCAGGTTTTGGAGCAACACATGCTGCCATCCAAGCAACGTCTTTGTCAGGGACATCCCTGCTTATTTCAGCAAGACAATGTCAAGCCACATTCTGCACGTGTTACAACAGTGTGGCTTTGTAGTAAAAGCGTGCGGGTACTAGACTGGCCTGCCTGCAGTCCAGACCTGTCACCCATTGAAAATGTGTGGTGCATTATGAAGCGCAAAATATGACAACGGAGACCCCAAACTGTTGAACAACTGAAGTCGTACATCAAGCAAGAATGGGAAAAAATTCCACCTACAAAGCTTCAACA
This sequence comes from Thalassophryne amazonica, assembly GCF_902500255.1. Lineage (NCBI taxonomy): Eukaryota > Metazoa > Chordata > Actinopteri > Batrachoidiformes > Batrachoididae > Thalassophryne > Thalassophryne amazonica. The sequence continues at coordinate 25,402,868 of NC_047119.1, forward strand.
ATTGCTGTCCTCAGTTCCCAAAGGCTTATTGAGTGTTGTTAGAAGGAAAGGTGATGTAACACAGTGGTAAACACACCACTGTCCCAGCTTTTATGAAACATGTTGCAGGCAACCTAACTTCATTGGAATTGGAGTTGTAGAAGAGAGAATCAGATTTTTTTTAAATGCATCAATTACAATTGTCAATTACATGTACATACATTGATCAGCTTCTTAATTCACATGTTTCGAAATAGATTTACTACCATGATACCAGAGTGTCTTTTTTGAGCTTGCTCACAAATCTCCATTTTTATAAGAAAATCATTTAAATTGCCCCCAAAATGTTTTTGTTGTTGATGTTTTTGTCAGATGTCCAAATTCTTGTACTTTTTTACATAAGTGTTATTTTAGAAGGGGGAAACATTTAGGATTCAGATGAACTATTGGCACTGAGAAAAGTCCTGCTCCGTCCTGCTCCCACCACCACCACCATGTCCATCTGCACATTTCACAGCCGCATAATTTAAACAGTGTGACCGTTGCATGCCAGAATTGTTTTTGGTGGGCAAAGGAGCCAGCGGGACCCGTGCGTCTTTTGTGAGGTTCTTGGGGAATACCACATCCACCCTGCTGAATAACAAGACCAGACAAACTATGTGAGCAATGTCCAAACAGGTCACGTTACAAGCAAAACAATCAGCTGGCAGCACGGAGCCACTTTTTCAAGACATTGCATGAAAAGAGGCTTTAGGAAGGAAAGCAACTTGAGTAAAAGAGCTAAAATGCCAGTTTTTACAAGTGTTTAACATTGAAATGCTGTCTCAGATGTTCTCACTGTTTTGTGGTTTCCTCTAACCTTTTTTTTTTTTTTTTTTTAATAAAAAGCCAGCGGTAGCAGTTTGGAATACTGCTGGAAGAATAGCTGTTTGGAGCCTCAATCATCTCTTAATTCACTTTCCTCAAACCCCTGCTGTAAGAAAAGAGTACGCAGCTCAGACTGTTCTTAGTTTTAAAGCTCAGCAAAGATCCACTAAAAGTGCATGTATTTTTGTTATTATTATCGTTATGATGATGATGATGATGATGATGATGATGAGCAAACATGGTTCACTTGAAGTATATGTACTAAAAGTGGAAAAGTTGAGATTTACTAGGAAATATTAGTATCTGTTTCCATTCATTTTGGGTCTTATAAAAAATCCATATTGTCATGGTTTGCACACAAACATTTGTTGTTTCATGCACATTTTCTTTTTGTTAGTTAGTAATTAGTAATTTCCTTTTTGTTCCTTTGTTTTTCTTCTCCATCTAATCCTTCTCTTTTCTTTATCTCCTTCACTTCCCTGTTCTGTCTCCTTTTTACCTCTTCTTCATCTCCCTCTCTTCCTTTTCTTTCATTGTCTCCTTTCTCTTTTTTCTTCTTTGCCTTACTTTTCCTTGTTTTCCTGACTTCATCTCCTTGTCTTTCACTTACTTCTCTTTCTCCTTCCTTGTTGGTTTCCTTCTTATTTTGCTTCTCTTTCTTCTTTTCCTTTTTCTTGGCCTCCTTTTTCTTGTTTCCTTCCTTCATTTCTTTCTCTTACCCTGCATACCCCTTCCTTGTACATTTCCTTTTTCTGTTTCTTTTTTCATCTCCTTCCTTTTTTCTCCTTTTTCCCTTTGCTACTTGTTCCTCCTTTTTCTTTTTTCCATCCTTGATGTCCTCCTTGTCTGCCTTCCTTTTACTATTCCTTATTCTTTTGTTTCATTCACCTCCTCTTCTCTTTTTTCTTTTTCTTCTTTTCTTCCTTTTCCGTTATCTTTCCTTTGACATTCTTCACTTTTGCTTATTTTATTTTATTTTTCTTTGGTTTATCACTTCTTCCTCATCCCCTTTTCTTTCTTTGTTTTTTTTTCCCCCTTTGCTTTCTTGTTGTCCTTGCTCTATTTTCTTGGCCCTCCTTGTACTTTTGGTTCTTCTGTTTCTTCATCATCTTCTTCCTTTTCATATTCTTTCTTCTCCTCTGTCCTCTTCTCCTTGGCCTTCCTTTTCTTGATTTTCTTGTTTCACCTCGTTCTCTTTCATATTCTGATCATTCTCCTTCTTTTCCTCCTTCTGTTATTTCGTTCCTAAATAAGGTGGGCTTCATAGATAATTGGCAAAGCTTCTGGAGAAAACCTGGTCTTGTTAGGAGAGACGGTATCCATCCCACTTTGGATGCAGCAGCTCTCATTTCTAGAAATCTGGCCAATTTTCTTAAATCCTCCAAACCATGACTATCCAGGGTTGGGACCAGGAAGCAGAGTTGTAGTCTTACACACCTCTCTGCAGCTTCTCTCCCCCTGCCATCCCCTCATTACCCCATCCCCGTAGAGACGGTGCCTGCTCCCAGACCACCAACAACCAGTAAAAATCTATTTAAGCATAAAAATTCAAAAAGAAAAAATAATATAGCACCTTCAACTGCACCACAGACTAAAACAGTTAAATGTGGTCTATTAAACATTAGATCTCTCTCTTCTAAGTCCCTGTTAGTAAATGATATAATAATTGATCAACATATTGATTTATTCTGCCTTACAGAAACCTGGTTACACCAGGATGAATATGTTAGTTTAAATGAGTCAACACCCCCGAGTCACACTAACTGCCAGAACGCTCGTAGCACGGGCCGAGGCGGAGGATTAGCAGCAATCTTCCACTCCAGCTTATTAATTAACCAAAAACCCAGACAGAGCTTTAATTCATTTGAAAGCTTGTCTCTTAGTCTTGTCCATCCAAATTGGAAGTCCCAAAAAACAGTTTTATTTGTTGTTATCTATCGTCCTCCTGGTCGTTACTGTGAGTTTCTCTGTGAATTTTCAGACCTTTTGTCTGACTTAGTGCTTAGCTCAGATAAGATAATTATAGTGGGCGAGTTTAACATCCACACAGATGCTGAGAATGACAGTCTCAACACTGCATTTAATCTATTGTTAGACTCGATTGGCTTTGCTCAAAATGTAAATAAGTACACCCACCACTTTAATCATACCTTAGATCTTTTTCTGACTTATGGTATGGAAATTGAAGACTTAACAGTATTCCCTGAAAACCCCCTTCTGTCTGATCATTTCTTAATAACATTTACATTTACTCTGATGGACTACCCAGCAGTGGGGAATAAGTTTCATTACACTAGAAGTCTTTCAGAAAGCGCTGTAACTAGGTTTAAGGATATGATTCCTTCTTTATGTTCTCCAATGCCATATACCAACACAGGGCAGAGTAGCTACCTAAACTCTGTAAGTGAAATAGATTATCTCGTCAATAGTTTTATATCCTCATTGAAGACAACTTTGAATGCTGTAGCGCCTCTGAAAAAGAGAGCCTTAAATCAGAAGTGCCTGACTCCGTGGTATAACTCACAAACTCGCAGCTTAAAGCAGATAACCCATAAGTTGGAGAGGAAATGGCGTCTCACTAATTTAGAAGATCTTCACTTAGCCTGGAAAAAGAGTCTGTTGCTCTATAAAAAAGCCCTCCGTAAAGCTATCTTACATCTTACTACTCACTAATTGAAGAAAATAAGAACAACCCCAGGTTTCTTTTCAGCACTGTAGCCAGGCTGACAAAGAGTCAGAGCTCTGTTGAGCCGAGTATTCCTTTAACTTTAACTAGTAATGACTTCATGACTTTCTTTGCTAATAAAATTTTAACTATTAGAGAAAAAATTACTCATAACCGTCCCAAAGACATATCATTCTCTTTGGCTGCTTTCAGTGATGCCGGTATTTGGTTAGACTCTTTTTCTCCGATTTTTCTGTCTGAGTTATTTTCATTAGTTACTTCCTCCAAACCATCAACATGTCTATTAGACCCCATTCCTACCAGGCTGCTCAAGGAAGCCCTACCATTAATTAATGCTTCGATCTTAAATATGATCAATCTGTCTTTATTAGTTGGCTATGTACCACAGGCTTTTAAGGTGGCAGTAATTAAACCATTACTTAAAAAGCCATCACTTGACCCAGCTATCTTAGTTAATTATAGGCCAATCTCCAACCTTCCTTTTCTCTCAAAAATTCTTGAAAGGGTAGTTGTAAAACAGCTAACTGATCATCTGCAGAGGAATGGTCTATTTGAAGAGTTTCAGTCAGGGTTTAGAATTCATCATAGTACAGAAACAGCATTAGTGAAGGTTACAAATGATCTTCTTATGGCCTCAGACAGTGGACTCATCTCTGTGCTTGTTCTGTTAGACCTCAGTGCTGCTTTTGATACTGTTGACCATAAAATTTTATTACAGAGATTAGAGCATGCCGTATGTTGTGTGTTGGGGGGGTGTGGCTGGACATTTTGGTGTTCTTTTCTTTTCATTGCTCTCCAGGTGGTATGAAAACTGATTTGTCTGTGGAGAAGGTGCTGACAGAAGAATCCTTCACCCTCATCAACATTATGTGCAGCACCTGTGGATGGTGCTCACATGCAACCTTAAAGACTTTCAGCTGAAGCAGATAATTAGATGGCGTTCTGCATTTAAGCCATGTGTGATTCAAGCAGAATTGCCGGGAACTCGACCTTGTGATGTTCGTTTGTGAGACGCTGAGGACCGCGCCTGGGTTTGACACATCATGCCTGTGAAGCAGGAAGGGTGAGGGACACATGCTGTCAGCACACATCAGAGGTGATTAATTGTTTAACTACTTGTTGATAGTAACTTGGTATTTTGTTACGCAGTATATTTGAATTGTGATGAGAATTGTGCAGCTCGCTTCTCACTGCTGTGGTGTGCGGACAACTGATCCTCCACCTGTTGTGAGAAGCTGCTCATTTACATAAATCTTAAATACAGACCTGAATGTGTTGCTGATAGTGTGTGCCTTTTGAAGGATATTGCTTGTAACTGCTGACTTACCTCACCTCTTCTATCCTTCGCAGAGAGTCGGTTTGTCGTGTCCACCTGGGGGGTGTTTGGCGGTAAAGTGAGTCCAGAAGCGCCAGGCTTCGATCCTTTTAGGCGCTGGAGAGCGTGCCAGCCTTCACTCCACCAGACTGACGCATCTTTTGTTTATACACTTTATTATGCACCAGAGGGTGAAAGAAATAAATTGTTTTTGTTATTGGAACCGCTTTCTGGTTATTTTAGGTTCCGTCGGACGCAGGTCCGCTCCTCAACCCGCGTCGACACATAACACCATAGGTATTAAAGGCACTGCGCTGCGGTGGTTTGAATCATATTTATCTAATAGATTACAATTTGTTCATGTAAATGGGGACTCTTCTTCACAGACTAAGGTTAATTATGGAGTTCCACAAGGTTCTGTGCTAGGACCAATTTTATTCACTTTATACATGTTTCCCTTAGGCAGTATTATTAGACAGCATTGCTTAAATTTTCATTGTTACGCAGATGATACTCAGCTTTATCTATCCATGAAGCCAGAGGACACACACCAATTAGCTAAACTGCAGGATTGTCTTACAGACATAAAGACATGGATGACCTCTAATTTCCTGCTTTTAAACTCAGATAAAACTGAAGTTATTGTACTTGGCCCCACAAATCTTAGAAACATGGTGTCTAACCAGATCCTTACTCTGGATGGCATTACCCTGACCTCTAGTAATACTGTGAGAAATCTTGGAGTCATTTTTGATCAGGATATGTCATTCAATGCGCATATTAAACAAATATGTAGGACTGCTTTTTTGCATTTGCTCAATATCTCTAAAATTAGAAAGGTCTTGTCTCAGAGTGATGCTGAAAAACTAATTCATGGATTTATTTCCTCTAGGCTGGACTATTGTAATTCATTATTATCAGGTTGTCCTAAAAGTTCCCTGAAAAGCCTTCAGTTAATTCAGAATGCTGCAGCTAGAGTACTGACAGGGACTAGAAGGAGAGAGCATATCTCACCCATACTGGCCTCTCTTCATTGGCTTCCTGTTAATTCTAGAATAGAATTTAAAATTCTTCTTCTTACTTATAAGGTTTGAATAATCAGGTCCCATCTTATCTTAGGGACCTCATAGTACCATATCACCCCAATAGAGCGCTTCGCTCTCAGACTGCAGGCTTACTTGTAGTTCCTAGGGTTTGTAAGAGTAGAATGGGAGGCAGAGCCTTCAGCTTTCAGGCTCCTCTCCTCTGGAACCAGCTCCCAATTCGGATCAGGGAGACAGACACCCTCTCTACTTTTAAGATTAGGCTTAAAACTTTCCTTTTTGCTAAAGCTTATAGTTAGGGCTGGATCAGGTGACCCTGAACCATCCCTTAGTTATGCTGCTATAGATTTAGACTGCTGGGGGGTTCCCATGATGCACTGAGTGTTTCTTTCTCTTTTTGCTCTGTATGCACCACTCTGCATTTAATCATTAGTGATTGATCTCTGCTCCCCTCCACAGCATGTCTTTTTCCTGGTTCTCTCCCTCAGCCCCAACCAGTCCCTGCAGAAGACTGCCCCTCCCTGAGCCTGGTTCTGCTGGAGGTTTCTTCCTGTTAAAAGGGAGTTTTTCCTTCCCACTGTCGCCAAGTGCTTGCTCACAGGGGGTCGTTTTGACAGTTGGGGTTTTTCTGTAATTATTGTGTGGCTTTGCCTTGCAATATGAGGCACCTTGGGGCAACTGTTTGTTGTGATTTGGCGCTATATAAATGAAATTGATTTGATTTGATTCCTCATTTTTTTCGTTCTTCTTTTTGGGTAGAATTTTTTTAATTAATTTTGTATATTAAAATAACTACAAACACTACCAATATTTATCTTTTTTTCTTTTCCTTTTTTTTCGGGGGGATGCATAGTCAAATTATTTATTTTTACAGTTTATGGTGGGAAATGTAAAAAATATGAAATAAAATTAAAATATACAGTGAGGAAAATAAGTATTTGAACACCCTGCGATTTTTCAAGTTCTCCCACTTCGAAATCATGGAGGGGTCTGAAATTTTCATCTTAGGTGCATGTCCACTGTGAGAGACATAATCTAAAAAAAGAAATCCGGAAATCACAATGTATGATTTTTTTTAATTATTTATTTGTATGTTACTGCTGCAAATAAGTATTTGAACACCTGTGAAACTCAATGTTAATATTTGGTACAGTAGCCTTTGTTTGCAATTACAGAGGTCAAACTTTTCCTGTAGTTTTTCACCAGGTTTGCACACACTGCAGCAGGGATTTTGGTCCACTCCTCCATACAGATCTTCTCGAGATCTTTCAGGTTTGGAGTTTCAGCTCCCTCCAAAGATTTTCTATTGAGTTCAGGTCTGGAGACTGGCCAGGCCACTCCAGGACCTTGAAATGCTTCTTACAGAGCCCCTCCTTAGTTGCTCTGGCTGTGTGTTTGGGGTGATTGTCATGCTGGAAGACCCAACCATGACCCATCTTCAATGCTCTTACTGAGGGAAGGAGGTTGTTTGCCAAAATGTCACAATACATGACCCCATCCATCCTCCCTTCAATATGGTGCAGTCGTCCTGTCTCCTTTGCAGAAGAGCACCCCAGAGTATGATGTTTCCACCCCCATGCTTCACGGTTGGGATGGTTTTCTTGGGGTTGTTCTCATCTTCTAAACATGGTAAGTGGAGGTGATTCCAAAAAGCTCTATTCTGGTCTCATCTGACCACATGACCTTCTCCCATGCCTCCTCTGGATCATCCAGATGGTCACTGGTGAACTTCAAACGGGCCTGGACATGTGCTGGCTTGAGCAGGGGGACCTTGCTGCCCTGCAGGATTTTAAACCATGACATCATGTGTTACTAATGTAATCTTTGTGACTGTGGTCCCAGCTGTCTTCAGGTCATTGACAAGGTCCTCCTGTGTAGTTCTGAGCTTTCTCAGAATCACCCTTACCCCACAAAGTGAGATCTTGCATGGAATCCCAGACCGAGGGAGATTGACATTCATCTTGTGTTTCTTCCACTTTCTAATAAATAATCATAACAGTTGTTTTCTTCTGCCAAGCTGCTTGCCTGTTGTCCTGTAGTCCATCCCAGCCTTGTGCAGGTCTACAGTTTTGTCACTGGTGTCCTTAGACAGCTCTTTGGTCTTGGTGTGATTGATTGATTGAGTGCATGAACAGGTGTCTTTTATACAGGTAACAAGTTCAAACAGGTGCAGTTAATACAGGTAAAGAGTGCAGAATAAGAGGGCTTCTTAAAGAAAAATTAACAGGTCTGTGTGAGCCAGAATTCTTGCTGGTTGGTAGGTCTTCAAATATTTTGCAGCAGTAACATACAAATAAATTATTAAAAAAATCATACATTGTGATTTCCGGATTTTTTTTTTTTTTTTTTTTTTTAGATTATGTCTCTCACCATGGACATGCACCTAAGATGAAAATTTCAGACCCCTCCATGATTTCTAAGTGGGAGAACTTGCAAAACTGCAGGGTGTTCAAATACTTGTATTTTCCTCACTGCAGGCTTGGCGCAATTTTGGGCCAGAGGTGGGGATGAGGAAGTTGTTTTTTCTCTTTTTTTGTTCTTTATTACTTGGTTTTACAGTTGTAATAACTTTTTAAAACAAAATATTGTGAAATATTTGGTGCCATGATCATTGTTGATGAGCAGAGTTTTGGGTCATATTCTCTCTTTAATCCTTTGTTTTTTTATATACTCAGAGGTGAACCAATTGGCATTTTCTAAAGGTCGTTTATTTTTGACAACTGCCTTAGTTGTTTCTCCACATGACTTGAGATGCTTTATATTTCCTCAACACAGCTTGTCTCCTCTTTCAGTGTCTTGAACCATTCTTCCTCATATCTTATCTCTGTACAACTATCCTCTGAAGCAGAAACATTTTTCTGATGTTTGACATTTCCCCAAACAAGAACGTTGTCCTTTGAGTTCTCGAAGTCGAGCTCTTTCACCTCTTCCACTCTGGTACTGTCCAGGCTCCTTTTCACATTTAATTCAATCCCATAATTTCTTGCATTTTGTTTGGGGGGGGGGGGGTTCCTCAAAACAATTTGAGTATGAAAAAGCTCAAAGGTTTGATAGATAAAGATTGGATTCTGCTGATGACAGACTAATAAAATTACAATCACATGAACTTGTTCCAATTGCAACTCGTGTAATATTCCTGAGGCTGAGTTTATAGGGGTACAGTGACACCAGGCAGACTTTTATTTTTTAATTCTTTATTACTGACTCAACCAAAATCCTTTTGGTATGGTTATGTAGCCTTGTCTCTGTGTTGTTGGAGTTTTAGACTGTTACCACTGGTTTAGAACATTTTCTCTGTGGAAACAGTGACAGACAAGCATTTGGGGTGTGTTTTTCCTCATATCTTATCTCTGTACAACTATCCTCTGAAGCAGAAACATTTTTCTGATGTTTGACATTTCCCCAAACAAGAACGTTGTCCTTTGAGTTCTCGAAGTCGAGCTCTTTCACCTCTTCCACTCTGGTACTGTCCAGGCTCCTTTTCACATTTAATTCAATCCCATAATTTATTGCATTTTGTTTGGGGGGGGGGGGGGGGGGGGTTCCTTAAAACAATTTGAGTATGAAAAAGCTCAAAGGTTTGATAGATAAAGATTGGATTCTGCTGATGACAGACTAATAAAATTACAATCACATGAACTTGTTCCAATTGCAACTCGTGTAATATTCCTGAGGCTGAGTTTATAGGGGTACAGTGACACCAGGCAGACTTTTATTTTTTAATTCTTTATTACTGACTCAACCAAAATCCTTTTGGTATGGTTATGTAGCCTTGTCTCTGTGTTGTTGGAGTTTTAGACTGTTACCACTGGTTTAGAACATTTTCTCTGTGGAAACAGTGACAGACAAGCATTTGGGGTGTGTTTTTGACCTGCTTGGTGCCATAATGGAGTTCCTAAAGGTTAATATATATTGTCCTCAAAATGTCCCCTTTTAAGATGGAGTTTTACAACATAACATTTATTGTTTTTGAATTATCATGTTAACAAATGGGAGTGGATGGAGTCATCTACAGTATTTACTGTATCTGTCTGTCTACCTGCGACTTAACTACCTGACTAATTATCTAGGTGATCTGTGCAATTTCAAATATGCAGTTGTCAATTTCTGAACTGTGAGCTGCTGTGACTAAACTAGATCAGCCATTGATCAGAAGAGGACTCCAGTCCATCGCGAGTGGAGACTAGAAGCTGTGTTCAGTGACCCATTGAACCTTGGTTCAGTCCGTCACAGATGTATGAGGTCTATTAGAAAAGTATCCGACCTTATTATTTTTTTCTAAAACCATATGGATTTGAATCACGTGTGATTGCGTCAGACAAGCTTGAACCCTCGTGCGCATGCGTGAGTTTTTCCACGCCTGTCGGTTGCGTCATTTGCCTGTGAGCAGGCTTTGAGTGAGGAGTGGACCACCCCCTTGGCGGATTTTCATTGTCAGGAAATGGCGAAATGATTTGGGCTTTTTTTCCATCAGAATTTTTTCAGAAACTGTTAGAGACTGGCAGATGGAAACCATTCAAAAAATTTATCTGGCTTTCGGTGAAAATTTTACGGGCTTCAAAGAGAATAAGGACTGTTACTACAGCTTTAAAGACGCTCAGCGTGCCGCGCTCCGTGCCGCCATCGAGAGCCACAAACCACCGGATCATTTCTAAACGGATGGCTCTGTGGATCCGAGACCTTCGTGTGCACTTTCTCTGGTTATCACAAGAGCTGCACATCAGCCATTTTCTGGCAGATTTCACTTTTAACAAGAGATTTTGTCATGGAAAGCCGAACGGAGGCTTCGCGCGTCACGACCGATTTGCTGATGGAGCGAGACAAAGGAACACCTCCGTTTTGGTCTCACAGGACGGCTTTGAGATGGTGTTCAGACAGCTGTCGGTGGTTTTTCCATCGAGTGATTATCCGAGAAATTGTGGATGTGCCTGGACATGCCAGAACATGTCCCGTGAGGCTTCATCACGGCGTTGCTTTGTGCCATGCGGCACCGCCGCGACACACGGAATTCCTCCGCACGTCTGTCTCAATGTGCCGAAAAAGTGCTAATGTCAACGTCTTTTCACAATTCCTGTGGTAGTCAGACGACGTCCCGGATAAAACACAGCGTCCAGTTTGGAAATGAATGGCACATTCCACTGTTACAGGAGTTTTTTTCATGGAAAGAGGAGTGGAGGCTTTGCGCATGATTCAAATCCATATAGTTTTTGAAAAAATAAAAAGGTCGGTTTCTTTTCTAATAGACCTCATATAGCTGGTGTGAAGTCGTCTTTATGTTGACTGTCAGGTTTTGATTTGTTCTTTACCTTTTATGTCAGTCACATTAACCTTCTTATGTCACTGTTGGTCATTTCACAGGTTTACTCTCTATGCAGTGGATGGCCGAGGCAGTCACTCTGAGTCAAGCTTTGTCTCAGTGCAGACTTCCTGTCCAGTGGTGGACGACAGCCGAGCTGAAGGTCATTTTACGCTTTCCTGTTGTTGTTTGCTGTTTATTAGATGAACATTGTTACCCCACTAACATTCTCTGCAGACAGCCTTTGCAATAATTTAGCTGAATGTCTCATTTATACCTCATTTTTGTAAACTGGATCCAAATTAAAATGCATCAACATGCATAACATTGCAGCTGACATATTGTACGTATGTCCAAAACAAATCCTTCTTTGCTTGCTTCCTTGCTCATGCCTGTCTCCTCTTCACAGAGATCGCAGATAAAGTGTACAACTTGTACAACGGCTACACCAGTGGCAAGGAGCAGCAGATGGCCTACAATATGCTGATGGAGATTCCTCCTCCGCTGCTTTACAGAGTTCAGCACCATTACAACTCCCACTATGAGAAGTTTGGAGACTTCGTCTGGCGCAGTGAGGATGAGCTCGGCCCCAGGTAACAATTTAAGGAGATCAAATGGCATGTTAGATAGCAGTTTTGGGTTGATTGGAGGTTTGACCAGAGAGAGCAGTCCTGTGTGGACACTCAAAAATCAAAATCCATTTACCTAACTTGAAAACTTAACATGCAATCGAATGCCGTGGTGGTTTAGGCCTGCTTAGATCATCTTAAGTCAGATCCAGACCTAATAAGCTGAAACAGAGGCAGATATTGTTGTCGGCCCTGTGCATCAGCTCGAGTGTGAACAACATAACATGATCTGATTTAAACCAAATGTCGTGTAGTAATTGAAGGTCAGCCATGGGCAACAAAATTTGAGTTAATGAAAAATCAGTTAAAAGTCAGGGTCACTGGTGAAGGTCAAAATTTGGGTCAATTCAATTTATTTATAAAGCAGAAAATCATAACATAAGTCACCCCAAGGTGCTTCATAAAACTAAGTTCTATCCTTAGTTACCCTATGAGTAACCACATTGGCAACATTGGTAAGGAAAAATTCCCTGAAGCATTTTTTGATTCTACGAAGAAACTTCGAGCAGACCAGACTCAGAGAGCTGACCATCTGCTTTGACCATTAACAAATGAACAGATGAAACAGCACAACAAACAACTGTCAAAATGCAAGACAGAGAAGATACAGCTAAGCAAGTCCAGTGGTGGGATTAACCAACTGTCCAAACAGTCAAACAGTAAAGATCATAGGCCCATAAAGTGGAACACAAATGGGATCAGGACATGGCTAATCCTTTAGAAAATCCCCAACATCCTAATCCTCCAGAGTCCACCATGTTCTTCCAGGCCATCTCTAGTGAAGGCAGGTTCAGGCCAGTCCACACGATCAGCACATCCCAGGGTCTATACTCCAGGCTCTGAGTTAACGCCATCTCTTTCACCATAGTACATCTTCTGGGCTGCCAGTCATGGTTGTTTACAGCCTCTTCATCAGCCGAATCCTAGGTCAGAGAATAAACAGAAATCAATCAGCCTGAACGAACAAAGCACAGCACAATTTAGATATGGTGATAACTGAGTCCATCTCCACCCGTAGGAACATAAACACTAGGCGGTAGGAAACTGTGATTCAGTTAACAGTTTTTTATTGTCATGTGCAAAGTAAAAACAGGTAGTTACACCACACAATGAAATTCTTACTCTGTTCATTCTCCCTGGAAAATATGCATGTAGAAAGTTCCCATCAGATGATTAAAAAAAGAAAAGAAAGCACATTATAAAATACATATTACTAGACTGAAGAATGTATTACATACACTGTTTAAAGGATGTACAGTTTAGAGGATGTGCAGATGGGTAGTTTATGCAGTATTGGCAATTTTGTGCAATATTGTGTAGTTTTAAGCAGCATTCCTGCTGTGTAGGAGTCGTAAGGTGCACAAGTGCATAAATAGTGAACAGAGCTGTTATATTAATTACTTAGAGGATGATAGTAATAATGATGTGGGGAAGAACAACAGTGAAATAACAGTCAGTCAGGTGCTGGAAGGGTCAGTGTGTAAGAGAATTGTTGAGAAGCCTAATGGCCCGTGGGTAGAAGCTGTTCCCCAGTCTAGTAGTCCTGGACTTCAGACTCCTGTAGTGTCTGCCTGATGGTAGGAGTGTGAAGAGTGAGTGTTGGGGGGTGTGAGCTGTCCCTGATGGGTTTGTGTGTCCTACATAGGACTCTGGTTTGGTAAATGTCCTACAGTGAGGGGAAGACTGCCCCAGAGACGTACTGTGAGGCCTTAATCACACACTGGAGAACTTTCTTGTCTTGGGCTGTGCAATTACCATACCAGACTGTGATGGCAGTGGTGAGGAAACTCTCAATTGTACACCTGTAGAAATTGCTGAGAATTTTGGGTGACATACCAAATATTCTCAATCTTCTCAGAAAGTACAGTCTCTGTTGGGACTTCTTGATAATCTGTTGGGTATTGTAAGACCAGGTGAGATCATCACTAATGTGAGTGCTGAGGAATTTGAAAGTTTTCACCCTCTCCACCTCTGTCTCATCAATGTACAGTGGTGTGTGCAACTCCCCACTCCTCCTTGGATCAATAACCATCTCTTTGGTCTTGTCTGCACTGAGGTAAAGATTAATGTCGTGACATCAGGCTGCCACATTTGCCACCACTCTTCTATATGCTGTCTCATACATGAAGACTGTGTAGTGCAGGGGGCTCAGCACACAGCCCTGGGGAGTCCCCGTGCGCACAGTTCTTATGCTAGATGTGCAATTATGAACTTTAGCTGACTGGGGTCTGCCTGTTACAAAATTCAGCATCCAGTTCCACAGAGAGGGTGTCAGTCCAAGTGTGAGGAGCTTATCTGTTAGTTTGCAGTGGTTGACTTCGTTGAATGCTGAGCTTTAGTCAATGAACAGCATTTTGACACATGTATCCCTGCCCTCTAAGTGCATGAAGGCTGTGTGGATAGCGGTGTTAACTGCATCACCAGTGGATTGGTTCTGGCGATAACTGTAGGGGGTCTACAATGTTTGGGATGGTCTTTTTAATGTGGGTCATGACTATCCTTTCAAAGCACTTAATTATGATTGGAGTGATTGCGCTGGGATAATAAGCAGGTGACAGTGCTTCTTTTGGGGAAGGGCACTATGGTGGTCGACTTAAAACAGGTGGGTACAGAGGTTTGTGCAAGGTGCAGATTGAATATATCAGCAAACACATCAACTAGCTTTGATGAGCAAACCCTTTCCGTGGATTTGTTTTGATCAGAACCCTGCGCAGTTCTATCAATGTGCATCCAAATTGTGCATCCATTCAATGCACCTACATCTACGTACATTAGTGATAGGTTAGAGAGAACAGATGAGTCTTTAATCTGTATTTGAATGACTCCACAGAATCAGACTGAAACAGACTCATGATAACCCTGCTTTTAAAGACTACAATACATTACTGCAACTCACAGTACCTGATTGTCATAACCTTTATTGGGAACCACCTTTAATTGCAAGCACTGTTAAATTTCCCCTCTTTCACAGTTGATTTTACCCAACAAAGAGCTGTTACAAGTACACAAGTGCTAAAAGTAAAGTCTTGCTCCTGAAAACACTTTTGAGTGCAGTCTGGTGTTTTGGGCTCACAGTGGTTCACTGGTTTAAATAGATGCACAGTTTGTAAGCTGCGTGGACTGAGGTGTTAATTCATCTAATACAGAAACACCTAAAAGCATATACAATAGAATGACTGCAGTCCTTTTGACCAAAACCAAATATTTGCATCACAGATGTGCGGTTTTCCTATGCTTCTGTTCATATTTCTCCCACATCTGGGAATAACCAAACTGAAAAGAGATTTCAGGTCTAGTTGTTTTCTTCCCTAGACAGAATGTTTTTTTCTTATTTTTCAGTCTGTTTCAGTGTTTATCTCCTTGTCATCTTGTTTTGATGACGTTGTGTTGTTGAGTATCAATTACAGTCACGCTGAGGTTTCTTACATAACAAACTCCAAAGCTGTCTGGAACGATGCTGCCAGATTCAGACCTTGGCACCCCCTCTGAGCAGCAGTGTCAAGGTCACTTGCTCCTTGCCTTACCACAGAGACGCCACAACTGTGCTTGGCAGCAACAACAAACACCAAGTTTGACAGTCAACTAACGCAGACTCAACTTCCACCTTCATTATAACCCCCACAAACAACATGTTGAAGTGGGGGGGTTGTATAGGAATCACCCTGTCTGTCTGTCTTGGAACATTACCAGTACAACTTCTCCGAATATTTTGGGGGGAGTTCAGTGAAACTTCAAACAATGGTAGAACACTATAAAAATATGTGCATAACGGAAAATAATTCTGGTCCAACATCGTCAAGGTAGGATAATTAGAATTTAGCATTTATTTGATCCATCAAATAATATTGACTTTGTAAGCGCAACTCCTCTGTATCTGTTTTATGGATTTCAGGTACACTTCATACAATAGTAGCACACCATATGAGGATGTGCATGCAGGAAAATAATCATGGTCTGACACCTTCAAAGGAAGATAATTGGAATTTTGTTTTAAATTGATGCATTGTATAATATTGACTTTGAAAGTGCAACTCCTCTGCAACTATTTTATGGATTTCAGTGACTTCATGCAATGGTAACACAGTGTTCCTCTTTATTAATTCCAAAATAATTAGACTTTTTAAAAGTCACTATATTTGTTAATTCAGGATTTTGTTCACAATAAAATGACTACCTGGGGGGGTGTCCCCTTAATTTTCACTTCATTCCACATCCGTAGCGTACCATCCCATCTTCCCTGTCACCCATGTTCACTAATAGTTAGCTAGGCAGGAACAGAGCTAAACTCGCTGTCTAACAAGCTTGTGACAGAGTATGTAAACATACAGTGATGAAAACACAGGAACGACAAAAAGTCTGGCACAGCGGTTAGTTCAGCACTGATGACGGCAACACAAGTTCTTGTGTTACGGCCCAGTGTTTGGGTTTGTCCAACCCTGCTGCCTGGAAGCTGTCCTTGTAAAGCCATAAAAAATGTAATAATTGTGGAATAATTTTTAGTCTCCATGGAAATTGTGTCTCTCTGTGATTGGCTGGGGGTGGGTCGGGATGGCCGTCGGGCCTTAATGTTTGGTTGGTGTTTTTTGTGTGTGTGGGCAGCTGCATTGGGGTAGGCATGGTGGCGGTGGGGGGAATTTGGATGAGTGCACACTGGTTATTTACTGCCTGAATTTGGCAGGGTTTAGGCTCATTGGAGTAATTTACAAGCAGGCTCTATTGGTGGCGCCTTTTTAAAAGGCAACAGAATGGCCAAGTGAAACGTAAGCGCAGTCAGCGCTCCTCCAGGAGCCCTCAGAGGTCCACCAGCATTGTTACAACTCAACGCTGGCTCCTTTCACAATCCTATTGTTCGCTGGACATGCTGTGATAGATATTTTTTTGCTGTAAAAGATCCAAAGCATTTTCTTTTAACTTCTATTAGCTGCATTCCTCCAGAGTTTTGCTTGAGTCAAAACCAATTACTTAACGATACAAAGCCAATTCTTTGATGCACTACATCTATAATCAACAATAATGGCCGACCTGGAAGATTAAATGCAAGGAATAATAGATGAAAAACTACATTTTTTTTTTCACTTTTTATTGCATCATAAATGACACTAAATATATTTAATTTGTCTCTGGCTCATGTGCTGAATATGAGTTTGGTATTGTGTTGTTTCAGATGTAAGAATTTAGGGGAAATGAGAAAATGTTTCCCCCCTTTTTACTGCAAATAAATGAAAAGGATGTCTGTACTCTTCTTGCTTAACTAAAGACAGATGTTGATCCTCGGCAGACGCTGCTTTTCAAAACAAATGGAATGTTGCTTTCCTTCGATTGTGCTTTATTCATTTTCAGCATCACTTTAGCTTAACTAAGGTGGACTGACTTGTTAAACACGTATTCTGGAGATGGAAGTTGTGCAAACACAGATTAAAGGGAAAGCATGTGGGAGGTATCTTCTCCAAACTGCGCCAGCGGCTCTATCACGCAGTACATAGCAGAAGTCAACTCAACCTGAAGACAAAATTCCAAGTTATGCTCAGTGTAACACAACAACATGCTACTGCTGGCGTCCAGCAAAATATATGGGGTGGTTTTGTCACAGTCTGGTTGAAAGTTGTAGTTCCTTTAGTTCTGTTCACATTTTGGTTCTATCTTCAAGCAGACACAAAGCCATTGGACATGCAAAACAAATCACAATGCTGTTTTTGTCAAGGTCAGATTGTGTGTGTGTGTGTGTGTGTGTGTGTGTGTGTGTGTGTGTGTGTGTGTGTGTGTGTGTGTGTGTGTGTGTGTGTGTGTGTGTGTGTGTGTGTGTGTGTGTGTGTGTGTGTGTGTGTGTGTGTGTGTGTGTGTGTGTGTGTGTGTGTATTTCTTGATAATTCTGTGATATGCAAATAGCCTGTTTATGCTGAGATGATGTGTGGTTCAGCCAGAGTTGTTAAATGCACATTTGGAGCCCAGCCACTCAAATGGGATTTTTACTAATTCATTAAAGAAGCTAATCAATTACCACCGTATATAGACCTCATATTTACATAAAGAAATATACAAGAAAATGACAAAATAAAGTCAGTTCCAAACTACTGGCAATATATACGAGGTCTATTAGACAATAAACCGACCCTTTTATTTATTTTTTTTAACTATATGGATTTGAATGACATGCGATTACACCAATCATGCTTGAACCCTCGTGCGCATGCATGAGTTTTTTCATGCGTGTCGGTGATGTCATTTCCCTGTAGGCAGGCCTTGAGTGAGATGTGGTCCCACCCTCTCGGCTGAATTCCTTTGTTTCACACGCTGCTCCAGACGGCGCGCATTGCTTTATCAAAAAATTTTCTGGATCTGTGAGGAATATCCGAGTGGATACTATTCGAGAAATTAAGCTGGTTTTCGGTGAAAAGTTTAACGGCTGATGAGAGATTATGGGGTGTTTCTGTTGGTGTAAGGTCTTCCCACAGAGCGGGACGTCATGCAGCGCTTCCAGGCGCCGTCGTTTAAGGACATTTTGTAATGAAAGACGTGCGCGCAAATTCGCCGAGTCGTTTCCGTGACGACTCGGCGAATCTGTGTGCGCCGCGACAGGAAAAACACCTCCGTGTTGAAAACCATTTGTAAAATTCAGGCGGCTTTTGATGGCTTTCAACAAGTGAGTAACTGAGAAATTGTTTATCAGCTTGGGCATGTTCCAACTTGCCCGTTAAGGTTTCCAACGGAGGTGTTTTTCCTGTCGCGACCCCCCCGCGGTCGGGTCCGGCCCGACATGCGACTCTGCCCGCACGTTCTTTCATTACAAAATGTCCGTTAACAATGGAATGTCCGAATAAACTCCTCATGCCGACTTCTTCTGAAAGTTCTCTGTTTTCTGACGACTTCCTGGGTCAACAGAGCCTGAAATGTGGAAGTTTTCAACTTGAAACGGCGAGACGCTGCCGCCTCGAAGTGCAGATCGCCGTCCTTAAAGCGACAGTTACAGACCAAAATCGTCAACAGAGCCTGAAATGTGGAAGTTTTCAACTTGAAACGGCGAGACGCTGCCGCCTCGAAGTGCAGATCGCCGTCCTTAAAGCGACAGTTACAGACCAAAATCTCTCATCAGCCGTTAAAATTTTTACCGAAAACCATCTGAATTTATCGAATGGTGTCCACTCAGTTGTGCCTTACAGTTTTAAAAAATTTTGGTCAAACAAAGCAGCAGTCTCTGAGCCATTCCTAAACAATGAAAAAACGACGAGAGGGTGGGCGACTCCTCACTCAAAGACTGCCCACAGGCGAATGACGTAACCGACAGGCGTGAAAAAACTCTCGCATGCCCACGAGGGTTCAAGCATGTCTGATGTAATCACACGTGATTCAAATCCATATGGTTTTTGAAAAAAATAATAAGGTCGGATACTTTTCTGATAGACCTCGTATGTATATATATATATATATATATATATATATATATATATATATATATATATATATATATATATATGTATATGTATATATATATGTATATGTATATATATATGTATATATATATGTATATATGTATATGTGTATATGTATATATATTATATGTATATATATGTATATATATATATATATATATGTATATATATATATATATATATATATGGGGGGGAGTCACAAGAATATGAAACATGCAAGCAGTTAGTGTGGCAGGCGGTAATGGTAATGAAGCTGAGAATCAGTAATTTTTTTTTTTTGTTTCACAGAAAAGCCAACCTGATACTCCGAAGGGTGGAGAGGATCAGCCACTACTGCCGATCCCTGCTGCGTAGCACCCACATCCAGAGCCGAACCGACACCACGGCATACATGTTCTGCCAGAGCGAAGACGCGCGGCCTCCCAGCAACACGTGGCACAGCTCTTTACATGACACTCGTACGGCCTGCATGGAAAAGTTGATTTCTGTGCAGCGTAACACGTACAGCAACACCAAACTCCGGTGAGACAGCAGGTGCATTCATGACCATTGAGCGATAAACGCTGACAGTCCGCGCTGCAGCAGGTGTCTCTCAAGTGACTGGTGCATTTTGAAAACCAGGAGAGTAAAAAAAAACCCTCAGAAGTTACTGGATGTTATGTTGAAGTGACAGAAAATAGTTTTCTGTGACTGACTCACAAAAAAGACTGATTCCATCCGTAAGGAGTGAATATGTGTCTGAACTGCAAAATGTCAGTGACTGCACATATCGCTGAGAAACTGCAGTGTGAAAAATGTAAAATATTATTCAGCCAAAGTCCACTTTTTTGGCTTTTAAAACTCTGAATGTAATATTGTAGTTTGTTTTTGGTGCTTTGGGGCTCACCTGGGAACAAGGAGGCTAAAAAAAGGAACAAATCAGCAGCATGGTTTATCTGCCTTTCCTGTTTTCTTTTATAAGGAGAAAGTAAAATATTGAAAGCCATTTCAAAATCACTTATTTAAAATTCAAATTAGCAAAATCTTTGACATCAATTTCAAAATGATTAAATGACGTAGGTGTTCTTATATTGCTTTTGGCTTCCTTTGGTAACAGGGTTGACGTTCAGGCTGCCGTAAAGGCTGTAAACCTTTAATTCATGTGATGTAATCTTTATGTAAGAAGAACTTTACTTCTGTTTCTTAAAGCCATTGTGCCCACAATACCCTAATACTGTAACATTAAAAAAAACTGCAGCAAAAGTGACAAACAGAAATTTGGAATTGTGTTTATCCTAGAAAGTGAATGGCCATGCATTGTATTTAAAAAAAAAAAAAAAACGTTTATGATGGGTACAAATCTACAATTTCTGGCACTGTTTTAAATTTTGTAGGAGTGCTCTTTTAAAGAGGTCGTGTTTTGCAAAACCATTTTTATCACTTATTCAGAGTTAAATAAGGTTCTGATGTTATGTTAGTCAAAGTCCCACAGTTTTATGGCTGTTCTACCCCAGTGTCGGTACAATCTTAGCCTGATACAAACTTATTTTAGATTTTTGTGACATATATCATGAATGTCCATCCCTGGATTCCTGCTTGCTTTGTGAAACACTCACTGAGCTGATCGGTGATGTATAACACAGTATGTGGAGTAGTTTCAGTTTGTAACTTTACTTTTAAACATGGGCATGACTACAGGTACAAGATGTGTCTGTCCAGGGATGCTCTGATACTCATAGAACCCAATAATTAACAATGTATTGCAGTACTACTACTTTGTGAGAGGTTTTATTTAAAAAAAAAAAAACTTCTAACAATGTAAAATAGGTGATCTTTTTGTGGAACCCGTGTTCCCATTTTCAATTTTAGTGGATGTTCCACAAGATCTTGAGTGTCATAGCAACAGAAAGTTAAAAACACAGATACAATGCAGATAATCACCGCCTGGTGCTACTGGGTTTATAGTAGTACTGCAATACATTGTTCATACATTGTTAATACTGCTGGTGTAGCCATTTACGTAGAATGTCGAAGCTCACTGTAGGTACTACCACTTGGGATACAAGTGCCATACCTGTAGCCAAGTCTGGTGACTTGTATGTACTTGCCAAAAAGATATATATTATTATATTTAAAACTAAAAGAGATTTGGGTTTTCTGGAAATGGGTCACTCTTTATACCAGACATTATGTCAACATATTGATGAGCTCTATTTAAGAAACCTATGAAGTTTCCTTGCAATGCTCCCAAAGTCTTCCTTTGGGGTTTATGTCAGGCTCAAATTTTTCACATTTATTCATGAAAAGGGAGTTCAGCAATCTGACAGATTTCATTGACAAACCCTTTTAAAAAAATATAGGCGTAAACACAAATGCCTTGGCAGAGAAGGTGGGTAAGTCCTAACACCCTAGGACTGTATTATTTCACATTCATTTGTGTGCCTATAGATGTGGTGATCTTAAAATGATTTGTGGTCATGTGCAGAACAAGTTGTCGTCCAACAAAAACCTTTTCCAAAGTGGAGCTCGGAATTTTCCTGCTATTTATACTTCACAAGATTTAGCTATGCCTTACATAAGTGGGTTCACAGCATGTATGCAGTCTGCTTGTATACAACTAAACAGAACTGAAAACAACAGTTAAACCAAATGAAAGCAAAAACTAATGGAGAAATACAAAACTTCACCTTCCTGCTTCACCTCGGGGAGCTTTGGTTGCTGTTCTTTCCTCGCACATAGATCTGTTAACTCACAGAAAATCTCTCACTTTGTCTCCTGTCTAAGTAGCAACACACCAGCTTCCAGCATATCCCATCTCTTAAAGGCAATGATTGGTGACAGTTAATGCTACGTTTACACATAACGACGACAAGCTACGAATGCCACGAAGTACACATTCTTGGCCGCTGATCACGAATGTGATTATTCGGGGCAGAGGCATTGGGTGTCCTCAGGAACTCCTGTAACCTGTTACCACACGTTACGATTAATGGCACATGTTGCCGGAGAATTATCAGGAATCATTACGCACGGTTCAAGAATAGTGTTCCGCGTTGTTACGCGCTATTGCGCGTAACAGCGCATCGTTAAGTTCTGTCACGTTGTGAACGAGGTGAATTGTCTCCACACACACACCCATATTCATCCAACCGAATTCAGATCGCTCCAGTTTTTCAGAAGAACTTTGTGACTGCATGCGTAGTTGGGCTCTGTGCCATGGAGTGGCGCAGAGAGGAGGAAAAGGACAGTGCCAGATGTGTGGCTTCATGCGGCTCTCGTCTGGCGCGTTTTCCCAAACATCAGGCACATGCAGCAGGTGGAACACCTGCAGGAGCACGCTGAAGAGCACTGAAATTTGACTTTTAGCTGACTTGGTGTCAGCAATCAATGTTGTGCAGCGCAGGGTTTAATTGTGCGCGCGCTTCTTCCTCCGCCGAACTGGAGGAGGTGCAGAGATGTCTGGCTGCACGTGAGTCTCTTCTCCCTCCTCTGGTTGGACTTGTTCTCCCGCTCATCGGTTACAGCAGGTGGAGCACCTGCAGGAGAGTCCTGAGGAGCTTCAGCAGGAACTGTGGACCGACATTTGAAGCCGAGTTTAATTGTGCGAACATGACAGAAAATTGATCCGTCGTGGCACGCATTGAAATGTGACGCCGCGTTACAAGTCGTGTCAAAACTTGACATTTTCCGTGTCACTTTGTAATAACGCGTAACAGTTTGGGCTCCAAGAACCATCACAGGAACCACTACGAACGTTGTCACATTCGATTAAGGATCACTACTCATCAAGACGGATCAATACGCTCAGTTGCGACCTCCACGACGTGAGACGAAATGAGGGTGGTGCGTGACATTCGTGGAAGATTTTTTTGACAGGCAAAAACATGCTCCACGAATATCAAGAATATCACGCACCAACACGCACTATTAAGAAACCTATTCAGATGCGTTAAGTCACATTAAGAATGTCAGGAATGTGTCACGAA
Source organism: Thalassophryne amazonica (assembly GCF_902500255.1). NCBI lineage: Eukaryota > Metazoa > Chordata > Actinopteri > Batrachoidiformes > Batrachoididae > Thalassophryne > Thalassophryne amazonica. Next base: position 25,426,075 of record NC_047119.1, read on the forward strand.
TGACAGAAAAATGACATTCGTAACGCGTCTTGCTTTATGTGTAAACGCACCTCTATTTGGTTTAATTCATGTTCTGCTGAAAACAGGCCCATGCGTAATTAAGTAACTAAATACAACCCCTTTGCACCCTGCGCCCCCACTTTGCAATCAGATTATTCACCCTGTAAATAAATAGAGTTGCCCCAAATGCACTTGTACTTTTCGCTTTAGACCATGTGCCATAAATTGTCATGATAGGGCCATCGCTGTTTCTTCATATTTGATGCTTTTCTTAATTAATGTGAGCAGATGGCCAAATTTTAAATTTCCATACTTAGAATTTTTTTTAAAATAATAAAACTGAATTTTGTCAAAAAAAAGTAATACCAAATAAAGAAACAGGTCTACTTTGTATATAATAATCGGTTATTGATTATTATCAACAACACAGTTCATGAAAATAACGGGGTAGTTTACCTAGCAGTTTACCATGGGGTAGTTTACCTAGCAGAATTGAGTTCTAGTTGAGTGCATATTTACTTTGTTTACACTTTAATGCTGAGAACTATTTGTTCTAAATGATTTTATTTTTAGAATCTTTCCTTTATTTTTGTTGCATGATTATGATTTCTTTATATCTTGCCTATATTTGCACAGTATTATCTGTTCTGCAAACTAAGAATGGACTTGACAAAACAAAGTAATGCTTTTGCTGCATAAATCTATAGCCTTATTAATGCTTTAAATAATTTGGCATTACTATTATTGATAATTAGAGACAGAAAACCAGATTATCGAGGTAGATCTTATTTAATGTGCTTGTAATTAATTAATAAGGTGCACTTAGACCTTACCAGTGGATTGTGACCTTTGTCACAGTGTCAAAAGTCAAGTATAAACAGTAGTAATTGTAGCCATAATTAGATGCATTTGACATGGGAGGAGGAAACCATAATAGATTTAAATAAATTACATTACAGGTTTAAATAATTACATTCCCAGTGTGTCAAAATGAAAAATTTCTAATCAAGCCGAATAATGAACATGCATATTTGAAGTGTTCCTTCCTTAAGGCAGATCGTATTTGCTCATTTATGTCCTGGAACGAGATTAATGACGTGTGATAATAAGTATGACAATACTATTTGATGTTACACTTTCAGATAGTAGCGGCTTGTGTGTGACCAGAAGATGTTCTGCATACTGGAAGAAATTAGTGATTGTTGGAATCACCTTTGGTCCTTTTTTTAAAGAAATGAAATCTTACCAGGAATTAGCAGGTTTCTGAATGTGAGGACATCTATCTTTATACTACTTGTTTTCTGATAGACCAAAGTTCCCATAACCATGCATTGGCTTCAGAATGTGCAGTGATGCTAACTGCTTTTGTTATGCTAACAAAAGTTAACAAAAGCGCCTAGTTTGCTAATGTTAAATGCAGTCTCAAATGAAAAAAAAGTAACAATGTTTCATATTAACCACTCAACTTACTCAACACATCTGGGAATCTGTTAATTCCTCAAAAACTTTAATCACTGTTTTTGGAAAAAGTATTTCATCATATATTCAAAGCCATGGCTATTGTTTTATGGAAGATAAACAATGCCTTTTTTTATTATTTCTTTTAATGTTGTGTAAATTGTAATTTATTACACTGTAAATTTGAAATTGTAAAAAAAAACAAAAACAAACAAAAAACAACTAAAGTTATTAAGTAATGTGGCTTTGTCTTTTTCTGAGATTGCGAAATATTAAAAGTACATAAAATCAGAAGACATTTGTTTTAATGACTTCATGAAAATAGAACTACTGACCAAGAAACTTCATACATTCCAATATTGCTTTCATAAATTATTTATTTACCATTGTTTAAAAATGCTTTTGGTTATTTTCCACCTGGTTGTTGTTTCTTCGTGTTTCTGGCTATTATTATTATTATTATTATTATCATCATCATCATCATGATTATATTGTTGTTGTTTTGTTTTTTTTATTGAAGGCCACCTGCTTCTGTGTTCACATTATTATAGTCTGTCATTGATAAGTGAAGCAAAACTGAATAAATGTGTAGCTGTACTTCCATAAATCTCATTGAATAATTATCACAGCATAACAGCTAATACTCCATCTGACACTTTTGATACTCTGTTTTCAGCTGCATTTACGACGTATCAGTAAAAACGAGATGTTGAAGCCTGAAGTTGAAAGTGCTAACACATGTGGAACACCCACATCCCAAAGCATGTGTGTTGCTCAATATTCATAAGTCGTATGAGTTCTGCGAGGATGCGGAACATCTGTGGTTGTTGTTCCTTATTCTGACATTTGTTACTGCTGTAAGATCTTCTCACATGTCCCACTTCCAAACAGTAGGGGGTGCAAATGTGATGAGTTTTAATACTTCAAATGTTAAAAAAAAAGAAAGGAAGAAAGAAAGGGAAAATTTGTGCAGGACAGAATAAAAAAAATGTATGTCTGCAGGTTTACTGCATTGTCTGCTTCTGTGGCTTAACAGAAATTGAAATCTTATTTGCATATTTTAAGTGTTTGAGTTTTATATTATGATTCTTGTGCCGCCCGGAGGGCAGCAAGCGTGCATTTGTTCCCTTTATTTTTCTGTTTGAGAATTCACAGTTTAAAAATTATTGCTGCAACTGTCAAATTTGATCCAATTTAGACTCTGCTTTGCCTTCGTTAGCCGCCCCACACTGTGTAAAAATCTCGACAAAAGTTCTCCAGGTTGGAGACGTTGCAATATTTACTCAAAGCTCTTGTTTGGTCTTCAAGATGTTTCGCCAGTTAGCTTAATGATTGCTTCCATTTTTGAAAACTTTCGAGCAAACCACCAGAGATGACTCCAGCCTTGGATGGTGTATATTACGTCTGCTAAAAGACAGAGGAGGGCGGAGTCCTGTGTGTTTGTGAGCGGTCACCTCCTGGGTGGGATGGAGGTTTCTATAATTTCTAGATGACTGGAGAGGGAAGGTTCAATGTAACGAATACTAATTTTAAAAAAGTAATAAAAAAAAAAGTCTAGGTCCGGTCCAGCTCAGAGGACTGCTGTATCTTCAGGATGACGGGCCTAAAGTAATGTTCCAGCATGAGGGATCGCAGGAATTACAACAATACTCAGAGACTGCCTAAATCCAACAGTAACTCTGTCTTTGGCATGACATTTGCATTTCTTTTATTCTGATTGCTGAACTTTGATCCTTAACATTGAGCTTTGATCCTATTTACTGACTTTTAATGCTGATTTACTGTGTGATTCATTCACTCATTTTTAGTGATGTAACTCACCACAGATCCTACTTGCTTTAAATTCCAGTAGATCCTAATTTCTGACTTTTGGTCCTTGTCACTGACTTTAATCTTGGTCACTTGTCATTTTTGATCATGATCTATGATACTGATCACTCATTTTTGATAATGTAATTCATCCTGATTAACTTACCATTGATTCCAATTGCTGACCTTTCATCCTCATCACTGGTCTTTGATCCTTATCACTCACCTTTGATGCTAATTAGTCTTTGATACCGATCTATGATTCTGATAACTCATTTTTGATTATGTTATATGTCACTTTAGATACTAATCATTTCTCTTGCAGTAGGTCCTGGTTGCAGAGCATTGATGCTGTTCCTTGATAGTGATCAATTATCTTTGATCCTCAGTGTTGATGCTTACTGATGAACTAAGATGCAGATTGCTGAAAAAATGACCTCCATCATTGAGGCTGTTTGTCTCTGGTGTTCTCAAAACACGTGATCATGACCCTGCTGACAGAAGTCCTGATTATATAAGTTTAGGAATCAGGATCAGTGCTCAAAGATCATAAGCACAATCAAGATCAAAAGAATAAGAATCAAAGGTCAAAGCTTAAAGGTCTGCCATCAATGGCTAGATCCATCCCCTGACCCAAGTTCATATCAAAATCTACTCAGTTCTTCCTGGACCCAAAACTTACCAATCCACCGAATTTCATTGAAATCTGTCGGTGTCCATTTGAGATATCCTGCTGACAGACAGACAAGCAGCAATGTGCGTACTCTCTCTCTCTCTCTCTCTCTCTCTCTCTCTCTCTCTCAGATTGGACCTTTTTGCTTTAGAACTTATTTCTTGGTGGCATGACTTCTAAATGTGCCGCATTTCAGCTACAGTTGGTTGATTGGACATTTTCTTCAATCAACAAATGAACAGGTGTACCTCATGAAATGCCAACTCAGTGCATATTAGTGTTTTAGTAATATGAGTGAAGCGTCGCGGTAGAGGGCGTCCTAAACAGGAAGTGGCGGGGGCTCCCCAGAAGCTGAAAGGTTTTTGCCATGCTGATGCTCCCCCGAAGCATTTACTCAAAATAAAGTCAGAAGGACCTAAGTAACATGGTGAGATGCTGACAAGCTTCACTAGTTCATGTCCGCGACATATGCATATTATGGGTGACGCGGTGCAAAGCTCGCTCGCGGTACAGGGAGTCCCAAACAGGAAGTGCCAAATTTTGAGTTCACAGTGAAATGGGAAATGTCAAATGTCAAACATGTCCTGCATCAACACTTCCTGGGTTGAAAGATGAGATCTCATGAAATCTCACGGAAACTCAGTGGTACATTCACACTGAAATGGGAAGTGCGAAATTTTGAGTCTAAAGTGAAACAGGAAATGTCAAATGTTGAACACTTCCTGGCATGGGTGGAGCTAGAGTGGAGGCCAGGGTTGCACTGGACTCCCTTGAAATCTGATTGGACACAGATGATTGACATGTCACGGCACAGCACGTCTCGTTAAAAAGAGCTGCATTTTGAAATCAGGGAGTCATAATAACTGCTAGGTTCCTCCTGTCCAGTAGTTGGTCCTGTGTACCACAAAACATTCTAATCCACCTTAGTAGAAGAAGAAAAATGTTTACCTCAGATTTGAACTGAACACATTGTTTGAACCATGGACTAATAATGACACTGACAATAATGACAAGTTATATTGGTGAGTAAATGATCGTATTTTATGCCAGAAGTGAGGTCCAGGTTGTTAAAAGCGGCATTTCTCCTTTAATTTGGGTTGCCTTGTATATACGTGTTTTTCCAGTGACTTTTAAATGAGCAGGCAGCTGTTGATTAAATAACATCTTAATTTTGCTGGCTGAGTGACACACCAGTGACACTTTAGATAAATAAATCCAAAGTTATCTTCCTTAAACTCAAACTGAAAGCAAATCTCAACAACTTGATATAAATTAATTAAAAATATAAAATCCAGCTTCCTGATGAAGTGGTGTAGAGGAGGATTTTCTTAAAAAGAAGACTTGAATAATCAGCTACAATTTGCCAGAAAGTACATTTGAGATGAAAGCGGAGATTTGATGTTTTGGTGAAAGAAACTTTGCCCAAGTTTCCATCCACTGACTTGTCTGAAGAAAACTGGCAATAAAAGTGATTATTATTTACAGATTATTATTTTAAAAGATTTGCTTTCAGTTTGAGTTTCAGGGAAATAAATTTTGATTTTTTTATTCTTTGTATTTTCTTTTTATTTATTTATTTTTTGTATTGTATTTGAAATGGCATCAACAAATATAAAATGTGTGAAATACCAAGTGTTCCAATACTATTGGAGGGCACAGGATCCTAACCTTATGATGAGTGCAAAATGAGTGTGGTATTATTACTGTTTTGTTTAAGAATGTTTCATTTTCACTGTTGCTGCACTTTGTGTGAAATCATAGGCATATCGTATCAATGATATGACAATATTGAGATACAATAATTTCGCCATATTGTACAGCCCTACTGTCAAATTGCTGAAAACTTTGAATATTAATTTACATCTAAATTTAAAAAGCAGGGGGGTAAGCTGTAATTGGGGGGGTCTGGGCGGTGGAGCCCCCCCCCCCAGAAGCTGAAAGGCAAAAAAAGAAAAATGCTTAAAAAGGGGGCGGGGTCAGCTCTTCTGAGGTGTTTTCTCAAAAAAGTCTGAAGGACCATAATGACATGGTGAGATGCTGAAGAGCTTCACGTTCATGACTGCGACATATAGATATTAGAGTTATTTCATTTTGAGGTGTTTGTTGATATCAAATGGTGAATTTCCCAGGTTGCCAGATTTGTATGAAAAAGGCCATCTTCAAAATCCAAGTGAGCATTCAAGAAGTGAGGGAAGCCACCAAGACTCTCACACTATAAACTGTGATAGATTAAAAAAAAAAAACTTTGCCACTTCCTACATATGGACATATTGGTTATAAAAGGGTATGTGTTGAACCTTTATAAAAGGTCAGATTCATCTGAGGCGTTTTAGTCAGCTGAGAGGAGAGTACAAACCACCAATGTGAACTATCCATAATCATAACATTCAGAACCAAAATAGTGAATCTGAGGCTCGTGGAGATTGTGGATGAATCATATTAATTGTAGAATGCAGAAGTGATTTAACGTCTTCAGTTTTATCACATGATCCAGCTGCAGGATATTTCCATTGAGGGGGAAAGGCGGAAATCAGAGGGCTATACGCTATGAATTGCTGTAATTTCGATCATTAGCTTGAAGGTGGGTATGCCTCTCCGCGTGTGAGCTGCTGGGAAGCATTTTCTTTTTCCATCTTTCAACAAACTATTCCTTTAAGCTCAGATCCAGTTTCTTTCCAGTCATGCAATATTAACTGCACTTTAAAAATCAGTAGCATGATTTGCATTCTCACAAATTAGACCATTAATGTCACTGCTGTGCCAGGAACAGCACTCACATTTCCAGGTCAATGTATCAATAAAGGCTAAAAAGAATGAGGCGTCCCACCCTCCACGCCCCCCCCCCCCCCCCACCTTAAAAAAAAATACCTACTTCAGTGTTTTTGTATTGTGAAAGTGCTGTGGTACCTCTTAATGTGCCAATGTATCACATATAGAAATGATTGCAGTGCCTTGCCAATTCTGTAGAACAAGTCTCTGAGTAGAAAACGGCATACTATCTCACGGAGCCTCTGAGATATGGTCACTATTATTGTATCTTAAATAATGACCTCTGCTTTGAACTTGACCTTGGATCTATGAACTTGACATGACCTGTGTTGTGAGAAGACTGTCTACTGAGGTTATTAATTATTACTAGTGCATTGACGTGGGGATCCATGGGCTCTAGATTGAGTAGTGTTTATAAAATACGTAGCTGACATTTTTCAAGGGTGGTCATAAATTAAACAATGACTGAATGGCGTGTGAGTCCAGAATGTTTTTATGCTTGTCACCTCAACAATTTTTAGAAGAGGAACTCAGTTTTATTTCCTGTTACTTTTGTAATTTTTAATGTTAATTTACTGTCTTTACTGTATTTATAAATTGTTTAGGTTGTTGTTATCATATACACACTGATTACTATGCATATATTGTGGACATGAACAAGCGAAGCTCTTCAGCATCTCACCACGTCATTTAGGTCCTTCAGACTTTTTTTTTTAGTAAATGCTTCTGGGGAGCATTAGCATGGCTAGAAATCTTCAGCTTCTTGGGGGCGAAGCTCCCCCAGACTCCCCAACCACGGCCCTCTTAACTCCCCACCATTTTAAGCATTTTCTTTATTTGGATCCCACATGCCTGGAAAGTCCTCTCTATCTCTCTGTACTTTGGCTTGGCTCAGACCTCTGAGAACTGCCTTAAGCTTATTCAGAATGCTGCTGCTCGTCTTCTTTCGGGAAGACAAAGTCCGACCACATTACGCCAGTCTTGGCTACTCTTCACTGGATTCCAGTCCATTACTGGGTTGATTTTAAACTTCTTTTAAATGTCTTTAAATCCCTCAATGGCCTGGCCCCAGTGTGTCTTTCGGAGCTTCTTTTTCCTTACACCCAACTAGGCCCTTAAGGTCTTCTGACCAAATGTTGCCGGAGGTGCCTAAAACCAGATTATAGACGAGAGGTGACAGAGCCTTTGCAGAGCGGCTGCCCCCAGGCTCTGGAATAGTCTCCCATTTAGTACAAGTGAAGCGTTGCGCAGCGATGCAAAGCTCGCTCGTGGTCCAGGGCGTCCTAAACAGGAAGTGCCAAATTTCAAATCCACAGTAAAACAGGAAATGCTCAAATGTCAAACACTTCCTGGATTGACCGATGAGATCCCATGGATTCTCACAGGAACTCAGTGGCAAGCTCACACTCAAACATGAAGTGCCAAATTTTCAGTCACAGTGAAACAGGAACAGCCAAATGTTGAACACTTCCTGGCATGGGTGGAGCTAGAGCGGAGGCCAGGGTTTCACTGGACTCCCCTGAAATCTGATTGGACACAGATGATTGACATGTCACAGCACCACACGTCTGGTTGAAAGAGCTGCATTTTCAAATCACTGAGTCACATTGACTGCTAGGTTCCTCCTGTCCAGTAGTTTGTGCTGTGTACCACAAAAAGATCTAATCCACCTTAGTAGAAGAAGAAAAATGTTTGCTTCAGATTTGAATTGAACAGGTCATTTGAACTATGGACTTCTAATCACACCAAACTTATTGGTGAGTAAACGACCATATTTTATGCTAGAAATGAGGTCCAGTTTGTTAAAAGCAGCATTTCTTCTTTAATTCAGGTTGCCTTATATACACATGCTAACAGACAGCAGCTGGTTCATTCTTTATTGGCTTATTAGTGCAGCAGATAACTGAAACAATCCTTGAAATGGTGATACAAGCATCAAATTCAGCACAAATACAGCTGGAGCAAAATTAATGGAGCAACTTTAACTTTTGACCCCTGTACAAACTGAAACTGACCTTTGTCACCATCCTTGCTGCTTTTACCATTTGTAGGATTCCACTCTAAATATTCTCTTATCTGCTGCACTATATATGAGATGTAAGATGCTGCTCCTCAGTGTTTCTCAATTGCCCTCAAAAGTATTGGAACACTATTATATTATACATTCCAAATCTAAGGTGGAACTCTACTAGTGTTTACTAAGGTATACCTAAATATCTTAAAAAAACAGAAGAGAGAAAGTAGAGCCACTTCGGTGCCTGGTCTTGAGAACCAGGGATGGTAGGTTGAAAAGCTTTTTTATCCCATGGGAACTCTCCCTACCCACCTAAGCGGCACAAGAATATGGACAGCATGTATATAAGTGACATTTACATGACAATTTATATGACAATATAGAGATACGATAATTTGGCCATATTGTACAGCCCTTCAAAGCTGAAAAATTAATTATGATAAAATAGTGATAAAAATGTAATGATAATGATAGTGATAAGTAATGATAAAAATAGTTATGATAAAAATTCAAAGCTGAAAACTTTGAATTTTAATTTACATCTACATTTAAAAAAATGCTTAAAGTGGCAGGGGGTTAAGAGGGCTGTAATTAGGGGGGTCAGCTGGAAAGCAAAAAAAGAAAAATGCTTAAAAAGAGGGGTGAGTGGGGGGGCTGAAAGGTTTTAGTCATGCTCATGCTTCCATGAACCATTTTACTGAAAAAAGTCTGAAGGACCTAAAGGACATGGTGAGATGCTGACGAGCTTCGCTCCTTCATGTCCGCGACATATGCATGCTATTAGATCATCCCTGTCCCTAGAGACTTTTAAAGCATCTTTAAAAACATATTTCTTTTCTCTGGCCTTTCCTAAATGAGCGATTACATCTGTTTCACCTTAGTATTTCTTCTGTTTTTCCTATTGCTTAATGCTGACAAATTATACCTTATGTGTAGTCTTTTGGTAGCATGGCCCAAGCAGAGGGTCACCCCTTTGAGTCTGGTCTGCTTGAGGTGTCTTCCTCAGAGGGAGTTTTTCCTTACCACTGTCACCTGTGTGCTTGTCCTGGGGGTTGGTAAGGTTACACCTTACTTATGCGCTGCACCTGAGGCAGCTTTGTTGTGATTTGGCGCTATGTAAATAAAATAAATCAAATTAAATTATTTCCTACTACTTTTTACTCTTTATTTTACCTTGTCTTTTATTTGCTTTATTGCCTGTTGTAATTTTATTGTTATTCTTAATTCATTTACTTACGATTGGGGGTAACTTGGTGCCCATTTTAATTATATACAGCACGTTGGTCGACTGCTGTCATTTTAAACGTGCTTTAGAAATAAAGGTTGAGTTGAGATCTCATTTAGGTCCTTCACACTTTATTTTCAATAAATAAATGCTTCTGAGGAGCATTAGCATGTCTCAAAGCTTTCAGCTTCTGAGGGGCTTGCACCCTCACCCTGCAATTTTAGGCCTACACTTTTCACTATTATTCATTTTTAGGAGCTGTGGAAGACAAATAGCATATGTGCTCAAGTGCGTACAGACTGTAGCCTTTAAATATGGAATTCATTATTTGATAGTAAGACCCTTCAGCTCCTCCCTTGTTTGCACTCGGGGTCGCCACAGCAAATCCAAGGTGGATCTGCATGTTGAATTGGCACAGGTTTTACACCGGATGCCCTTCCTGATGCAACTCCACATTACATGGAGAAATGTGGCAGGGGTGGGATTTGAACCCGGAACCTTCTGCACTGAAACCAAGTGCATTAACTACTTGGCCACCACCCCTATATGATATGGATGCATATTCCGGAACAGTCCAGCAGGTGGCAGAAACACTTAAAAAAATGACTGGATGAACTCATGGTTCATGGTTTTTAGCCATGCTAATGCTTCCCAGAAGCTTTTACTGAAAAATAAGTCTGAAGGATCTAAATGACATGTTGAGATGCTGAAAAGCTTCCCTCGTTCATGTCCAGGACATACACTCAACAAAAATATAAATGCAACACTTTTGGTTTTGCTCCCAATTTTGTATGAGATGAACTCAAAGATCTAAAACTTTTTCCACATACACAATATCACCATTTCCCTCAAATATTGTTCACAAACCAGTCTAAATCTGTGATAGTGAGCACTTCTCCTTTGCTGAGATAATCCATCCCACCTCACAGGTGTGCCATATCAAGATGCTGATTAGACACCATGATTAGTGCATAGGTGTGCCTTAGACTGCCCACAATAAAAGGCCACTCTGAAAGGTGCAGTTTTGTTTTATTGGGGGGGGGATACCAGTCAGTATCTGGTGTGACCACCATTTGCCTCATGCAGTGCAACACATCTCCTTCGCATAGAATTGATCAGGTTGTCAGTTGTGGCCTGTGGAATGTTGGTCCACTCCTCTTCAATGGCTGTGCGAAGTTGCTGGATATTGGCAGGAACTGGTACACGCTGTCGTATACGCCGGTCCAGAGCATCCCAAACATGCTCAGTGGGTGACCTGTCCGGTGAGTATGCCGGCCATGCAAGAACTGGGACATTTTCAGCTTCCAATAATTGTGTACAGATCCTTGCAACATGGGGCCGTGCATTATCCTGCTGCAACATGAGGTGATGTTCTTGGATGTATGGCACAACAATGGGCCTCAGGATCTCGTCACGGTATCTCTGTGCATTCAAAATGCCATCAATAAAATGTACCTGTGTTCTTCGTCCATAACAGACGCCTGCCCATACCATAACCCCACCGCCACCATGGGCCACTCGATACACAACATTGACATCAGAAAACCGCTCACCCACACGACGCCACACACGCTGTCTGCCATCTGCCCAGAACAGTGTGAACCGGGATTCATCCCTGAAGAGAACACCTCTCCAACGTGCCAAACACCAGCGAATGTGAGCATTTGCCCACTCAAGTCGGTTACGACGACGAACTGGAGTCAGGTCGAGACCTCGATGAGGACAATGAGCATGCAGATGAGCTTCCGTGAGACGGTTTCTGACAGTTTGTGCAGAAATTCTTTGGTTATGCAAACCAATTGTTTCAGCAGCTGTCCGAGTGGCTGGTCTCAGACGATCTTGGAGGTGAACATGCTGGATGTGGAAGTCCTGGGCTGGTGTGGTTACACGCGGTCTGCGGTTGTGAGGCTGGTTGGATGTACTGCCAAATTCTCTGAAACGCCTTTGGAGACGGCTTATGGTAAAGAAAAGTGTTGCGTTTATATTTTTGTTGAGTGTATATATGCTCTTTGTGCTTTGAAGATATTGCCACAGACACACACATGGTGGTTACAACAGGGCTGTTTTTGTTTGCCTGCTTCATCCATGTCCTTTGTCTGATGTTTACCAAACGTGCTAGGTGGATGAAGTTCAATTCTGGAATTTGTCATGAAAAAGTTAGTTTCGGCAACAGTCAATGTTATTGAGGTCAAAGGTCAAAATGTTTGTTTTCAGTTTGATCTCAATCAAATTTGGCAAACGTAGGGTTTCTGAAATTGCCTGGACAAGATCAGATTTACCAAGGGTCAGTCATTAAGTCCAAGGGCACTGAGGTCAAAGATCAAAGTTTTACTTTTTCACTGTGATTTGCACCAAAAATGGCACACACAGGGAGGTGGCTTCAGCAATTCCCAAGTCAGTGTCAGATTTGTTAAAGGTCAATCATTGAGTCAAGGTTATTGGGTCATTTTGCACCAAACATGGCACACGTATGGAAGTGGGTTCCAGAATTGCACAGCAAGGTCAAATTTACCAATGATCGATCAGTCATTGGGGCTCAGGTCAAGTCTGCCTCACCATTTGTTGGCCTACTTCTCCCAAATCCTTTTGTTGATTTCTACCAAATGTGACCCCGAAACTGCTCTTAAGGATTCATTGTAGCTGAGGTCAAGGAGTTTGATTTCTGCCATGAGGTAGATGCCAGAATTTCCGTGGTAAGCTCAGTCAACACTCCCTCAAGCTCATTGGGGCCAAATGTTAGATTGTTGCACACTGAACTGTCTTCATGCCCACGGGTTGTTTTGGCTAGTTTAAAAATGACCACTCTGCACTCTTATGTTCACTTTAACCAGTGTTTTATTTCTACACAATAAATGACAGCAAAATGAACATGATACTCATCTTTATGACTCTTCCTTATGAAAATATAGTACACATCAGACATGTTTTGCCATGTAGCAGAGCACCAAAAATATATATATAATTGCAACTATGAAAACAGAAACATCGACTGAAACATAAAAAGTCCAATCTGTTGTATATGTGCCTGAAAAAAGTGCATACTGTCCAAGAACCAGAGAGAGGAGGCCATCCGAGGGAGGTGATGGCGACCTGTACAGTGTCGGTGAAACTCAACAAACTTAAAGGGAAAAGACTTAATGACACACAATATGGAATGAGGTGAGATTAAAGCTGTTGGTTGGTGCCTTTTGACAAATTAGAAATGAAGTTTAATTGACGTGGATCAATTAAGACCCCACAAATGACCGCTACGACTTTACTCGTCTTGACATCATATAAATAATTTATGACTTCATGGTTTAGACAACAGTGCTTGTACTAAGCCAAAAGTATTTGCAGACAGCGAGTGGTGTGATAAAGCATCACAGATCTTTTTCTTTTTTCTTTTCTTTTTTTTTTTTTTGTTTCATTGTCTTGCAGGTGAGACTTTGACACAATGCACAATAATTCACGGTTCATCTTTTTGAATAATAGTTATGATAAAAATTAATCCAAGAGCTACTCCCAAACAGTTAGTAATATTCATAATATTATTTACATCTTAAAATATATTTGCTGAGCAGTCAGGTACGAAACATTGCAATAATACCACTAGATATCCACGTAATATGCAAATACACTTTTTTTTGTACTTCTCACTTAGAAAAAGGACAAACCACCTTTTAGTTTATTGAGGGTTTAGGAAACTGTGAGAGGTACTCAAGGTGTTATGATACACAAAGAAAATGGGACGTCAGTATCTGAAAGCGTCAGGGCCCCTTTCTTCCGATCTCTGTCATATGCTGCGAGTTGAACGTTGGTAATTTTGACATGCACAACAAAAAAATCTGATGTGATAAGCAAATGCTTCAGGTGAAGAAAAACTGTGTTCCTTCAGCCTGACATCAAAAGGCTCCATTGGCGAGCCAAATATCGACCCTAGTTTATGCAGGACCAACTCGACCCCGACCTCCCCATCCAGGCGGACCTGACAGTGACAGATGAGGCAGTGTGTCGAGGAGTTGGGGAGGTGGAAGGAGTCCCGGTGAGGGATAGCTGCCACCCCCAGGAGAAACTCTGACTCACTGGCCTCAGCTTGTTGCCAGTCAGAGCTGGCCACTGTTGGCCCAGGGGCAGCCTCAGTGAGTACACATTTTCACACCTGGACAAATAGCGGGACAAGCCAGGAAAAGCAGCCCACCTTCTACTCTCCTCCCATCCAAAAATACTCCATCTGGGATGCCATCGGTTGTCACCTGACCTTCAGTCTCTCTTCATGTTAGCCCCTCTTGATTTTCTCTCACCATATATCGATCTTTACACATCAAGAACATCCAATGGAATGGAAATAAGAACCATGGGAAAAAAAATTACATTGTGGTTTTAAACTGACTAAAGTTTTCTTGAAATGACCAGATTTCTAGATGTGGAGCATACCACTATGTTGACTGTACTTGGCACATTTGGCTAACGGCAGTCTACCTTAAAGCCAACTGTAGCTGACGCCAGCAGCAGTAATGCGCTAAATGCGGTTCACACTAACCATTCGGATTAAAAAGCGTTGTCTTTAATGCACACATTAGTCAACACACTTTGATTCCACAATGTGTAGCATATGCAAACATGCCAGCTATAATGCTAATAGTTAGCATAAATTACTGATAATGTCATCTGTGACTGGCATGACTGTGTATGCCAAGTTTAATTGTGATTAGCAGCTTTTAGCATCATATGCGCGAATCATCAAAACAAGTAGCGGTTTTGCCCACATATGGAAATTTGGTCATTTCCAGAAAACGTGTTTAAAAAATGGGAGTTGTACGCTATGCTCTAACATTTACACATTGTGAGTTCTCATTGCACGTGAGCAGTGCGTAGCACCACCTAGAGCCCAATGAGATGACTTCTTTTGCAGTTGCTTGCCTGGAGAATACACTCTACATACGGTCAATTAGAACAACAGAAACGGAATGACAGTTGTGACTCATGACTGATCATGTTTTGTTTATACGAACAATGTAAAAAATAACTTACATGGACATTAAATATAACTTAAAAAAGTATAACACTCTCAATAAATAGTTCTACTATTTACATCATTGTTATGAGACGCAAAAAAAGTCACTAAAATACCAAAAATATAGAAGCAGCAAACATTACAGGCATGAGGTACAGCAAGGGATCCTGTGGTTACTACAGTAGAGAGGTGACATCCTCATCCTTCCTTCCACAGATACCTTGTTCAGCTATGGCTTTTGGGTACGTTCACCGATTTTCAATAACCGCTTTAAAGTTTTTCCCTCTTCCCATAACGTGTACCCCTTTCTAACTGAGAATGCAACGATCACTCATTTTGGTATCCGGACGGTAACTGGTTCTTCAGACAGGTTTGCCAACGTACGTGGAAGCAACAACACTTTCTGTTTCTCAGATCGAGGGAAGGAGCCAATGACAAATTTGTGATTCATCCAATCAAATGGCTGGAATGGCAGATGAACCGCTGTACTGCAAGTCATTGGAAGAATGTGTGATTGCAGATCAGTCTCTCCCCACTGGTAACAGTTCTATGTAAAGCAGCAGTATCTGAAGTATTAATATTACATATAATTTGATAATAACATAATACAAGTATTTTTTTTAACTAGGGCTATATACTTTTCATATAAAGTGTTAAATGCAACCTTTGAAACTGATGTAGCATTTAGAATGTACTTACAAATATTTCATACAAGTCAAAGTCTCAAGCATCCCTTTGATTTCTTCATTTAGCTTTCTGTACCCCTCAACATCTCTTGGCTTCCTCTGCCAAAATTTACACCTTAAACAGAAAATAATGAGTGACACAAGCCCTGGGGCAACAAAAGTTGGTGGTCAAGCCAGAACTCAAACACACTGAGAAGGTGGTCCATAACAACAATACCTCCATACATCATTAAAAACATTGTATTTAAAGTCAGTTTAGGTGATTTGGAAGTGGTGGGGTGGGGTGGGGGGTTATAAATGATGGGACACAAATTAACACTGACGAAAAGAAAGCTAATCATAAAACAGGGAGGCAAATGACCAAATATCATACAGTTTGTTTCAAATCGCCATTCTGACAATAGCAGCTTCTAAACATTATTGAAAGATGTACTTTTCTTCTTACGTGGCAACTAAAAGTGCAGTAACTGAGGTCAACAATACAAAACACTGATTACATATGACATTTTGTAAAAATGAAGTACATGAAATGAAAACAAAATATATATTTTTTTGTCCATCTAGAACATATAATAATATTATTTACATTGTTTTTGTTTTTATTTTTTGGATAGAGTGGAAAATAACATCATCTGACCGTCTATGCATGTTCTTCATTAAGTTTGTTCTGAAATGAATCTGATCTTACATTTCAGGAGCAATGAGGATGATGTGAATGCTATAGCAGCCCAAGATGAGTTACAGAGACAGTGTCACTGAGCCAGAAGAATTTATATAAAAAAAAAAAAAATCAGACTCATGCTGATGTAAGCATGATTACTGACGCAGCCAAATAAGATCAGCAAAGTTTGGACTGATATGCTGAGCAGCCTTCATTATCAAATGTGCATGAGAATAAGCGATGTGTCTGGAGGGAAGATGAAAAATGTAAAGAGCAAAATTGGCAGCCATATAATGTAATGACGTGGCAGTGAAGGGCACATAAGTTCATCATTTTGAAAAGCGCTGCCTAAAGTGCGCTTCTTGATGCAAAACTAATAGTTACAGTACATACACTTGTGGCCATAAGTGTAAATACACCTTGGCTAAAAGCTGTTGAAAACAATTCCCTCCAGCCTCCCGGGTCCACTCCCAAAAATTTCATATCACCTGTTTCATGTGTTACAGGATGCTCAGCTGGGGTTAGTACTTCATGATAATTTCATTCACTCATTTTCAACCACTTACTCCAATGAAGGGTTACAGGGGGATGGAGCCTATCCCAGCAGTTACAGGGCGTGAGGCGGGGTACACCCTGGACAGGACACAAGTCTGCCGCAGGGCCACATACAGACAAACAAACACATTCACACCCGCATGTACACCTACGGTAAATGGTAATGGTAAATGGACTGCATTCATATAGCGCTTTTCTATATTAGTCCATGGGCCAAGCAGGTTTTCGGTACCACTTAAGGGGAAAAAACGACACTTAGAATCGAGCCTCGGTGTATCATGGCTGACACAAAATGTATGATAGCCATCCTAGGGTGTTAGCTGTAGCCAGGTAGGGGTCAATGAAGATTTACACAGAGGTCAAACTTTAAAAATGCTCCAATCATGTTGAAAACTATATCACATTACTTGTCTGATCATAACGATTCCAAAAAAGGTATAGTTTGGACTGTCTATGACAGAATTTTCTGGAGTTATGGAGTGAAAACAGCAAAAATGGTGACAAAGGTCAATTTCAGTTTGTACAGGGGTCAAATATTAAAGTTGCTCCAGTTTCAGTAAAAAATTATGTAAATTATTGTTTGGGTTAATAGGGTTCTAAAAAGGAATAGCTTGAACCATCTGTCATGCTTAGTTATCATGTTACAGGGTAAAATATGTCACACGTCATAGAATTCAATGGACGTTGACCTTGTTTGACCTTTACTTTGGAGACAAAGCATTCAGCACAGTCAAAACTATTCCATTGATTGATCCTTTTATTTCAACCAATAATTGTGGAGGATTCTAAGTGTCAATGTGAGGGACAATTTAAAGTTTCCAGTTCACCAAACCTGCATGTCTTTGGATATGGGAGGAAGCCATAGCACCTGGAGGGAACCCATGCAAACACGGGAGAACAGCTGAAGGGCGCCGCCATTTTGAATGGTCACATATGCCATTCGCCTCATCCACCATGAGGACCCCTAGAACCAAAGGGCACTGCTATTTTTAATGGTCACATGATGGGATCTAAAATAGCGTGGGGGAAGGATTGATTTGGTCGCAGTAACATCACTTCTGGTTTGCTTCCGCGTCAAATCAGTTGCCGACGTGACAATACGTGGCTGTCTACGTGTTTTACCCAATCAAGTCTCACAAGTTTTTTTGCATGCTCCTGTGATGAAATGAGTCACATTTTCGTGACGGGCTTTTTTTTTTTTGGTTATCTTACTATCACTAACCCTAACCATAACTACCCCAGAACACCCTGCATGACTTTTAATTTTGTGTTCACATCACGGAATGTATTCGAATGAATTTGTGCTCCCGTTACGAAAATGTGGCACTTTCCGTGACAATATCACAAACCAATAGATTAATGTATATTTTGCGATGCTGAGTCACAAGTTGATATAGATATATAGATATGGTAGGTTTTACCATAGAGATACATTGTGCACTTGGGAGTGGTATTTGCGCTTGAATTCCAGATCTAAGTAATTATTTGTTTGAATTTAGTTATATTTCTGTTGTTGGGGCCTTAGTGTGCCCTTCAACTATTCAGAGGGCTTGGATAATATCACCTGGGAACAATATAAAACCAAATTAGCAGCAGCAGGACTGGCATCTTGTCCGTACGAACTCAAAGCTGGACGATGGAAAAATGATCCTACAAAATGGCCAGGTGTTCAATAGCCTGATATGTATTCCTACCTCATAGACACACCAAGTATTTATGAAAGTAAATTGTATTTTATATCATTTACGTCATGTATGCATTGTGAATTGCTGGTCTGCCCTGGGATGGGCCATGCTGCTGATTATCTCCCCACTAAATAACACGATGCTGATTGATGTGATGCATAATCCTCTTGGAGTGTCATCATTATGCTTTACGAAATACTGGCCTGTGCTGACGACGGCCATGCTGCCCAAATTTTGCATTCTATGTCTTGTTTTTAATATCATGATGGATTTTAATTTTCTAATCATTACTGTAAATAAATGGACATTAAAAAGACATTGTAACTGACTTAACATGCGAAACGCTTGGCGACATGAAATATGTGGCATTTAGGGGAGCTGGATTGGAAAGGTGTTAGACAAAATGTATCTAAACTTATGGCTTCAATGGTACTGAAGTACTAACCCCAGCAGAGCATCTTATAGACATCTGATCCTGCTCGGGACTACAAATGTTGAGTTTAAACATTCATCCACATGTCATTTTCATGTACAAAACTGTTGCCAGCCAAGATTCAAACAGGAGGGGGTGAGATGCCAAGTCAGATGTGGTCTTAATCCACCTATTGTGTAAGATCTATGGCCCAGGTTCAGCCCTTTGTTTGTGTGTGCGGCTGTGCTGTGCAGTAGAGTGCAAACAAAACAAAAACAAACAAACAAAAAAACACCAAAAAGCCACAGACTCCTGACAAGCACACTACATTCTGAACAGGGCTGGTGTCATTTTAATTTCAGTTTAGATACGTTAATCAGTGCGTGAGGTAACATCGTTCTTGTCAAGTGTCACGAGGAAGGAGTCCAAACTGAAACTAAAACCACCTGACCCCAAGTGAGGTGTTATTGATCACATTCTTTAAGTCATTGTATTTTAGATTTTTCTTGGACATTTTGGGTTAAACGGGAGGAAAAAACACGTGAGGTTCTGTTTTGTTTTGTTTTTTAAAGTTATAAGTGCATTTTGTTTGTGTGTCATCAACATGTACTGTATTTATATGAGCTGAAAGCAGTTTTTTGTTGTTTTTTTATTTAGCATGCAGACATTGAATGCGTGCAGTGATAAAAGTACTGCAAGAAGCAAGGCAGACAGCTGTCTATCCTTGTTAGCTATTACGAAGCCATAACAGCAAATAGCAGCAAACAGAAAAGCAGAAGCCATGCTAAAAATGTAGATTTCAGGATTTTGCTGTAAGCAGAAAATTGTCCTGTAAAATATCTGTGATTATTCTGCATTCTTCTTAAAATCAGAACCTAGAATCTTTGGCTGCTGAATATGAAAATTATTCATTCATTTCCTTTACCTGCTTATTCCAATTAAGGGTCACGGGGGAGCTGGAGCCTATCCCAGTAGTCACTGGGCGAGAGGCAGGGTACACCCTGGACAGCCTGCCAGTCTATCGCAGGGCCAAAATAAAAGTTATGTTGCAGCCTTATTCCAAAATGGAGCAAATTAATTTGTTTCCTCAAAATTCTACTCACAACACCCCATAAGGACAGCATGAAAAAAGTGTTGTTTTTTTTAACTTTTGCAACTACTTGTACATAAATATTCACACCCTTTGCTCAATACTTTGTTGATGCATTTTGGCAGCAATTACAACCTCAAGTCTTCTTGAATGTGATGCCACAGGCTTGGTGCACCTAACTTTGGGCAGCACCTCTCAAGATCCATCAGGTTGGATGTGGAGCGTCGGTGCACAGCCATTTTCAGATCTCTCCAGAGATCAATCAATCAATCAACTTTTTTCTTATATAGCGCCAAATCACAACAAACAGTTGCCCCAAGGCGCTCCACATTGCAAGGCAAGGCCATACAATAATTATGAAAAACCCCAACGGTCAAAGAGATGTTAAATAAGATTCAGGTCTGGGCTCTGGTTGGGCCACTCAAGGATATTCACAGAGTTGTCCTGAAGCCACTCCTTTGATATCTTGGTTGTGTGCTTAGGGTCACTGTCTTGCTGAAAGATGAACCGTCGCCCCAGTCTGAGGTCAAGAACGCTCTGGAGCAGGTTTTCATCCAGGATGTCTCTGTACATTGCTGCATTTCTTAGGTTTTTAGCTGAGGAAGCTTCTGCGATTTGAACCGAAACGTCCTCACACCAAGCAACCCAGTCCAGTCAAAGATTCGAACTTCTCTACTAGGGAAAAAATGAATTTACTCCATTTTGGAATAAGGCTGTAACACACCAAAATGTGGACATAGTGAAGTGCTGTGAATGCTTTCCAGATGCAGTGTATATATATATATATATATATATATATATATATATATATATATATATATATATATATATATATATGAGGTGAGGTATGTTGGTATTTTTTGTTGTTTTGTTGCTTTTTTTATTCTTAGGTTGGTTTCTGATTCATTTTAGGCACAGTCAGCATGCTTTAAACTTTTACAAATAGGAAAAAGCTAGTAATTTCATTTTTCATTCACAAATTCTGTTGTTTTTCTCTTTAACTGAAGTGTTTAATTTGATTAAAATCTTTGATGAATAAGAAAAATACACACTGTTGATTTTCATTAAAATATTAATATTTATACAGTTAAAATTTCAGTTATATTTAATATATTGTTAAGAAGGACTAATTTTTTTCAGTTTAATTGATTCAACTCACAAAAATTAAGGTGCATCGAGAGTGAAAACAGTGACATTATTTGACTAAGTAATTCTAGTGTACCTAGAAACTTGTTCAATCACGTTAGCATTAGACACATTTCCAAATCCCTCCAACTTATGCAGTTTGAAGAAGACAATTGAAAATATGCTTAATGGAACACAGGCGTTTCCATTAAGCATATTTTCAAATATTACACTCAAATTATGTGTTTTTTAGGGGATTTGAAAAACCGGAGCAGTTTTTTTTTGTGCTATACAGGTCAACATGATGTACAGAAGAAGTCATATGACATTCTAAAATACATGGAGCGTTACGTGTTGATAGCATTAGAGATTGAATGCTTGTAAACCTTTATAAGAGATGACATCATGGCAATATTGGATTAGAAAACCAATGAAATGACAATATGTAGCAGAATTTACCCATTTGTCACCATGACTATTGAAGTTACAGTTCTCTCGAGAGCCTTCCTAGTATGACTGTTATCGCAAGAGGATAAAACCCCAGTAGTAGATGGAAATGGTATCATTTCTCTTTTGTGTTTCATTCACATTTCTGCAAATATCACTGAACTTTTTGTGTCAAACTGTAATGGAGACCCAGCTACTGATGTAGCTCAGTGAAACACTGATTCTCTTTGTATGTAACTTTTTAAGAATGTATAACTGTGTGCAGGGTGAAGGGGTTCCACAGAATTTTCCACTGATCAAATTTTGATCAAAATTTTGATTCCTTAATATGAGTTGATGTCTGATTTTCCAGGTCTGAACTAAGAAGAAGGCAGCATTAGTGAACAACTACGCAAAAATGTCTGTTATTTGGGCTTTCATGAGCAATCTGTGACTCGGATGACTATCTCATTACCCACCAAGCTAATAATAAGAATAACTTTTGCCTCTAACTTACTGAAAAAAAAAAGAAACAAAAAAAAAAAAAAAAACGACCAGTTTTAAACTGAGATAAAAAAAAACAACTTTTGAACACCTTCCAAAGGATAGAACATGCCTTCAGTTAATCTGCATTCTTCTTCTTTGATTTTTTTTTAAAATTTGTCTTAATTTCCTTCATATCTGTAAATCATAAAGCCAAGAAGAACAAAAGCCTTTGTTTACACATTTTGCTTTACCTTTAGTTCCAACCATTTGATTGCAGAGAAAGGTCACCAAAATGGACACTAAACTGACACAAAACTTAAAAGAAGACATGCTACCTACAATTGGTTATTGTTTTTTTTCCCCTCTTATTATTATTTTTTTAATTATTTTTTCCCCATTCTCAATAAATGTTTCAGTGATGGCATTGCAAGGGTTACTTTCCTTTTTGCTGAGAAATGAAGTTTTCGTTGGCATCTCATGAGTCTGGTCCTGTTCTCTGGATCTTCTGTGATGTGGAGGCTGAGGCGTTGAAGTTTGGATGGCGAGGTATGCCTGTTAAGCAGCATGTGCAGAAAATTGGAGGCCAAAGACAGGATGAAGGAGGGATCTGCTTCGGCCACTTTGTTGTTTTGTGTTGAAGCAAGTGTCCTGGACCATTGAACAGACATCCCCACTCAGGACGGTCACCCCAGAGAGTGAACATGTTCATCCTTCCTGTTCTCTATGGCATTGGGATCCCGACAGGAGCACTCATCCCGTATGTCACAGGACATCGGGAATGGAATTATCTGAGTGGGAGAGACAAATATACATCAATATCAAATATACAGTGGACAATTATTTGACCACATAATGGTCCATTGTTTGGAATCACTGGAATTCTATGGTTTCATTCATAAATTTTATACAAAGCCATAGCAGTTTTTATTTCTTTATTCATAAACCTTTCAAAACAAAATTGTACAATAAAACAGAATAAAACACAAAAAGAATAATATTAAAAACAGCACCAGGCCTTCACCTTGTACATGGGTGTGTAATTATAACTGTACATTCTTGCTCGCAGAGCAAATTTACTTCACAATCTGTAATTTGTTGTGCAAGTCGGCAAAATTATGCTGCTAAGAGACACAAACATTAACCTACTAATGTCAAACTGAAATTTGTACAATTCTGTACACATTTGTACAGAACAACCTGGAGCTTGACGCCCTCAAGACAGTGGAAATGGTTGTTGACTTCATAAAGAACCCAGTCCTTTCCGCCCCCAAACTCACTCTCTGTACCTTCATTCTGTGATTTTTATTCTATGTATGTATTATTATGTGTTTGTCCTGTATCTGTCTGATGTCTGCGTTTGTAATGTCACGTGCACTGAACCGTCATTTCCAGCAGTCAGTGAGTCGCTGGCTGGCGATCAGCTGAGAGGCGCTTTGCCGTGCTGTGTGCGCTCAGACGTGGCTGGCCAGTCTCCATGTGGTCATTTCTGT